>NC_053489.1:157813391-158532141 GCF_905171775.1 Rana temporaria | reverse complement strand
CACCCTGAAAAGCACAATAGGTGTTGTAATGCAAACTTATCACAGCCTAATGTGCAAGAGGTGAAACTCAAGGATGATGGAAAATTAAACTTTAGAACAGGTAAACCCAAGTCTTCCACTGGCCTTGAACTGTTAAATAAACCTGTGTGAGTCATGAGAAGGTTGACGTTTGTGATACAATCAACTTGCAGCAAACAAAAAGTTTACATTTTAATCAAGTTGGCTTTGAATACATGTGAAGGTTGCCTAAAATAATGTGAACCTTTTGAAATAGTCCACCCCGTGGTTGGAATCTAATTATAAAGGAAACCGAAGCCTTTTTCTTCCAGCCAACACACTTTAACGTCATTATATAGAGTGCACCCACTTTGGCCAGTGGCGGCTGGTGCTCAAAATATTTGGGGGGGCGCAAAGGAAAAAAAAAATTGCAGTCTCACTGTGCCCAAACGCAGCCACTGTTACATGCCATCAAACGCAGCCACTGTTACATGCCATCAAACGCAGCCACTGTGCCATCAATTTGCACCACTGTGCCATGCCATCAAATGCAGCCACTGTGCCATCAATTTGCACCACTGTGCCATGCCATCAAATGCAGCCACTGTGCCATCAATTCGCACCACTGTGCCATGCCATTAAACGCAGTCACTGTGCCATGCCATTAACCACTTCAATACCGGGCTTTAAAACCCACCTCCTTCCCGGGCCTATTCTGGCACTTCTTTCCTACATGTACAAATCCTCATTCTTTTGCTAGAAAATTACTCAGAACCCCCAAACATTATATATGTTTTTTTAGCAGACACCCTAGGGAATAAAATGGCGGTCATTGCAACTTTTTATCTTGCACCGTATTTGCGCAATAATTTTTTTAACGGCTTTTTTTTGTAAAAAAAATGGTTTCATAAATTAAAAAATAACAAAACAGTAACGTTAACCCAATTTTTTGGTAAAATATGAAAGATGATGTTACGCCGAGTAACTAGATACCTAACATGTCACGCTTTAAAATTGCGTACACTCATGGAATGGCGCCAAACTTCGTTACTTTAAAATCTCCATAGGCGACACTTTAAAAATTTTACAGGTTGCCAGTTTAGAGTTACAGAGGAGGTCTAGTGATAGAATTGTTGCACACGCTCAAACGCACGCGGCGACACCTCACATGTGTGGTTTGAACGACGTTTACATACGTGGGCGGGACTTACGTGTGCGTACGCTTCTGAGCGCGAGCTACCGGGGACAGGGGCATTTTAATTTTTTTATTATTATTTTTTCTTTTTTATTTTACTTATTTTTTTATTTTTTACACTTTTTTTTACACTTTTTTTTTTTTCAATCGCTTTTATTCCTATTACAAGGAATGTAAACATCCCTTGTAATAGGAATGTGTGTGACAGGTCCTCTTTAAAGGAGAGATGCGGGGTCAATAAGACCCCACATCTCTCCTGCAGGCTGGAAAGAATGAGATTGTGAAAAAAAATTCACAGATCTCATTCAAACTAGCCGCAATTGCGGTTTGTTTACTTACGGGGACCCGGGCGTGACGTCATCACATCGCGCCCGGGCCTCCGACGGTCATAGAGATGACTGGTGACCAGATCGTCACCAGTCTTCTCTATGGCAAACATCCGGCGGACGGCGATGATCTCTCCGGGCCCCCGGTGGGACGGGAGAGCCCGGAGAAGCACCGGATGGCGGCGGGAGGGGGGGATGTCCCCTCCCGCCGCCTGTAAGAACGATCTAGCGGCGGAACCGCCGCTATGATCGTTCTTACGGTGCGCAGGATCGCCGCCGCTAAAAAATGATATCTCAATGATGCCTCCGGGTGCAGGCATCATTGAGATATCCCCCCCGCAAAGCCCATCATGTCATATGACGTCCACCCAGGATAACAGGTCCCCGTTTTGGACGTCATATGACGGCGTGCGGGTGTCAAGTGGTTAAACGCAGTCACTGTGCCATCAATTTGCACCACTGTGCCATGCCATTAAACGCAGTCACTGTGCCATCAATTTGCACCACTGTGCCATGCCATTAAACGCAGTCACTGTGCCATGCCATCAAATGCAGTCACTGTGCCATCAATTTGCACCACTGTGCCATGCCATTAAACGCAGTCACTGTGCCATGCCATCAAATGCAGTCACTGTGCCATCAATTTGCACCACTGTGCCATGCCATTAAACGCAGTCACTGTGCCATCCTTTGTCACCACTGTGCCATACATTATCACCACTGTGCCATACATTGTCACCACTGTGCCATGCCATTAAACGCAGCCACTGTGCCATCCCATTAAACGCAGCCACTGTGCCATACATTGTCACCACTGTGCCATACATTGTCACCACTGTGCCCTTTAATGGTCGCCGCTGTGCCAATTGTCCCCACTGTGCCCTGTAAATTGCTTTCTTCCCCCCCCGCCCGGCACTTACCTTTACTGGAGTCAGGCATCCACGTCCCACGATGTCTTCTCCCGCCCTCGATGACTGACAGGCGTCTAAGTCAATCAGGTTACTGGTAGCCAGAACCGGCCAACCTGATTGGCTGAGGCGCCTGTCATCTTATTCAAGGGGCGTACAGTCTGTGCGCTCCGAGAATAAGCTTCCGGGACCCGAGGGCTGTATTGGGAAAGCCTATCAGAGCTGTTGGCTTTGATAGACATTTCCCTACAGCCAACCAGCTGGCGTTATTCAGATGGCCGGACATTGAGCGCCGACCATCTGAATAAAAGCGGCAGCGGCGAAAATAACATAGATTCGTGCAATGCATGAATCTATGTTATTTCACTCAGTGGCGGTGAGAGCCAGAGGGGGCGGCGCTCCAGCGCCCTCTATGGACGAACTGCCACTGGGGGGGAGGGATGGTGGGATGAGTGCCCGGGGGGGTGGTGGGATGAGTGCCTGGGGGGAGGGATGGTGGGATGAGTGCCCGGGGGGGGGGGGGGGGGTGGTGGGATGAGTGCCCGGGGGGGGTGGTGAGATGAGTGCCCGGGGGGGTGGTGGGATGAGTGCCCGGGGGGGTGGTGGGATGAGTGCCCGGGGGGGGTGGTGGGATGAGTGCCCGGGGGGAGGCATGGTGGGATGAGTGCCCGGGGGGGGATGGTGGGATGAGTGCCTGGGGGGAGGGATGGTGGGATGAGTGCCCGGGGGGAGGCATGGTGGGATGAGTGCCCGGGGGGGGATGGTGGGATGAGTGCCTGGGGGGAGGGATGGTGGGATGAGTGCCTGGGGGGAGGGATGGTGGGATGAGTGCCGGGGGGGAGGGATGGTGGGATGAGTGCCCGGGGGGGGGGGGGGTGGTGGGATGAGTGCCTGGGGGGAGGGATGGTGGGATGAGTGCCTGGGGGGAGGGATGGTGGGATGAGTGCCCGGGGAGGGATGGTGGGATGAGTGCCGGGGGGGAGGGATGGTGGGATGAGTGCCCGGGGGGGAGGGATGGTGGGATGAGTGCCCGGGGGGGGGGTGGTGGGATGAGTGCCTGGGGGGGGGGATGGTGGGATGAGTGCCCAGGGGGGAGGGATGGTGGGATGAGTGCCCGGGGGGAGGGATGGTGGGATGAGTGCCTGGGGGGAGGGATGGTGGGATGAGTGCCCGGGAGGGATGGTGGGATGAGTGCCTGGGGGGAGGGATGGTGGGATGAGTGCCTGGGGGGGGGGGGTGGTGGGATGAGTGCCTGGGGGCTGGGGGGTGAGTCCCTTAACATTAGCAGCCCCCCCCCCCCCCTTTAGAGATCCCATTAGCTGAGTGAATATCAGTGCTGTGGCGGCAGGACTCTGAGTGAACTGCGGGGGGAGGGGGGGGGCGCTGCTGGATTGTAGCTGAGAGCCCACGGCCAACACAAACACAGGTATGCTGCTGGAATTGGAATCCCCCCCCCCCTCCTCTCCCCCCGCAGCGCCGCATACCTGTGTTTGTGTTGGCCGTGGGCTCTCAGCTACAATCCAGCAGCGGCCCCCTCCCCCCCCCCCGCAGTTCACTCAGAGTCCTGCCGCCACAGCACTCACCAGTCCGGAGCACAGTGCGTGCTTGAAATTCCCCCCTCCATCTCAATGTGCCGCTGCTAGAAGAGAGCTCACGGTTGGCCACAAACACAGCTATGCTGGTGGTGGCGGAGCTGGCTGGCAGTACTAGCGGCGGCGGGACTCGGGAGTGCTGATGCGGGGGATGGAGGCGGGAAGTAACACTTACCTTCTTGGCGCCGCTCCTCAATAATGCCCCCACACGCTACAGAGAGATGCCGCCGAAAGTCATGTGACGATCCGCCCACTGACCTCTGCTCCGGTCCTGCCAATCCCATGATA
Organism: Rana temporaria; assembly: GCF_905171775.1. Taxonomy (NCBI): domain Eukaryota; kingdom Metazoa; phylum Chordata; class Amphibia; order Anura; family Ranidae; genus Rana; species Rana temporaria. Next base: position 158,527,835 of record NC_053489.1, on the reverse strand, counting down.
GCTAGCGGACATGCTAGCAAATCAAATGAAGTGGGAGTGTGTGCGGGCGCACAGCTTGCGCCCTGCACACGCCCTAAACACGGGCAAATCAGCTTCCCAGCCTGCGATCAGCTGATTGCAGGCTGGGAAGCTTCCCATAGACCGCCGCATGTCCGGCGCCTGGTCACTCTTAAAGTGACATTTTAAAAAAAAAAAAAAAAAAAAAAAAATTTTTTTTTTCCTTCCACAGCTTGGGGGGGGGGGCGGCGCCCGAGCGCCCCCTATGGGCGGGCCGCCACTGACTTTGGCCCTTACTATCTGACCTCCCACCTAGGTGTTTTCTCCAAATTCACTCCTACCTGAAAGTCACGTTTTTTTTAGCTTCGAATGAGCATGAGGCTGGGTCAAGTCCCATTAAGGAAACAAGGCAGAGGTGGGGTGCTAGGCGGGAATGACCAAGTGTGAGTCCAGCCTAGAGGGGATGCCTAAGTCTATCCCTTCCAAATGTCAAAAAATAGCCGGAACACGAAATGCTTCTTCTTGCTTAGTTTAGTTTATTCCAGCATATGCAGCAGTTATAACATGACAAATTCTAATGCATTTCGGCCATGGCCTTACTCATAGCATACCAAGCTACTGAGCTTATCTCTACTCATTGCTAATGAGAATGTATTGGTCAGAGCTTGGCATTTAACCTAAAACTGAATGACCATAGTGGGGCTAGCAAGGGAAGCCAAAAACATGTGACCGCCATTTTGGAGTACAGAGAGGACAAAATGTAAACAAGCTTTGCACCTACTTTTGTTTCTTCGGTAGTACATAAATCAGATCACTTTTGCAGTATTGTGTGCCATGAGTCCATGAATGCACCTACTTTTATATCCCAATGATGGGGAACTATTTCTCCCACTGACACCAATGGATGGGGGAACTATTTCTCCCACTGACACCAATGGATGGGCGAACTATTTCTCCCACTGACACCAATGGATGGGCGAACTATTTCTCCCACTGACACCAATGGATGGGCGAACTATTTCTCCCACTGACACCAATGGATGGGCGAACTATTTCTCCCACTGACACCAATGGATGGGGAACTATTGCTCCCACTGACACCAATGGATGGGGGAACTATTTCTCCCACTGACACCAATGGATGGGGGAACCATTTCTCCCACTGACACCAATGGATGGGCGAACTATTTCTCCCACTGACACCAATGAATGGGGAACTATTTCTCCCACTGACACCAATGGATGGGGAACTATTGCTCCCACTGACACCAATGGATGGGGGAACTATTTCTCCCACTGACACCAATGGATGGGGGAACTATTTCTCCCACTGACACCAATGGATGGGGAACTATTGCTCCCACTGACACCAATGGATGGGGGAACTATTTCTCCCACTGACACCAATGGATGGGCGAACTATTTCTCCCACTGACACCAATGGATGGGCGAACTATTTCTCCCACTGACACCAATGGATGGGGAACCATTTCTCCCACTGACACCAATGGATGGGGAACCATTTCTCCCACTGACACCAATTGATGGAGAACCATTTCTCCCACTGACACCAATTGATGGAGAACCATTTCTCCCACTGACACCAATTGATGGAGAACCATTTCTCCCACTGACACCAATCAAGTAGCACATTTTCTCCCCCAAAACTAAAGATGGGGCACTGTTTAACCCCACTGATGGCCAGGACATCCCCCAGGAGTCTGAAGAACAGTAAGCTGACCCTTTGTTTATAAAAGTTTGTAGATTCCTGTGCTATAGGAATGAAAGCAGAGTGGAGCTGTAAAGTTTACTTGTGGAAACCCATGGAAGCACTTTACTCACTATTAGATGCATTTTTTTTTTTTTTTTTTTTTTTTGCAGGATCTTGCTGTCAGCAAGATACATTGTAGATATCAGTAAAAAATTACAGCCATGTGAATGATCCCTAAAACACATGTACCCATGTATAAATATGATTATATAAAATTAGTACCCTATGGATCTGTACGTTTACATGTCTAAATAAAAGCACTTACTGACCATAAGATGTTCATTTTTACTCAGGATCTTCCTGCAGACTCCATTAACAAGGTTCTGCACAGATATGAGCAAATAAAATATATCCGCATGGATGAGCCCAAAGTTGCAATCCACACAAAGTGAAACAAGTTTACTTTCCATCCACACTCCCCATATCTGTAAATAGACATTTATAAATAATTAAAAATACACTATACACCATGGGTGGCTGGCTGGACTTTACACTAGTAAGGATATGTTTTCAAAATATTTTGCATTTCACTGTCAATGATGAAAAAGTCTTTGCATATTCTGTTTGGGTATTTTGCATCAATTGTGGCTTTTTGGCTATTTGCATTGACCAAGAGGGGTTGCCCTTAAAGCAAGATCTAAATTTCAGTCAAAGGCTCATATTTAAAAAGGTAGATAAAAATCCAACAAGGACCAGGACTGCCAAACACAAGGGGTGCTTATGGAGGACCTTAGCAGTTTGATGATGTTCTTTCGAAGTCCAATGATCGGACATTTGACACAGGAAGCTACAATAATAAATATTAATGTCGCCAGTAAGCAAATGTAGCAAAGAGTGAAGGAGACACAAAAATATCTGATCAAAGTTATGACAGCAGGTACAATTCACACTTGCATATTTTAATTGGTTATTTAGCAAATGGACTGCTTTAAACAGAGCACTGATAAGTGCACCAAAAAGAAAGAAATGTCAATACAGGAGCCAAAAGGCTACAGCCACACCAACCTCCTGCACTTGGTAATTTAAACGCAGAGGAAATCATCTAGAAAGTATATATAAAATTGATGCATCTCAGATCAAGTTCTCCTGCATATCTAAACTGTCCCTGAAGGCACCAAATTCTATCTTCATTGCAAATAAACTAAATGCACCTAAAGGCAGGTAAATGCACAGCATGAATCAACGTGCCCTTTCAAAATGGGGCATGCGCCGTTGAAGTAGTCGCTGGGGGAAATTGCAAATAATTCCAAGACCGTTTAGGTTTACAACCACTTTAAGGCTTGCATGTTGATGGGGACAAGGGCCTCTTCCTGACAACCCTGGGTGGTGGTTGGGGGGGGGGGGTCTCTGGGCAGGGGCTTATCGGAATCTGGAACCCCCCCTTTAACAAGGGGGCCCCCCACCCTATGTAAATGAGTATTTAAATGTAAATACTAAAACAATTGCATGCCCCACTTTATATACACAATGGGACCAGAGCATGTATGTAAAACGAAAATGTACTTAAAGTGAAGCAATACCTTTTTTCACTTCTGGGGCGTCAGGGACTGTAGCGGGGGTGTCCGAGTTTTTTTCCCCCCCAAGTAGCAGGGAATCTGAACTATCCATGCATGGATTACTCAGCTGCAGCTTTAGATTGAGAGCCACTTTACATACACTCACGGGTATGTCCTTACTCGCAAGTGTATGTAAAGTGAGTTTACTTAAAGCGGGGTATGCCTGTATAGTGAATGCAGGGTCCTGGGCTTAGTAACACTTAAAGCATCTGAAATCCATGAAGTCCATGCAGAAATTACAAGAAACACAGTTAGCTTCCAGTAAAGCTATGGGATATACAGGAAACGTACTTGTTTCTTTTTTGGTTTAGTGTCCCTTTAATTCAGCCAGTGCGAAGGCTTTAATTATTTTTCACTAAATAGGAAAAAAGTATCTTGAAAAGGTCTTCTGTAAATGCAAGCATCGATGCAATACAATTTAGATTTCTAGTGTCAAACCTAATGACATAAAGGGTAAATGTTCCACTATGTATTCTACACATACACGTTTAGGTTTGATTGCGGCAAAACAAAGGAGTGTTTGAATACACACAGCTTACAGGACACACAGTATAGCTTCTGGAAATGCTCAATCTGAAATGCTTGTTTCACACAATTTAGAATAACTTGTAAACCTGGAAGGGTCAGCGAGTAAACATCTCAAGGTACCGTATATAAAAGGAGCCCTTCAGGACATAAGATAAGACCTGTGTTTATTAATATTATTCTAAGGCTGCTTTCCCACTGCTCCATTGAAAAAACACACACGGGTCTTTTTGCCACATTTTGCTGCGTTTTCTCATGTGTCTCTTGCACATTTTCTGGACTCCTGACTCCAATTACGCACCTGTGAAATGTCGACTCAAAACGCACCAAAAACGCAATGCAGCTGCATTAGCAGATATATTTTTGGTGCATTTTCTATAGAATTTAATAGGATATGGGATTTTGTTGTACTTTTGTAAAGAGCACCAAAGATGCAGCATGCAGGACTTTCAGAGCACAGTGAAAATCGGCACTGCAGCAATATGGTCAGGGTCGCTTTTGTGGAACTACAAGTCCCATGATGCATTGCAGGGCTGACAGTTACAATTATGAGTCCTACAGGCAGAGGCATGATGGGACTTGTAGTCCTGAAAGAGCAGGCCGGCCACCAGTTTGACACCCCTGCTCTAGCTTCTTCCGTTGATAAACAATAGCCCTACTGCAAGGATCACCAGATAAAAATAAAATAAAAGCCTAAAAACGAATGCAGCCATCACATCCAAGTATTGGTAAGCTGCAGTATAATGATGGGGTTTTTCAGTTGGATAAAAATCCGACGGTTTTCCCGACAGATTTCCTCTCAGGCTGCCTTGCATAAACACGCTCAGATCAAAAGTCCGCCCGTCCAAAGCGTGGTGACGTACAACGGCACTATAAAAGGGGAAGTTCCATTCCAACGGCGCCACCCTTTGGGCTGCTTTTGCTGATCCTCGTGTTAGTAAAAGTTTGGTGTGAGAGATGATTTGCGCTTTCAGTCTCGTGCTTTTCAGTCCGTGACAGCGTGACGAATGTGCTAAAAAAAAAAAAAAAAAAAGATTCTGATCTCTTTTTTTTGCCCGGCAGTTTTCCCATGGGAAAAACTGCGATGGAGCATACACACGGCCGGGATTCCTGACCATAAGCTCTCATAGCAGTTTTCCCGTCGTGTGTACGAGGCATAACAGTTTGCTTTTGTGTTTAATACTGCTTTAAAGAAAAGTAAATCCTCTAAAACATATCTTAAAAAAATAAACCTGCAAGAGAAAGGCATAATGAGCTAGTATGCATAGCATACTAGCTCATTATAAATTACTTACCTGAGATCGAAGCCCCCAAAGCGACTGTCGTTCCTCTGCGCCACCGCCGTCATGATACCCAAGTGATTTCCGGGCATCGCGGCTCCAGCGCTGTGATTGGCCGGAGCCACGATGACGTCACTCCCGCGCATACGCGCGGAACCGTCAGTGACGGCACGATTGCCTTCACCAAAAGCTTGCTCAATGCGCCGTAGACATCGATGCAGGCTTTTCTGCAAATATCTCTTAAACCATGCAGGTTTAGGAGATATTTTTTGCACCTACAGGCAAGCCTTAATCTAGGCTTACCTGTAGGTTAAAGTGGTCTGTAAGGGTTTACAACCACTTTAAAAAAAAAAAAAAAGGAGCAAAAATACGTACATTGGTTCCAACATTCCAACGTCTACAAGGTCCCTAGCTGGCATCATCTCTCTGGCTTCTTCTTGATTGGCCAGTGCAGAATGTAAACTGAGATGTGCAAGTGCAACTCTATGTACATTTTATATGGGATTGCGAACATTGCATGTCTTTTCTGCAATAAAGATCCCGCCTGTTCACAATTTTATTTTTTCCAACTTTGGTTCCACTTTAAACCATTGCCATTCATAATAAGGACTGAAATATCTTTAAAACAAGCCATTCCTGGCCTCCAATGTGAAATCATTTATCCTCAGAGATCCCCAGGGATCACACAAAGAGGGAGATAGAAAAATTGCCCATGGTTCTGTTCTGGGTCACAGGTCAGCACTTCCTTTTGTTCTCCTGTGACCCAGAGTCTGCCAATAGCTGCCATGTCAGCTGACGTCAGAACCACTCCAGGCTCTGGAAGGATCCCGACCATATTGCTGCAGTGCCGATTGCCGCTGTCCTCCCCGGCTCACCATAGTATTTATACCAGTCAGATTTTATATTAGTACAATGAGACAAGTGCTTTATTATTCTGGTGGACGCAATCGGCCGCTCATAGAATGCCTACATAGCATTTTACCATGATATGACGCAAACATTGAAAATAAACCACAGCTTTCTAAATAGTGCAAATCAATACTTCACTGTTCAGTGGGCAATGTGGACATCATGATTATTTTCCTGCAATACTAAACCCAACCAATTATCAACCTTACCATAAACAAGCAGATTACAGCTACAAGCTGATTTTGAAAATTTTTGGAACATTTAACTATTTTTACAAATTGTTTTATTTTCTCTGAAACTGTGGCTTTTCATATCCATCTTTTATAAATCTAGAAATAGCGGGCAATTTTCTTTAAGGCCCCTTTCACACTGGGGCGTTATTCGAGCGAAGCCTCATCTGCAATCCCAATGTGCTGGTAAAGCACCGCTAAGACCCTAACGTTTTAGGGCGTTTTTGCAGTGCCTCAGTGTGAAAGGGCAAGGCGTTTTTACAGCGCTTTTCAATTCATTTCAATGGAGAGGGGCGTTTTTGGAGCGTTTTTTTCAGCGCCCAAAAGCTGCTCCAAAGATGCTGCTTACAGGACTCAGTGTGAAAGGGTCCATTGAGATGCATGGAGAGCGTTTTACGAGCGCTATTTTTAACGCTAAAACGCTGTAAAAACGATTCAGTGTGAAAGGGGTCTAAAGCTGAAGCAGATCAAGAGTAACCAACCCCTTTAAAGCTGTACTCCTAATGGATATAAAATACATAACTTAAAGTGGTTCTAAAGTCAAGACACTTTTTAAGGTAAAAGCATTCCCTGCTGCATTAAAAGAGGTTGTAAACCTCAGACATGAAATTAACAAAAGCTTATCCCTCTAGGGCAGTGATGGCGAACGCGTGGCACGCGTGCCGCTCCCGGCACGGCAAGCTGTTTCGGTGGGCACGCCGCACGCCATGAAAAATTTCAAAGAACACACTAAAATCCATTTGTCCCCACCGCTCCCCAAACTACAACTCCCACAGTTCTCTAGGGCTATTGATGACGTGTCTGAGTGGGAGTGACAAAGAAGAAACTCCCGGGGGTGACGTGCGTGCGTGTGTGCGTACGCACGCTGATCCAATCAAAGAAGCTGTCTCATCCACACCGCATAAATCAGCGGTGACGTGACTGGGAGCACACACGGCTGGAATCAGAGGAGCCTTTCGGCGGGAATTATAAGCTGCTGGAGCAAGGTCAGACACTGGGAGACAGGAGTTAATGTGCAGTGTACGGTGCAGTTATCTTGTTAGTCCTAAGCCTGCCCCACTCTCAGATATCAGGTGCTAGCTCAGCAAATAATCAATTGTGCAAAAAGAACATCCTCATTACTGTCATTGGGAAACATTGTGCCCCATCATTGGTGTTATTCAACCTCATTATTGGTGTCATTGGGAAACATTGTGCTCCCCTATTTTTTGTCATTATTGGTGTCATTGTGCCTCATTATTGGTGTCCTTAGGGAACATTGTGCCTCATTATTGGTGCCATTGCCTCATTATTGGTGTCATTGTGCCTCATTATTGGTGTCCTTAGGGAACATTGTGCCTCATTATTGGTGCCATTGCCTCATTATTGGTGTCATTGTGCCTCATTATTTGTGTCCTTAGGGAACATTGTGCCTCATTATTGGTGCCATTGCCTCATTATTGGTGTTATTGGAAAACATTGCCTCATTATTGGTGTCATTGGGAAACATTGTGCTCCCCTATTTTTTGTCATCATTGGTGTCATTGTGCCTCATTATTGGTGTCATTGTGCCTCATTATTGGTGTCATTAGGGAACATTGTGCCTCATTATTGGTGTCATTGTGCCTCATTATTGGTGTCATTGGAAAACATTGTGCCTCATTATTGGTGTCATTGTTCCTCATTATTGGTGTCATTGTGCCTCATTATTGGTGTCATTGTGCCTCATTATTGGTGTCATTGTGCCTCATTATTGGTGTCATTGTGCCTCATTATTGGTGTCATTGTTCCTCATTATTGGTGTCATTGTGCCTCATTATTGGTGTCATTAGGGAACATTGTGCCTCATTATTGGTGTCATTGTGCCTCATTGGTGTCATTGCATGTGTCAGGTAGGTGAGTGTAATGGTCAGGTAGGTGAGTGTAATGGTCAGGTAGGTGGGTGTAATGGTCAGGTAGGTGGGTGTAATGGTCAGGTAGGTGAGTGTAATGGTCAGGTAGGTGAGTGTATAATGGTCAGGTGAGTGTAATGGTCAGGTAAGTGAATGTAATGGTCAGGTAGGTGAGTGTAATGGTCAGGTAAGTGAATGTAATGGTCAGGTAGGTGAGTGTAATGGTCAGGTAAGTGAATGTAATGGTCAGGTAGGTGAGTGTAATGGTCAGGTAGGTGAGTGTAATGGTCAGGTAGGTGAGTGTAATGGTCAGTGTATGTTGCACAGTGCATTCCTGATCCCTGCAGTCTGAGCGAATCTGGCAGAATCGTACATTTCTAGTCCCTTAGGGCTCATTTAGATAAGTCCCATCCTCTGTACAGAGACGCTGGCAGGTTTAATTCTGTGTTGGCACTTTGCAAGAAATAAATTGCTCTTGTGTCGCGGTTTGGGCACTCGGGCTCAAAAAGGTTCGCCATCACTGCTCTAGGGTGTACTCAGTCCAGTAATTTCTGTCGGCTGCTTTGTTCCTCTGCTCTCAGCATGAGCAACTTATGGCAAGTTTTCCTGACACCAAGTGAAAAATGGTGACAGGGGAGGGACCTCCAGTAGATTGACAACCTCAGCTCTGTTCCTGTGTGCCGTGTCTCTTCCCTCCAATCAGCACTCAGAGCTCTCCTCGCTGAGTAACTTCAGCACTCTGTACTTTTTTTTGAACTCTCATACAAGCTTTAAAGTGGAGGTCCACACAAAAAGTGAAACTCCCCGCCCCATCCCCCCTCCGGTGTCACATTTGGCACCTTTCACCCACTTCCGGGCATAGACTCCCACTTCAGTCACACCCCTCCCCTTTGTCTTCTGGGAAACACACTGGTCCCAGATGACAGCGGGGACCAGTGAGGACGTGCAGCGCGACTCGCGCATGCGCAGTATGGAACCAGGAAGTGAAGCCACAACGCTTCACTTCCTGATTACCTCACCGAGGATGGAGGCGGGGGCAGCCGAGAGATTGCTCTGCTTTGGCTGCCAACATCGCGGGCACCCTGGACAGGTAAGTGTCCATTTATTAAAAGTCAGCCGCTGCTGTATTTGTAGCGGCTGGCTTTTAATATTTTATTTTAGGTGGGCGCCCGCTTTAACCACTTCCTGTCCAGCGACGTACCCGTCGGCTTCTGCTGCTGTCAGCCAAAACCAGTCAGGAGCGGGTGGTGTCTATGGACACACACACACACACACACACACACACACACACACACACACACACAACTCAGGAGCACTTGAAGAGGAGAAGATGAATAGAAGGCTTCCTCTGGCTGGCTGAGTTGGAGATGTCCACCTCAGCCAATCAGAGGAAGCCTTGTATTCATTGATAAAAATACAAGGCTTCTTGTGAATGGCTGAGAAACACTAAGCATGACTTCATTTAGTTCCAGCAGCAGACGGGAAGTTCTGGAGCTAAAGATCAGCCAAATAGTGAGGCATCGTGCATTTTCATGAAGTCAAACTGTAAGAATATGCAAACTTGATATCTGTAGACACCATTGCCCTACACCTCTTCACAATAAACAGAGCTGTGGAGGAAATCAAGGCCAACATGAACTTTTCAAGTATTAAGCTTTTCTGCTTTCTATTATACAGGTCAGTAGAAAAGACACGGCAGGTCATTCTAACCCTACAAGCCAATGAATTAAAGATAAGTTCATTAGTACTCCCTCTTGTTGGACAAAAACGCTTCACAGTATGTACAATGTATTAGAGGATGAATATGCTTGATTGGCTAGAAAAGGTCTCGGTGACAAGCAAGACTTCCCAGCCAACAAAACCGCTAATAATGAGAAAAAATTACGTTTATTTGTATTTCACTCCTAGATTTACACAATGCCGTTATATTACATGTTATTTGTTATTCACTTAGCACAGGGCTGGATAAATCCCAAGAGCCAGGTTGCTAATGATCCCAAAAATTACAGCTTGTACCTTTTTGAGGTTCTCTCCAATAGATGTCAAATTAAGATGACTTAAAAAAAAAGGAAGGGCAACCTGCTGACCCCTGGATTGGACAGACTGAGACCAAATTCCATATTAAAGCGTAACTACGCTTTATCCAAGCACCACAGACTAAAAGTGCTATTTTATTCATTTTTAATATTAAAAGTCAACTCCCCCTATCATTTCTGACTGTGGCCATCTCGAATAAGGGCAAATTATGTATGTAGCATTTACTTCCTGGAATCCACCTGCCCTTAGCTCAAGCATGCAAGCAGGAGGGTGTGCTTAGCTTGGGAAAGCCACTCCTCCTCTCCTGAAGACTCCTGGGACATAATTTCCCTAGGCATCGAAACCAATAAGTAACTGAAAAAATAAATAAAATTAAATAAAGTTTAAAATAAGCAAATATGATATACTTTTTCATCTATTACTAATGCTAGCAGCATAAGGATTAAAAATAGTCGATGTTAATTGAAAAAAGTAAAGTTCTGCATTAATTTGTCCAATCCTAACTCAGGGGCTGATTTACTAAAGCTGTGCATGGTAGCCAATCGGCTTCTAACATCAGCTTGTTCAATTAAAGACGAAGTAAACCCTCCTCAAAAAAAAAAAAACGCCCTGCAAGACAAAGGCATATGCATAGCATACTAGCTCATTATGTAGAACTTGCCTCCGATCGAAGCCCCCGCATTGGTCTATGTCTCCCCCTCCGACCACTGACATGTCATCCCTGACTTACTTCCGGGTATCGCGGCTCCGGCACTGTGATTGGCCGGAGCCGCGATGATGTCACTCCTGCACATGTGTGCGGGAGCCACCGTTATTGGCATGAAGACTGGAGCAACACCCCATAGTGTTCACTTTCAGAGTAGTTGGCGAATACTAGTGATCAGTTGACTAGCATGCCCTCATCACTCTACCATTAGAGGGATTGGACAATCCCCCCCAAGAAAGATTGACCTGAGGATGGAAAAAATAACCTTTTTTTTTTTCTTTTTTTTCTTTTTTTTGGTGATTTCATCCAAGCAGCCTCTACTTCCAATATTCTCGCTGAAATTAACATACCCCAGCAATCTACAGTAGAGCACAGTGCATGATCCAGGGGTAGGTTGAAAGAAGTAGAACACAGAATACACAGCCAGCCCCTGATGATGCAAGCAAATTAGATGGAGGCACGGGGCCCAGCATGTCAGCGAAGCACAGCATGACAATGCTGGATTTTTTTTGGGCACGTAAATATTCGTTTTGAGGATAACCCAGTTAAAGCGGGGGTTCACCCAAAAATAAATTTTTAACATTACATTCAGCCGAGTTGTCCTAAAGACAATCAGCTGTTTTTTTTCCCCCCGTACATACCTTATTTTCACCGCCGCTTCCGGGTATGTCTTCTGCGGGACTGGGCGTTCCTATCTGATTGACAGGCTTCCGACCGTCGCATACTACGCGTCACGAGTTGCCGAAAGAAGCCGAACGTCGGTGCGGCTCTATACGGCGCCTGCGCACCGACGGTCGGCTTCTTTCGGCAACTCGTGATGCGTAGTATGCGACGGTCGGAAGCCTGTCAATCAGATAAGAACGCCCAGTCCCGCAGAAGACATACCCAGAAGCGGCGGTGAAAATAAGGTATGTACGGAAATAAATAAATAAAAAACAGCCGATTGTCATTAGGACAACTCGGCTGAATGTAATGTTAAAAATTTATTTTTTGGGTGAACCTCCACTTTAACAAGGTGAAGGGAGTTTAAAAAAAAATGTAAATAAAATAGTTTGGTTGGAAGGTTCTTTTATTTGTTGAAGAGTTAGAGCTTGTGGTTGTTGTCATCTATATACCGAACAGGGAGATTTACCTTCACTTCCCCTAAGAAGAGGAAGTACCGTATATACACTCAAGTATAAGCCGACCCGAATATAAGCTGAGGCACCTAAATTTACCACAAAAAAAATGGGAAAACTTATTGACTCGAGTATAAGCCTAGGGTGTCCATCTGAATGCCTCACTTTACCTCACTGTGTCCATGTGCATGCCTCACTGTGCCCATGCCTAGACTGACGTTTAACATGGGAGTCTATGGAAGGGGTGCCCGGATTTGGAAAATCGGTGCTCCCCAGCCGTAGGTCACCCAGACTACAAACTTTGCACACATGTAGAGGATAAATGGCGCTACATGTGTGGCAAGTTTCGGGTCCAGGGGACCTACGGTCGGCCGGTACCGGGTCCCCAAAGTCTGGGAGATCAGGCGCAAAAAGGTGACTTGAGTATAAGCCGAGGGGGCATTTTCAGCATAAAAAAAAAAGTGCTGAAAAACTCGGCTTATACTCGAGTATATACGGTAAATACATAATCTCCCCAAAGGAGACAGAGACAAAAATATATTTTTTGTAAAATGGGGAAGGTTTGGGACCTTATTTAATGTTTTTGGTCTTCATGGCAACTGTATTGCTTATTTCTTGATCATGTTTAACAAGCACAGGAATTGAGGGAAAATGTATCCAATGGGGCTAAAGACAGAAAAAAATAAAAAACAACACACACACACGATATTTTAACTCAACTTCACTCTATCCTAAACTTTAAAAAAAAAAATTGTTGAGTTTCAGCGTGCCTAAAATACTATTGACACTTTTCAAAGACAGTTTTGATAGAACAAAATGTTATTTACTAAGGCAGAGAACAATGGGTGAATGGCTAAAATGGGCAGACTTGATGGGCTACTCAGTCTTTTTCTGCCATTACTTTTCTGTTTCCATGTATGCAAAATCCACAACAACCCATCAGAAATCTTAATTGGTTTGATTGCTCTAACCTCATAGGGAAAACCAATTGGTTGCTATGGAATGCTGCACTTTGGAGTCACAGAAGGCTACATAAATAGAATGGCTGTGAAATGCGCATGCTCCAATGACATAACCATTATGGAAACCTCCAGCCAAACAACTTCAATGCAAACGAGACATATGCTATGGGTCCAGCCTAAAAAGGGTGTGCATAAACAAGACTCCTTTATACAGGCCGGTCGGACAAGTCTAGGAGCCAGTTTATAGACTTTAGGAGGTGTGGACAAGTCATACAAACGTAAATGCAAAATAATGAAGATGTTAATTAATGGTCGTGTGATTAGGGAACCTATAGGCTTTATGCCTACTGGCTTAAAAAACGTGTTCTGCCTATAGAAGCAGCTCAGTGTTATCCTATGTGTCCATGTACATACGACGTTTACAGGCATATTTTGAGCTCAATGTTTAGAGGCAGGAAAAAAAAAGAAAAAAGAAAAACATTCTGGTTTGCGTTTTTGATTGGAGCTCACTGGCAGAAAAATCTTAAAACTCTTCTAAACTCTGTACACAAAATGCTCATATACAGGCATACCCCACTTTTAAGTACACAATGGAGTTTTTTTTACTAAAGCTGGAAAGCGCAAAATCAGGCTCACTTCTGCAGAGAAACCAATGAGCTTCCAGGTTTTATTACCAGGCTTAAATGAACAAGCTGGGGTTAGATTTTGAAATAGCCAATAGCAGGTTGCTAATAAACACAATGGTATTTTGCCCATTTACACTGAAACAAATTTAAGTCTAGAGCTGCCGTTTGAGTTTATTCCTGGATTTTTTGTATCTGTTTTGCAACAATAAGTTTTATATATTAATATACTATGTATTTATGTCCAATTTTTAAATAAAAGTTTGGTTATTTTATTATATTGACTTGGAGCTTTTCAATTCTGGTTATTTTAAATCAATGAAGCCAATTAAAATGTCTCATGTAATACATACAATTATAAAAAAAAAAAAAAAATGAAATAGGGGGAAAAAACAAACAAAAAAATCATTTTCGGTTTTGGCCTGACTTTTTTTTTATTTTGGTTATATATATATATATATATATATATATATATATATATATATATATATATATATATATATATATATTACACACACACACACACATTTAACACATATTACCCCAATTATTGTTGGTGCTGGAAAAAACAAGTGCATCTAAAGGCTATATATATATATATATATATATATATATATATATCACATTTTTATTTTTGGCTTTAGATGCACTTGTTTTTTCCAGCGCCAGCAATAATTGGGGCAATATGTGTTAAATATGTAGAACTTCCTTGTTTTGCTCACAGTTGCATCTTTTGAGTCAATCTTTGGTTCTAAATACTAGTTCAAGGGGTCAAGTGGAAAATGCCAAAGCATACAGACTCATCTAGAATGTGTACCTTTAACCTGTGGCCGTTTTCATCAACAGCAGCTGATGTGTAAATAGTTTGGGTCCCTCCAGGCGCCTGCAAATACTTTTGGTTTCTTTCAGAGTGCCCCAGGGACCCAAGATATAACATGGGCACCAAGTCCACCGCACAATACTTGCTGACTATTGCCGGCCTCCTATGGCCTCCTCTGTCTTGCACAATAATGGTGGCCTAGATGAGCCAAAAAATGCCCAGATGGGTTGTAAGCACCGGACCAGAGCAGGCAGGTGGTTGCTGGCTCTATGCCAGAGCACCCCTGTTTTTCTGGGGGGTCCTAGAGTCCTCTGCTAGAATACAAAAATACATATGCAGGCACCAGGGAGAAATAAAATGTCAGCTGAGGTTTAGTATAGCCGACATTAATACATACAGTTCTCCAGCTGAAGTTTTAAAGTTAATAAGACAAATTTTACCCAGGTATGTAAAGATTTTAAGTCAGCAGCTACAGATATTTACCATTGTTTTGGCTTTGCGAGCCAGCGATCACTTCGATGGTTCGCAGCCTGACCGGTACGCCACATGTACATGGCGGTGGACTGCTTTGAGACTGGTCCGGTAGCCTCCTGTGATGTATTGCATTATTCTAGGACAGGGTTTGACAAATTTGCTTGGAATCTAGGAGCCAGCTAAAAAAGTTAGGAGCCAGAAAACGCACCCCGTCCCGACGAGCTTGCGCGCAGAAGCGAACACATACGTGAGTAGCGCCCGCATATGTAAACTGTGTTCAAACCACACATTTGAGGTATCGCCGCGAATGGTGGAGCGAGAGCAATAATTCTAGACCTCCTCTTTAACTCAAAACATGCAACCTGTAGATTTTTTTAAACGTCGCCTATGGAGATTTTAAAGGGTAAAGGTTTGTCGGCATTCCACGAGCAGACGTAATTTTGAAGCGTGACATGTTGGGTATGAATTTACTCGGCGTAACATTAACAATATTAAAAAAAATTGTGATAACTTTACTGTGGTCTTATTTTTTTATTAAAAAAAGTGTAATTTTTTCCCAGAAAAGTGCGCTTGTAAGACCGCTGCACAAATACGGCGTGACAGAAAGTATTGCAACAATCGCCATTTTATTCTCTAGGGTGTTAGGAAAAAAAATCTATATAATGTTTGGGGGTTCTAATTAGAGGGAAGAAGATGGCAGTGAAAATAGTGAAAAATGACATATTAAAATTGCTGTTTAAGTTGTAATGCTTAACTTGTAATGCCAACAGCCACCACCAGATGGTGCCAGCTCACAGAAGGAAGAGCTGGGGACTTCACAAGGCCGCAGCCTCAATTACCGGCCGTCACGGGCCCACCGCGATCGCGCGGCGGGGGCCTAGTCCGCCGCGATCCTGGGGAAAAGGCGCTCTGCGGACTAGGCCGAAGCCGCGGCCTCGCCTAAAACATCCTGCCCGCCTAAAAACATCCTGCCCGAAGCGATCCTGGGAAAAGGCCGCGAGCGGCAGATGCCGCTCGCGGCCTTTTCCCAGGATCGCGGCGAGCTGCAGGCAGGTTGTTTTAGGCGAGGCCGCGGCTTCGGCCTAGTCCTCGGAGCGCCGGTCCTATGGACCAAAAAAAAAAAAAGCCCACTCGCCAGGACGCTATTTCTAGTCGCCATGGCGACCAGGATTTGTCGAGCCCTGTGAAAGCTCTGGTGTACTCATTCCCTCCAAAAAATAGGATTTTTGTACTCACCATAAAATCCTTTTCTCTGAAGTTCATTGACGGACACAGCACTTAAATCTTGACCTTCGGTTATATTGCCACCTTCAGGAGAGGACTGTAGTCCTCTCCTGAAGGTGACGATATAACCCAAGGTCAAGATTTAAAACGGGGTTCCAACCACAATTAGCATTTTTTAAATGTATGTCCTTTTCATCATGCGTTTTTATAAAATAAATCCGGTCACTTACTATTTTACAATCCGCCGCCGCTCCGCATAGTTATTCAAAAAAGATAGTTTTATAAAACTATGTCCACACCGTTGTCATTTTGCTTGTGGGCATTGTGAAGCCCACAAGCACTTACTTCCTGGAAGTCTTGGATGAGGAGTGATAATTGGGTTGCGCACTGCATCCTGGGAAATGATGACACACATTTCCCAGGAGCATTAGCGGGAGATGTCAGGATCCTAAGTGATTCCAAGGGCAGATTTCGTGGGACTGCATAGAAACAGGCATTTCCAGATGAGAAAAAACATTTTTTTTTTCCTTTTTTAGGTCTAATGAGCACAATATTGAAAAAAAAATTGGGGTTGAAAACTCCACTTTAAGTGCTGTGTCCGTCAATGAACGAAAGAGAAAAAGATTTCCTGAAGGAGGAAGATTACGAGGGGAACTTTCATGCTTGAGTGAAAATAAAAAGGTGGACAACATGAACGTTTGCACAACCTGTGGCCATCAGCTGTTGCGGAACTACAACTCCCATCATGCCTGAGCCTTTGGGAGTCATGTTTGTAACAGTCAGCCAATGCCTCATAGAACTTGTAGTTTACAACCACTTTAAGCACCCATGCGAGTCTAAGGCTTGATTTTAAAGTGACAGTAGACTCCGTTATACCACTTGCACCTACAGGTAAGCCTATAAATAAGGCTTACCTGTAGGTATTGTGAATATCTCCTAAACTTGCACTGTTTAGGGGATATTTAGAGTGCATGCAGCTGGTGACGTCACTGGCACGTGCGGTATAAAGGTTCGGCATACAGTGCCAGGCCTTCGGAAGCCCTGTGCCGTAAATGGCAGCTCCCGCATGCGTGGGAGTGACGTCATCCTATCCATGGCCACGCATGTAGCCGGAGGCCGCAAACCTGGGAGGAAGATCAGGGGAAGATGGAAGCCCTCTCGGTGGCGACAGTGCAGCACTACTGGAGGGCTTGGTTTTGAGGCAAGTCTCTCATAATGTGCGATTATGTGATACATTAAAGCGGTTGTAAACCCGCATATACAATTTTTTTTTCCACCTGCAAGGCAAAAGCCATAATGAGCTAGTATGCACCGCATATTAGCTCATTATGAAATACTTACCTCGGAACGAGGAGAAGAGAACTTACCTGGTCCACGCCGAGCAAGATGTCATCTTGACTGGGCGTGTCTTCCGGGTATCGCCGCTCCAGCGCTGTGATTGGTTGGAGCGACGATGACGTCACTCCCGCGCATGCGCGCGGGAGATTTCATTCCGGCAAGGGCCGGCGGCAGTCGGCCCTTCAGCCGAGGATCCCCCCTGCGCCGCTGCAATCAGCGGCGCATTGCGAGGGGAATATCTCCTAAACCGTACAGGTTTAGGAGATTTTCTTTATACCTACAGGTAAGCCTTTATTATAGGCTTACCTGTAGGTAAAAGTCAAAAAGTGGTGTTTACAACTTTAAGTAGCACATGAGGACGTTGCCTTGCAGGGTATTTTTTTTTACAAATGTGGTTTGCTACGGCTTTAAAAGCGATTGCATAGTCATTTTTGGAACTTTTACCTACAGGTAGGCCTATAATAAACCTTTACGGTTTAGGAGATATTCCCCATGCACACAAGGGAATTCTCGGCTGAATTTTTTTTTATGGGACTATACAAATCGCTTTAACTGGATATGTAGTGTGTTGCCAAAATGTGCTCTTGTACATTATGGCATTATGTAAATGTCAGAGAACACACAAATGACAAAAACATATACAAGCAAGTCATTATCAAGACACTCCAGGGTTCGTCAGTATTGTCAGTCTTGCACTTTTCTGTGACTTTACACTGTTATCTTGTCTGCAGTAATATGCCTGGAACTCCAGATTCCCGACCTCCTTGTCTAGAGTGCTGTGCTGGGTTTGGAGATGGCGATAGAATGCCACCTATGTGTATTGTAAACAGCCCAACATGCACCAACCAATGTAAACTAAACAGCAGCAGCACCACAAACAGATGTCAGCACTAATGATCTACTAGCAGACCACATACTAAGCAATCCATTGTAACTAAAAGTCCATAAAGAACTTAATTATTGTGACATCATCCTTACAGGTATAAGAAGTGCAAATAGAGTGAATCTAAGTTTAAGCCTGTTCAGTGGATACCATAAATAGTTGTAAATTAATTCACCAAAGAAAAAGGATTAGTCACGCATTTTCCTAAGAACAGACCGGGCAAGTGGGAATTCATTAACAGTTCGGCAAAAGGTAAATCTCAGGAGGGCAGGTAGTCATGACTCCTATTTTTCTTACCTTTGTACTAGAGATTGTGTGTGTATATATTATATACATATACACACAAACTAATATGCAAGGGTGTGTGTAAAGTATATTTTATTGCATGCAATTATGACCTAACAAGAGGCATTTGTACTTGGTTTCACCAGAGTGTACACTGAAATTAAAGAGCAACTCCACTTCTGATGAGAAAATAAACATTCCCCTCTGGGTGATCCATGTACATTGCAGGGATTTTAACAAACTTTGTTACAGATTCTTATCTTTTATTATTATGAAGAAATAGCCGTTTGTTTGTCTGTAGCCATGTGTAGAGAGACTCTGTATGCAAGTGATTTCATAATTACCAATCAGCTGCTGCACCTGCATGGCTCTAATGAGTAAAGTGTGAGGGTCTGCATCCCTTTAGCTGTGATTTCCCTTTGGAGTAATGAATTGTTGTGTTGCAGGGGATGCTCAAAATCTGACTTGTGTCTAATGCCTAGTACACACGTGCGTTTTTTGCCGTCGGATAAAAATCTGACGGTTTTCCCGACAGAATTCCTCTCAGGCTGCCTTGCATACACATGCTCAGATGAAAAAGTCCGCCTGTCCAAAGCGCAGTGACGTACAACACATACGACGGCACTATAAAAGGGAAGTTCAAATCCTACGGCGCCACCCTTTGGGCTGCTTTTGCTCATATTGTGTTAGTAAAAGTTTGGTGAGAGACGATTTTCATGCGCTGCATTAAACAATGCATTAATTTGCAGCGTGACGAGTATGAAATCTCCATTAAAGCGGATGTGCCATGGAAAAAAAAAATATTAAAAGCCAGCAGCTACAAATACTGCAGCTGCTGACTTTTAATATTAGGACACTTACCTGTCCTGGAGTCCAGCGCCGATCGCAGCAGAGGACGAGCGATCGCTCGTCTCTCTGCTGCTCCCCCCGCCATCCACGCTGAGGGAACCAGGAAGTGAAGCGCTGTGGCTTCACTGCCCGGTTCCCTACGGCGCATGCGCGCGCCGCGCCGGCCGATTGGCTCCCGCTGTGTGCTGGGAGCCGAGTGTTCCCAGCACACAACGGGGGGGGGGGGGGGGGGGGGGGGGCGACGGGATGTGACGGAATGCCCGTCTTTTTCCCGTGAATGTCGGGCCGGAAGTGGGTGCAAATACCCGTCTGCACCCCCCTCCCACCTGAAAGGTGTCAAATGTGACACCGGAGGGGGGGAGGGTTCCGATCAGCGGGACTCCACTTTAGGGTGGAGAACCGCTTTAAGAAAACTAGTTTTACCAGAAAGCGCGCTCCCATCCCATACTTGATTCTGAGCATGCACGGTTTTGTGCCCGTTGGAAAATCATACAGACGAACGGTTTTCCCCGCTCGGATTTTTGAACCGACAAAAAAAAAAAAAAAAAAAAAAAGGAGATCCTGATCTCTTTTTTGTCCGGCAATTTTTGTCCCGTCGGAAAAACTGCGATGGAGCATACACACGGCCTGGCTTCCCGATGAAAAGCTCTCATAGCAGTTTTCCTGTCAGAAAAAACGGTTGTGTGTACGAGGCATTAGTGTAGAATTCTGGAAAAATCAGTAAGCCAACAGGAAGTGACATATCTGGGGGAAGTTCTGTACACCATCTCTGTACACTACGCCTCCAGGTGGCCATATTGCATTACAGAAAATTGCAAAGGTACATTTTAATAACATCCAATTACAATATGGCTTGTGTCACAATCGTACACACTATATTTTTTTTATTTTCCATTTTTCGTCCCACAAAAGTGGAGTTACCCTTTAAATCAGATCGGTTTCAATAAGAACATACATCTCTAATCCTATTAGTGCATTTGCTCTTGCCAGCACACTTACACCATCCATCACAGAGGACCATTCATGTTTTATTTAAGCTTTATTGAAACATTATAAAGCTCTGAAAGCATTAGGCTCGGTTCACACTTTTGCAATGCGGAAACCCTGCGTATCCACTGCGGGTTCCCGCATCGCACCCGACTCACACAGCAGTTCACACATATGCGAACTGCCGGGAGTGTAAATACATTGTAATGACACCCCCATTTCAGCTTGCATATTGCACTGCAAACTGTCAGTTCGAACATGAATCGGATCGCATGGGTGTTCACGACCATGCGATCCAATTCTGGTGCGGACCAAAAAAAGGGTCCTTTGCGAGTTTGGGCCGAATGCAATGAGATTTCAGCCATACTACCTGTATGGCTGAAATCGCATCGCATGGACATCAAATGTGATTTGCACTGCAGTGGGAATCACATGCGATCTCGCAGTAGTGTGAACCGGCACTTAATGAATATATTGTATGAGTTTTGCACCATATGACCCAAACCATTATCAAGTTACCAAAACACTACAGTTTACATTTAAGAGAGAAATGCTCCTGGCAATGGACTAAGGTGCTGAATGCAGTAAATGAAAAGCAATTTGTCTTACCTTGTCAATTTCATCATGCAGCTCTGCCAAGCTGGGTCTCAGCAGCTTCTCCCCAAGGTCTGCAGCGGTGTGCCGGTAGTGATCAATCCTCGGCACAGCATCAATAGTGTTGTGCCCAAAAGTCCGCAGGTAATAAGTATTGGTATGAGTATCGTAGTGATAGTGATGGCCAGCTCCCCCAGAATGTAGGCTACCTTCGCTTAGTACTGTATCTCCATTCTGAAAGCTTACCCCGCCACCTCCTTCGCCACTTGGCATCTCAGGAGAGCTGCCCTCAGGATCTGCAGGGTCCACAAAATTTACCCTAAACCGTCCTTTAGCCTCCTCTCCACCGGAGCCTCCTCTGCCCCTATGAGTGAGACCATCAGTTGGTGGTGGTGGTGTTCCTTCTCGGTCCCCAGAAGATGAATCACGGGATAATTCACTCACCGGGTCTACCTGAAAGCGGCTCTGGCTTGGAGTGGGACCCAGGGGTCTTCCTTGTTGGGGATCATCGATCTGTAGTTCATCTCCATCCATAACTGGAGGTGGCGGAGGAGAGGAACGCAAAATTTGAGAGTGTGGTGGCGAGGTGGAAGATATCCCTTTCTCAGCTGGCGCTGAGGCTAAACTTGTTTTCTTCTCCATGTGCGGTGGCTTATCTGCTGCTCAGCGATGATGACGGAGGTCTGTGGTACCGACGTAGAAACTGTGGAAATAAATGGAAGGAGGCGTGAACAATGCATCCAGACTTTGGCAGAAAACCCTAAACTTCACCTCCTCTCATTCTCCGAGAGCTACTCAGCCCAGCAGATGCTGCTGTGTTTTGTCACAGATGTTCCTCCTCCTTGGAACGTAGAATACACCTATGGCCAGCCGTGCACACACCCCGTCCTTCTAGACCACCTCTTTACAGCTGAGGAATGATGAATGTGACTATTGTCAGACGACAGGGGAGGAGGAGAAGAGGCGGGAAAGGACGCCTCTCATTTCCATGAAGGGACAACTACAAGCCGTCTATCTGTGTGTGTGTGAGTGAGAGCTGCTCCCCACTCTACCTCTCTCACATGTCGGATCACATCATCCAAGGGGATGCCATGTTACGGCACACGACTCATATTACTAGCATGCTATTAGGCGTGCAGCTGACTATTGATTGTATGAGGCTGACATCACCAATAAGCAGAAGTGCCATCTCCGGGTGACCTTGGGATGGGATGGGACGGGACTGTCTATCTATCATGCAGCATGAGTCACTGTGCAAGCCATCCCCAGCACAGTGCTGCTTCCACAGCTACATACCATCACCACCAATCATCATAGGGACTGATTGCAATGTCTGATCATAGGGACTCAGAGACCAAGTACAAGTCTAATCACAGTGCGTCAACATAGGGACCGATCACAGTGCGTCAACATAGGGACCGATCACAGTGCGTCAACATAGGGACCGATCACAGTGCGTCAACATAGGGACCGATCACAGTGCATCAACATAGGGACCGATCACAGTGCGTCAACATAGGGACCGATCACAGTGCGTCAACATAGGGACCGATCACAGTGCGTCAACATAGGGACCGATCACAGTGCGTCAACATAGGGACAGATCACAGTGCGTCAACATAGGGACAGATCACAATGCCCGATCATAGGGACCGAACACAATGTCTGATCATGGGGACCGATCACCATGTCTGATCAGATTCATAGGGACAGATCACAATGTCTGATCAGATTCATAGGGACAGATCACAATGTCTGATCATAGAGAGGGATCATAGGGACAGATCACAATGTCTGATCATAGAGAGGGATCATAGGGACAGATCACAATGTCTGATCATAGAGAGGGATCATAGGGACAGATCACAATGTCTGATCATAGAGAGGGATCATAGGGACAGATCACAATGTCTGATCATAGAGAGGGATCATAGGTACTGATCACCACGACTATGCACAAGTTTGATTAGAGATGCATCAGAATCACTGACCATAGAGATTGATCAAAGCGTCTGGTCACAGGAACTGATCACAATGTCTGACCATAGAGACTGATCGTAGTTTCTGATCATAGAGACTGGTGACAATGTCTGACCATAGAGACTGGTGACAATGTCTGACCATAGAGACTGGTCCATGTTCCTGATCATTAGGACTGGCCCCAGTGTGCGCCCATACACCTCCATAGAGATGCATGATAGTAGGGTTGCCAACTCATCCCTTTAAAACAGAACACACATTAATTACACAGGTTCTGTGGCTGATTAAGGAGGTAATTAAACTCACTTGGTGCCTTATTTGCATTAAATTAGCCTCAGAACCTGTGTAATTAATATGTGTTCTGTTTTAAAGGGATGAGTTGGCAACCCTACATGATAGTGACTGACCCGTGTAGCCGATCATTAGGACTGGCCCCAGTGTGCGCCCCATACACCTCCATAGAGATGCATGATAGAGACTGACCCGTGTAGCCGATCATTAGGACTGGCCCCAGTGTGCGCCCCATACACCTCCATAGAGATGCATGATAGTGTCTGACCATAGAGACTGACCCGTGTAGCCGATCATTAGGACTGGCCCCAGTGTGCGCTCCATAGAGATGCATGATAGCGTCTGACCATAGAGACTAATCCGTACCCGATCATTAGGACTGGCCCCAGTGTGCACCCATACAACTTCATAGAGATGCATGATAGTGTCTTATCATAGAGACAGATCCATATCTGATCATTAGGACTGGCCCCAGTGTGCGCCCCATACACTTCCTCTCTATACACACAGTAGCACGTTACAGAAGTGATCTCCCCGGTGTAATGATGGAATTACCGCCCCCAAGTACTGCAGTAACACCCCTCCCCCCGGGCTGACCACCGCCCCCAGCCCGGCAGATGCCATGTGTGCTCCTCCTGGCTCCCATCACACATGGCTGCAGCCCGTACACAGGACTGGGAGGATGGCAGTGTGTGTTCCCGGGGGATGCCGACCTCTGCTTCCTCCATCCGGGCGGGAGAATAGAGCAGCAGTAGCCGGTCCCCTCACCCCGGGCCGGCCTCCCTCTCACCCTCCCTCATGGCCGCCTTTACCTGCAGTGGGTCCGGCTGGCCTCGTCGGAGCGCGGTGTGTGTTGGCCGTGTTCCGGTTAGATGCTGTGTAGAGGAGGAGCCCTCTCCGGTCCTCTCTCTTACAGCGCCGCAGCTCCGGCTTGTGTGGAGGGGGAGGCGCATGCGTTCTACGGGTAACTCCCATCATCACTGCCTACACTGGGCGACATTAACCCGTCCCTGTACCTGAGAGCGGCGTGTCTATGGAGGGTGGGGGGACTGTGGTCCTCTTCCCCTTTGTATAATATCCAGCTCTATACATCTACAGCGTGTCCTACTACAAGGGGAACTCCGGGAGAGCTTCTTCCATTGCTCCAGGCTGCATGGGACTTCTCATACACTTTCTGGGGGCTCCTCACTTTTTACTACCACAGCAAATATTTTGTAGTCCAATTAAAGTTCCTCCTTACATCAGATTCAGTTTGAAGAGGAATACCGTTGTAATGGCAGTAGCGTATATTGATTGGTTTGCGCAAAAATTATAGCATCCACAAAATAGGGGATAGATTTATTGCATTTTTATTTATTTTTATTTTTCTACTAGTAATGGCGGCGATCTGCGATTTTTTTTATTGTGACCGCGACATTGCGACGGACATATCGGACACTTTTGACAATTTTTTTTGGGACCATTCACATTTATAGTGCTATAAAACTGCACTGATTACTGTGTAAATGTGACTGGCAGGGAAGGGGTTAACACTAGGGGGCGCTGAAGGGGTTAAATATGTTCCCTAGGGAGTAATTCTAACTGTAGGGGGAGGGGACTCACAAGGGGAGGAGGCCGAATGGTTTTCCTCTGTACTGGGAACACACATCGGTCTCCTCACCTCTGTCCTGCTGTAATCACGGGCAATTGCGTGTGCCCGGAGGACATCGCGGCCACCTTGACGGCCGGGAAGCCCAGGATGTCATATGACGTCCACCCAGGATGGGAGATCCCATCTGTGGATGTCATTTGTCTATGGGCGGGTAGGGAAGTGGTTAAATGCTTGTAAAATACTATAATCCACTCTATTACAGTATTATATAATGTACAATGTCAGTGTTTCTTTAATATAATTGCGGGGAAGAGAGTTCCGGCGGGTCACAGAAGTGCAGAGCGGCGCTATAACAAAGGTATTTGGCACAATTATATTACAGAAACAAACACATCGTACATTATATAATACTATAATAGGGTGGATTATAGGATTTTACAAGCATTTTAACCACTTCCCTACCAGCCCATAGTCAAATGACGTCCACAGATGGGATCTCCCATCCTGGGTGGACGTCATATGACTTCTGTGGGTGGATCTGTTGTCTGGCGCTCGGTGGGTGGAGTCGTGATGTCAGTAGACTCCCCGCCCTTCTCTACACTCCCCTTATCAACATGTTTTTTTGCTAGCATTCTGCAAGGGCAGGAATATGCAACATGTATAAAACTCACTAAGTCATGAAGACTGATGTGAACTTGTGTTTCTGCAAGTGAAATCTGCATGTCGGTTTCCATCAGTTCTTCTGCAGGTATGGTGTGAATGGGGCCTTAAGTGGCTCTAATGCCGCGTACACACGACCGTTTTTCGGGTTCTAAAAAATGACTTTTTTTTTTAATGTCATTAAAAATGATCGTGTGTGGGCTTCAGAGCATTTTTCGAGTTCTAAAAAATGGGCAATTTTTTTTCCAAACATGCTCTATTTTTTAACGACGTTTTTAACGTTGTCGTTTTTAAGGTTGTAAAAAATGGTCGTGTGTGGGCTTTAACGACGTGAAAAAAACGCGCATGCTCAGAAGCAAGTTATGAGACGGGAGCGCTCATTCTGGTAAAACAACTGTTCGTAATTGAGTGAGCACATTCATCACGCTGAAAAGTGTGAATCGTCTTTTACTAACACAAAATCAACTAAAGCAGCCCAAAGGGTGGCGTCATCCGCATGGAACTTCCTTTTTATAGTGCCGTCGTACGTGTTGTACGTCACCGCGCTTTGCTAGAGCATTTTTTTTTTCACGATCGTGTGTAGGCAAGGCCGTTTTAATGATCGGATTGAAAAAAACAACTTTTTTTTCTAGATCCTTAAAAATTTAATTTTTTAGAACCCAAAAAACGTTGTGTGTACGCGGCATAAGGCTTCGTTTAGACTTGTGGTTTGGAGGGTGGCAAAAATGCGCTGTTGAGCCACGGTTTTTCCACCCCCAAGCTGCAATAGGTAGCAGACAGGAATGTTGGCTGTGATGGTTTGCTTCACACCTAGGCAAAGTTCACCCAAGTAGTGATCAGCGGTCAGCAAGCCTGCTGAATGCTACACATTCAAGCAAATAGAGAAGTGCCACAAACGCCCCACAACCATGTGGAATGCACATGGCTGGAGCTCGTTTGTTAGACAAAAAGGGGTTAAAACAGCAGGTGAGGAGGCACTTCCTCGCTTCGCTGCCTGTCAGTAGCCTCTGAGGAGTGATCTGAAAGCGGATCAGGCTTCAGAGGAAAGGGAGATTTAGACACACATCTACGTTAAATCTACCCATGAGGATTTTTTTATTAAACCTTAAACCTCCGGACCACCCTATAGCAGATTTACTGCAGGATCACATATACAGTGATGAAAATAAGTATTTGAACACCCTGCTATTTTGCAAGTTCTCCCACTTGGAAATCATGGAGGGGTCTGAAATTGTCATCGTAGGTGCATGTCCACTGTGAGAGACATAATCAAAAAAAAAAAAATCCAGAAATCACAATGTATGATTTTTTTAATTATTTATTTGTATGATACAGCTGCAAATAAGTATTTGAACACCTGAGAAAATCAATGTTAATATTTGGTACAGTAGCCTTTGTTTGCAATTTCAGAGGTCAAACGTTTCTTGTAGTTTTTCACCAGGTTTGCACACACTGGAGGAGGGATTTTGGCCCACTCCTCCACACAGATCTTCTCTAGATCAGTCAGGTTTCTGGGCTGTCGCTGAGAAACACGGAGTTTGAGCTCCCTCCAAAGATTCTCTATTGGGTTTAGGTCTGGAGACTGGCTAGGCCACGCCAGAACCTTGATATGCTTCTTACAGAGCCACTCCTTGGTTATCCTGGCTGTGTGCTTCGGGTCATTGTCATGTTGGAAGACCCAGCCTCGACCCATCTTCAAAGCTCTAACTGAGGGAAGGAGGTTGTTGCCCAAAATCTCGCAATACATGGCCTCGGTCATCCTCTCCTTAATACAGTGCAGTCGCCCTGTCCCATGTGCAGAAAAACACCCCCAAAGCATGATGCTACCACCCCCATGCTTCACAGTAGGGATGGCGTTCTTGGCATGGTACTCATCATTATTCTTCCTCCGAACACGGTTAGTGGAATTATGACCAAAAAGTTCTATTTTGGTCTCATCTGACCACATGACTTTCTCCCATGACTCCTCTGGATCATCCAAATGGTCATTGGCAAACTTAAGACGGGCCTTGACATGTGCTGGTTTAAGCAGGGGAACCTTCCGTGCCATGCATGATTTCAAACCATGACGTCTTAGTGTATTACCAACAGTAACCTTGGAAACGGTGGTCCCAGCTCTTTTCAGGTCATTGACCAGCTCCTCCCGTGTAGTCCTGGGCTGATTTCTCACCTTTCTTAGGATCATTGAGACCCCACGAGGTGAGATTTTGCATGGAGCCCCAGTCCGAGGGAGATTGACAGTCATGTTTAGCTTCTTCCATTTTCTAATGATTGCTCCAACAGTGGACCTTTTTTCACCAAGCTGCTTGGCAATTTCCCCGTAGCCCTTTCCAGCCTTGTGGAGGTGTACAATTTTGTCTCTAGTGTCTTTGGACAGCTCTTTGGTCTTGGCCATGTTAGTAGTTGGATTCTTACTGATTGTATGGGGTGGACAGGTGTCTTTATGCAGCTAATGACCTCAAACAGGTGCATCTAATTTAGGATAATAAATGGAGTGGAGGTGGACATTTTAAAGGCAGACTAACAGGTCTTTGAGGGTCAGAATTCTAGCTGATAGACAGGTGTTCAAATACTTATTTGCAGCTGTATCATACAAATAAATAGTTAAAAAATCATAAATTGTGATTTCTGGAATTTTTTTTTTTTGATTATGTCTCTCACAGTGGACATGCACCTATGATGACAATTTCAGACCCCTCCATGATTTCCAAGTGGGAGAACTTGCAAAATAGCAGGGTGTTCAAATACTTATTTTCCTCACTGTATATATATAGTGAGATTCTGCACTTCTGCCTGCATGGGGCGCCTGTGGGCTGCTTCTGTTGTGGTTAATCACAGCAGAAAACGATCTGCGGGTGTTGGGCACTGCATGTCTGCTGGCACCCGCCGATAATCAGTAAAACACACATAGGTAGATTCACTAAGAGTTAGGCCGGCTTATCTACAGATAAGCCGACCTAACTCTGAATCTAAGCCGGCCTATGTTTAAGTGTATTCTCAAACAGAGATACACTTAAACATACCTAAGATAGGCTGGCTTGCGCCATTCTATCTTAAGCTGCAATGTTTCTTTTGCCCGCTAGATGGCGCTGCCATTGTGGCCGGCCTAGATTATGCAAATGAGGGGCTACGCCGATTCCCGAGCGTACGCCGGGCCTACACCGTCGAGTTACGTAGTTTCCGTAAGGGATAGGCCGCCTTAATTTAGAGCTATGCTCTAGTGGACTAACTATTGTTAAGTATGGCCGCCGTTCCCGCCGCGAGGTTCAAATTTTTAGCGTCGTTTGCGTAAGTCGTCCGCGAATCGGGAGTTACGTCGTTTACGTCCGCGTTGAAATCAATAGGGCCGTACGGCGTACTTAGCCGCAATGCGCCCTGGGAAATGTAGTCGCCCGGCGCATGCGCAGTACGCAAAAACGAAGAAAACCGTGAGGTCAAGCCTCATTTCAATACTGCACGCCCCCCTCCCAGTCATTTGAATTAGGCGCGCTTACGCCCGCTCGTTTTAGGCTACGCCGCCTAAAATTTGAAGGTAAGTGGTTTGAGAATCACTTTTAACCTAATTAATTTAAGGAGGTGTAGCCTAAAAAGACTAGGCTAGGCCGTCCTAATAATAGGCCATTCTATGTGAATCTACCTAACAGAACTTGTAAACAAGACATATCTCCCTTAGTAAAAGCAGCATTCTTTGATCACCCTAATTTTTTAACCCCTTCCCAGCCAGTGTCATTAGTACAGTGACAGTCCCTCTATCAGTCGCTAATCACCACCATTACTAGTATAAAAAAAAACATAAATGTATCCCATAGTTTGTAGACATTATAATGTTCGCATAAACCAATCATTTATTGGTTTACGAAGAAATTTATGAAGAAATTCAATTTTTTTAAACATTTTTCATTTATAGCAGAAAGTTAAAAATATTGTTGTTTTTTTTTTCGAAATTTGTCACTTTTTTGTGTACAGCGCAAAAAAAAAATGCAGAGCTGATAAAATACCACCATTTTTGTTGGGTGCAGCATTTCATGACCACGCGATTGTCCGTTAAAGTTAAGCAGTGCTGTATCGCAAAAAGTGGCCTGGTCATGAAGGGGGTTAAATCTTCCATCGGTCAAGTGGTTAATGCATTCTCTGCCGTACAGTTTTTGTGAACTTCAGAAATAAAATATGAACAAAGCATATCAGTCTATAAGGTGTACCTGTCTCAATAAAGTGTCCCTTTTGTCTGCTGCTTCGTTCCTCTGCTATCAGCATCAGCCACTTCTCAACAGTGTTCCTGACACCAAGAGAAGAATGGTGACAGGGGAGGGATATCCATATGATTGACAGCCTCAGTTCTGTCCCTGTGTGCTGTGTGAAGGAAGGTGTGTCCCACTCCCTTCCCTCCAATCAGCTCTCAGAACTCTTTTCAGTGAGCTCTGCAGAGTGTAACTTCATCTATCTGCCCCCTTTTTCTGAACACTTATGCCACGTACATACGACCGTTTTTCATGATGAGAAAAATGCAATTTTTTTAATTGGTCATTAACCACTTGCCGCCCGCCAATGACAAATTGACGTCGGCAAAGTGATTGTAGAATCCTGACTGGACGTCATATGACGTCTTCAGGATTCTGAGCCGCTGCGCGCCCCCGGGGGCGCGCATCGCAGCGATCGTTGTTGCAGGGTGTCAGTCTGACACCCCGCAACACCGATCAAGGTAAAGAGTCTCTCACGGAGACTTTTTACCACGTGATCAGCCGTGTCCAATCACGGCTGATCACGATGTAAACAGGAAAAGCCGGTAATCGGCTTTTCCTCACTCGCGTCTGTCAGACGCGAGTAGAGGAGAGCCGATCGGCTGCTCCTGTGACAGGGGGGGTTTGTGCTGATCGATTATCAGCACAGCCCCCCCGAGGATGCCCACTGGACCACCAGGGATACCGAGTGTGGGACTTTCAAGGGGCCAGGTAAGTAAAACGGGGGCTCGGGGGGAGGGGCCGGCATCATCAGATGTTTTTTCACCTTAATGCATAGATTGCATTAAGGTGAAAACATTTTTTCCTTTACAACTCTATTAAAAACGATCGCGTGTATGCTCCAGAGCATTTTTCTTGACGAGAAAAATGGGCATTCAAAATTTATAACCTGCTCCTATTTTTTCTTGTAGTTTTTCACGTTGTGAAAAACTGTCGTGTGTAGGCTTTAACGACAGGGGAAAAAAATGTGCATGCTCAAAAGCAAGGTATGAGAAGGAAAATTTGCATAATCAGCCCAAAGGGTGGCGCCATTCGAAGGAACTTCCCCTTTATAGTGCCGTCGTACATCACCGCGCTTTGCTCAAACATGTTTTTTTTCACGATCTTGTGTATGCAAGGCAGGCTTGACAAGAATCACGTCGAGAAAAAGTTTGTTTTTTTCCATGACATGAAAAACCGCCGTGTGTACGCGACATCCGACAAGCTTTATACCTGTAATTGAGCACATTGAACAGATGTAGAGAAGAGAGAGCTGCAGATAGACAGGTACAACCTATGTAGGAGGATCTGTTTCATATCTGTGTATCACCTGAGGCCAGTCACAACACTGAGTATATGAAAAAGTTTACAACCATAATATGAGTGCTCTCATGATCCAGCTCTGTGCCCAGCTGCAGCTCTTCTCCTCCCTTATCCTGGACTCACAAGGGACTCTGAGAGAAGCAGTGGGAGCCATTGGCTGCTGCTGCTGTCAGTCAAATCCCATGAGGAGGGAGCAGGGGGCATGGCCGAGACACGCTGTGTGTGTGTCTATGGACTCTCGCAGCCCGGCTCAGAGGCATACCTGCACAGGTGCCCCAGTAGCACGCAGTTTGCTGATGGGACACTCAAAAAAGAGGAGGGGCATAAAGCACACCCAGGTGTGTCCAGAAGAGGTGTATCGTGGGAATACCATTGCACAGAGCAGGTAAGTATAAAACCAATTTTTTTGATTTTTACTGAAAAAAATGGGTTTACAATCATTTTAATTCTCAATCGGTGCACATTGATGACACATGTATATTAAGAGTGCCGCACTGCTTATAAATCAAATGCAAATATCTGCTTTGTTTTACCAGTGTGCATGGCACCATGTTAGTGCAGAGCGCAGAATGAAGTGAAACTTTAATACATAAAAAGAAAAAAGAAACGTACCCAGTGCGTGGCACCTCCCCTCACTTCCCCTGCACGTCACACATCAGTGTGCACATATGTGAGCTGGGTGAGCAAGCCCTGAAGGGAAGTAGTGACATAGATAGCACTGTAGACAACTGTCCTTTGAAGCTGGCCTTATGGAAATTTTCAGTAAATTTAAACTACTTTCAAGCCAATGGGAATCACAATATAATCACAAATCAATGTCACCTTCTACCACCCACAAGCTCTATTGACTGCCAGACTTTGGTTGATTGTGGAGTAGAAACTGGGCAATGAATTGCCAGCTTCCATACATAATACAGCAATGTCATTGAAATCAATCAGGGCAATTTCAAACCCATCACCTTACAGTTGATTGAATCCATCATGTTACTTCACTTTGCAATTTAGATGAAAAACATGAAATCCAAAATCTGATCACTGTATCAGATTGCCACGTGTATGACCACCTTGGCATTAAAGCAGAACTTTACCCATAACATCTTAATAAAAAATAATCTTCTTTAGCAGGGAACATACATTCCACATTATAAATTATGCTACCAAAATGAGATTGTGCTGTAAATTGACTCCAGCATTGCTCCTGTTTCTTCTTGCTGGAGGCGGCCATTTTGCTGAAGCCCAGAGCCCCAGCAGTAAATCATAAAGTGGAACTAAACCCATCAAATTAACGATTTTGTAATACAGTTACATTCCTGGAATGATGGAATTGCTAACTGTCACATTTGTTTGTGTCCTCAACCCAACTGTCAAACCATGAAAATGGCTTGCATCATAACTGATTGCATATGCAGCACCATGGCAGTTGCAGATTAAACAGAAGCAGCTTCCGTAGCTGCAAAGGATAGGAGGTTTAATTCTGCTTTAAAGCGGTCAGCAGATCAACCTCTACAAACTCAATAGTGCCTTCAAATGCCTAAAAATGAAGAGCAACTGAGCATGTGCAGAGCAGGGTGAGACTTTGGTGGATATTAAAAAGTATAGACATTTATTTTTAATGTTCTACATATCTGAAAAAGAGGTCAGCCAGAAGTAATCTAACATGACTTAATTTTCTGACTAAAGTTCCACTTTAACCACTTCAATACCAGGCACTTACACCCCCTTCCTGCCCAAGCCAATTTTCAGCACTGCCGCTGTTTAAATGACAATTGCGCGGTCATGCTACACTGTACCCAAACAGAAATTTTATAATTTTATTTCCACAAATAGAGCTTTCTTTTGGTGGTATTTGATCACCTCTGTGTTTTTTATTTTTTGCTAAACAAATAAAAGAGACTGATTTAAAAAAAAAAAAAAAGGTTTTATTTTGTTTCTGTTATAAAATGTTGTAAATAAGTATGTTTTCTCCTTCACTGATGGGCACTGATAAGGCGGCACTGATGGGTGGCACTGATATGCAGCACTAATGGACATTGATAGGAGGCACTGATGGGCACTCATGGGTGGCACTGTGGGCACTGATAGGTGACAGTGATGGGCACTGAAAGGCCGCACTGATGGGTACCTATGAGTGGCACTGATAGGTGGCACTGATGGGCACTAATACGTGGCACTGATATGTGACACTGATAGATGGCACTGAAAAACATCACTTGAAAGGCATCACTGATGGCACTGCCACTGGCAGGCATTGGGGATGGGCACTGATTGGCAGCTGCCAGGTCACTAATTGGCAGCTGCCTGGGCACTGATTGACTTTTCCCTGGTGGTCTAGGGTGGCATACCTGGTGGTCCGGTGTGGTGGCCTTACCTGGTGGTCAATTGCAGCATCCTGTTGGTCCTGGGCAGGCATCCGAGGGGGGGCTGCGCTGATAAACAATCAGCACAGACCCCCTATCAGGAGAGCAGCCGATTGGCTCTCCTCTACTCGTGTCTGTCAGACGCGAGTGAGAAAAAGCCGATCAACGGCTCTTCCTGTTTACATCGTATTCAGCCGTGTTTGGAGGCTCTTTACCGAGATCGGTGTGTCAGACTGACACGCCGCACCACCGATCGCTGCGATGCACGCCCCCACGGGAGCGCGGCAGCTGTTATCTTGATGGACGTAATATGATGTCCAGTCAGGATAACTGAAACACCGCCCGGCCGTCATTCTGCTATAGGCGGGAAGTGGTTAAAGTCCTTTAATCCAACCTCCATCTCTTCTGAGCTAACTTAACTAACCTACACTTACAACCCCCCAGCTCAGATTCCTACCTCTATACCAGAGCTAAGTAAATTATAGAGCAGGCACTTCTATACGATTATGTCCAACTGCATCTATATCCCTATATGAGGTTATAATCAAAAAATCCCCGAAACCGGGGTATGGCGTGGGATTTTAAAGATGCAAGTTGGAGTATTCAAACTGTTAATTCCATAAATACCTATGTCTTTAACCAAAACCACACAATTTCATAGAATGGTCAAATAAGTTGTTAAAAATAAATAATTTATTCATACAAATATCTTAGAAATATACACATCTAAAAAAAAAAAAGAATGCTAATTTTACAATCAAGTGCAAAAGAGCTTCCTTTTAAAACCCGTGCTAGCAGTCCTACATGTTTCGCCCGAATACAGGGCTTCTTCAGGAACACACGGGAGTAAATGATCTACAATAAATGCACAAAAGAAAACAATAAATATGTAGAGAGACAATGGATAAAGTATTGCTCCTCATGAATAACAAGTAAACATCTAAGCATACTACATCAAATTATTTCTTAGATAAAAGAAGGGTTAATGATAAAGGGTAGTATACAACCTCGTGGGTTACATTCATATAATTTGTGTTGTTCCACTGAATGGGACCAAAGCCATACCTCCAAAGAAAAATCGGAAATCCTCCTATGCAGCGAGAACGTGCCAATCCCCGTGAAGCAGATGCCACTGCCTTATGGGGTAGAGCAACAATGCATCACATGTAAGACTTATGTGGCGATATCCAAAAATCGATCCTAATGAGAGAGAAAAGCAGACAGGCTAAACCTCAAACTCATGTTGTGGACACCCAACAGTATATAAACTGTGTCAAAAACAAAAACAAAAGGTTGGTATGTATACAAAGGGATAGGAATATAGGGCCAGATTCACGTAGAATCGCGGCGGCGTAACGTATCCTAGATACGTTACACCGCCGCAAGTTTTTATCGCAAGTGCCTGATTCACAAAGCACTTGCGATGAAAACTATGCCGGCGGCCTCCGGCGCAAGGCGGGCCAATTCAAATGGGCGTGTGCCATTTAAATTAGGCGCGCTCCCGCGCCGGACCTACTGCGCATGCTCAGTTTCGCAATTCCCGTCGTGCTTTGCGCGCCGTGACGGCATTTTTTCGGACGGCGACGCGTGTAGCGTACTTCCGTATTCCCGGACGTGTTACGCAAACGACGTTAAATTTTTAATTTCGACGCGAGAACGACGGCCATACTTTAGACAGCAATACGATTGCTGTCTAAAGTAAGGGCACCCAAAACGACGACTAACTTTGCAATGGGAAACTAGACTAGCGGCGACGTAGCGAACGCGAAAATCCGTTGTGGATCGGTGTAACTCCTAATTTGCATACCCAACGCTGGTTTACGACGCAAACTCCCCCCAGCGGCGGCCGCGGTACTGCATCCTAAGATCCGACAGTGTAAAACAATTACACCTGTCGGATCTTATGGATATCTATGCGTAACTGATTCTATGAATCAGTCGCATAGATAGAAACAGAGATACGATGGCGTATCAGGAGATACGCCGTCGTATCCCTTTTGTGAATCTGGCCCAATGATACACATAAAAGGGGAAAGTCCCATAGTGTTCTAATATGCCCTGGTTGGTCAAAAAAGTCCACCTAGAGCGCAAAAGAATATTTACATAGTTTATAAACAGAAATATGTATATAGGGGGGACCACTTACATGTGTGTAGAGTAGGTCTTATAAGCTTGTAAGGCTGGGGAAGCCAATATGCACAAGATTAAACAACAGCGCCCACTGGTATGTGGCCAGGACAGAAGTGTATAATTGATCTTCAACTTGAAAGCTAAAATGACAAGGAAAAGGAAAAAATTCATATACTAAAGTAGAAGGGAAAGATGACATGGGAGGTGAAAAGTTCCCGTCCGAGAATCCGGCACTCGCGCATGCGCGATGCATGCTGATGACGCAATGATGCGTCACTGGAGGCGGTAAGTGACTGGAGCCGCCCGCCTTGGGGGATTGACGTACTCCGAACACTATGGATAGTGTTGTTATTTTTAGATGTGTATTTTTCTAAGATATTTGTATGAATAAATTATTTATTTTTAACAACTTATTTGACCATTCTATGAAATTCTGTGGTTTTGGTTAAAGACATAGGTATTTATGGAATTTACAGTTTGAATACTCCAACTTGCATCTTTAAAATCCCACGCCATTCCCCGGTTTCGGGGATTTTTTGATTATAACCTCTATACCAGAGCTGTTTTCTGTTGCAGTCTTCTTCTTTGCAGAAATCCTCCAGCACTGGCGGTGCCAGGACATTGTGGCTTTATAGACTTGTATGGGACTGTACTCCATTGCTGCAGTTGGGTCTCGGCACAGTTATAGAAGTCTATGGGGCTACACTGCTCAGATGGGGCTAGCGCCAAAAAAAAAAATTCTGCACGGAAGGTAACACTTCTGCAGGATGCGGCACTGTTTACAGAGGCAGGTAAGAAGCCGGAGGAGAGAGTTAGGGCTCGTTCACATGTGCGGCTATATTTTATTTATTTATTACAGGTACTTATATAGCGCCACCAATTCTTGCAGTGCTTTACATATACATTGTACATTCACATCAGTCCCTGCGCTCAAGGAGCTTCCAATCTAAGGTCCCTAACTCAAATTCATACAGAGAAGGGCCAATTTAGACATGATCATATTTACCTACCAGCATGTCTTTGTAGTGTGGGAGGAAAGCGGAGTATTTGGAGGAAACCCATGCAGACACACGGAGAATAGGGATGAGTCGAACACCCCCCCCGTTCGGTTCGCACCAGAACCTTCGAACGGACCGAACGTTCGCGCAAACATTTAGAACCCCATTGAAGTCTATGGGACTCGAACGTTCGAATTCAAAAGTGCTAATTTTAAAGCCTAATATGCAAGTTGTTGTTGTAAAACGGGGTTGAGAACCCGGGTCTTGCCCCAGGGAACATGTTTCAATGTAAAAAAAAAGTTTTAAAAATTGTCATTTTTTCTGGAGCAGTGATTTTAATGATGCTTAAAGTGAAAAAAAAAAATGAAAAATTCCTTTAAATATCGTACCTGCTGGGTGTCTATAGTATGCATGTGAAGTGGCACGTGTTTAGAACTGTCCCTGCACAAAATGAGATTACTTTAAGAAAAAAGTCATTTAAAACTGCTTGCGGCTTTAATGTAATGTCTGGTCCCTGCAATATGGATGAAAATCATTGGGAAAAATAGCACAGACACAGACAGTACACACACCACATAGCTTTAGGTGCACACTGCAGAGGACACAGACAGTACACCACGTGAAAGTACTTGCAGCAATATCCTCTGCCTGTAGTATTGATATGAGCAGATCCCTGACTAGAAGTAAATATGAGAAACACCAGCTTTATGTTAGGTGCACAATGTGCAGAGGACACAGACGGCACACACACCACATAGCTTTAGGTTCACACTGCAGAGGACACAGGCAGTACACCACGTGAGAATACTGCAGCTAGCACAATCACCTGCCTGCCTGTCAGTAAATTAGGAAGAGCGGATCTAGCTAAACTCAATACAGTGTATAAATATATATACAACACCTGGGATGCATATATATCCTCTACACACTGTAACTCTAACTGACTAGCCTGCCTGCCTGCTCTATCTACCTGCAATAAATGACACTCTCTCTCTGTCTCTCTCTGTCTTAACCACCGCAACACACTACACAAGGCCGACTTGTAGGTGGCCTTTTATAGTGTGGGCGTGTACTAAACCCCCTGAGCCATAATTGGCCAAAGCCACCCTGGCTTTGGCCAATTATGACTCTCCGTTTTTTGCAAGCTCTCATTGGCCAAGCATGCGGGTCATAGTGCATGCTTGGCCAATCATCAGCCAGCAATGCACTGCGATGCGACCCACACACAAGGCTCTGGCCACTCTGCTTGACTCCATTGCACCATGACATCACATGACATGCTCAGGCACCACCTCCGCCAGAGCTGCCCAATCACACTGTAGCAAGCACTCGGATGGCCCCAGCCGGCTCTGGACCAAACCGAGCGTCACAGCCATATTTTTTACTGGCAACCTTTTACTTTTACTAGCAGGAGAAAATTGGCTTTTTTTTACTGGCTGCCAGTAAAAATGCTGGCGGTTGGCAACACTGGTCACTGCGTTCTTGGCGGTCGAAATTTTGTGTGACCGTGTGTATGCAACACAAGTTTGAGACAAAATTCTGTCTGAAAAAAATCCATGGTTTTCTTGTCGGAATTTCCGATCGTGTGTACGCGGCATTAGTGTAGGTTATTTTTGGAAGGTGGGGAATTGATTAAAGGACTTTACTGTTAAAGGATATTTGTTCTTTCATGCTTCCTATGTATACTTTGTGCCAAAATGTGTCCCGTCATAATCACTTTCTGTAATCTGCAGGACAGTTTCTCATTTTGAAAACTGCCATGGCAGTACGGTGGCAGAAAAGTGACCTCCCAATGTATTCATAGTTATATTTATATCTTGTTTCAGCTCTTTAATATAATCTTTTATGATTATTGCAATCTTTTTAATTGTAACTCTCTAGCTACATTATCCTAAATTTGTACCTTAATGTAGAACGATAGGCCAAACCTTTTTTTTTCATCTTGGAGTAAGGGAGGCTTATATCCCCTGTTACTTTTTCCTTTTGTCCCATTGGGGAGATTTCCCTTCACTTCCTGTCCTATAGCCAAACAGGAAATGAGACAAAATCCCTGCAAATTAGGGGAATCCCTTTAGGACCCCCAGGTCACCAAATCTAGTGTCCACATTGGAAGATTTCCCCTCTAATACTTTTCTGTGAACAACCCAAAATTTGGGATTTTCTTTTACTTCCACTTTCAATGATAATGGTAAACAGGGCAAATAGAGAGGGTGAATCTCCCTAACGGGGGCACAGACAGCAATAGTAACCCAATAGGTGTTCCAATCCATCTCCACACTCCCCCCCCCCCCCAAAATGTTTTTTTCCTTTAGTTATACTTTTAATATTTTTTTTTTTTATATATAGTGGACAAAAATGTATTTTATAGTCACGCTTTGTACTTGGTAGGTCACATTAGAGCGTAGTACACCATGGGCGTTAAAAACAGTACAGTGTTCAAGTGTTCAGTAATAATAAAGAACTGTCTTAAGTACAT
This sequence comes from Rana temporaria, assembly GCF_905171775.1. Classification (NCBI taxonomy): domain Eukaryota; kingdom Metazoa; phylum Chordata; class Amphibia; order Anura; family Ranidae; genus Rana; species Rana temporaria. Next base: position 158,488,773 of record NC_053489.1, on the reverse strand, counting down.
GGCCTGAGAAGCAAATTATCCTTAGAAGTGTTTTTAGAAATGTTGGCATTTAATCATGGGCCATCTTCCATCATACATTTGGTTTCAATGTGCGTTGTTTTTCTGATAAACACATCATAGCGTTCTTTGTCTACCTTTTTATTAGATGTCAAAAGATAAAAATTACAAACAGATTCTTTTGACGTGTCAGGCGCAGTTATTTTATGTGGGTAGAGAGTAGTCATGTTAAATAAATGACAATTAATTAAATCCCACTGTAGAACATACCACCATGTATATGTTATATTAAAGCTGCGATCAGAAATATGAAGTATTATAATTCAGTACCTTTTTGTATATTTTATTTTTAATATAATATTTTTTTCTAATTCTGAGACAATTGTAGTTCATATGGGGTTTTAGAATTTGTGGTATATACTCAAATAATGCATATTTAGACATAATGTTTATCATTATGTTTTACAGTATGTTTATTCTTGTAGACCTGATAAGGAAGGAGTGATGTTGCCCCGAAAACGCATTGGCTGTTTTTACGTCTTACCGTATTTACCAACATTTCAAATTATTTGGGGCTCCTTCTTCTGATTTTGATCTGGTGCTCATTAAGGCCTGGTTCACACCTATGCATTTTTTGGTGCTTTTTTGCAGAAACGCACTACAGTTCATTTGACATGGATTCCCATGGGACACATTCACATCAATACTTTTTTCATCCACAGCGATTTTTGGAAAGGGTCAGGGACTTTTCTTAATGTAAAATGGTGCGTTTTTTGCTTTTTAAATTCAATAGACTTTAATGGAGAAGCTGCAGAAAAGTATGTAGTGCGCTTTTGCCGCAATTTAACTGCGATCTTGCTGCGTTTTGCATTTAATCTGCCCAACAACAAATTGGCCAAAAAAAAAAGAAATGCAAAAAACAAATCGCAGTACAATCATGTGCAAAAACGCACATCAAAAAGCACTACAGAAACAATCATAAGCAAACTGCATAGGTGTGAACCGAGCCTTAGGTATTTTTATGGTCAGAAATATTAAAACATCTCTGTAACAGTCTTCTCATACTTTTCATGTAGTCAAGCAGCCACTAAGTAATACATCTGTAAAGGTCCTATTGCTAATATCCTGTTTGTAAGACCCGGGCCGCTCTGCTTTCTCCTTTAGCTAGGCCAGGGGTGTTAAACTCAATTTCATCCTGGGACACATGAGCGTTGGGTTTGCTCTCAAAGGGCCTGTTGTATCTGTGAGCAGGGGCGTATCCAGAGTCTAGTCTCGGGAGGGGCAATGCCAGAAAATTATGTTTTGGCTGGTGTTAGCACTTCAATCATCACAGCACCATGGTTGTTATGGTGTCAGGATGATTGAAGCGCATGATTTCTATTATTACATATAAAATGAAATAGTTCAACTCACCATAATGCAGAATCAGTGGGAGCCCCGAGTGTTTCACTTGCCACATCACTTGCCACATAACCTGCCACACGTTGCGAATTGTCACTTGCCACCGTCGCCTGCCACCAGATGTGGATTGTCACTTGCCACATCACCTGCCGCGGATTGCCACTTGCCACGTCGCCTGCCACCAGATGCAGATTGTCACCTGCCACACGTTGCAGATTGTCACTTGCCACATTACCTGCCACACGTTACGGATTATCACCTACCACGCTACAGAATGTCACCTGCCACATGTTATGGATTGTCACTTGCCACATCATGGATTGTCACTTGCCACTTCACCCGCCACAAGTCATGGATTGTCACTTGCCACATCACTTGCCACATGTTTCGGATTGTCACTTGCCACGTTACGGATTGTCACTTGCCACAGATTGTCACTTGCCAGGTTGCCTGCAACATGTTGCGGATTGTCACTTGCTGTGTCACTTTCCTATATCCCAGAGTCAGGCAGCAGATCAGTTAGGCAGCAGAGAGATGATGTCATCTCTCTGCTTCCCATGGCTGCCTGCACAGTGAGGGCAGAGGTGCACTGCAGGGAGGGCACCAGGCAGTGAGAGATGATGTCATCTCTCTGCTCCACCGCCCGCCAGCTCCCTGATTGGCCAGCCACCGCTCACCCACGAACCAACCAGCTGTTCGCCTGCTCTCTCACCTACCGAGCCGACTGACAGCTTGTGGAGCCGCCGGGGAAGCCGCCCGCTCTCTCACCCGCAGAACCACCGGGGAAGCCGCCCACTCTCTCACCCGCAGAGCTGCCGGGGAAGCCGCCCACTCTCTCACCCACGGAGCCGCCCGTTTTCTCACCCGCGGAGCCATCCGCCCGGGAAGCCGCCTGCTCTCTCACCCACATTCTCGGGGGGCAATTGCCACGTTGCCCCCCTGGATCTGTAAGACTATAAAAATGTATCTACTCTTTATGATTTTAGACGTGTGCGACCCTCCTTTTCAACTGACATACAATTATATTATTCTCATAATAATTATTAGCAGATGTTCAGAGCACCCCACCCTCTTTACATTAGATGTCAAGAGTTCCCCACCCTCCCTTGTATCACAGTGCACCCCCCCTTAACTTGCTGCTGCCGGGAATAAGCTGGAGGCAGAGCTGGGAAGTAGAAAGTGCAGGGTCTGGAGGAGGACCAGATTAGGGCTGGAGTCTGAATGCTGAGACCAAAGAAGAAAGCGATAAGAGGGTGCTGCGGGTGCACAGAGAGGCACAGGATCTGTAGGAGGAGTTCTGTCCTCTTCTCTGCTACTGACTGCTGAGACAGGGGGGCAGAAACAAGCCTCTTCATGGCTGTACAAAAAAGCACAGGATCTGGCAGAGGGGTTATGTCCTCCTGACTGCTGACACAAGGTGGGAGCAGAGACGAGAGGGGTTCTGCAGCTGTGAGAGAGAGGTGCGAGGACCACATGAAATTACCTAGCAGGCTGGACTTGCACCGTTGGCTTGTGTTTAACACATGGGAGATAGGTTATCAGTTATGTAACTGCCCCTGTGTAAATTGTTCCCGTTTATGGTGATGTAAGTCTGAGTCTGTTCCACTTTGTTCTGACTAGGGATGAACTTTGAGTTCGAGTCGAACTTGTGTTCGACTCGAACATTGCCTCACATTAGAACCTGCGAACAGACCAAAAGTTTGTGTGAACTTTAAAACCCTGTTAAAGTCTATGGGACTCGAACGTTTGAAATCTAAAGTGCTAATTTTAAAGGCTAATATGCAAGTTATTGTCCTAAAAAGTGTTTGGGGGACCTGGGTCCTGCCCCAGGGGACATGTATCAATGCAAAAAAAAGTTTAGAAAATATCATTTTTTTCGGGAGCAGTGATTTTAATAATGCTTAAAGTGAAACAATAAAAGTGAAATATTCCTTTTAATTTCATACCGGGGGGGGGGGGGGGGGTGTATAGTATGCCTGTGAAGTAGCGCTTGATTCCCGTGCTTAGAACTGTCCATGCACAAAGTATAATTTCTGAAGGGAAAAAAAGTCATTTAAAATCACTCGCGGCTATAATGAATTGTCGGCTCCCGGCAATACAGAGAAAAGTCGCAGACCCACAAAGCATCCTCCCAATGTTGAGGGCATGTGGCCTAGTACGGTTCAGGAGGGGGGCCACTCTCATATCCCCCTCTTTTCCTGCGGCCTGCCAGGTTGCGTGCTCGGATAAAGGGTCTGGTGTGGATTTTTGGGGGGAACTCCACGCCATTTTCAATTTGGGGTGGAGTTCCCCTTAAAATCCATACCAGACCTGAAGGGTCTGGTAATTGAATTTGGGGGGACCCCCATGCATTTTTTTTTATGAATGACTTTTCTCTGTATTGACAGGAGCCAACAATTCATTATAGCCGCAAGTGATTTTAAATGACTTTTTTGCTTTCAGAAATGACGCTTTGTGCAGGGACAGTTCTAAGCATGGGAAACAAGTGCTACTTCACAGGCATACTATACACCCCCCCCCCCCCCAAATTTAAAGGAATATTTCACTTTTATTGTTTCACTAAGCATTATTAAAATCCCTGCTCCCGAAAAAACAGCCGTTTTTAAAACTTTTTTTTTGCATTGATACATGTCCCCTGGGGCAGGACCCAGGTCCCCAAACACTTTTTAGAACAATAACTTGCATATTAGCCATTAAAATTAGCACTCTAGATTTCAAACATTCGAGTCCCATATACTTTAACGGGGTTCTAAAGTTCACACAAACTTTTGGTCTGTTTGCAGGTTCTGGTGCGAACCGAAAGGGAGGGTTCTGCTCATCCCTAGTTCTGACCCAAGTGGCCCACCCCATTACTAATGTCCCAAAGCATTATGGATGTGATGTCAGGAACCTCAACCCCAAGTGGTTGGCTATTCCTACATTGTATTGGTAGCAATAATGATGTTGTGGGATTTTAAAGGCTCAATGTTGGCAGAAGTAAGTGAGCGATAAAAAAATAAATAAATTAAACTTTTTTTGTTCCTGTGAAAAAAAATATTTGGGAGAGACTTTAAAGAATCCTGGAGTTCGGCTTTAAAAAAAATGCAACTGATTCTGAGAATCTAACGTTGATAAGATATTTGAAGTATTTTCGACGTCACACCTTTCTTTGATTAATTCAAGTTTTTCTAGTTTTCCTTTCTCAAGCACCACTAGACCTTCTTGATCAAGGCTACCCTAACGGGACATTGTGCAACTTTTCTATTTCAAAGACAATATTTTTCTTGTACAAATACTATAGTTTTTTTTTTTAATTCCTTAATTCCTCCAAATATTTTAAAATGTCTTTCAAATTTAAAGTTGTAAAGAAATATTTTTTTTTGTTTTAAATAACAAACATGTTATACTTACCTTCACTGTGCAGTTCGTTTTGCACACAGTGGCCCCGATCCTGGTCTTCTGGGGTCCCTCGGCAGCTGTCGCGGTTCCACCCCGCAGCAACTACACACAGACACTCGCATGGTGTGTATCTGTTGCGGGCGCACTCCCGTGATACAGTGGCGGCCATAGCCGCCGCTGTATCACTCGTCCCCGCGCACAGCATCATTGGATGTGATTGACAGCAGCGCCAGCCAATGGCTGCACTGCTTTCAATCCATCCACTGCAGCCAATCAACGGCCGGGCTTCAACTCGAGGAGGATGACGGGGGCGAGTGCGGGACTTTCGAAGGGTCAGGTAAGTAAAACGGGGCTCAGGGGGGGCCGGCATCATCTGATGTATCATCATCTGATCTACTAAACAGATGCTAGATAGTTGGTGTTTGAGTAACATTACTTCTCAAATGATGTATCCTAAAGGACTCGTTTACAAGTTTAACAGGCATGTTACGATCACTTTTCAGAGGTTTTACATAGTTACATAGTTAGTCTGGTTGAAAAAAAAAGACACAAGTCCATCCAGTTCAACCAATAGAAGGGAAAAAAATGATACAATCCTATATATACAATCCCATACCCTCAATTGTTCCAGAGAAGGTAAAAAATCCCAATAAAGCATGATCCAGTTTGTTCCAGCAGGGGAAAAAATGTATTCTTGATCCCCCGAGAGACAATCGGATGTTCCCTGGATCAACTTTACCTATAAATGTTAGTATCCAGTTATAGTACCTTAAAAAAGTATAGAAAATGTGAACATTTTCTAATGTTACAACCAAAAATGTGAATGTATTTTATTGGGATTTTATGTGATAGATCAACACAAAGTGGGACATAATTGTGAAGTGGAAGGAAAATTATAAATGGTTTTCACATTTTTTTTTTTTACAAATAAAACAAATAAACATCTGAAAAGCGTGGCATGCATTTGTATTCAGCCCCCTTTACTCTGATACACCTAACTAAAATCCAGTGAAACTAATTGCCTTCAGAAGTCACCTAATTAGTAAATAGAGTCCACTTGTGTGTAATTTGATCTCAGTATAAATACAGCTGTTCTGTGGAGCTCTCAGAGGTTTGTTAGAGAACCTTAGTGAACAAACAGCATCATGAAGGCCAATGAACACACCAGACAGGTCAGGGCTAAATTTGTGGAAAAGTTTAAAGCAGGGTTAGCTTATAAAAAAATATCCCAAGCTTTGAACATTTCACGGAGCACTGTTCAATCCATCAGCCGAAAATGAAAAGAGTATGGAACAACTGCAAACCTACCAAGACATGGTCATCCACCTAAACTGACAGGCCAGGCAATGAGAGCGTTAATCATAGAAGCAGCCAAGAGGCCCATTGTAACGCTGGAGGAGCTGCAGAGATCCACAGCTCAGGTGGGAGAATCTGTCCACAAGACAACTATTAGTCGTGCATTCCACAAATCTGGCCTTTATGGAAGAGTGGCAACAAGAAAGCCATTGTTGAAAGAAAGCCATAAGAAATTTATGTGAGGGACACATAGTTTGATGAGACCAAAATATGGTGGTGGCAGCATCATGCTGTGGAGATTCTTTTCTTCAGCAGGGACAGAGAAGCTGGTTTATGTTGATGGCTAGATGGATGGAGCCAAATACAGGGCAATATTAGAAGAAAACCTGTTAAAGACTGCAAAAGACTTGAGACTGGGATGGAGGTTCACCTTCCAACAGGACAATACAGTCAGAGCTACAATGGAATGGTTTAGATAAAAGCATATTCATGTGTTAGAATGGCCCAGTCAAAGTCCAGACCTAAATCCAATTGAAAATCTGTGGCAAGACTTGAAAATTTATATTCACAGTCACAGACGCTCTCCATACAATCTGACAGCTTGAGCAAAAATTTCACTCTTTAGATGTGCAAAGCTGGTAGAGAGATACCCAAAAAGACTTGCAGGTGTAATTGCAGTGAAAGGTGGTTCTACAAGTATTGACTTATGGGGGCTGAATACAAATGCACATCACAGTTTTCAGATATTTATTTGTTAAAAATTTTGAAAAACAGTTATCATTTTCTTTCCACTTCACAATTATGTGCCACTTTGTGTCGGTCTATCACATTAAATCACAGTAAAACACATTTACGTTTTTGGATGTAACAGGACAAAATTATGAAAATTTCAAGCGGTATGAATACTTTTTCAAGGCGCTGTATATTATGTGTATCAGGGAAAGAATCCAGGCCTTCCTTTAAACAATCTACTAAGCTGGTCGGAACCACCTCTTGAAGGAGTCTATTCCACATTTTCACAGCTCCCACTGTAAAGAAGCTTTACCGTATTTGGAGATGAACTCAGTTATTCTCCAGACATAAAGAGCGCCCACTTGTCCTCTGTGATGCCCTTAAAGTGAATAAATCAACACCAAGTTCACTATACTGTATGTACCCTTTATGTATTTATACATGTTGATCATATCCCCCTTAATCTCCTCTTCTCAAGAGAGAAAAAAATTATTTCCTCTAATCTTCCTTATAGCTGAGTTCCTCCATGCCTCTTTTGGTTGCCCTTCTCTGCACTTTCTCCAGTTCTCCAATAACCTTTTTATGAACTGGTGCCCAAAACTGAACTGCTTATTCCAGATGAGGTCTTACTAATGAGTTGTACAGGGGCAAAATTATCTCTCTCTCTCTCTCTGCAGTCCATGCCTCTCTTAATACAAGAAAGGATTTTGCTCGCTTTGGAAACCGCAGCTTGGCATTGCATGCTATTATTAAGTCTATGATCTATGACAGTGTTTCTCAACTCCAGTCCTCAAAGCACCCCAACAGGTCATGTTTTCAGGCTTTCCATTATTTTGCACAGGTGATTTGATCAGTTTCACTACCTTAGTAATTACCACAGGCGTTTAATCTGAGATTAATCCTGAAAACATGACCTGTTGGGGCGCCTTGAGGACTGGAGTTGAGAAACACTGATCTACGAAAACCCCCAGATCCTTCTCCAACATTGACCCCAGTTGTACTCCTCCTAGTATGTGAGATATATGCATATTCTTAGCCCCCAAGTGCATTTATCAACACTAAACCTCATGTGCCACATAGTTGCCCAACTAAACAGTGCATTGAGGTCGGCTTGTAAATTGGAGACGCCATTCCACTGCATAGACTGGTGTCATCTGCAAAGACTGAAATGGTACTTTTAATCCCATCATTTATAAATATATTAAAAAGTAGGGGTCCCAACACTGAACCTTGGGGTACACCACTGACAACCTTAGACCATTCAGAGTAAGAATCATTAACCAGTACTCTCTGAATTCTGTCTTTTAGCCAGTTTTCTATCTATTTACAAACTGATTTTTAAAAGCCCCTAGACTTTTTTTTTTAACAAAAATGTTTATTCAAGTATTTAGACAAAACAAAAAAAGAGAACAGCAGTACAATCGTATCATCCTTACATAATTCAGCTAGGTTCAGTGAAAACAGGTCAGTGAGAATTACAGCAAATTACAGTATAGTAATCAGGAGGGAGAGTGCTACCACCCGGGCGCACAACGGATCATGCCGAAGAGTCAGGAACACAAAGAAGAGAGACCCCCATCCTCCTGGGGGAGGGGGGAAAGGGAGAGGGGGAGAGAAGGGCAGGGGGGAGAGAGAGAGAGAAAAGTGGGGAAGAAGGAGTCTCGCCTCTACTGCAGTTAGAAGTCCCCATCAAAAGGCCATGCGAACAACAATTATGCAGACAAAATGTCCCGCAGCACCTGGTTCCGAGTCCTAATCCAGAGGCACCCTGCGTTCACGGACCCACGCCGCTCAGAGCTTGTCAAATTTCTTTGGGCAGTTGCGTCCCATATATGTTAGTTTGTATAACGGCAATGCCAAGTCTATCAGGGACTGCCATTGTTGGACCGTAGGGGCCTGTTCCATTGTAGTAGAATAGCTTTCCTGGCAAGCCTAAATATACTACATCCACAGACAACCCTCTGTTCAAGGTTTTACTTATCTCTTCATAAAGAAATCAGATTTGTTTGAAAACTTCTGTCTTTCATGAATCCATGCTGTCTGTTGCTTAAAATATTTTTTTCTAGGAAAAGCTCATCTATGTGGTCTTTTATTAAACTCTCCAGTATCTTACTGACTATAGCAGTTAAACTATCAGGTCTATAGTTACTTGGTAAAGACTTTGGTCGCTTTTTAAATATAGCCACATTGGCCTTATGCCAATCTTGTGGTACCATTCCAGTCATTAAAACTTAGAAACAATGACTTTGAAATGACAGAGTTGAATACTTTTAGGATCCTTGGGTGAATGCCATCTGGTCCAGGTGCTTTATCCACCTTTTATTCTGTCTAATATTTCTAGACCATATAAATTTTGAGCCATTGTGGATCATTTGGGGCTGTGTGAACATCATCCCCATTATGGGCAAGAGCTCCCCCATGCTCCTTTGTATACACAGAGCTTAAGAAGGTATTTAATACACGAACAGGCAGTGAGGAGACTGCCTGGTTTTACTGCCCCCTGACCTCTCATGTGATTAAGACCTTATTATCTGTATGCTAGATGCATGTAAAAATGAAAACAACGTTTTCCCATTTCCTAAAGCCTGCTTTTTAACAGTCAGCTTACACCTCTGTGCCATCTACTCAGATACTTCAGAAGAGCTCCTCATCCATTTTAATATTTTATTTTTTATTTCGATGTACTTTGTATTGTAGGCATTAAAGTGATAATAAAGGCTTTCTTCTTTTTTTTTAAACAACAAACATGTCATACTCACCTGCCATGTGCAGTGGTTTTGCACAGAGCAGCCCTGATCATCCTCTTCTTGTATCCCTGGCCAGCGCTTCTGGCCCCTCCCTCCTGCCGAGTGCCCTCAGAGCAAGCAGCTTGCAATGGGGGCACCAAAATAGGCTAGTTTCCGAGCCATGGCTCTGCGCGTCTATTCACATGCTCAGCCCCACCCACTTTAAAGCTGAACTTCAGGCAGATGTAAAAGAGACAAATGAGTTCAGTTCTGTAATCATTATTACAGCTACTGTAGAAATTGGCTTTTTAAATATAAACTATGTAATCCCAGATATAATTTTCACCTGTATAATTTGTCTGTTTGCCTGGAGCTCAGCTGTTATGCTATTTAACCTTACATCCTTTTGCATTTTAGAAATTCAAACATTTTTTCCTACACCTATAATAAAGTATTTTCTTATTCTAAACAAGCTGTGTGCCTTGCGATCTCTATAGCTACAGACATTGTGGAGAAATGAAGCCCCAAAATTCAAAGCAGAGGCTCTTGCATCAGGTTCTAGTCCATTTCTCTGCAACTTTAGTTAATCTTTTCCTCTTTTAGTGGTGACTTGGCAGCCTTACAATAAAAGCTTTGCACTTAGCAATTGTACTGTATTTTAAAAGATACATGTGTATAGTACCTAAATGAATAGGCAAACAGTCTGATTTACTTCAAAGTAAGAACTTTAATAACTGGCAAAATGTGTTGTCACTTGTAGAGCAGATTCTGCTGAGAATGAGGAGGGTCTGATCCAGTAGAAATCTATAGCATTACACAGTACTGTCAATATAAAACACTGATTTTGAATAGGTTTAGTTCTTGGATTTGCTTGAAAATTTTTGATCACATTTGGGTGTATTTCAGAAGTCCACTGGAATTTGTTTTCCTTTCCAGAATTTTGTTTTTACAATTTTTACATTTGATCTATTTCCATGCTGTAAAAGATTAAAATGGAAAAACAACTTTTGATTAAACCGAACTTACCACAGTCCCAAAATATTCTAACCTGTCTAATCCCTTCCTTGGATCTGATAGTTTGCTAACTCCTATATTATGTAAAATAATTAGGCACCATAATGCTTAGCCATAACTTCCTTTGGCTTTTCTTGGCTGTGTATAGAGTAGTAGGAAAGATTTACAACCTGCCAGATTTGAAATGTTATGTGTTTGATTTACTAAACCTGGAGAGTGTAAAATGTGGTGCAGCTCTGCATGGTAGCCAATCAGCTTCTAACTTCAGCTTGTTTAAAGGGGTTGTAAAGGAAAAAAAATGTTTTCATAATAAGCATCCTTTACCTGCAGACATTCCTCTTTTCACTTCCTCATTGTTCGTTTTTGCTCAGAAGTTGCTCTATTTCTTCTCTGTTCTGTTCACTTCCTGCTTGTCTGATTGTTACTCACCACCGTGATGGGAGGCTTTACTGCGGTGGTCAGTGACGTGCTCACCTCTCCTGGGAACTACATCTGTGTGGCAGGACGCTCTCTACATGTTAGAGACTTCAAGGAGGTGTGAATTACTGGGCGTGCCGCAATGCATACTGGGAAATGTAGTTCTTACATGAACGAGCGCCGCAAACCAGGAAGTGAATGAGAGAACAGAAACTAGAATGCCGGAGGGATTTAATAGGTATTTACTTGTTTTTTTTTAACATAATCATTACACTATTCTGTCTGTCTACCTTGCAGACATTTATTTTAGGCAAAAAAATGTTTTCCTTTACAACTCCTTTAAGTAAGCTTTGACAATAAAAAATGGAAGCTGATTGGTTTCTATCCACAGCTTCACAAGATTTTGCACTCTCCAGTTTTAGGCCCTGTTCACGCTGGTGCGACATGAAAGTCGCATGACTTTCATGTCGCACCAGAGTGAACAGGGCCTAAAACTGGAGAGTGCAAAATCTGGTGCAGCTGTGGATAGAAACCAATCAGCTTCCATTCGACTTCCATGCTACTTTAATGAACAGGATCCGATCCGACTTTGAGATTAGTGTGACTACAACAAAAAATCAATTAATCAAAATCAGCAAAATCCATACCAGACACTTATCTGAGCATGCAGGCCAGGAAAGGGGGGTAAACCATACCAGGCCACATGCCCTCAACATGGGGGGGGGCACTTTGGGGCAGGGGGGGCTCTGCTCACCCCCACCTCAAATGTTGATGGGACAGTGATCTCTTCCCCACAACCCTGGGCTACAGGCAGGGGACTTATCGGAATCTGAAAGCCCCTTTTAAGAAAGGGGGCCCCCAGATCCCAGCCCCCCATGTGAATGAGTATGGGTGGTACCCCTACCCTTTCACCCACAAAAAAGCAGTTTAGTGTAACCAAAAATATAATATTCCTTTATGTATACCCCATCATCATTCACATGGGGGCGGGATTTGGGGGCCCCCTTTCTTAAAGTGTGTTTTTAGATTCCGTTAAGCCCCTTACCGACAGACCCCCACAACCACAGTCTAGAGTTGTGAAGTTGTGGGGAAGAGACCCTTGTCCATATCAACATGGGGAAAAGGTGCTTTGGGATGGGGAAGGCAGGTCGCCTCCCTGCCCCAAAGCACCCCTTCATGTTTAGGGCATGTGACCTGGTATGATTCAGGAGGGGAGAGTGCTCCCTTGCCCTCCCCTTTTCCTGGCCTGCCAGGCTGCATGCTTGGATAAGGGTCTGATATGGATTTTGGGGAGGCACAAATTATTTTTTTCAATACATTTTGCATTACTAAGATTGCCTCTGAGCACAAGTCGCATGTCACAAGTCGGATCAGTTAAGATGCTGATCCTACTTGGATACAACCTCCATTAAATTCTATGGGCTGAAATCGCACCCAAGTCGGACCAAAGTAGTGCAGGAACCTTTTCAAAAGTTGGACCAACACAAGTCGGATCAGTTAACATACAAACATATTCGCCAGCACATCGTGGATCGTACAGAACGTCCAAAAATGTATTGCAGTGAAAACATCACAGGGATAGCAACGTTTCGAGGTCACCCAGGGCCTCTTCGTCAGGCAAGTGATGTTAACATGGCTCTCATAGGGAACCATTTATTTTGTTATGTCATGCAACTTGTGCTCTCGAAGTCAGAGCGATTATCGCACCAATGTGAACCGGCCCATAGTAAATCAACCCAATGTATTTTACCATTGGGGAGATTTTTTACTGACTTTTTATTTGTCTTTTTGCTTTCCAACTGGACAAGAAATACAGAAAAACTACCTCAATAAGGACAGAAGATGCAATCAAAACCTGGTAAAATATATATTTATTTGCTTTCCTTGTTCCTGTTTGAGAGACCCAAACCCACCATTTCTTGTTCAGTATGACAATTTTTCAATGGATATAAAGTAATGGAAAATAATAGGGTTCACAGACAGCAATAAAACTTGACAGAGGTTAAAGACCAACTCCAGATAAATGTTAAAATCTACCCTTGTAGTGGGGTCCCACTGCACTGCAAGGGTTAATTGCTTGCTTAGTCTATGGGCAGACAATTAAGGTCTAATTTATAAGCTTATTCCCCACTCCATCAGGTTCCCTTTCAATTTTGTGACTGATCCTCCGCAGCTGCTCTGTAAGGCCTCGTACACACGACCGTTTTCCTCAACAAAATCCATCAAGAAACTTGGTGGCAGTGCTTTTTTGCCGAGGAAAACAATCGTGTGTATGTTTTTCGTCGAGAAAACTGTCCTGGATCTCGACGAGAAAAAAAGAGAACAAGTTTCGAGGTCACGCAGGGCCTCTTCGTCAAAAAGAGAACAAGTTCTCTTTTTTCTCGCCGGGAGTCTCAATTTCCTTGTTGTGTTTCTCGTCGGGCTGGTTTACGACGAGAAACACGTTCATGTGTATGCTTAGAAACCTGCGCATGCTCAGAATAAAGTATGAGACGGGAGCGCACCTTCAGTGAAAGTAGCGTTAGTAATGGAGATAGCACATTCATCACGCTGTAACAGACTGAAAAGCGTGAATCGTCTCTCACCAAACTTTTACTTAACACGCAGTAACATGAGATTACTAAAAGCAGCCCCAAGGGTGGCGCCAGTGGAATCAAACTTCCCCTTTATAGTGTCGTCGTATGTGTTGTACGTCACCACGTTTGAGAACGATGAGATTTTGTCTTGACAGTGTGTACGCAAAGAAAGCTTGACAAGATTCTTGACAAGCCTGACAAGAACCTCGTCGAGGAAAACAATGTTTCTTTTACGACGAGTTTCTCGGTCGTGTGTACGAGGCCTAAGCCATGACCATCTATCACGTACCTGGTAGCAGAGCCTAATATGATGAGGAAGGCCTCTCTTACACCCCTGACTTGCTAGCAGCAGAGCAGGTGTTTACGCTGGGCAGGTGAAGTCGTCAGGGGTCTCCAGTAAAGCAGGCAGATTGGCAGGCAGCCAGGCAACTGACTGAAGCAGGCTGGTACTGGCAACAGCGGGCAGATAAGATGGTTGCTGGAAGCAGACTGTAGGTCAGTAGGAACAGCAGGGTAGTAGGCAGGTACTGGTAACAGCAGGAAAAGTACAGGGGCACAGGCAGAAGTGTGGTCAGGGTACAAGCCAGGGTCTAGATCCAGGTCAGTGAAGAAAAAGCCAATGGAACAGACAGGAGCAGAGATCAGAGGACAAGCCAAGGTCAATTCAGGCAGGCAACGAGGGTAGTCAGGACAAACTGGGACAAATTGGGTTAGCAACTTGAATCAATAGATAGGATTACAGGATACACTGGAGACTGAAGACAAAGCAACACTGATCCTGAGCACTGACACAGTTTAAATAGCCCATCTGGCGCCAACATCTGTCACAAGTGCACTTGAGCACGCCGATGCGCACCATTGTGCACCCACGCATATGTGCCCAGTTCCTGCGTTCATGATAAGGAACATGTAAGTGCACAGAAGACCGACCAGAGGAGTCATCTTGTTAACTGGAATACCCTTCCTGACACCATGTCTGGTCACACTCCAGTCTCCTAAATATACAATGCAGGGTTAATGTCCCTCTATTGTGCGTGATGACACCTAGGCTCTGCATACAGACTAAGGCTGGGTTCACACTAGTCCGGTGCAAATTGCAGCCCTGGTTTCCCTGCGAAGATAAAAATTATTCATTCAGCAGTTCCTCTCCATTGTAGCTGCGGATCTGTGAATCAGATGCGTTCCCATTGAAGATTATGTGCCTGCAATTCGCACCGAACTGCCTAGAAAACACACACTTTTTTGTGCAGATGCAACGCACATATGTAAACCAGACACATTGAAAAGAACATATTTTCAAATGTTATGTTCTGTAAGCCACATTCAATTTGCATATGTGTGAACCCAGCCTAAAGCTTTGGGTGGAGGAGGAGGAGGAGGGTGCTGGAGCCATTCGGGGGGGGGGGGGGGGGAATCAGGGGAGTGAAGCAGCCTCTTTGGCAATCCTTTTTTTTGGTTTTGGATGGGTGCAGGCAGATTAGAACACCTGTCAGGTTTTTGTTGCTGTCTGTGCCCCTGTCAGGGAGATTTACCCTCTCTATTTGTCATGTTTACATATATGTTTACAATTATCATTATCAATGAAAGTAAAATAAAATCCTGAATTTTCAGTTGTTCCCCAAACAGTGATAGGGGTGAAGTGAAGAAAAATCTCCCCAATAGGTCACAGATGGTAAAAAAAAAAAAAAAAAAATGGGGTTATAACCGAATAAAGTATTTTCTTTAAAGGAGAGGGATAGACAAATCTTGTTTGGCTGTCCTTCTCCTGTGGATCACAGTTTGTTCTGCACTGCTGTGACCCGTTTTCAGCATACAGCTGTTGGCTGTGTCATAGAGCCATTCCAGGCTGGGTAAAGGTCAGGACCATATGGTGGGGATCAACTCAGGAGCCTAGACCAGCAGCTGTCTTAGCCTCAGTGAGCCGCTGAGAGCCTGAGCCAGCCGCTCCTGCCCCCTCAACAGCCTAGAGCTTCAGTGAGTGCGTGTGTGCGCGGGTGGGGGGGCAGAGAGTCGGTGACTGACAGTCACTGGCTCTCTGCTCATGGAACACTGAGAACGACCAGTGAAGCAATCAGCGGTATTTGATAGCTTGGTTCTCAGTCTTAGATCTGGCGGGGGGTAGATGCAGAATCGGTCTACCTGCTGCCTCCACCTAGGTTAGCATGATTCTAAAGCCTCGTACACACAACCGGTTTTCCCGTCGGGAAAACTGCCATGAGAGCTTCTGGCCAGGAAAATCGGGCGTGTGTATGCTGCATCGCAGTTTTCCCGACAAGAAAACTGACGTAAAAAAAAGAGAACCGGCTTTCTTTTTTCCCATCGGTTGTGTTTATGCTTTTCAGAGGGGGAAAAAAACATGCATTCTCAGAATCAAGTATGAGACAGCAGCGCTCGTTCTGGTAAAACTAGCGTTCATAATGGAGATAGCACATTCGTCACACTGTAACGGACTGAAAAGCGCGAATCGTCTCTCCCCAAACTTTTACTAACACGAGGATCAGCAAAAGCAGCCCAAAGGGTGGCGCTGTTTGAATGGAACTTCCCCTTTATAGTCCCGTCGTACGTGTTGTACGTCACTGCGCTTTGGATAAGCGGTATTTGGCCTGAACGTGTGTATGCAAAGCAGGCTTGAGAGGAATCCCGTCGGGGAAAACTTTTTTTTTTTCCTGCTGAGAAAAACGGAAAAAGAATAGTGGTACCACCCTTTACGCTTTCTGATGTGTTAAGACAGTGTTATATGATTTACAAGAGTGGCTAAGCAAAAATAAAGTTTATGTAAACTATTTTGCTAAAATTTCATATAAGCTTTAATATGTTAAATAATTTTCAATATTTTTTTAATCTGCATCTTTAATTAAAATAAACCCCGGTGATCCTAACATTGGGGTTCCTTGGGGAGAAGGGCTGATTCGATAAAGGAAAAAATGTCTTTTTACTTTGCTAGAGAATTTTTCCTCGGCTTAAATACCCAATCACCTGCAATAGTATTTTTGCTTCAAAAGAATAAATCTGTGCCACAGGAATCTTCTCAATAAAAGTACAATTGATGTTTTAGAAAGTGTTAAAAATAATCTTGAAAAGTTTTTATTATTGCTGTTACACATTAATTATTTTTTGCTTGCACATGACTGTATTTAGGCGCTATTTTTAGCGCTGTACCGCCTGAAAAACTCCTCAGTGTGAAAGGGGCCTTACTAAAACTGGAGAGTGCAAAATCTGGTGCAGCTGTGCATGGTAGCCAATCAGCTTCTAACTTCAGCTTGTTCAATCAAGCCTTGTCTAAAAAAAAAAAAATGGAAGCTGATTGGATTCCAAGCAGAGCTGCACCCAATTTTGCACTCCAGTTTTAGAAAACCAATCCCGGTGTGCACAGCAGCATGTTCAATTGCTCTCTTGTGTTGTCAAATGTTATAGGATAACTAATGCCACCCACGAACAAATGTTTGCCATGTCATATATCTTATGGGTTCCTATGCACATCCTAATTTTTGGTAAATTCCTTCAGATTTTTAATTCAGCAGCTTTGAATTTTTTTTTACTTTTATACTTTTATAATGCAAAGAAGAGCTACAGTTTTTTGGGAATCAGCCAAGTGAACAAATAACCTGCAGAGGATTATTCCTCTAAGGCGCCTTTTGTTTATTCAGTTGATTGATAAACTTGAAGAGTTGGGAAATGGAAGGTCATTGTCTGTTTATGCATGGATGGTCAAAATCCAAAAAGAGTTATAAAAAATCTCTTTTTAATACTTTATATCCTAGTAGTCTATGAAGTTGATGATGTGGTGGTGGAGGTGGTATTTTAGCAGAATAAGACTTGGATTCAGAAACAGTTTCCTGTAGTTAGTTTTAATGTCTGGGAATTTTTACTGTACATAGATTTGAGGGTTTTATGAAGTGCTTTGTAGCAATATTATATTTTAGAATAATACTTTTTTTTTTTAAATGGAGTGGAAATCTACCTTCAAGGTAATTCTATTCTTCCTGGCAAAGACATCATAACATTATGTACAAGAGCCAAGATTCTTGTCTTGTTTCAGCTAAGAGTCACACCACACCCTGTCTAATTTTCATGGTATCCTGGCAAGAAGACATCATTACATTTTGTCATATTTTATACATTTTAACTAAATAACAAAACACAGCACTACTTTTTGTAGGTAAGCGTATCTTCTTTCACCCCTGCAAAGTGATCGGTTCTCGCTTACAGAAAAAGAAAAATATTCATTGCTTTTAGGCATTTGTACGATGAATGTTTCATATATGTTTTACTCTGTTTTCTCCAACTGTATATACTGGTTTTCTTTTACAATAATTGCTGTAGTCTATACAAATTTTTTGAAAATATAGTAAAAAAACAATTTAAAAATATCAACATCGGTATCAATATGATTTTTGAGAAATGTGCAACTATTGCTGTTATTTTCTGCAGATTATAATTTTACGATAGAAGTTTTAACCTCCCTGGCGGTATGATTATGTCAGATTTTTGATGCTGAAAGCGGTACAATTATTTTACATGGAAATTTGATATTGTAGGCCTGTAATTCTTAGAAATAATTCACTTAAATCTGTCCAAACAAGAGTCTAGTAGACATCCCAGGCATAATAAAGTTTGAAGCACAAAATCATAAATTATAATATAATAACTATAAATAATTATAAAAAATAATAATATAATAATTATAATAAAATTAATTTCACCACTATTCACTATCGCTCAATTCTGCAAGTGTTCTTATTTACTATCGCTGTTTTTTAGCTGGTCTCAAACCACTTTTGACATAAAAGGACACTTTTTGGTTGCTATGGACATACTCAAGTTTCCAGGCAGAAAGAACAGTATATATAATATAAAATTGCATGCAGGGCACTGGACAAAACACTAGGGACAAATGGAATATGAAATAATTTCATACAGTAATGTAATCTGTAAGATTACAGTGTACTGTGTGTATTATGAATTTTGTCATTTTTGAATTTGCCGCCAGGCTCCGCCCCTGTGCGTCGCAACGCTCACAGGGAACGGAGCCTGGCACACAGAGGCATCGGGCGGAGGACACAGCCCAAGGACACAGCGGGGGGAGATCGCAGGATCCAGGGGACAAGGTAAGTATCCTGCACCAGGATCCTGCAATGCAATCCTGAGTGTGGCTTGGGGTTACGGCTAATGGTACTGAAATTTAACCCCCGAGCCACACTCAGCAAAACCATCAGGGAGGTTAACGATTTTTATGAATACATACCTCCAATGGATTACCTTCAGGCTGGGGTCACACTAGTGTGAATTGGATGTGGTTTCCTAGCATCCAATTCACACAACAGGAGTTTGTGACCGGCTCTCTATGGAGTCAGTTCACATATCTCCACAGTGGCTCCTGTGCGTCTTTTGGTCCGTTTCAGGTCCGAATTCAGTTAAAATTTTTACTGAAATGGTGAACGAGGACGCACCGGACCCCTTCTGGTAGCCACTGCGTGCTCATATGTGAACCCAGCCTTAATGTTCTTATACCCCCTGGACAGACTGTGAAAATAATCATCACTAGTCCAATTAGGTACCAGTATGATTTCAAAAGCTTGGTCCTTCTTTACATCTAGACACCTAGGAACATAACAGCTGAAAGAAAATAAAAAAAATCAAAAGGATTTTATAATATTTCTTTTTATAAAAATGGCAAGTTGCAAATACACAAGCTAAATACAACTAATGAGATTTTTTTGCTGTTGTTGCAATAAGAACATGGAATTGAAGTACAGTTACTGATAATGTTACTAGCATGTCATATAACACATGAAGTTTATTTCAGGTTAAGTTATAGGCGGGGTTGAACATGTGATGTCATCACGCATGACATCGCATGACGTCGGTGCTCGTATGTTTTTAATGTGCCTGTTTACAGCTACAGTTTGTAAGTACATTTATTTATTACAGTATAATGGTTTTCAAAAGTACTGCAATATGGTTGTTCTTTCTTATTTTGAATTCCCTCTGTGCTGAGGGTATCCATTTAGGAGCTTTTCAAGTGTCTTCTACTGCTAGAACAGTTGATGCTGTGGGACATCAAGGTGCTTTTTAAAAACATGGAAATCGATGGACAGCCGCACTCCGGATAAACTTGAGAAAGTTGTCTTTATTGATAAAAGTAAGACATGTACATCCAAAGATACAGTCACATGAGGAGACAGCCGACGCATTTCGCACACAGTTAGTGCTCAGCCATGACTAAACACTAACTGTGTGCGAAACGCGTCGGCTGTCCCCTCATGTGACTGTATCTTTGGATGTACATGTCTTACTTTTATCAATAAAGACAACTTTCTCAAGTTTATCCGGAGTGCCGCTGTCCATCGATTTCCATGTTTTCCATGTTTGCCTAGTGCAGGGCTCAAAATTTCAAGCCCTGAGCTACTAGCCAGGCCTCAAGAGTTACTCGCCACCAGTTGCCCCACCTAATTCATACACTGCTCCATGCCTAATTGCGCCCCTAAACACGCCCTCATAGATTATCTCATGGAATGACACTGTTAAATGTTTTATGCAGAATCAAATTACAAAATTAAATATTACCAAAAGCAACGTTAACAAAATGGGACAGGGCACTGGGGACAGACCAGAGGGACAGGGCACTGGGGGCAGACCAGAGGGACAGGGCACTAGAACTGGATCTCTTCCCCATTCTCTTGCTGTCTCCTCTGCAACTCCCATCCATCCATCCTCTTTCTCCCTCTCCTGTTCATCTCATCATCAGGAGCCTGTGTGTGCGGCTCCACGCTTGCATGTCCCCACTTCCCCCTTTTATTCAGGCTGGCAATGAGGAGAGGAGCTGCAGCACAGCGGGAGGGAGAACAATCCAGCGCGGAGATCCACACAACTGCACAGCCATTGACACCATAGCACAGCGCACATTGACACCGCACAGCATTGAGACCAGTCTGCTCACAGTGCTCAGGCTTAACTGCTGGACACCGACATAGAGCACAAGGAGAAGAAAACTGCACAAACTGGAAGGCTGCCACTCTCATGTCAGGGCAACTTTCAGTGAGCGCTGCACTGCCTACCTTGGACACCCGGAGTGGTAATTTTCGCAATCCTCCACCTGACTCATTAATTCCTGCTCCCTGCTCTCCAGCTACATTGGTCGGGGGGAGGGGGGCAGGCTCAGAGAGGTCATACTGTTAGGTCCCATGGCTTAATGAGAATTGTAAGGAGAGCACCTGTGTACTGCTCTGCCTGTGCGCGGCTCACCAGACTACTTTTCCCAAGCATGCACCTTTCCTCTTCGGCCGCCATTCGCATCGGGGCTCTAAGTGTAGGCACAGATTGAAGGGACATTGGTCATGCAGCCCTGTCATCACTCGCCCCCAGCTTAAATCCACTCGCCAAATGCTAGCAGGCGAGTGGAAATTTTGAGGGCTTGCCTAGTGCATTGCCAGCACCTTGGACTCCTGGGAGGTTCCTCCAATTGTCTGCTAAAGATCCACCTGGAGCGGTGACTCCCTTTCCAAGGTGCTTTTTGATCTCTTTGTGGGATAATTTCCCTACTGTACCTTGATTTCCCTACCTTTATTTCAGGTTAAGTTATGGGCGGGGTTGACCGTGTAACGTCATCACGCACACCGGTGGGAATCTGGCGGTGCTCGTATGTTTTTAACATGCCTGTTTACAGCTACAGTTTGTGAGTACATTTTATTTATTAACGTATAGTGGTTTTTAAGAGTGCTGCAATATGGTTGTGCCTTCTTATTTTGAATTCCCTCTGTGCTGAGGGTATTCATTTAGGAGCTTTTTTGAGAGTTTTCTACTGCTAGAACAGTTAATGCTGTGGGACAACAAGGCACTTTGTGATCTCTATGTGGGATCATATTTTCTGGTAAGGAGTTTACCTCATCTGTAAGTGGTGTGACCTGTTGCCACCCTTTTCTCCCGCTGCACTGAATGCTTCTTATTTCACACTTGGAAGTGGATCTTTTACTTCTGGAAACAGTTTTCATCTTGAGTCCAGACTATCCATATTTACATTTGTCCATCTGGACGGATACTTACATTGATTATATATCACTTTATTTTGGATTACATTTATTAAGTGTGATTGATGATTCATTTATCGCAAATTATTCGTTTTTTTGCCCTTTATGCTTTTTAATGTCTTCTAAAATTTAAAGCGACAGTTACACATATTTTACATATATCTTTTATATATGTAATCACATAATGTTAGAATGATTTATATAGCGCGTGTCACATATTTTAAGTAATAATCATTTTTTGGATTTGTATGGTTCAGCATGTATAGATTTAAAGGGGACAGCGTATTCATATATTTTATGTAGGAATCTTGTTTGCACATCTTGTATCTAGGTTGTGAGGTGGATGCAGCAGTCCCTAAACTTGTTTATTTACTAGCACAGGGTATTTTTGGGTTTTGCACATGATAATTTTATTTGACTACAGGGGTCCTTAACAATTTTTATGATTACAGACCTCCAGTGGATTAACGTAAATATTCCTCTACCTCCTGGATAGACTGTGAAAATCATTATCACTAGTCCAATTAAGTACCAGTATGACTTCAAAAGATTGGTCATTCTTTACATATAGACACTAAGGAACAGAAAAGTTGGGAGGAAATCAAAAGGATTTTTCATATTTATTTATATAAAAATGTCAGGTTACAAATACACAAGCTAGCTACAATTAGTGAGATTTTTTGTTGCAATCAGAACATGAAATCAAAGTACAGTTACTGACAATGCTACTTGCAGGTCATACAACATGTCAAATGTATTTCCCTGCTTTGTTTTCAGAATAAGTAACACAGACAATTGTGTTAAATTTTTATTTTGAATATTCAGAGATACTGTCCCCTACCCCCATCATTTGGTTCCCAAACCCTTAATTAGGAGCCCCCTAAGTGATGTATAGCTCACCAGATTACCTTGCCAATTACTGATGCCGCTTTCATTATGTTTCTGTAAAGTCATCTGTAATATTTGTACATGACTGTATTTTTTTCTCCCTATTATTAAAAATTGCTGGTGGAATTTGAGGGCAGACTTCAAAAAATGTGCCCAAAGGGAAACTTGACTCTGGGCTTTATGTGGTTTCCATAAATATAAAACCAAAAAGGAACCACACCAACATGTATGCTGGGCAGGGACAATCAATATATAATATCACTAAATAATCCATTCACAAACAATCAGCCACATCTGTTATATAAAATAATCATGGGCGTAGCATAAGGGGTTGCAGGGGTCACAATCGCAACCCTGCCCCTAGCTCCAGGGGCCACAGCAGCCTCCCTGTCATATTTTCATATCGTTCACAAAGTCCAGCTCTGATCTGCCCTAGGGCCCCACAGCCACACTCCAGTACTGGGCTTCTACTTTGCCTTCCACAGTCCACGCCACTCCAATCTCATTGGCTGGGGAGAAGCTGTGAGGCATTTCCTGAATGGAGAGGATCACAAGGTGAGAACAGCCCAGGATGGCGAAGTGTCTGTGCTGTGTGCTGGCAACATGGAATGGTAACCAAGCTTAGCGAGGCAAGAGGAGGAGAGTGCTGCCCTTTAGCCACGATGGGACCGATGTCACTTGTGAGCTAAGACACCGCTCAGTGTCTCCTAGTCACCAGCTGGCATACTCTGTACCCCCCTACCTGGGAATGTCTGCTTACCCCACTTACCTGACAACTGGGGAAAAGACACACACCTCCGGTAGGTGACCTTCCCCCAACACCTGGCAACACTGACAGAGAAACCTTCAGAAATTGCAAAAAAAAAATCCCTCAGCACCTCTTGAGGGGGCCCCTGAAGGGCTGCAGGCTCCAGATTTTGTGTCACATGGCATGCGGTGGATGTATCTACACGTACGGTGGAAGTGGTGGGTGGTAATGGGGGGGGGGCAAGGTAAACTTTTGCATCGGGGCCCACAAGCTTCAAGCTACGCCTCTGAAAATAATATAATTTTATTAGAAATAATAAATACCAACGTATCAAGCCTAAAACGTTAAACAAAACAGCCTCCTGCTGTGAAATATGTGGGGTCATTCAGTGAATTCCCTCCTTCACTCCATTTTGTCTTATATACAGGTATGGACTTCCTTGGTCACATCTAGATATCTACACACTTCTGCACTTTTATTGTTTGCTTTTCCAGCCTCTATTGAAAATGTAATTTGGCCTATTAATAAGTTATAGGGCGATAGGTGACTATTACACAATTAATACATTATGTTATTTATACAGAATCCTGGTTGGTGTATTTTTTGTATTAATATTATTTTGCTTTTTATTATTACTTCTATAGAACCCAGATATAGCTGCAAGGTGACTGTATTACTGTTTTATCCAAAGTGCAGGTTAACATATTGTGTTTCCTTCCATACATAATGCATATTAAGGCCCAGATTCTCAAAGGACTTACGACGGCGCAACGCAATGTACGCCGTCGTAAGTCCTAATCTGGGCCGTCGTATCTATGCGACTGATTCTTAGAATAAGTTACGCATAGATATCCATTAGATCCGACAGGCGTAAGGCTCTTACGTGATCGGATCTTAATTTTTTTTGCCGCTAGGTGTCGCCTCCTTTGTTTTCCCAGTCGTGTATGCAAATTAGCAAAATACGCGAATTCCTGAATGTACGCGCGGTCGACGCAGTGAAGTTTCGATGTTTAAGTTAGATTTGCGTGGCGTAAAGTTGCCCCTGCTATATGAGGGGCAACCAATGTTAAGTATGGCCGTCGTTCCCGCATCGAAATTTAAAAATTCACGTTGTGTGCGTAAGTCGTCCGTGAATGGGGCTGGACGCCATTTACGTTCACGTCGAAACCAATGACGTCCTTGCGATGCACGTTGGGAAATTTTAGGGACGGCGCACGCGCATTACGTTCGGCACGGGAACGCGCCTAATTTAAATGCTCCACGCCCCCTACCCGGCTCATTTGAATTAGGCGGGCTTGCGCCGGGGGATTTACAATACGCCGCCGCAACTTTACAGGCTTCTTTGTGAATAAAGCACTTGCCTGTAAAACTTGCGGCGGCGTAACGTAAAGCAGATACGTTACGCCCGCACAGTTTTACGCCCAGATACGAGAATCTGGGCCTATGTGTTTGTCTTGAGGGCTTTCTTATGATTATCGTGTTTTTTATGAATGGGCTTAGATGTTAAGGTTTATATGTTGTTATTTAATATGTCATATATAAAATGATATCATTTTGTACAAGCAATGCAGGTGATTGTGAAGGGATTATGTGGCGATTATTTGGCGAATATGCCAGCAGTAAAGCAACTGAAGACCAATTATGCGTTACTTTAACTGACAATTGCGCGGTCTTGCGACATTGTACCCAAATAAAATTGACGTCCTTTTTCTCCCACAAATAGAGCTTTCTTTTGGTGGTATTTGACCACCTCTGCGGTTTTAGTTTTTTGTGTTATAAACAAAAACAACTGAATTTTTAAAAAAAAAACAATATCTCTTACTTTCTGTTATAAAACAAATCCAGTAAGAAACATAGAAAAAAAAATGTCTTCATCAGTTTAGGCCAATATGTGTTCAACTACATGTTTTTGGTAAAAAAAAACTCCCAATAAGCATATATTGATTGGTTTGCACAAAAGTTATAGCGTCTACAAACTGTGGGATAAATATACGGAATTTATTTTTTACTAGTAATGGCGGTGATCATCGACTTATAGCAGGACTGCGACATTGTGGCAGACAAATTGGACACTAAGTGGCACCTTTTGGGGACCAGTGACACTAATAGAGGGATTGGTACTAAAAATATGCATGGTCACCGTACTAATGACACTGGCAGGGAAGGGGTTAACATCAGGGACAATCAAAGGGTTAAATGTGTTTCCTGGGAGTGCTTGCTAACTGTGTGGGGGGTGCTTGTACTATGGGAAGGCAGAGATCCGTGTTCCTGCTTTTTAGGAACACAGTATTAAAACCTTCCCTTCTCACAGCATGATGATCTTCCTTGTTTACATAGGTAGACCACCGTTCTACCTGTGTCCTGAACGATTGGCAGGGCCCGGTGGACATTGCATCTGCCAGACCTCTTGTGTCCAATCACAGTGGCAGTGAGTCACCGGCATCTAGCGTGCGCTCCCCAGACCTGGAAGTGCAAAATCACGTACAGGTACGTGATTTTGCACAAGAGAGCTGCCTTACCGCCATACATATACAGTATATGCTTGGTAAGTGGTTAATTACAGAAGTTCTCAACATGTGGGTCGCGATCCCATTGGGGGTCGAAAGACGATTTACCAGGGGTCGACAAATCCAGATCCAATCCATCCAATCCGCAGACCCAACTCCCAAAAGTGAAGTCATCGGCCGTTTAGAAGTCACTTTTGGGAGAGGAGAGACTGCACCAGAGTAACTAGAAGGTAAGTAAGCTTTTGTTATTTGCTTATAAACAGCTTGTTGATCAGACACACTATCTGGGAACTTGGTGTGGTCGGCTATGATGTAAATTTATATACCGAGCTATGTGACTGAGCACATGGATTTTTGAGAGGGAATTTAACTTATGTAATTCTGTCTGTAAATGGCAAGAGGCGTGTGTGAGATCTTGGGATGGGGGAGTCTTAAGTGTTAATAATATTACATTACATGGGCTTGATGCTGGAATGAACAGTAAGTAGGGATGGAGTTTGGTCAGAGCCAACTTGGATTTGAGGTGGATCTCATGATTTGGCGAAACTCAGAATTTGTGGCAATAAATTTGCACCTGAACCCATAATGCACTGCATAACCATTATCCTTGGTCAGATAGGTCCCTAAGAGCCAGTAATCATAAAAAATGGACAAATAGCTCTCAACATGTATTGGAGTTGGTTAAGGAAAACTGGTAAATCTTTTCCCTCCAGATATATCTTTGGCACTGACAATTTGATGTAGTAATGTGGGGGGTGTATAATAATAAGGGGGCGCTAATAGTAGGTGATAAATAAATTCCAAATTCCAAATTCTAGCTTGAAACAATATGTTAACTATAAGGTCAACAATGCAATAGTGATTTAAAGTGCAAGTGCTTATATGATAACAACATCAAAAAATAAGTGCAAACAGGTCCAAAAAATGCAGCAATGGTTACTAAATAAAAAGCAATTGGTAAGTCCATGCATCAAATGGTTAACTTGAGAGTAGACCCCATCACCACGGAACAGATATCAAACTGGTGACACCCGGTGAGAGGTAGAGGTAAGTGCCTACTTACCAGACCACCATGACCATCTCCATTTGAGAAGAGGAAACAAAGATCAGTATTTTTAATGTTTTTTTTTTCCATCCAGTCTATGTTCAGAAAACTGGACTTGGCTAAGGGAAAATAAATAAAACCATCCTTAAGGAGCAGGTAGGTACTAAGGGCCAGATCCACAGTCAGCGGGCTTAACTTAAATGTTCCTATTTAAGTTACACTGCCGCAAAATTTCTACCTAAGTGCCCGATCCACAAAGCACTTACCTAGAAATTTGCAGCTGTGTAACTTAAATCCGTCCGGCGCAAGGTGTGCCCAATCTAATGGGGCGAGTCCCATTTAAATTAGGGGCGCTCCCGCGCCGGATGTACTGCGCATGCTCCCGACGCTATTTTCCCGACGTGCTTTGCGTGGATTTACGTTGCGCCGAGTTTCGAGAATCGCGACGGGTGTAAAAGAAAAAAAAAGAGTTGCGGCAGGAAAAAAAAAATTTTAAAAAAAATTTGACAGCGATGCGGGAAAGAAGGGTCTACTTTTACATGGTGTACTAAGTTTACACTTTGTAAAAGCAGCCCTAATTTTGCGACGGCAAACTAACACTTACGGAAAAAAAACGAAGGGAAAAAGCTTTGTGGATCTCCGTAAGTGCTAATTTGCATACCCGACGCGGAATTTCAACAAGAAATGCCCCCAGCGGCGGCCGCGGTACTGCATCCTAAGATCCGACAGTGTAAAACTATTACACCTGCCGGATCTTAGGAATATCTATGCGTAACTGATTCTATGAATCAGCCGCATAGATAGAAACAGGGATATGACGGCGTATCAGTAGATACGCCTGCGTATCCCTTTTGTGGATCTGGCCCAAAAAGCCTAAATCACTAAACAGTGCCATCTTGAATTTGCCTGTTTATATACAACAAATGTTTAAGTTTTTTGTAAAGAGTTAGGCCGACCAAACACGTTTTGAGTCTTGTTCGGTTCAGCAGGAACCGGCCGTGATTCAAACCGTTAATTGGTAGGCTGAATGTACCAAGTTGATTTTCAACTTGGGTACAACCAGCCTGCTGTATTCTCTTACGATTATCACTAGCGACTTCTATAGCTGCTAGCGATTATCACTGTCTTCTCCCAGCCGGGACGGCTTCCACCACCCCCTGCCCCCCCTGCGGGGAGAAGACAATGGCAATGGAATGGTATTCCTGCATCAACATTGTCTGTGTTGATGGGGGAATCAAGAAAATGTATTTCCTGGAACTAGTGGTCGTGGACTTTAAAAAGGGCAATGGTACATTTCAAAGATTTCTTAATCATGGCAACCAGCAAAATGTACAATACTATGCAAAAGTTTTGGGTAGGTGTGAAGAAATTTCCTTTAAAGTAGGAATGCTTTGAAAAATATATATTTTAATTGTTTATTTTTATCAATTTACAAAATAAAAAGTGAGTGAACAGAAGAAAAATCAAATGAATATTTGCCATGACTATCCTTTGGCTTCAAACCAGCATTATTTCTTACTCTTGCACACTTTGTACACTTGCAGAAAGTCAGGGATTTTGTAGGATTATGCCTAGTACACAATAGCAGTTTTTCTTCAGTTCAACCCAGAAAGGCCAAAATGAAAAAAACCCTGATAGCTTAGGAGAAACCGCTGTACAAACTATTCAACGTTAGTACAGCGATCTCCCCTGCTGTTCTATTGTGTTTTGACAGGGGGACAGCTTCCCCGCCAGAATACTCCAGTAAGCGCTCTCAGCCATTAATAGCTGATTGTCAGACCTTTTTTGGTCATGCCCCTTCGGCAGAAGCTGGCTGAATAGCTGGCTTCTGTTGGACCGACCACAGTACACAAAGGCTGAATTTACAATGGTTTCTATTGAATTCGGCCGATGCCACCCGACATTCGGCTCATGTGTACTAGGCTTTAGAATCAAGTATTATTAACCAATTATACCAAGCAGCTGCTAATGATCATCAATTTAATTTGTAGGTTAACACACAGTCATTAACTGAAACAGAGACAGCTGTGTAGGAGGCTTAAAACTGGTTGAGGAACAGCCAAACTCTGCTACTAAGGTGGGGTTGTGGAAGACTGTTTCATGTAACAGGTCACACACCATGGCAAGACTAAGCAACAAGACACAAGGTAGTTATATTGCATCAGCAAGGTCTCTCCCAGGCAAACATTTCAAAACAGACTGGGGTTTTAAAATGTGTTGTTCAAGCTCTTTTGGAGAAGCACAAAGAATTGTGAGGACCATAGACGCAGTGGTCAGCCAAGGAAACTTAATGCAGCTGATGAAAGACACATCATGCTTACTTCTATTGGACATTGGAAGATTACAGCAGTGTCATCAGCACAGAACTATAGGGACCCAGGTCCATCCATTTACTGTCTGGGGAATCTGACCAGAAGTGGTTTTCAAAGAAGAATTGCAGCCAAAAAGCCATACCTCCGACATGGAAACAAGGCTAAGCGACTCAACTATGCGTAAAAACATAGGAACTGGAGGTGCAGAAAAATGGCAGAAGGTGCTCTGGACTGATGAGTCAAAATTAGAAATACTTGGCTGTAGCAGGTGACAGTTTGTTCCCTAAAGGGCTGGAGAGAGGTACAATAATGAGTGTCTACAGGCAACAGTGAAGCATGGTAGAGGTTCCTTGCAACTTTGGGGCTGCATTTCTGCAAATGTAGTTGGAGATTTGGTCAGGATCAGTGGTGTCCCCAATGCTGAGAAAGACAGGCAGACACTTATCCATCATGCCATAGTGTATCGAAAGTGCTTTTCTCCCTCTGGACTTAAAGCACTTATCAAACTGGTGGTGGAGTTTTTAAGAATAAGGATTTGTCATGTTTTGTTAAAAGCTTGGTTGAATTGATGTGTTTTGCTTCCCTGACAGTTGATGGCAATGAGTTCCATTTTGTGGGTGCTGCATGAAAGCATGAACGGGATCCAAAATATTTTAGGATTATTCTGGGCATGTAGTTTTGTTATTTACCTAAGGACTGAAGGGAGCATGTGGGATAATGGGTAACCAGATATTCTGGTAGATAGGGGGTGGCCCAAGTTATTTAGGGCTTTTTAAGTAAGTAGGCTGATCTTGAAGCATACCTTCAAACCTGTGTAGGGAGTGCAGAACTTGGGTAATGTGGCAGTGCCAGGGTTGGTGGGTAAGTAGCCAGGCTGCTTTGTTCTATACCAGATGCAAACAATGTACAGTGTAGCTCTTTCTCAGAGAGACCATAGTAGAGGATAGTTGCAGTAATCCAATCTGGATGTTGCAAAAGCATGGATTCATTTTGGTATATCCTCTGCTGGAATCAGATGTCTATTTCTTCTAATATTCCTGAGATGGCAGAGAGAGGACCTGTTGGCAGCTGAAACTTGTTGCTTAATTTGATATGTCAGTGTCCATGGTCATGCCAAAGCTATGCACATGGTCTGATAACATAACATTTATATTACCAAGGCTTAAATCAGCTGCCACTTTAAAGTTAGTCTCTGAACTCCAACTACAAGCATTTCTATCTTGTCTGGGTTCAGCTTTAGATAGTTACAGTTCATGCAATCTTGTATGTGAGACATCTGCTGATCCTGGTCACAGGGTCACTGGTGTCTTGTGTAAGAGACAGGTAGATTTGTGTGGCATTTGCATAACAAATGGTACCTAAGACAGTGGTGTTGTATGATATGTACAGTGGGATTGTGTATATTGCAGATAACAATGGTGATAAAATGAAGGCCTTTGTCACCCTGCAATGTAATGGAAGTGAAGAGGATGAGTGTATTCTTGCTGTGACATTGGTGTGATATACAGTAGTAGGGAATTGTTAAAATGCTGGAGTGTTTTTTGCAATATGTGTGACATTGGGGACAATTACCTTCACTTACTGACTTGTAGATACAAAGTAAATGCCATATTAAATATTGTCATCTTTTCCTGTTCAGTGACTAAAAATTTAGGATTTTCCCTCACTTTCAGTTCAGGTGACAATGGTCACTATAAAACATAGAGAGGGTACACCTCCCCAGTGGATATGAAGGCAGCACTAAACACCTGATGAAACATGTTATTGCATATAACAGACAAGGATTACCTGTAGGTAGAGTGAATATCTCATAAACTTGCACTGTTAGGATCTTCACCCTGCACGCAGCTGGTGACATCACTGGCGCATGCGCTCTGAAGGGAAGGTATAACTGTACTGTCCTTCCAGAGCTCTGTGCTACAGCTGTGACTCCTGCATGCATGGCCGAAGCACACAAACCCAGAAGGAAGACCAGGTGAAGATGGGAATGTTCCCCAAGGTTTTTTTTTAGCAACATGGCGCATTAGTCAAAGGAGAAAAAGATATAGTCAAATCAAATCTTTTCTTTTATTATACAATAAATAGAGATGCAAATTAATTGAATTGTTAAAAAATTGTAACCAGAGCTTACAACAGTTTAAGAAATGTACCATCAATAATGGAAAATGGTCAACAATACAGTACATTGTATGCAATTATGAAATTGACGTCCATACCCCGACATGTTTCGACCAATACTGTCACGTTTTCTGTATATTCTTTGAGGTGTGGGCTCCCGGACTTGCATTTCATGCATTTTTCCTTTTTTTTTCCCCGCTGAAGGGTTTCGTTCTAAGATAAGCATTTCATAATGTGCTAGTATGCAATGCATACTAGTGCATTATGCCATTGTTTTGCAGGTTTTTTTTAAGGCTGCAGTTTACTACCACTTTAAGCAGTTTGGTCAGGAATAGTGACACATTTTCATGATGGAAACACAAAGCAAATTAGCCTAATACAAAGACTAGCAATTCTTCAATATTTTAAATAATTTAAAAGTTAGAGTTGACTCCTAATATACACCAATGCCTTAATTGGTAAAACAAGAATAACTATTGTAAGCAAAGCCAAACGCCACCAAGAATGTGAAAACTGTCCTAATGATAAAGTTGTAAATTCCTGCTTGGTTTAGTTGCCAAGTGTAAAGTAGCTGTGAAGCAAATCTGAAGCCTCGTACACACGGCCGAGGAACTCGACGTGCCAAACACATCGAGTTCCTCGGCCAGTTCAGCACTGAAGCCGCCGAGGAG
The DNA here is from genome assembly GCF_905171775.1 of Rana temporaria. NCBI lineage: Eukaryota > Metazoa > Chordata > Amphibia > Anura > Ranidae > Rana > Rana temporaria. Next base: position 158,456,920 of record NC_053489.1, on the reverse strand, counting down.
CTCGGCGGGACGAGAGCTCCCATAGAACAACGAGGAAATAGAGAACATGTTCTCTATTTCCTCGTCGAGCTCCTCGTCGGCTTCCTCGGCCGAAAGTGTACACACGACCAGTTTCCTCGGCAGAATTCAGCCAGAAACTCGGTCGGAAGCTGAATTCTGCCGAGGAAACTGGTCGTGTGTACGGGGCCTGAAAGCATGCAAATATTTTTTTTTGGTTTTGCAAAATGGTAAGATCATAGCAAGTGCATTCTTTTAATCCTGTATGTGCAATTTAAGGTCAAAATTTATTCATGTGACTTTAAAACAAGAAGTTGCATGAGATGAAAAAAATGTCATTTTGATATGTATTTCACATGGTAGTATTTGGAAACCCTACTTGTTCAACATTTAGTTTAGTTAGGCACATCATTCAAAATTAGCATGTTTTCTTCTTGTTTAAGCCTTTTTTTATTTTTTATTTCTTTTCAGCACACTGATCTCCTCCAACTTCTTTTAGCCACTTCCTCTCTGCATACTCACTTCAGCGTCAGCTGTACATCATTGTTCTGGAACAGCTGTGAGAGAGTGACAATGCACAAGAACAACTGGCAGACATAGGTAGAGTTTGGTCATTCATGGCAGGCTCACCAGGTATTTTTATATGAAAGAAATGAAAAAGACCTTAATAATTACAATAATATGTTAAAGTGATTGTAAACCCATATATATTTTTTTTAAATAATAAACATGTAATACTTACCTGCACTGTGCAATTGGTTTTGCACAGAGCAGCCTCAATCCTCCTTTCAGGTCCCCCACTGGTGCTCCTCCCTCCGTGAGTGCCCACCATAGCAAGTCGCTTGTTATGGAGGACACTTGTGCGACCTCTTTCCCGAGCCGCACACTCTGTATGTCCACTAACATACAGAGTGGGGCTCAGGCCTGCTCCCTGCTCACTGGCTGTGATGGACAGCAGCAGGAGCTGAGCCAATGGCTCCCACTGCTTTGTCTGAGCCTATGATAAGGGAGCGAGTAAGGAGAGCTGCTGCTCTCGTGCACATTGCTGGATTGAGATCGGGCTCAGTTAAGTGTAAATGGGGTGGGGGGGATGCGGGAGCTGCACTGAAGGTTTTTTATATTAATGCAGAGAGTGCATTTAGGTAAAAAAAAATACTTTAAAGATGATATAAGAGTTTATTGATTCAGTTTAGGTCCACTTTAGGATGCAGTTTGGATTTCTGCTATATGCCACATTTTAGTGGTTGATTTACAGAATTTTAAATGTCAAAGTAAACGAAAAAAAAAAGAAAAAAAAGACAGCGTCGCTGGAAAGAAGGGTCTGCTTTTACAAGGTGTACTAACTTCATCAGTCATCAGACTTCCTTGATGTTATTTCAACTGTGACTGAGACATACCTGTTTCAGTGTAATTGATTTACACCACTTATTCATTTGTATATCGTTTGATATTTTGTTTGATACTTTCGAACACATTGTTTTACTATTAGCGCTGCACATTTTTTTTTTACTTTTTATCTTTTTTTTTAATCAGAAAAATGTTTTATTGTGCCAGCAAAATAAAGTACAAAATACAGACCATCATAAAGAAAATCACAAATAACATCAGAAAAAAAACATGTATATCCTGTATGATACAATAGTGGCACCAAAATTATAAACAAGACACATATAGTCAAAGGAAAAGATTAGACAGTGCTGGGCAGGCAAAAATAGCCTCACCCCCCAACACGACCACACATGAGGCCAACGGGCCACAACTTAAACTCTGCACCCCACAGTCTGCCCACATAAACTGAACCACTTCCCACCATTAAACAAAGTCTTATGCCTAAAGAAACTTTTTATCTTTACACAATTTCTATTTGTTTGTGCTGGCTGCTTCACATACCAGATAGCGCGGTAAGATCCTTCCAGATAACATTTAGGTTAATGAAGTTCAGTAGACTAGGCTCAATTTGTTCACGAGAATTTTGCTGATTCCACCTCCTTTTTTTTCCATACTGGTCTTACGTGTGTACCAGTTTTCTGATGATTGATGGCAATTGAGCACCAATTTCTTTTGCTTCTATTCTTGAGTCCTGTAAACAACTCATAATAGTTCAAGTCATGTATATATACCCTGCAGAATATAAAGCATTTGGAAAGAAAAAAGAAATTCTCTTTGAATTGGTGTGAATGCGAAAATTGCAGGAGCAGCCTCAATCCTCCTTTCAGGTCCCCCACTGGTGCTCCTCCCTCCGTGAGTGCCCACCATAGCAAGTCGCTTGTTATGGAGGACACTTGTGCGACCTCTTTCCCGAGCCGCACACTCTGTATGTCCACTAACATACAGAGTGGGGCTTTAGGCCTGCTCCCTGCTCACTGGCTGTGATGGACAGCAGCAGGAGCTGAGCCAATGGCTCCCACTGCTTTGTCTGAGCCTATGAGAAGGGAGCGAGTAAGGAGAGCTGCTGCTCTCGTGCACATTGCTGGATTGAGATCGGGCTCAGTTAAGTGTAAATGGGGTGGGGGGGATGCGGGAGCTGCACTGAAGGTTTTTTATATTAATGCAGAGAGTGCATTTAGGTAAAAAAAAATACTTTAAAGATGATATAAGAGTTTATTGATTCAGTTTAGGTCCACTTTAGGATGCAGTTTGGATTTCTGCTATATGCCACATTTTAGTGGTTGATTTACAGAATTTTAAATGTCAAAGTAAATGTTAATTTTGAAAATAAATGTTCACTATCAAAATGAATGGTCACTTAGGGCCAGATCCACAGCCAGCCGCCGTAACTTAAATATTCCCATTTAAGTTACACTGGCTGAAAATTTCTACCTAAGTGCCCGATCCACAAAGCACTTACCTAGAAATTTTCGGCTGTGTAACTTAAATCCGGCCGGCGTAAGGCGTTCCCAATTCAAATGGGGTGAGTCCCATTTAAATTAGGCGCGCTCCCGTGCCGGACGTACTGCGCATGCTCGTGACGTCATTTTCCCGACGTGCATAGCGCAAATATACGTTACGCCGAGCTTCGTGAATCGCGCCGGGTCAAAAAAGTTGTGTCGGGAAAAAAAACGAGTTGCGGCGAAAAAAAAAAAAAAAAAAAGACAGCGTCGCTGGAAAGAAGGGTCTGCTTTTACAAGGTGTACTAACTTTACACTTTGTAAAAGCAGCCCTAATTTTATGATTGCAAACTAATACTTACGGAAAAAAAATGAAGCTGAAAAGCTTTGTGGATCTCCGTAAGTGCTAATTTGCATACCCGACGCGGCATTTCGACTCGAAATGCCCCCAGCGGCGAATGCGGTACTGCATCCTAAGATCCGGCACTGTAAGTCCCTTACACATGTCGGATCTTCTGTCTATCTCTTGGAAACTGATTCTGTGGATCAGTTCCAAAGATAGAAACAGGGATACGCAGGCGGAACAGCAGATCCGCCTGCGTATCTCTTTTGAGGATCTGGCCCTTAGCTTTTTGAATAGGAGGAAGTGGTGTACATGTCAGTCTTCCAATAATTTAAAAGTAAAAATCGTTCTGTTGTACATACTGTAATCACAAGATTAAAGTTAAATATAGCTGTACCTTTTTTGTAAACTAGTTAGACATTCACTTTGAAGCCTGAGCATCTTCTACTCCTTAAATAAATTAACTTCATTGTCTAATCTCTGGGTTTGTTCACACCTAAATGCATTAATACACATAGCATTGACATGAGCTGTCATGCTTTGTATTTTTAAAATTCCATTCACACCCTTATGTCAATTTCAAAATCCAAATACAGAAATATCTTTGTTAATTAATCTCTTTAAAACAGCCAAGACTTCCATCCCATGCATTTGAATACAACTTACCCTCTCACTCTTACCCACTGGTTCATGAGGGTAAATTACATCTTGCAGATGGAAAACTTAACTGCAGCACAAAACACACTGGTGTTACTTAATAACATTTACATTTTCGGCTGAATACACATCAGCCCTCTTGAGAAGTGCTTCCTATCCTAATTAATTCATTGATCTGAGTCTCACTGAGCTTGCGGAGGGTCTGGCTTCCCACCTTCCTTCAGCAAGCTTGAAGCGTGGTTGACCCCTACATCCCTTCCACTCCTGCTTTCTTTACCTCCTCATCCTATCCTTTGTCTGACCCCTTTTCTTAGACTGACTCCTTACACGCCTGTACCAAATGTTTTATATATATATATATATATATATATATATATATATAGGAGAGAATTTTGCGACTTTAAATGAGGTGTGTAGCCAACAGTCGATGTGGTGAGCATAACCATAGTATAAATACATATGCAAGGAAAATGTACATAAAGAACAATCTTTATCAAATTGTCCATCGACAATTGTAGCCAATATTAAAACATGATAACAGACATGATATATAGCAACAGATGTAAAGCACCCTATGCATTTCGTCCCATAGGACTTTTACAGGGGCGTGTGCTAACCTGTGACTACTGTGCTTAAATAGTATAATGGCATGGATTAGTAATTTTTCACAAATGACCCATCCATGCCATTATACTATTTAAGCGCATTAGCCACAGGTTAGCACACACCCCTGTAGAAGTCCTATAGGACAAAATGCATAGGTTGCTTTACATCTGTTGCTATATACTGCGCCTACAACTATTTTTGTGATCATCTGTGCTACATTCATTTTCCAGATGTCTGTATTTTATCCTTTTTTTATCATCAAATTCTTTGGTCATTTTTGATCTATGCCATGTGGAGGCTTCCTTTTTTCTTTCATTTTTGTTCATCTGAGGTATCCATTTACCATCTCCTATTCCCCGTTAAGGGGACGGTTGCTGAAAGTGGGATCCTTTCCAATCTTTCACGCAGGGTGCGTGTTTGATCCGACAGCCATCAGGAACCTCACCAGTCACCTACTTTGATTAACATCAGAGGAAAAGAAGATCCTGACACTTGCCGTTTTGCGATTTTGACTTACAGTAAGAGTACCGACCCTTACTCTATGGTGGCGGGATCACTACCCTTGTATCTGATGTTTTCACCTATGTGATACCATGATGGATGTCCTCCTTCTTCGTTTGCACCATTGTACTTTGGAGATCGCCTATTAGGGATTTAGAGACACTTCCATTTTATATGGGACTTTTTATTTTATGTGTGATCAGTATTTTACATATTCACACTTTATTTATTACTCCACTGTGATTAGTGGGGTGTTCTTCCAAGTTTTTGAAGTCATCAGACTTCCTTGATGTTATTTCAACTGTGACTGAGACATACCTGTTTCAGTGTAATTGATTTACACCACTTATTCATTTGTATATCGTTTGATATTTTGTTTGATACTTTCGAACACATTGTTTTACTATTAGCGCTGCACATTTTTTTTTTACTTTTTATCTTTTTTTTTAATCAGAAAAATGTTTTATTGTGCCAGCAAAATAAAGTACAAAATACAGACCATCATAAAGAAAATCACAAATAACATCAGAAAAAAAACATGTATATCCTGTATGATACAATAGTGGCACCAAAATTATAAACAAGACACATATAGTCAAAGGAAAAGATTAGACAGTGCTGGGCAGGCAAAAATAGCCTCACCCCCCAACACGACCACACATGAGGCCAACGGGCCACAACTTAAACTCTGCACCCCACAGTCTGCCCACATAAACTGAACCACTTCCCACCATTAAACAAAGTCTTATGCCTAAAGAAACTTTTTATCTTTACACAATTTCTATTTGTTTGTGCTGGCTGCTTCACATACCAGATAGCGCGGTAAGATCCTTCCAGATAACATTTAGGTTAATGAAGTTCAGTAGACTAGGCTCAATTTGTTCACGAGAATTTTGCTGATTCCACCTCCTTTTTTTTCCATACTGGTCTTACGTGTGTACCAGTTTTCTGATGATTGATGGCAATTGAGCACCAATTTCTTTTGCTTCTATTCTTGAGTCCTGTAAACAACTCATAATAGTTCAAGTCATGTATATATACCCTGCAGAATATAAAGCATTTGGAAAGAAAAAAGAAATTCTCTTTGAATTGGTGTGAATGCGAAAATTGCAGGTCAGCAAATCTAAAGTCCAGAATGAAGGACTTCTCTTCAACATACTGCAACACAACATATTGGCATGAACAGGTGCTACTAAAACAATATATTTTCCTAGGTTGCTGCATTAAGCCTTTGCTAAAAAAAAAAAAATAGAAGTTGTTTTAGAACAAAAAGGGACAGTTTATTTGTGTTACATCTTCACATTCACAGGTCTACCAGAATAGTCAACATTGTTTGTAATAATCCTTTGTACCTCTCAGCTGGCTCTCTGCTGGCAGTCACCTAAATGGACCTTACTCTAATGTTAAAAATAAATCGATGTTACCACCATGCTGTTATGGACAACAAAAGATTAATAGAAGGGCTGACATACTTTCCTTGAAAAAAAACAGCCTTATTGTACAACTGTGCAATCTCTACAATTTCTTTAGGCGTACCAAAAATTGTAAAGGAACAATCGATCAAATCAATTTCTATCCAATACACTAGGCCTCTCACAATATACAGCAGTTGTTTGTAGATCTAAAGAAGATTGGGCAGTTATAATAACATATACGTACATACAGTAGAAGCGAGGGTGTAGCACTATACAGTGTACAGCAGGGGTGCCCAACCTTTTGAAGAGCAAGGGCCACTTAAGCGACTTGGCAACCAGTCACAGGCCACAATGAGCGGAGTGAGAGGAGAACAGGTCCGTGTCCACACTGAATATGCAGAGAAAACACAGACACAGCCCACTCTACTCTATGAACCATCTGATCTGCCCAGATGGAAGGGGACAGGTGAATGGAGGGTTTGATTGGGTTGGACTGTTTGTGTGAAAGGGGCCTAAGACCACTTTCACACTGATGTGCTGTGGTTTACCCACACTTGCCTTTAATAACAGGCTATCATTCTAGTATCACCGGCTGTTGCTGTCCCTGGCAGAGTGCATTTGGTATCACTCCATCTGTGACAGGAGTCAGCGCTGTACAGGAAGCAACAGCTTATGCAGCTCTGCTCCCCCCGCAGCCACTTGCTTCCTCTATTGGCAGCTTCATTCACAACACGGATGCTCTGGCGATCTGGGCTTGCGCGACAAACAGTGTTAATAAAGAAATAAAATTGCTAAAAGAATTGCTAGAAGAAATAGAGGCTGTTACCTATGCAAAGTGAATGTTCACTGTGCAAAATAATAATTTAGTAAATAGGAAGAAGCAAGTGGCGATATTATATATGCTTATAGGCCCCCTTATAGAAATTAGCTATATTAATAAAACCTAACTGATAAATCCACTACCCTTTCTTGAAATCTTAACCAGTGGTGATTACATATTCACACAGTACTTGCTATGATCACTGAAAATTGAAGCCATACTCTTATTCAGACTAAAAGTAAACAAGCTTCACAGATGTCATTTTTATCCACAAATATGAGGACGTATTGCACATACAGGGTACTGCAATAAATGTCAGTATCAAGAATATGTGTATCACAGGGATTTTGGGAAAATGTTATTCAAGTCTGGAGTCAAGAGATTCATTAAAAGTAAAACATTTCTTTAATATCTTACACCCACCATCTAGACATTTTCAGAAACATCACTGTAAAGTGACTTTTTCTTACTCAAGTAGAAGAAATAATTGGTGAGAAGGCCCCTTTTGCTGAATGTGAATTAAGATCCAATATTAAATATAAATAAAATACTTATTTCTGCACTAGTGTGTCTCTGAGACAGAACAGAGACAGAACATTTTGCTTTTTCATTAATATATCTAATTTCCTTTATTTTCTGTAATGTTATATGTAGCCTCAGTAGTAGTTTTTAAGCTGTTCTTATGAATACCAGTAAATCATATAATACTGCTTTAATTTGTATTACCAATCATGTGCATGTGTAAGCTTTAACATAATAAAAATGGACTTTATTGTATTCTCTTTTGGACATGTGCATTATATATATTTTTTTTTTCATCATTTTGAACTTGGTTTACTATTATTGTCTTTTTTGTCTGCTATACTCCTTACCATATACTAGTATTATATAACATTTAAATTATGTGTGCTAGGTTAGAGACCTGGACCAGAGAAAGCATCTTTTGTCCAAAATATAAAAACAATGGTTCAATACTTGGTGACTTCACTGGTATCCTAGTTACTGCTCTATCATGAAATGGGGGCACTTGGAATGCCACCCAAAAGTAGCTTACATCTCCACTGCGTCCATCATACATTATACTGCATACTTGTAACTATGCACACATAGAAGAAAGTTGATAATTCATAATGTCTTCCATTGTACACAAATTCCTTTTTGGATTGGACCTGGTTCCAAAGCGAATATAAAATATTTTGGTGAAAAAGTAAATTGGCCTTTAACAGGCAAGCTCTAATTTATGTCTGAAAGAATAAACAAGAATAAACTCATTCAAAAGTAATTAAGCTGCACAATATTCTAAAAACATTTTCTGTATATAATGTGTAATAATATTGTTAATTAGAAATTAGTGATGTGATTTTGCCACAATTGGTTTTGCTGCAAAATTACAGATTTAGAAATTTTGGTGATCCATAAGGCAGGAAAAATCTTAGTTTTGCTCACTGAGCTGCTTAGGTGAAAATTTGTTAAACCACTACAATACCAAGCACTTTTACCCTTTGCCCATGCAAATTTTCAGCTTTCAGTGTTGTTGCTCTTTGATAATTGTGCAGTCATGCAGCACTTTACCCAAACTTAAATGTTATCGTTTTGTTCACACAACTAGAGCATTCTTTTGGTGGTATTTCATCACCACTGGGTTATTTGTTTTGGTAAATAAACTAAAAAAGGCTGAAAAATTTGAAAAAAAATGTTTTCTTTGTATCTGTTTTACATTTGTGCAAATAAATAATTGTTCTTCAAAAATGTAGTCGAAAATGTATTCTGTTTGCATTTCTTTGGTAAAAATAACCCAAATCAGTGTATATTATTTAGTCTGTAGGAAAGTTATAAAGTCTACAAACTATGGTATATATCTGAAAATTCATCAATCATGATATACTGATGGACTATCTAATTTCTTGGGGGCCTAAAATGCCAGAGTAGTAGAAATACCCCCCAAATGACATATTTTTGAAAAGTAGACAGTCCAAGGTATTTAGTAAGAGGCATGGCAGATTTTTTAAAGTTGTCATTTTTTTGTCATCATTTTTTGGAAAATGAAGAAATTAAAAAAAAAATGTTCACAGTTTTTCTTTACATACTGTCACCAGTGCAGCACAGATCAGTTTTGGGTGGAACTCCGCTTTAGGTTTGCATTAGGGCATTAGAGACAATTTTAACACTTTTCAAAGTACGGTTTAATAATGAAAAGGTAAAACATGGTGCAAAAAAAAATATTTACAGAAAAAAGGTATTACAAAGAGACAACAAGCAACAGTAATAAATAGGAGTTGAAGGTGAGAATACTTAACAATATCCTGAATCTGCAGAGTCCAAATTAACAAGCAAGATGGCTCTTATATGACTCGATAGGTGTTCCTTGGTTTATGTTAAAACGAGAACTGTCAATTGTAGTTGCAGTCCCTTTTTCTGGACATCGATGGGGGTGTTAACACAACTGACTTGACCAATCATCCAGTCGAAGGTATGACTGCTGGGATGTTACTGTGTTTACGACCATGTCCCAGGTATAGTTTTTTATAGGTATTAATATCTTGGAATACCTACCGGTTACAGTCTGCTAACTTGTATATTATTGTCCAGCATTAAAATACCTTTGAAAATGCATATAAATATGACATGCTTCAGATGTCTACTTTACCTAGCAGGGATAATGTGTTCCGTTAGCTCCCCATCTTGTCTAAGATAGGGGACTTAAAACGTTACAGATTAACTGGTGGATGGAAGTGTAGATTCCACTAAAAGGTCTGCATTTGTCCTCTCAAGGATCTGATAAGAAGGTTCTGGCATCGGCAAACAGTTTGTATATTGTATGAACTGAAGGTGAAGGGAGTGGGTAGGTCACTTCTGCTATGTCTCTTATTCTGATAAAATGGCATGGGTGACTTGGGACCATGAACAGAATGGCTGCAACATACAGCTGTTCATGTGCCCAGTAAGCACGACCATTACAGACATTAATCTAGATAGTGAAATCAAAATATACAGTGCATTGTAATGTACAAGGCAACACAGAAACTCAGACAATATAATAAAAAAGTGCCAGGTTGCCAAGTTCACTGAAATATCTACCCACCAAAACTAAAATAATTTGAGGAAGAAAATGCAGTTTTAAATGGACGTGTAATAATTAATGTAGAGAATAAAATACATCTCAAAAATGAGGCTGAGCACAGATGAAGTAGTTTGTTCAGAGGCTCATTCTTAGAATGACAGAAACAAAGAAACCAAAGTAGACCTAAGCACTCAATGAAAAATGAGGTACATGCCATTGATGACACCATGCAGGGGCATTGGTGCATACCAGAAAGGTACCCAAAGCATCTAAACTACCAATAATCATGCTTCTTTCTAAGGTTTCATTGAACAACCCCTTCCAGTGCCGAAAAGAGCTCTGGGGGGGAGGGGGGGCTTGGGCAAAAGAAGCATAAGATTACATTTTTGTTATTGAATATATAACTGTATTAAATTGAGTCTTTTATATCTGCAGCCCTAGACAATATGCATAAAGGCTGGTGCAGCTCATATGCCCTTCAGATAAAAAAAATAAACCTGCATCCAGGGACGTAACTTTAAATTATAGGGCCCCATGGCAAAAGATTTGTATCCCCTTTCTCTGGTGTCTGCTCACTTAGGTCTAGGGTCACAGTCTCTTCTTCCCTATGGTCCAGCAGTTCCAGGTACTTTGACTTTGTCAAGTTTAAAGCAGAGCCCATAGCCCTGCACTGGAGATGAGGATGCTGAGAGACAGTCCACTACTGGCTATTAGAGGAGTAGGGCAGAAGTGTGTGTGGGGAGGGGACAGATAAGTAGAGCTGCTTTTGAAACTCCCCTAGACCTAAACAAGCATTTAACCCTTGCAGTATTAGAGCAAAGATTTTCCTTTTCTTGGAGATGAGTTTAAGATTAAATATCCAAATGTGAGTGAGTGAGTGAATAACTTATATAGCGCTACAAATGCGAACTGAATCGCCTCAAGGCGCTTGGTATCAATTTCTTTCTATTTAGCCTTCAGAAAAGATGGGTCTTGAGTTTTTTCCTAAAGGCCTGTTGATTCTCTTCCGTTCGGATATTAGTTGGTAAAGCCTTCCACAGTCAAGGTCCTTGGACTGCAAATCTTCGTTCTCCTTTGGTCTTGTAGCGGGCCTTGGGGATTTGTAGTAGATTTTGGTTAGTGGATCGAAGAACGCGATTGGGGTTGTGGTATTTTATTTTCTCGCATAAATATTGGGGGGCGGTTCCTTGTACACATTTGTGCATCAGGCAGAGGGCCTTGAATGTGACTCGGTCCTTTACGGCCAGCCAATTGAGGGACCTCAGGGAGGGGGTAATTGATTCCCAGGTTTTTTTCCCTGTTACCATTCGTGCCGCCGTGTGCTGGACGACTTGTAGATGGGCAATCTGGTATTTTGGGAGACCGAGGTAAAGGGAGTTAGCATAGTCGAACCTGGAGTTGATTATTGTTTCCACCACTACTGCGGTGTCTTTTCCCGGGATGAAGGGAATGAGTCTTCGTAGCAGACGCAGAAGATGGTGGGATCCACTGACTACTGACCCAATTTGTGCATCCATTGTCATGTCGGAGTCAAAAATGACTCTGAGACTTTTGACTTTGGTTCTAGGGGTAATGGTCTGTCCCAATATGGGCGGGGGCATCCATGTCATCCTAGCAAGTCTCTTTTTGTTTGCGTGGAGCAGAAGGAGTTCTGCTTTTGATCCATTGAGTTTAAGGTGACTCTCCGTCATACAGTTGTCTATCAAAGTGAGGCATTTTTCTAGTCTGAGGTATTGGTCCTTTTTGTTGTTTATACGAAGGTAGAGATGAGTGTTGTCAGCGTTGGAGTGGTAGAGTAGATCCTGGTTACTAATTTTTGAGGAGTGGGCCAAGATAGATATTGAATAGCACGGGCAACAGGGGCGACCCTTGAGGGACTCTACATGCCAGAGTACGTGCTTCAGAGGTGAAGGGTCCCAGTTTCACTGTCTGGGATCGATTTTCCAGGAATGATGAGAACCAGAGTAGATCAGAGTCTGCGACTCTAGATACTTCTGTGAACCGAGTCAGCAACATTTTGTGATCTACTTTGTCATAGGCCGCACTAAGGTCCAGCAGTATCAGAAGACATGATTCTCCTTCGTCTGCTGCTTTGAGAGCATCATCCCATTTTTTGAGAAGTGCTGTTTCCGTGCCGTGACCTGGATGGAAACCCGATTGTAGTGGGTCCAGTAGTTTGTGGGTGTCTAAATAGTGTTGTAGCTGTTGTACTACAGCTTTCTCAATAATCTTGGAGAAGACACTGAGGCCGGTTATCGGTCGATGGTGGTTTGGGTCCTTCGGGTCGAGGTTGTTTTTTTTTTAGAATGAGTTTTATTATGCCTTATTTTAGGGAGGTCGGCACCATGCCTTCCTTAAATGATTGGTTTATAAGGTGCGAGATTGCAGGTGCCAAAATCTCGGCACATTCTTTCAGCAGTTTTGTGGGGATGATGTAATTCGGCGCTGTACTGTCACACAGGCTACCAATGATATTTTTGATGGTGTCGATAGAAATTGGCTTCAGTTTAAATTTTATTGATTGCGGCATATTAGTATTAATATTGCCTTTTTGATTTGTAGGGAAGGGGTTAGTGATTTTACTTTGCTGAATTGTTTCACAGATTTTTTCGATTTTATTGATGAAAAATCCGATAATTCATTGCAAAAAATCTTGTGTTTCATATTTCAGAGCCTCTAGGCAGGCTGGATTCATAGTTTGGGCGACTAAGTTGAAGAGCTCTCGGGGCCGGTTCTGGGCTTTTGTGAGGATGTTTGAGAAATGTTCTTTTTTTGCTTTGAAGATTTCTTTGTGCTATTTCTTAGTGATTAATTTATAAATTGTGTGCTTTTCCATAGTTGGCTTTCTTCTCCAGGCGCCTTCCACTCTCCTGCGTTCTTGCTTCAATAATGTGAGAGCGTCATTGAACCAGCCAGAGTTGTTTTTTCGGATGAGCGTTCTGCGTTTCGGAGCGATTTTGTCTGCAGTCTGTAGTAACGCTTTGTTGATGGAGTTTAGTGTTTCCACTGCTGATTGATTTTGATTTATTGTTGTTATTTTATTTAATAATGTAGTTTTGAAGAGTTCCGAGTGGAGTTTCTTCTGGGATCTTGTCCAGTGTGTTGTTAACGGGTTTGTCGGTTTATTGAAGACAGTGTTGTTGGTTATCTTAAAATATATTGCATGGTGTGCAATCAATTGTGTCCTCAATAACTCTCCCATCTTTTTCAGCATCTAAGATCTTTGCTTTGGCTTAAATTCCTTTCCACCCTTCCCCCACCATAACAAGCAAATGCAAATGGATGGCCTGGTAGTCAGTATAAAGAAAAAAAAAACTGTATTCTATATAATTGCATAACTAATAGAGCTCATACATATGATTACTTTATATCCATCATACAAACTTCTTAAAACAAACCTCTGCTACTGAACATCACATGTTTTAATAAATTTCCCTACAGTGTAATGATAACAGACTCACATTAGTTCAATTAAAAATCAAGTCTTCTTATTGGAGACAAGAAGAGAAAGCTTCCCACCAGGATTAGCCAGTCATACACGGTGCAAATTTATTTCCTGCAACCATGGATTGCTGTAAAAAAATGTGCTCAATTCCCCCATAAACACAGACAGTGTTGACAGGGGAAGCCCTCTTGCCGAGTAATTGTATTCTCCCTGTGGGCGGGGGGCAAACCACCCCCGCTGGCAGAAGACAGTGGTTATTGCTATGCGATAATTGCATGTCAAATCCGACAGGTTAGTTGTACCAAAGTTGATCAATGGATCAACCTGGTACATTTATTCTTCCCATACATTGTTCGAATCTCGGCCGATTCCCGCTGAACCGGTCGAGATTCAAGCCATCTATGCCCGGCTTTGGGTGGGTTGATGTGCTAAAACAGGAGAGTGCAAAATCTGGTGCAGCTCTGCATAGAATCCAATCAGCTTCCAGGTTTTATTGTCAAAGTTTAATTGAACAATTAAGAAGCTGATTGACTACCATGCACAGCCGCCACCAGATTTTGCACTCTTCAGTTTTAGTAAATCAACCTCAAAGAGCTGATATCTGCATATAGACATTCAATGCAAAGAATAAATGTGATTCAACTGATAATGGCCCGGATTCACAAAGAACTTACGCCGACGTATCTCGATATACGCCCGTAAGTGTAACTATGCGCTGTCGTATCTGTGCGGCGTGCCCATAGAACTAGATACGCCTGAAAATAGGCTTCATCCGACCGACATTACTTTCCTACGCCGGCGTATCTTGGGCGCATATTTACGCTGGCCGCAAGTGGCGCTCCCATTGATTTCCTATTCACATATGCTAATGAGGGAGATACGTCGATTCACGAACGCACATGCTATAATACATGGGATAATATACGCGGTTTACGTAAGTCGTACGCCCAACGTAAAGTTATTCCCCATATATAAGGCGCAACTCATGCAAACGTATGGACCAGGGAACACAGCCATCGTATTTTACGTCGTTTACGTAGTACGTGAATAGGGCTGGGCGTAGGTTACATTCACGTCACAGGCAGTGATCCGTCGTATCTTAGGAAGTAGTTTCGACGTGATTCTGAGCATACGCACTGGGATACATCCACGGGGCGGTGAATGCTCCGTTCGTTTTACGCCCACTAACTCCTACGCTGGCTTACGCTGAGGAAACCCAGCGTATCTATAACAGCGAGTGGGGGCGAGTGCTTTGTGAATACTGTGCTTGCCTCTGTGCGCTGCGCCGGCGTAGCGTATATTCGATACGCTACGCAGGCATAAATATGCGCCGTGGTATGTGAATTCGGGCCATTGTATATGTGATATAAACACAATGTAGTAAAACAAAGAACCCAGACAAATGTGAGACAAGAACAAAGCATATGACAGTGAAGTCATGTATTATTTACTCTGTCATTCGTTGGAAACAGAAATTAATACTGTGCAGTCAAGGTGTTCCTGAAATACAAACATTGACCAGCACATTTATTTATACATCAGTGCTATCTGAAAAATATTCAGTAATATGTACCAGCCAAAGCTGTGCTTGTTTTCATCTTTCCAAAAATTCATTTTAAGTATGATGTGAAAATAGAACTCTTAACCTTTTTCCATAAAGATACATTGGTGTGAAGTAACCTGCATACAGTGTATATGGCTTTTTGGCAATGTGACATTATTAGCATTACTGTGAGGTGCACATGGAGGGCAGTCACACTTCACATCCATATGTTTAAGTTGTGTGTTATAAAACTTGTCTAACAGGAATATGCTGCTGTGTACATAGTCTGGGAGGAAGATATTAGAGACTTGATCATAGAAGAAAATAATTTGAGTGTTAAAATGAAAAGAAAGAAAATAGCAAGCAGCCCATTACAGTTACAACTACTATGAGGTTATAATAATACTAATAAAGAACTTTTGGAACTCTTATACAGTGTAAATCCCATACAATACACATAATGTACACAAACTATGTAAGACAAATGATTTGAAGCAGGCACAGATTTTCCTCCAGATAATCTTTGTGGATATGCAGCCGTCTACAAAGTTGCTGTATGGTTGAAAACAGGGCCGCTGATAAGCCAGTACCACCAGCCCTGTTGTACCGAGCCCAGCCAGCAGGAGGGGCCCGTGCAGCTTCACAGACAGTTCAGTGGAGAAAAACTAAAAAATGCTTTCTACTTTTCACCCCCACTCAGCAGCTCCTACTAGCTTAGGGGGTGTTGTAGTAATACTATTTCCAGGGCCCCTATCTGATGGTGGAGGAGGAGCAGTCAAGAGACTTCTTTTTCTATTTGGGGCACAAGTGTAGTCCGCGCCCTGCGCCTGCCTTGCATATTGCTTACTTAGAACATAACTATTTACTTAGGGCCCCTCATCCATGCCACAATGCTGCAGTACAAATCCAATTTTTTTCCATTAATTTACTTAAAAAAACACCCACCCACGATAAAGTCCGGCCCCTTCTGCTCTCTGTGAGCTGCCTCTCCCTGCCACCACTGCTGCCCGCCTCTCTCACTCTCTCAGCTGCTGAGCGTGGAGCGGAGGAAGATCACTCCACCAGGGAAGGCAATAGGCAGCCGGGACTTCAGCTGTCCACAGGTTTTTGTATTTTTTTTAACTGTATGTCAGCATTGTGGAATGGAGAAGGGGCCCTAAGTAAATAATTCATTCTTTAAGAGGCACTGTCCTGTAGCAAAACACTTGTGAGAGCCTACATATCTGCATATTCTGCCAGTTATATTGACTTTGCTGCATACTTTAATATAATGTACATAAATAAACAGATTGTAAGTTTAGAAAGTAAGACATGGGCACCTCTTGGCATCATTAACCCCTTCCCAATCATCTCAGGCCTTTTGCCAGATCTTAAGACTGGGGGGGGGGGGCAGGGGTGGGGTGGAGAGTGTGTTTGAAGGGTGCCCCGTCTGGTAGGCTCTACGGGGCCCCACGATTTCTATCAGCGGCCCTGGCTGGAAACAGTATTCAGCACCATATTATTTGTTAGGCATTACCAACAATGACTTGAGTATCTAATAAAAGAAACCTTGGCTGTGACAAATCTGAAGGTTGTTCCTAAGGCCTTGTTTACACAGAAGTACTTAACAGTCATGTTTGCATGCACAACATATACAGATGTTCCATGCATCCACGTGCAGACAGTTTATGTCAGCCGGGACACAACTGCTGCTCCCAAATTGACATCCATATGGGTGTGGGTCCCCAAATGCCGACAGTGTGAGTTCAGGGACCCAAACACAGCCACATGGATGTCAAATTGGGAGCAGTGCCTGTGTCTGTGTAGCTGCTGCATCCCAATTGACATAAATTGAACTGCCTGCACACAGATGCAAACACATCTCTCACGCAGGTGTATGTTTATGTATACCCATGCGAACAATGTCTAATTCTGATGCAGCAATTGAAGGCAGCATGTGAACTCAGAACTCTGATCTACATGATTGCCCCAGGTAAAAGCTATTAGATCAGCATGATAGCCAAGGAACTAGCATTTTTATAAGGAAAAGTCAGTCCCACTCCCTAACTCCCTATGTTTCTCTCAGCACAGGTTTCCATTAGTATTACTAGTATTAACTCCCTGCCAACCACCTGCCGCAGTTTTACTGCGGAAGAATGGCACGGCTGGATGAATCGGTGTTTCCTTGCGTTGCTTCGCCTTTTGGCCACTAGGGGCGCGCTCACGCCGCCGGAAGCATGCACATGCAACCCGCGGCTCGCTGCCGGAGCCGATGCAAGTGCCCAGCGGGCGCGATGGCCGCCGGGCACCCGCAATCACTCATGACAGAGCGAGAACCGGGCTCTCTGTGTGTAAGCAAAGAGATCCTGGTTCTTTCAGGGGAGAGGAGACTGTGTGTTTATACAATGTATGAACACAGATCTCTCTCTTCCCCTAGTTAGTCCCATCCCCCTACAGTTAGAAAACAGTAAAGGAACACAGTTAACCCCTTGATTGCCCCTAGTGTTAACCCCTTCCCTGCCAGTGACATATATACAGTAATTAGTGCATTTTTATAGCACTAATCACTGTATAATTGTCAATGGTTCCAAAAATGTGTCAAAAGTGTCTGATGTGTCTACTCCAAAAAAATAATAGGAATAAAAATTCCATAAATCTATCCCCTATTTTGTAGATGCTATAACTTTTGCGCAAGCCAATCAATATACGCTTATTGCAATTTTTTTTACCAAAAATATGTAGAACAATACATATCGGCTGAGGAAAAAATTAGCTTTTTTTAAAAAAAATGGGGATATTTATTATAGAAAAAAGTACAAAAAATTATCAAGTACCACCAAAAGAAAGCTCTATTTGTGGGGAAAAAATGGACGTCAATTTTGTTTGGGTACATCATTTCACGACCGCAAAATAGTCAGTTAAAGCGATGCAGTGCCGTATCGCAAAAAATGGCCTGGTCACTGAGCAGCCAAATCTTCCGGGGCTGAAGTGGTTAAAGTGATTGTAAAGGTAAAAATATATGTATATATTTTTAAATAACAAACATGTTATACTTACCTGCTCTGTGCAATGGTTTTGCACAGGGCAGTCCCCATTTCTCTTCTCTGGCACCCCGTTGTCGCTCCTGGCTCTTCCCCCCTTCTGAGTTCCCCCATAGCAAGCTTCTGAGGGCACTAATGTGAACTCGCTCCCGAGCCACGCTCTGTGTGTCCATTGACATTCAAAGTGCGGCTCAGCCTTGCCCCCCACTCCCTTCATACAGGCTGTGATTGATAGTAGCAGGAAACATTGACTCCCACTGCTGCCTCTGAGTCAGTGAGGAAAGAGCTCTAGTGCACAGCACTGGATCGACTTCTGGCTCAGGTAAGTATAAGGGAAGTCTGGGGAGGGGGAGCTGAAGGTTTTTTACATTAAAGCAGAGGTTCACCCTCAAACTGAACTTTCTGTCCATCATATCTGCAGCCTTAACAAATCCCTGTAGCGTTGTCATTTTTTTTTTAAGATCGGTACCCTTACCTGTATTCAGCATGACTTCCGGGTCTTCTTCCCTGCGGGGAGTGGGCGTGTCGCTCCTTTTCCCCGACGAGGCGTAATGGGAGCTGTGCGCAAGGTCTCCTGGGAGTGACGTTTACAACACTCACAGGAGACCATCCGAAATAGCTAGGCGTGTATTCTCGCACTAGCTCGAGTGTCACGTGACACAGGAAGCGGGTCACATGACTCGCAAAGCGTGTCATGTGACGAGGAATCCAGGAAGTGTTTGCTTGTGGGCTTCACAATGCCCACAGGCAAGATGGAAAAGCCCTGGACTAATTTTTATAACTTATTCTTCTTCACAAAAATGGAACCGACGGAGGGAAGAGCGGCTAGCAAGTGAGTAGTACGGTGCTAGCTATATTGCAGATTTTATAAAAAAATGCATAACCCGCGGAACCTCCGCTTTAATGCATTTAAAACATTAATGTAAAAACTTTCTGCCTTTTGAATCACTTTAAACCCTTATGCCGCGTACACACAATCAGGCTTTTGCCCGGCCAAATCACATCGGAATTCCGACGGAATTCCATCGAAAAAATATAGAACGTGTTCTATATCTAAAGTTCGATGGAATTCATCGAAATTTCTGATGAAAAAACATTGATGGAGCTACACACAATCAGAAAATGGAAAAATTCTAGCCTAGCCTAGTCTAAATAGCTTAACACATTGACCACAATAAAATAAACATTCCACCGTAAACTATGTATTAAACACTTCAGTTTTTTTCTATTTTCTCTTCAGTTTCTCTTCAGTTTTTACAGCTAAAAAGGTTTTGATAGGCTTACTAGTAATATTAATGATATTTCCCCGAAGGTACCTCTGTGGCTGACTTAAAATCAGGTAAGGTAGAGACTGGAGAAACTTAATGTAAACAAATCACCAGGTTCAGATGGCTTACACCCACAAGTCCTATTTAGTGTAGTTATAGCTAAGCACATTTTTTTTATTTTTAAAGACCCCTTACTGAATGGAATGGTACCAACTGGCTGGCATAGAGCAAATGTGATATAATTTTCAATGATCGCCATTAAAGCACAGTCTTGGGCACTACATTATGTGAAATACCTGAAGATGATTCCAGATGTAGTAGCCCAAAACATTGTATTTATGATTATAATGAATGATAGTATTTCAGTAGAAGAAATATCCTTGATAGTGAGTGTTGAACTCCAGACAGATATTAAAACAAAGCAAAATAACCTCAGTTTATTTTTATATATTTATTAACAATCAAATGTATTTTCTTTTAAAATATTAGTTGACAATTTTTCAAATAGACAATACAAAAGAACCAACATCAGCGGAACACATTAAAAAAGGTATATGACATAAGATATTGAAACCCACAATGTAAATTCCCAAATAGTAAAGGGATCAACCCCCTAAATAAAGGCCAGATCCTTATCACGCGATACAACTAGCTGAGGGGGACACACCCAATGACCGTCCCGAAATCAGGATGCTAAAGTTGTGGGGTGCCAATATAAACACTTGAGTAATCAAACACACTTTAGAGAAAAAGTGTGAAAGAAGATAATGAATGGAGGAAGAAAGAGCACAGAACCAAGAAGGTTGGTCCGAGCCAGGGTCAGGAAATATATATTAGTCCAAAAATCCAGAGAGCAGGGCTAAACCAGGGAGCGTGGAAACCAGGGAGATATGCATATATGTGGCCCACGGCTCCCAGGTTCATTCAAATTGTTCAACAATATCAAATGTATTTTTAAGTGAAACTAGAGTGCCAAAATTTGACTTCATGTCAGCCTCTTGTAATCCCTGTACAATAGAACTCTGAAAGGGATAGCGAGGGACAGAACTAGGACCCAATCAGGTACAGTGCATACAAATACTGTATACTAAGAAGATACATGCTCACCAGGAGAAGCATTTTGCTGAAATGAGCTTTCTCACGGTCCAATCACAGACTGGAGGCTAAGTGGAGTTAAGTCACCAGCTTGGCTCTGCTGTTTTCCAGAACTGTGTAAATCGGATGGACATGAATAGACACCCTTTGACTTGTAAAAGAGATGCCTAATAAATACTTCAAAAATAAATTTAGATGTTTGCCAGCTTTAAACTCCTTAGCTTAAAAAATATTATTCTCCCTTTCCTGCTTTCCTTCACTATTGGAATCTCACCAAATCCATGTGATTAGCTCTTAGACCCCTTTCACACTGGGGCAGTTTGCAGGAGCAATTGGGCTAAAAATAGCACCTGAAACAGCGGCCTGAGGGCTTTCACACCGGAGCGGTGCGCTAGCAGGACCACTCCAAAAGTCCTGCTAGCTGCATCTTTGGAGCGGTGAAGGAGTGGTGTGTTTACCGCTCCTCCACTGCTCCTTCCCATTGAAAGCAATGGGAAACCGCGTCTATACCGCCGGCAATGCGCCTCATTCCGACGGTAAAGCGCCGCTAAAAATACCGGCGCTTTACCACCACCGCACCTCCCCCCCAGTGTGAAAGGGGTCTTAGCTATGTTTTATATTTATTTATATCTCTGCTGAGTGAATACTAAACAAACAAATGCGTAGGCTGCAAAAATATTTGCAAAAATTTGCAAAAATATAAATTTTGCAAAGAGCTAAACAATCTGCCCAAATCCCCCATGTGGAAGGCCTGGTGATTGGGAAGCTCA
Organism: Rana temporaria; assembly: GCF_905171775.1. Taxonomy (NCBI): domain Eukaryota; kingdom Metazoa; phylum Chordata; class Amphibia; order Anura; family Ranidae; genus Rana; species Rana temporaria. The sequence continues at coordinate 158,435,551 of NC_053489.1, read as the reverse complement.
GTCACCAAACATTTGCATGGAGACTTGCAGGAGTCAGAAAAACATCACAAATACCCATAGCCAGTGGTTTAGGTACAGGGAAAGTATGTGCAGGCACCTTATGGCGATGTCTTTGCACTCCCTACATTAAATTGTTTGGAATGTACTGAATTTAAATGTGTTTTAATTTGTAACTTTGCCTCCAGGGATGACCTGAACATCCCTTGCTTTCATTTACCAAAATATGTAAATGATTTCCTTAATAAATATAGCCTTTAGAAATGCATGGAGATGTGATCTGATAACATAGCATATCCACATGCATTCCAAGCTTCCTTCTCTGCTAAACAAACAGGAAATATTGTTTTTATGATAATAAAAAGCACATTGCTTAGTTTTGGAGAACTATATAACAATCTTCTTCAAAGTCTTCCATTTATATGTTCATTTTTCTATTATTCTGCCTCCAGGTACACATGTACTTGTTTAGATTTCTTTAACACCAATTAGCCACAAAATGATGTGCAAGGCTTGTGTAAGGCATTAAAAATATGCTGACACAGATATGAAATGATTTCTGTCATAGAAAATAAAATAACTTGTTGTTCATTTATGTATAATGGGCATAGCACATCCATATGCAGGGAGGTGCTGAAATCCTACTACCCAAACTCTGAGGCCGCGTACACACGACCGGTCCATCCGATGAGAATGGTCTGATGGACCTTTTTCATTGGTTCACCGCTGAAGCAGACCGATGGTCTGATGTGCGTACACACCATCAGTTCAAAAACCGATCTGGTCAGAATGCGGTGACGTAAAACACACGACGTGCTGAAAAAAACAAAGTTCAATACTTCCAAGCATGCGTCGACTTGATTCTGAGCATGCGTGGGTTTTGAACCGATGCTTTTCTGCACTAACCATCGGTTTCGACCAATGGTCAGCCGTCCATCGGTTCGATTTTAAAGCAAGTTCTCTAATTTTTGATCCGAAGGACAACAGATCAAAGGGCCGTACACACGGTCGGTTTGGACCGATGAAACTGGGCTTCAGGCCGTTTTCATCAGTTTGGACCGACCGTGTGTACGCGGCCTTAGGGATTGATTTATAAAGGGTTTGCATAGCCATTCCCAGGGTAAGAACATATATGTTTGTTCTGTGCGTTCAGTGCAAAAAAAAAAAGACAAATGTACAGTATATAGTCTATATCTTGTGCTGTTTGAATGCAAATAATTGTTTTTAAAAGGAAAATGCTGCATTTGGCCACTAGACTAGAGCTAAATGTAAGAATATTATATAATACTTAGCTTCATCTAGTGGCCAAATGTGGTATTTTGTGCTTTAAATCAGTGATTTACAATCTGGATATCAGTGTGAGAGGAGAAAGAATGCTATAAAAAAAAGCTTTATGTATACCATTATTTCTCAGCCAATGTCAGAACACCTACCTGATGGGTGTTTTGCTTTGTGAAACATTAAAAAAAATACTGTAATAATGGATGGGATCCAGACTGATCAGCAGGGGAACCAAAAACAAAAAATAATGATGATATACATCCTCTACCTCGCTCCAGCAGGCTTCCTTCATCTGTGCATCTGGTCTCCCAAAGCCTCTTCTCTAAGATGCTCTGGCCGACAGTCACATGCTAACGTCATCAAGTACGATAAAGGGGGAATAGCCCTTACTTAAGCATCCACATTGCAGCGTACTGCAACACACAGTAACTCACTACTGTGCACTAGTGCATGCATTTTTTCTGGTGTTTTGGTGTATTAGGCATCCAGTTAAAGTGGATGTAAACTCACTCTCAACTTTCTAAACTACTGCCATAGTGCTGATCTATAAAGATACATATGCCTTCTGCATGCATCGTTACCTGTCAAATGTGTCCCCTCTGTCTGTTATGAGACCTGAAAAACTGTGGATCTGTTGTCTGGAGCTCGGTGGGTGGAGTTGTGATGTCAGTAGACTCTCCACCCACCTCTACACTCCCCTTGTCAACATGCATTCCTATGTATTTCTTACACTGAATTCTGCTATGATCACTAACATCCAGTCAAAATCCAGAAAAGTAATCACATGACTTCAGAATAGGAGTGGGGGTGGGAATTAAAAAATAATGCCTGTCTGAAGCTAGTGCATGAGATATGTAAATAACCTGTCACTCACAGCAAGGGGGCGGAATGGACCAAGGTTTTTCTCTGTAAGTCTGTTTTATTTCACTGAACAATAAAAGAGGATTGCTCAGAGCTGGATTAACTCTGTGTGGCAAGACTGTGGGGCACAGATGATAAGAAATATTATACTGTACATTGTGACATCAAAAATAAAATAAAAAATTCTGTATTTACATCCACTTTAAAATCAATGGAGTGCCTCAACACAGTGCATCTTCAGGCTCAGCAAAACATGTGTGCAGTGATGCATCACAATGGTGTGTTTGATTCACCTACAGTGAATGTTTTGTGAATGTCACATTCACTGCTTTTTTAAATCAATTTAATTTTGATGCTAATACTGTATTTTTCAGTTAGTTTGTCATATTACAGTAGGATACTAATGATCAACCATACAAACAGACAGATCTGCAACCTACACACAGTCTGTATCTTTCCTTTGGGATCCTTTCCACTTTTTAGCTTCAGTTCCCATGCTTCAGTCACAACTTCCTCTCAAGACAAACATCACAGGCTGTTTCATTGACATAAAGTACGCAAGAACAGAATGAACTACACATTTCCAAATCTCTGTGGAATTTCCATCAGTTAAAGATATCTTGGACGTCACATACTATGACTTTTTAATGCTGAGTAAACTAAACATACATAGATCATACATATAACTGTAACAAAATGTCCTCGATGGTAAACAATATAATAATAAGAAAGATCAAAAACATATTATCTATTATAATTTAGTTGGTCCAGTCTCCCAGTTCCTTTCTTTTTACTGCATTTAAAATATTAAAATAGACATAGAAAATGTAGACATTAACCCTTGAAAATAAGAGTTTTATAGTAAATATTTCTGGTACAACTGATGTAGTACATAAAAAATAATGATTGTAGCAAGTCTGGGATAGAGAAGGTTCTATAGATCGGAAGATAACCTAATGGACAAGGAGGCTGTGCTGGCAGTTGGAACATATTAGAATTGTTTACTGACTATAAGTAAAGGTACCCAAAAATGTTCATTAGCGCACCGTGTTGGGTTGGATATAATCATTCAATAAATAACCCACCTGACTATATGGATAATAAAGCAAAACGCTTCATGGATAGGGCTGTATTTCACTGATCCACTCATATAGAAAGTCTGCTAATGTGTGGATATGATTACAATAACTGCAGAATTTAGGTCGAGTGAACATTTTCCAGCTCCTTACAATTGAAGACATAAACTAGAACTATTGCATACAGGGGTAGAAGGGATCAGGCTTTAAAACAATGGAAACTTGGCTTGAAAGACAGGAAAGAAGCCATGTCTCCCCTTTTACGTTCTGTAAAAATTCAAAAGACCATTTTTATTTAAAATGGGAATTGCCTTATTCAATTTAGAAACTTAGTAATGCCTTACAACACAAATGGTTGTTTCAAAGGTACAGAAAGTGTAGGCAAATCTCCCTAACCAGTCACATACTGCAATAAGAGATTATAGAGGATCCAACTTATTCCCACTGTTTTAAAACTAAAACAAAAATGTTTTGTCTAGAGTTAAAATTGAACTAAAAACATTTAATTGACACTAAACTCTGGTTTTAAAAAATACATCTCTATTCCAGGATTTCTTAACTCAAAAAGTACCTACTGATGCTCTCAGCCTCCTCAAAATCCATGTTAATGCTGCTGTGATCGAACTTCCTTTTAGAAGGTGGCTACATTTGTTCTCCATGGTTCCACTGCACGAAGGAATGTAGCCACCCTCTCTTGTTCACTCCTGAGATGGACTAGCATTTATGGACTCTCCTTTCAGCCCCATATCCAATTGCTGTCCAACTCATGCTGCCTCAGTCTCTGCAACATCTCAGAAATATGCATCCTTCTTAATCAATGACACCACAAAGCTAGTAATTCACTCCCTGGTTAGCTCTCATTTTGACTTCAGCAACTCTCTCCTCATTTGCTTACCTTTGCATAGTCTTCAGTCTGTCATGAATGCTACTATCAAACTTATCCCCCTAACCAAGTGTCCAGTGTCTGCTAACCTTCTCTTCTGATTCCTACACTGGCTTGCACTCACCCAAATGGACTGGAAGAAAAAATACTTGCAATGGGTTTGCCTCTGCTTTGCAAAGGGTAAATGTTTATTTCATTTGGGGGGGGGGGGCGGGATGAAGAGTCTGCTTTGTTTACAGTACACATGCTCCAGAAAGCTTCAGCGCTGTCCTCATCTCTCTTCTCTGAGCTATGGGAGGTCTTTCAGCATCATCACATACAACGCAGGGCTATTAACCATTGGAGTGGACAGGAGTGTGACCATGGTTAAGAGAACCCTAAAGAAGAGGCTTTCCAGGACCGGTCGCACAGGTGGAGGACCCTGCTGGAATGAGGAATAAGGTTTATTCCTAATTTTTTGGCTTTAAAAATGAAGGTGGGAACATTAATAACCTCCATTGTAATAGTTTTGATCCTTTTTATATTCGTTTTTTAGTAGTTTTTTATAGAGTTTAGTAGTCCTATAACACACTTGGGATCTTGTTACTGGAAGCAACTTACCAGTAACAGGATTGCAAGACATGCAAAGAAACCACTCACCTGTTTCCATACTGTTGCTCCCTAAACATTTAGTAATGCTGCGGAATCTACTTAGCCAGTAAAGAAGTGTTCACCGGTTCAGCCAGAGAGAGCAATGTCATGAAAACATGTGAGTGGTTTCCTTACCCAGTCTAATTATCTAGTTGCCGACTAGTTACCACAATTACTTCAAGATCACTAGCATGCCATAAGCCTTAAGCTGGGTATATATGTTGAGTTGAATAAAAAAAAACACACAGATTCCCACATTCACACAAGCGTTATGGATGCAGGGACCTGCGCCACTTTGCTATTGTATTTTGACAGTGGGGACTCCCTCCCCTTCTCAGAATACACTGATCAGTGCTACAGCCATTGGCTGCCATTGGCTGCACTGACCGATGAAATGCTGGTTTTTCAGAAGTATTATTCAACAGAAGTCGATCTAACTATTGGCCTCTGTTGAACAGAGAGGGGTAAACAAATTTTAATTTAAGTGTACCCAGCTTTAGGTGTACATTTTTTTAGTTAGCTAGAGAAGTTTGTGTTCACTATCATCATTGCCCAATCACTTTCGGGGGAATTTTAAAATATGAGTTACCTTTACATTAGGGCTGTTACTGATTACAATTTTCTTGTTCGAGTGATCATTTTTTTTTATCGATTAATCGACTAATATCGATTAATTATAACGCACATACAGATCCAACTACTTTTAGCTGATCTCCATGCATTGCAACTCTGCATTAGTCAGTGGTAAAGGTGGTATACACTATATACAAATCACCTGACACTAGTTAGTTACCACAAACCATGACTTAACTTCACAGGTCACACAAATACGTTTTAAATTCAAACTGTAGCACTGATGTAAGTAATTTTTTCTTATTAAACTTTAAGAAAAACATAGAAAGTTAGTTTAACTTTAATTATACAACGTATATAGTATATTGACTGTCAGTCACTTTATAGTAGGCAAGTAGGCATCACTTTAGACCAGTGGTTCTCAACCTGGGAGTCGGGACCCCCTCGGGGGTCAAATGATGATTTGCCAGGGGTCACCAAATCCTGGGCTGTTCCTGAAGCCTACACTGTTCTCTCAGGAAGGGAGATGATAAGAGGGGGAGGAACAAAGAAAAAGGGAGAGAAAGGAAAAAAATAGAGAGCAAGAAAGACAGTAAGAGGGAGAGATAGGGGAAAAAACAAGGAAGTAGGATAGAGAGAGATAAAAGGGAAAGAAAGGTGAACAAAGAGAAAGAGTGGTATATCCTAAAATGTACCACAAGGGGTTTTAATACTGTACGAGTGGAAGGCACGCAGGGAGCGCTAAATATCCGCGCGTAATGCCGCGTACACACCATCACTTTATGTGATGAAAAAAAATGACGTTTTTAAAAACGTCACTTTAATTGACTGTGTGTGGGGGAAAATGTCGTTTTATGTCTTGTAAAAAACGACCAAAAAAAATTGAAGCATGCTTCAATTTTATGTGTCGTTTTTCAAAAGTGCACTTTTTACTTCACAGAAATTGACCGTGTGTAGCAAAAAACGTCGTTTTCTAAGACGTTTTTTCATCCACGCATGCCCAGAAGCTACTTATGAAGCAAGCTTCAATGGAAAAACGTGGTGGAACGTAACCTCACTTTGCAAGAACATTGTGAGAAAAACGATGGTGTGTAGGCAACTTCGTCTTTGAAAATTGAAGTTTCAAAAACGTCATTTTTTACTTCACAGAAAGTGTCGTTTTTTTTCATCACATAAAGTGATGGTGTGTATGCGGCATTAGGGGTGCAAATTACTTGTCTTGCCTTGGGTGCTTTCAAACCAAGCTATGAAACTCATTTTATTGTTAGGGGTACCCACAACTTGGGAAATTTTATCAAGGGGTCACGGCACTAGGAGGTTGAGAAACACTGCTTTAGACAGTCACACAGATATACCAGAGTGTTTACATTTTCTGGAAGCAGACACGATTGCATTTTATTGACAATATACCCTGAAGAACTGAACAGTCTTTCGCACGGAACAGATGTTGTCGATACACAAAGAATTGTCTGCACAAAACTGCTTAGGACAGGAAAACGATGGTTATTTTTGCCCCCTTCCCCTGATGGAGCCTGATGCATCCTCCTGCTCCACAGATGCAAAGGTACCTCAATCCAATGGGTGCAGTTTGCTCGCATTCAGCAGGGTAAGTCTCACCGTCAAGAATTTTAATCGATCAAAAAAATTAAAGATTAATCGAGGAATTAATCTTTAATTTCCCCAGCCCTACTTTACATGATTGGATGACTGAAGTCAATGCAGCTTAACTGACTTATTAAGCTCCATTGACACCTGAGCGACTTTCTGCTTGAAGCTTGTAGCTCTAAAACGCTCAACAAACCGAATGCCATTTATTTCAATGACTCCTGTTCACATATCTGAGTTCTGTCGCCTGAAGCAAAATCGTTTAAAAAAAGTAAATGAGCTTCTTTTTGACAGATTACAAGTGTGTTTGGTCCCATAGACTTCAATAGAAACCTAAAAAGAAAAAGGAACAGAGGGCGCACCAGCGTAGTGCATTACCTTTGTAACACCTTTGTAACACTTTAATATTGCAAGAAGTTTAAAACATACTGACAAACGAATGATAAATATAGAGCGCACCATTTGTTCCATCCAGCTTTCTTTGAACTCTTCATTCCACAACTGTTATTGGCCAGTGGATCTTGCTGGATCAAACACAAGATGGACTCTATATTTTGCTTGGTTTTATCACTCGTTTGTGAGTATGTTTTAAACTTCTTGCAATATTAAAGTGTCCAAAATATGCTAGGCTGGTGCACCCTCTGTTCCTTTTTCTTTTTAGTGTTCTATTTGGGTTTTCCCTGACCTGTTGAGAGTGGCAGCACAGCTGATGTGGTGTTTTGACCGGCGAAGACCTATGTTTTCGATTAACCATACAGTAATTTCTCAAGCATTAATTTTACTTTTATGCTGACTTCAATAGAAATGCCTGACTTGAACGCTTTACAAGTGTTTTGTTTCGCTCATATTCTGCTCAAACAGCAGCTCTCCACCTCTAATTTCCTCTCCCTCTCCTCCCCCTTGAGCTTTCTATTGGCTAAACAAAAATGCCTGGAGCTAAAAATCGCTTGTAATACACTTCTAAAATGCTTTAAAATGATTGTAAACAGCTGCAAAAACACTTAAGAAATGCCTAAAAAACTCCAGTAAATCAGTATGCTTAACCACTAGCCGACCGCGCACCGTCATTATACGGCGGCAGGTCGGCTCTCCTGGGCGAGAGCCCGTAGCTATACGTCCTCTCTTTGAGCCGCCACTAGGGGGCGCGTGCGCGCCGCCGGAGGCGCGCGCGCGCGCCCCCGCTCGCCCCCGACTCCCGTGCGTGTGCCCGGCGGGCGCGATCGCCGCCGGGCACACGCGATCGCTCGTTACAGAGCGGGGAACGGGAGCTGTGTGTGTAAACACACAGCTCTCGTTCCTGTCAGCGGGGGAAATGCTGATTTTCTGTTCATACAATGTATGAACAGAAGATCAGTGTTTCCCCCAGTGAGGCCACCCCCCCCCCCACAGTAAGAACACACCCAGGCATACTTAACCCCTTCCCCGCCCCCTAGTGTTAACCCCTTCACTGCCAGTGGCATTTTTATAGTAATCCAATGCATTTTTATAGCACGGATCGCTATAAAAATGCCAATGGTCCCAAAAATGTGTCAAAAGTGTCCGAAGTGTCCGCCATAATGTCACAGTACCGAAAAAAAAAATCGCTGATCGCCGCCATTACTAGTAAAAAAAATATATTAATTAAAATATCATAAAAATACCCCCTATTTTGTAAACGCTATAACTTTTGCGCAAACCAATCAATAAACGCTTATTGCGATTTTTTTTATGAAAAATATGTAGACGAATACGTATCGGCCTAAACTGAGGAAAAAAAATGTTTTTTATATATATTTTTGGGGGATATTTATTACAGCAAAAAGTCAAAAATATTAATTTTTTTTTAAATTGTCGCTCTATTTTTGTTTATAGCGCAAAAAATAAAAACCGCAGAGGTGATCAAATACCACCAAAAGAAAGCTCTATTTGTGGGAAAAAAAGGATGCCAATTTTGTTTGGGAGCCACGTCGCACGACCGCGCAATTGTCAGTTAAAGCGGCGCAGTCCCGAATCGCAAAAAGTCCTCTGGTCTTTGGGCAGCAATATGGTCCGGGGGTTAAGTAGTTAAGTGTAAATTTGTATAAATATATTTCTTTAGTAAATCAGCCCCCATGAATGTGCCCTAATGAGCTGTATCTGCTCCTAATTAACAATTTGCCATGAATGTTTCTAGCTGCTTAATAATTGAGATGATGATTATTTAATATGTTAGTGATACATTCCTTTACTGGCTTAGAACTGTGGTTTATCCATCTGCAAGTGTCAAATCAATCACTGTGCTGTCCCTACACACTTCATGTTACATTTTACAGATGCTGGTCAAATCTAGTAACATAACTATGGTGCTTGATCAACATTCAACATCTACATGAGTTTAATTAATTGTTCTTAGTACAATGTGAATTAGTATCACACATGCCTGAGATATTTATCATTGTTTTAATAGGTTCTAAGACTTCTCACAAATTCACAATACAATCTCACATTTAGAATTTTGCCACAAGAAAGCTAATTAGCTTTATAAATGTTTCCCCGCTCCTTATTTAGAAGTGTTACGCGAGTAATTTCTACAGTATGTCTAATTATGTTTTCTTTGCCCCGCATAATGAACTGCGTTAGCTGTCTTTCACTGGCTTAATTGAATGTGCAATGTGATTTGACTTGGTGCATTAAACCTAAGGATTCTATAACATTTTAAAGGTTTCCTGGAATTTCTTTCTCTCTTGCAGCCATCAGGTCTTAGGTACAGCTCCTCCTAAGGACACAATATACATGTAATAAACTATCCCCTCTAAGGAAGACCCATGCAGTACTAATAAATAACATATTATATTTGCATGTATTTGTATATTGACATGATAATTAATAAATCTTTTATATACATGATCAAAATTGGCTGGAAATGCATTAAAATCACAATATACAGAAATATGAAATATATTACATAAATATAGTTTAGCATCAAAGTAGAAATATACCCAAAACATTTCAATATACCCAAAACATTTCTTTATAGTTTTGGATATAGTAGAGAAGGAATAGAACATCATTTTAGGTTTGTTTGTGTCCTCATTGGAGAGATTTGCCTTTATTCTTGTCTGTCACCAGTTCCTAGGATGGGAAGTAAAAAAAGGAAAATCTCCCACTGGACTCAGACAGCAATAAATCTGACAAAGCTTTTGGTTTAAATAAAAGGGTTTTATTGATCTGTGTCCCGGCTAAGTAACTTCCTGGTACAATTAGCGCCAATTACCAGAACAGGAAGTGAGGAGAAATGTTGTAACAGACAGAAGTGAAAATATGACAATGCTGTTGTAATATTAATATGTATGTGTATGTATTATATATATATATATGGTGTTATATGTAGGCATTCTAGGACAAGTTCATTGTGCAGCTCAGGTCACATTAGTATCTGGAAATTAGGGGACCCCAAAGCATCCTCCCAATGTTGAGGGCATGTGGCCTGGTACGGTTCAGGAGGAGGGGGACGCTCTCTCGTCCCTCCTCTTTTCCTGCGGTCGGCCAGGTTGCATGCTCAGATAAGGGGTCTGGTGTGGATTTTTGGGGTAAAGTTCCCCTTAAAATCCACACCAGACCTGAAGAGCCTGGTATGGATATTTGGGGGGAACCCCACATCATTTTTTATTTTATTTGACGGCGGGGTTCCCCTTAATATCAATACCAGACCTGAAGGGCCTGGTAATTGAATTTGGGGGGACCCCCAAATTTTTTTTAATTTTTTTTTTATGAATGAATTTGCTCTGAATTGCCGGGAGCTGACAATTCATTATAGCCGCAAGTCAGTTTTAAATCACATATTTTCCGTCAGAATGTCATTTTGTGCAGAGACAGTTCTAACCCCTGGAAACACATGCTCATTTACAGGCATATTATACACCCCCCCCCCAGCTACAAAATTAAAAGGAATATTTCGCCTTTATTGTTGCAGTTTAAGCATTATTAAATTCACTGCTCCCAAAAAAATGGCCGTTTAAAAAAATATAAAATGCATTGATACATGTCCCCTGGGGACAATAGGGCAGTGGACAGTGTCAGTAAAGCAATGGACGGTGTCAGTAGCGCACAATTTTATTTTTTATATTATTGTTTTTTTCGAATTAGGACCCCCCTTTGCTGAAATATCAGGGGCTTAAACAGTGGGACTCTGCGCCACTCAGAGTGATTAGGGTGTGCCCAGGCACACCTGGGATACCCTGTGCGCACGGAATGCCTATGAGTAACAGTATGGAATCAATAACCCAAAACTAAACAATAAAAATTATCTATTTAAATGCCAACAATCAATTAGCCTAAAAATACAAAAAACTATCACAATTACTATATAAATATAATCAAAAAATGACAAGGTGGATTCTGTGGTGAAAGCTATGTAGTTGATTTACTAAAACTAGAGAGTCCAAAATCTCGTTCAGCTATGCATGTTAGCCAATCAGCTTCTAACTTCAGCTTGTTAATTAAGCTTTGACAAAAAAAAATGAAAGGTTAATTGGTTTCTATGCAGAGCTGGACCAAATTTTACATTCTCCTGTTTTATTAAATGAACCCCTATATGTCTATTAACCATATATACCAATAATTATACTAGCACTTAACATAAATTAATTTTATGAAGTAAAAAAACTGATGCAAAAAGATCATGATTCAAATAGCACAAGAACAATCCAAAATGACTGAATGATTACATTTGTATTAATCAATACAAATTAATATTTGTTTAATTTTTTTTGCATCCTTTGTTGCATCTGTGGTGAAGCAATGGTTTCAAACCAGGATTTTTTGATGGAGACAACAGTGGACCGTGCCAGTATAAGCGGAGGTAAAGTGGAACCTCCGCTTATATGCTTCCTCCGCCCCCAAAGTGCCACATTGGACACCTTTGAGAGGGGGGATGGGGGAACGTGTACCTGTTTTTGACAGGTACCCTTCCCCACTTCCGGGAAAACAGTGTCGCAGTGCAGTCCCTCGGAAAGCTTGGCCCCCTTCCTTCTTCCTCTACTGCCGGGCTAGTTAATAAGCACAGCGCGCTTCGCGCATTGGCTGTAGGGAACCGGCTGTGAAGCCAAAAAGGCACTGCCGGTTTCCGTTACCCTGGATGGCGGCGGCAGCACCTGAGAGCCAATCCGAATATTGGCTTTGGGTGCCGACATCTTGGGAACCCTGGATAGGTAAGTGTCCTAAAAATAAAAGTCAGCAGCTAAAATATTTGTAGCTGCTGACTTTTCATTTTTTTCGTGGGGGGGGTAAGGGGACGACGACTCCTCTTTAAGTTGGCCATTTCTAGCTTATATCAGAAGCTTGTAGGTTAGGGGGAAAACAAAGGAGCACTATTGGGGGAAAATGACGTAGGGCTATTGCCCTACAACAGGAAGTGCTGGAAAAAATGCCTTCTCTGTACCATCATAAGGTATTATTTTCATAAAAGCAGTTTTGAATTGAAAGTGACTTTGAAATCTAAATTAACAGGTGAAAGATTGTATATGACTTCAGTGCACATATACAGTACTATATGGTTTTATGACTGCTTACCTACTAGAAATTAAAAAATAAATTGAATTCTTTGACCATATCTTAGGATCTTTTCTGCCATAAGGTCAATAAAAGTCACTGTGACCCATTGTACCTTCACTAAGAACACAATCTTCTGGAGCTGTAGCAGTTGTTCTTTGATGTTTTAATGATTCAGCAATGTAATTAAACATCTTGAAATTTGCTTTCTTTGCATCAGTTCACTTAGAATTCACAACTACCGGTATGTTTTGCATTTTTTGATCTGTCACACTGATGAAAAAAACAACTGTAGAAATGAAGAAATTAATCAACAGTTAGAGAAGGAAGTAAATGGTTGCCTGCTTGTTTTCACTGGGCTAATTACCTAACAAAGTAGATGAAATCTTACCATTATCTGGTCATGTGCAGCTCATAACTCCTACACTAATTTAATACATGCTTGGATATGAAATGGGCAGAATGTAAAATCTGACCACGTGATTGCAACACAAGCCCATATATATGCAGTTGTTGTGCAATTGTATTGTCTTCCTCTCAGCACCCATTGTCAGCATCTAATAGATTCAGCCATGAGTAATGAGGTCAAATCTGTTTTAAGCCTAGGTTCACACTGATGCGGGTTTGAAATTGTGCAAGTTCTGCTGAACTTGCACGATTTTAAACCGGAACTGCAGTCCGACTTAGGGGGTGATTTGACAGATACCGTATCTGTGCAGGTTCTTGTCGCCAAAAGTAGTCCAGGAACTACTTTTGCGAATCAATGAGGCACCACACTGATTCGAACGGTGCTATTGCTGGTAATAGCAGCTGATTTGGTATGTGATTTGACATGTCAAATCGCATGCCAAATTTGCCCGATGTGAACGTGGACTAAGTCCTCATCTCCTGAGCTTAAGTCAGACCATACACCGTGCAAATTTCTTTCCTTGCAGGAAAGAAATTTGCATGATTCCCCCATCAACACAGGCAGTGCTGACACAAGACCCAGCAATTGCATTTTCCTGGAGGGGGGGGGCGGAAGGGGGCAGGGGAAGCCGTTACTATCTGGAGAAGACTGTGATTATCGCTAGCGGCTATAGCGCTAGGTTATTACAAGAGAATCCGTCAGGCTGGTTGTACCCAAATTGATCGATTAATTTGATACATTCAGCCTGCCCATTACCGGTTTGAATTCTGAGAATGGAACCGTGTATGGCTGGCCCAAGGGCACTATGGGTTAAGTAGACTTCTCATTTCAGGCAAAGCCAACTTTTACTGGTTCAGATTTTTTTTTAACGGTAAATTTTTATTTTGAAATTTTTGTACATACAAAACAGACAGTACAACAAACACACATCCTAGGCGAACATTGCCCGGTACATCATTTTACAAAACTTTGGTAGCTGGTACACATTGAGCATTTTCATAAAAAAAACACACAGAGAAAGGTGGGAGAAAAACAACAGAATCGTTAATTTACTCACTTAGATCTATTCAACGGGCAGAGGTATCAGTCATCAGTCAAAGTTCAAGGAGCAGGAGGTATGGTGCTCTTGGAATCAACCCAAGAGCCCCAGACCTTCAAGAATTTTTTTGGACACCCTCTGGCCTCATATGTCATCTTATACAGCGGTATAGCACAATTGATGGTGGTGAGCCAAAAGGCAATGGTAGGTAAGGATGGAGACTTCCAGTGGAAGGTTATAGACTTCTTAGCATAGAACAGTACTATCCGCAGAAAGGTTTGCATATTCTTAGATATAGTCTCGTCATCAATGTGGCCCAGTAAACACCTCAGAGGATTACATATATTTGGTATCTGCGTCAGCGAGCTAATGAAGGCCGTGACCTCCGACCAGAACTTTCTAATTGGAGCACACTCCCACATCATATGAAAGAACGTGCCATCGGCCGCGCTGCATCGGGAGCATAGCGCTGAGGGGATTCTGCTCAGTTTGAACAGTAAACATGGTGTGAAGTAGGATCTATATAACAGTTTGGTCTGTATTACCTTGTCACGGGACGAAATGACAGAGGGGACCTGGAGGGGCAATACCTCCTGCCAGATCTCCTCCGTCAGCTCAGGGATGTTGGCTCTCCAGCTAGCAGTCGCTTTGCTCAGCTTTTTGAGTCGTAGGGCCAGATCCACAAAAACCTGGCATAACTTAAAAAATCCCATTTAAGTTACACTGCCTTAAAGTTTCTACCTAAGTGCCTGATCCACAAAGCACTTATCTAGAAATTTCAGGCTGTGTAACTAAAATTCCGCCGGCGCAAGGCGTTCCTATTCAAATGGGGCGAGTCCCATTTAAATGAGGCGCGCTCCCGCGCCGGCCGTACTGCGCATGCGCAAAGTTACGTTACGCCGAGTTTTGAGGATCGCGACGGCTTAAAAAAGTTGCGTCGGGAAAAAAAAAAATGACAGCGGCATGCATTCCTAAGGGAGAACTCCATGCCAATTTTCAAAGAAAAAACCGGCATGGGTTCCCTCCCCAGGAGCATACCAGGCCCTTAGGTCTGGCATGGGTTGTAAGGAGACCCCCCCACGCCGAAAAATTGACGTAGGGGGTCCCCCTACAATCCATACCAGACCCGTATCCAAAGCACGCTACCCGGCCGGCCAGGAAAGGAGTGGGGACGAGCGAGCGCCCCCCCCTCCTGAGCCGTGCCAGGCCGCGTGCCCTCAACATGGGGGGGTTGGGTGCTCTGGGGCAGGGGGGCGCACTGCGGGCCCCCCCACCCCAGAGCACCCTGTCCCCATGTTGATGAGGACAGGACCTCTTCCCGACAACCCTTGCCATTGGTTGTCGGGGTCTGCGGGCGGAGGCTTATCGGAATCTGGGAGTCCCCTCAAATAAGGGGGCCCCCAGATACCGGCCCCCCACCCTAAGTGAATGGATATGGGGTACATCGTACCCCTATCCATTCACCTGTAGGCAAAAAGTTAGTTAGTAAACACACAACACAAGGCTTTTTAAAATATTTTATTATTCTGCTCCGGATGCCCCCCCTGTCTTCGTTATTAGCTCAATTAGCAGGGGGGGGCTTCTTCTTCCGCTCTCCGGGGGTCTTCCACTCTCCGGGGGTCTTCCGCTCTCCGGGGGTCTTCTCCGCTCTCCGGGGGGGGGCTTCTCCGGACTCCGGGGGGGGGCTTCTCCGGACTCCGGGGGGCTTCTTCCATCTTCTCCCCTCTTCCGCTGTTGACTCGGCGAACCCCGGTTCTTCTGCAGCTCTCCGGTGCCTTCTTCTTCAGCGCTGGCTGCCTGCTATGTTTGTGTGTTAGCTCGATTTCAAACAGGCAGCCAGCGCGGTCTTCTGTGACGTCAGGGTCTTGTCTTCTGTTCTTCCGATGTTGCCTCGTCGCCTGTTGTCGCTGTAATGATGGAAGCGCGCCTTGCATCCCATTTATATAGGCATCACCGTCCCATCATGCTCCGGTAGGTACCCACGTGGTGGGTGCACGTGGGTAGGCACCCACCACGTGGGTACCTGCCGGAGCATGATGGGACGGTGATGCCTATATAAATGGGATGCAAGGCGCGCTTCCATCATTACAGCGACAACAGGCGACGAGGCAACATCGGAAGAACAGAAGACAAGACCCTGACGTCACAGAAGACCGCGCTGGCTGCCTGTTTGAAATCGAGCTAACACACAAACATAGCAGGCAGCCAGCGCTGAAGAAGAAGGCACCGGAGAGCTGCAGAAGAACCGGGGTTCGCCGAGTCAACAGCGGAAGAGGGGAGAAGATGGAAGAAGCCCCCCGGAGTCCGGAGAAGCCCCCCCCGGAGAGCGGAGAAGACCCCCGGAGAGTGGAAGACCCCCGGAGAGCGGAAGAAGAAGCCCCCCCTGCTAATTGAGCTAATAACGAAGACAGGGGGGGCATCCGGAGCAGAATAATAAAATATTTTAAAAAGCCTTGTGTTGTGTGTTTACTAACTAACTTTTTGCCTACAGGTGAATGGATAGGGGTACGATGTACCCCATATCCATTCACTTAGGGTGGGGGGCCGGTATCTGGGGGCCCCCTTATTTGAGGGGACTCCCAGATTCCGATAAGCCTCCGCCCGCAGACCCCGACAACCAATGGCAAGGGTTGTCGGGAAGAGGTCCTGTCCTCATCAACATGGGGACAGGGTGCTCTGGGGTGGGGGGGCCAGCAGTGCGCCCCCTGCCCCAGAGCACCCAACCCCCCCATGTTGAGGGCATGCGGCCTGGCACGGCTCAGGAGGGGGGGGGCGCTCGCTCGTCCCCACTCCCATTCCTGACCGGCCGGGTAGCGTGCTTTGGATACGGGTCTGGTATGGATTGTAGGGGGACCCCCTACGTCGATTTTTCGGCGTAGGGGGGGTCCCCTTACAACCCATACCAGACCTAAGGGCCTGGTATGCTCCTGGGGGGGAACCCATGCCGGTTTTGTTTTTACAAATTGCCGTGGAGTTCTCCCTCGGGAAAGCATACCAAATGCCGTCGCTGGAATGGGCTTTTACATGGTGTGACTAGTTTACACTTTGTAGAACCAGCCCTAATTTTACACTTGCAAAATAACACTTACGGCGCAAAAAGGAAGCTGGAAAGCTTTGTGGATCGCCTTAAGTGCTAATTTGCATACTAGAAACGGCATTTCGACTCGAAATGCCCCCAGCGGCGGATGCGGTACTGCATCCTAAGATTCGGCAGTGTAATTCAATTACACATGCCGGATCTTCTGCCTAACTTTGGAAAAAGCCTTTTGAGGATCGTTTCCAAAGTTACACACAGACTGAACAGCAGTTAAGTCGGAGTATCTCTTTTGTGGATCTGGCCCGTAGTGTGCAGGAGAGACCCATAATATGTGGAGACTAACTTGGTGTGCGAGGGGTCAGTTAGTAGTCGCTCCAGCCGAGAAAGCTGGACGACTATGTTACGGAGGCCAAACTGGGTTGCTGCAGTGTGGTGTATCTGTAGGTAAAGAAAGTAAAGCCGTGCGTGGCAGATTATAGTCTCTACGAAATTCCTCAAAAGTACGAAACACATTGCCTGAGAACAGATGTAAAATAGTTTTTACCCCCCTTTTCGACCAGTATCCCCCATCTGATCTACGGAAAAATTCCGGAAGGTTCTGATTCCCACACAGTGGAGTGTTCGATGAGTATGTATTACTGCTGCAGGGGACTTGCAAACTGGTTCAGATTTCATGGTGAAATCAATAATTTTAGGGCTGGAACTTCTGCTAATATTCTGCTTTTGTGTAGAAACAACTTAACACATACTTTCCAATGTCCTAAAATGAAAAATAGGGCCCTCTTTTAGCACACTATATGTAGGCAAAGGACAATTCCCTGCCACGGGTCTGGTTATTCAGACTGAAAAGGACTAATAAGACTGTCTAAAAAGGGGTAGAGAAAGGAAGCGCCACCTAAGTGCAGTATTAAAGAGGTTCTTTTAATGACACATTGTAAAAAACACACTTACAAGAAGGTAAGGAAAGAAGGCTCATCTGTAACATCCTGTAGTCCTCGTCCTGGATCCATGGGCTGCTTTAGAAGTGAAGAAAGTAGATTGTGTGGAGTCTTCAGGCCTGTCCTGTGGCCTTCAGGATGTAGTCTGTTCCAGCCTCACAGGTCACGTGACAGGTCACGTGATTACTTCCCAGGAACACTTCCGGGAGGAGGGTCAAACAGGGAGAACAAAGGCTGATTGGGCTACCCGCTCGGAGCCACTGCTCCTTCTATTGGCCAATAGAAGGAGCAGTGGCTCCGAGCGCGTGTGTACGAGGTTTCAGACTTTCATAGAGTTTGGCAGGCTGCCGGCAGTATAATGGTGAGCTTGTGCCTTCCAGTAGGGATGAGCCAAACACCCCCACGTTCGGTTTGCACCAGAACCTTCGAACGGACCGACCGTTCGCGCAAACATTTAGAACCCCATTGAGGTCTATGGGACTCGAACGTTCAAATTCAGTGCTCATTTTAAAGCCTAATATGCAAGTTATTGTCGTAAAACATCTTTGAGAACCTTGGTTTTGCCCCAGGGAACATGTTTCAATGGAAAAAAAGTTTTAAAAACGGTTGTTTTTTTCAGGAGCAGTGATTTTAATAATGCTTAAATAAAAAATAAAAAAATATGAAAAATTCCTTTAACCTCTTGACCACTGGGCACTTAAACCCCCTTCCTGACCAGACCAATTTTCAGCTTTCGGTGCTCTCACAATTTGAATGACAATTACTCCGTCATACAACATTGTACCCATTTGAAATTTTTGTCCTTTTTTTCACACAAATAGAGCTTTCTTTTGGTGGTATTAGATCACCTCTGGGTTTTTTATTTTTTGCGCTATAAAAGAAAAACGACCGAAAATTCTGTAAAAAAATAAAAAAAAAACTTGTTTCTGTCATATTCGCAGGTTATTTCTCACACACAGCATATGCATACCACGAATAACACCCCAAAACACATTCTGCTATTCCTCCCGAGTATGGCGATACCCCATGTGTGCAACTTTTACACGGCGTGGCCACATACAGAGGCCCAACATGCAGGGAGCGCCAACAGGCGTTCTGGAACACCCAGGCCAATTCTGACATTTCTCTCCTACATGGAAAAATCACAATTTATTTGCTAGAAAATTACATAGAACCCCAAAACATTATATATGCGGAGTATTGGGGTATTGCGGAGTATTGGGGTATTGCGGAGTATTGGGGTATTGCGGAGTATTGGGGTATTGCGGAGTATTGGGGTATTGCGGAGTATTTGGGTATTGCAGAGTATTGGGGTATTGGGGGTATTGCAGAGTATTGGGGTATTGCAGAGTATTGGGGTATTGCAGAGTATTTGGGTATTGCAGAGTATCGCGCAGGGTATTGCAGAGTATCGCGCAGGGTATTGCAGAGTATCGGGGTATTGCAGAGTATCGGGGTATTGCAGAGTATCGTGGTATTGCAGAGTATCGGGGTATTGCAGAGTATCGGGGTATTGCAGAGTATCGGGGGGTATGGCAGAGTATCGGGGGGTATGGCAGAGTATCGGGGGGTATGGCAGAGTATGGGGGGGTATGGCAGAGTATGGGGGGGTATGGCAGAGTATGGGGGGTATGGCAGAGTATGGGGGGGTATGGCAGAGTATGGGGGGGTATGGCAGAGTATGGGGGGGTATGGCAGAGTATGGGGGGGTATGGCAGAGTATGGCAGAGTATGGGGGGGTATGGCAGAGTATGGGGGGGTATGGCAGAGTATGGGGGGGTATGGCAGAGTATGGGGGGGTATGGCAGAGTATGTATGGGGGGGTATGGCAGAGTAAGTATGGGGGGGTATGGCAGAGTAAGTATGGGGGGTATGGCAGAGTAAGTATGGGGGGTATGGCAGAGTAAGTATGGGGGGTATGGCAGAGTAAGTATGGGGGGTATGGCAGAGTAAGTATGGGGGGTATGGCAGAGTAAGTATGGGGGGTATGGCAGAGTAAGTATGGGGGGTATGGCAGAGTAAGTATGGGGGGTATGGCAGAGTATTGCTGAGCTGGGAGGGATGGCTGGATCTGTGACTGCAGTTGTCACAGATCCAGCCACAGCACTGCTGACACCCCGCGCTCCCCCCCCTCCTCTCCTCTCGCACTGTACCGAACGGTACAGAGAGGAGAGGGAGGAACCGGCGTCATCAAATGACGCCGGTTTGTTTACAAGTGATCGCTCCGTCATTTGACGGAGCGATCACGTGGTAAACAGCCGCGATTCGCGGCAATTTACCGTGATCCGTGATGCGCCGGGTCTTCTAGACCCGGCGAGCACGGACACTTCCGCGAGCGCGCCCCAGGGGACGCGCAAACGCGGAAGTGCACGAGGACGTCCCAGGGACGTCCTGTCACAGTAACTCGACCGCGCTGTAGCAGTATTTTTGCTATGGCGCGGTCGGCAAGTGGTTAACCACTTCCTTACTGGGCACTTAAACCCCCTTCCTGCCCAGAGGACTTTTTGCGATTCGGCACTGCGTCGCTTTAACTGACAATTGCGCGGTCGTGCGACGTGGCTCCCAAACAACATTGACGTCCTTTTTTTCCCACAAATAGAGCTTTCTTTTGGTGGTATTTGATCACCTCTGCGGTTTTTATTTTTTGCGCTATAAACAAAAATAGAGCGACAATTTTGAAAAAAAAAAATTTTTTTTACTTGTTGCTATAATAAATAGCTCAATTTTTTTTTACAATTTTTTTTTATCCTCAGTCTAGGCCGATACGTATTCGACATATTTTTAGTAAAAAAAAAAAAAATCGCAATAAGCGACTGGTTTAAGCAAAAGTTATAGCGCCTACAAAATAGGGGACAGAATTTTTTTTTTTTATTATTTTTTTTTACTAGTAATGGCGGCGATCTGCAATTTTTATTGCGACTGCGACATTATGGTGGAAACATCGGACACTTTTGACACATTTTTGGCACCATTCACATTTATACTGCAATCAGTGCTATAAATATGCACTAATTACTGTATAAATGTGACTGGCAGGGAAGGGGTTAACACTAGGGGGTAAGGAAGGGGTTAAATGTATTTCCTATATAGTGTTCTAACTGTGGGGGAAGGGGGGTGACTGGGGAGGTGACCGATCTGTGTCTCTATGTACAAGAGACACAGATCGGTCTCCTTTCTTCCTGACAGTACCGCTGTCTGTGAGAGCCGGCAATGAAAAATGATCTCTCATTGGCCGCACAGATCGCCTAGCAAACGGCCACTCCGATTGGCTGTTCACGGCGATCAGTGATTGGCTGTGTCCAAGGGACACGGCCAGCACAGAAGTTCCCCGCTGCGCGCTCAGGAGCGTGCGCGGGGAACGCAGAAAGGGGAGGACGTCAAATGACGGCGCCACAGAGAAGTAGAACCACCCTGCGGCCGTATATAGTCGTACGGCCGTCGGGAAGTGGTTAAATATTGTACCTGCTGGGTATCTATAGTATGCCTGTGAAAACGTCTTTGAGAACCCGGGTCTTGTCTCAGGGGAACATGTATCAATGGAAAAAAAGTTTTAAAAACTGTCGTTTTTTTAGGAGCAGTGATTTTAATGATGCTTAAATAAAATAAAAATAAAAAATGAAAAATTCCTTTAAATATTGTACCTGCTGGGTGTCTATAGTATGCCTGTGAAAACCTCTTTGAGAACCCGGGTCTTGCCCCAGGGAACATGTATCAATGGAAAAAAGTTTTAAAAACGGTCGTTTTTTCAGAAGCAGTGATTTTAATGATGCTTAAATAAAAAAAAATGAAAAATTCCTTTAAATATTGTACCTGCTGAGTGTCTATAGTATGCCTGTGAAAACGTCTTTGAGAACCCGGGTCTTGCCCCAGGGAACATGGAGCAGATGAATTTTTCATTTTTTTATTTTTTTATTCAAGCATCATTAAGATGCTTGAATAAAAAAATAAAAAAATGAAAAATTCCTTTAAATATTGTATATTGGGTGTCTATAGTATGCCTGTGAAGTGGCACATGTTTAGAACTGTCCCTACACAAAATTAGATTTCTATAAGAAAAAAGTAATTTAAAACTGCTTGCGGCTTTAATGTAATGTCTGGTCCCTGTCCCTGCAGTATGGATGAAAATCATTGAGAAAAATAGCACAGACACAGACAGTACACACACCACGTAGCTTTAGGTGCAAACTACACAGCACACGTGCAGTACACACCAAGTAGCTTTAGGTGCAAACTACAGAGCACACGTGCAGTACACACCAAGTAGCTTTAGGTGCAAACTACAGAGCACACGTGCAGTACACACCAAGTAGCTTTAGGTGCAAACTACAGAGCACACGTGCAGTACACACCAAGTAGCTTTAGGTGCAAACTACAGAGGACACAGACAATACACCACGTGAGAATACTGCAGCTAGCACAATCACCTGCCTGACAGTAAATTAGGAAGAGCTGATCTAGCTAAACTATACAGTGTATAAATATATATACAACACCTGGGATGCATATATATCCTCTACACACTGAGGGCCAGATTCTCAAAAGAGATACGACGGCGTATCTCCAGATACGCCATCGTATCTCTGAGTCTGGCCGGTCGTATCTATGCGTCTGATTCTTAGAATCAGTTATGCATAGATTTCTATTAGATCCGACCAGCGTAAGTCTGTTACGCCGTTGGATCTTAACTGCATATTTACGCTGGCCGCTAGGGGCGTGTACGCTGATTTACGCCTAGAAATATGTAAATCAGCTAGATACGTGAATTCACAAACGTACGCCCGGCCGACGCAGTACAGATACGCCGTTTACGTTAGGCTTTTCCCGGCGTAAAGTTACCCCTGCTATATGGTGGCGTACATGCGGCGTACCAATGTTAAGTATGGACGTCGTTCCCGCGTCAAATTTTGAATATTTTACGTCGTTTGCGTAAGTCGTCCGTGAATGGGGCTGGACGTCATTTACGTTCACGTCGAAACCAATACGTCCTTGCGGCGTACTTTGCAGCAATGCAGACTGGGATATTCCACGGACGGTGCATGCGCCGTTCATGAAAAACGTCTATCACGTCGGGTCACAAGTTATTTACATAAAACACGCCCCCCTGTTCCAAATTTGAATTAGGCGGGCTTAAGCCGGCCTATTTACGCCACGCCGCTGCAACTTAGGCCCCGTACACACGACCGAACATGTCTGCTGAAACTGGTCCGTTCGGTCGTGTGTAGGCCCGAGCGGACAGGATTCCAGCATACATTTGCCCGCCGGGCCTTTTTCCAGCGGGCAAATATTTCTGAACTTGTTTTAAAACAGCCCGCTGAAATCCTGTCCGCTCGGACATGTTCGGTCGTCTGTACAGACCTACCGTACATGTCCGAGCGCCCGCCATCCCTCGCATGCGTCGAATGACTTCGACCCATGCGTGGAAGCATTGAACTGGCAGGGCCGCCCACGTCGCTGCGTCATCGTCGCGGCGACGGCGCGGACACGCCCCTGCGTATTGTTTACGCGCGGATTTCTGTATGATGGTGAGTACAGCCACCATACAGAAATCCCCGGGCAGACATGTACGGTGAAAACGGTCCGGCGGACCGGTTTCATCGTACATGTTTGGTCGTCTGTACACGGCCTAACAGAGCAAGTGCTTTGAGAATACAGCACTGTTACGCCGTTGGATCTTAACTGCATATTTACGCTGGCCGCTAGGGGCGTGTACGCTGATTTACGCCTAGAAATATGTAAATCAGCTAGATACGTGAATTCACAAACGTACGCCCGGCCGACGCAGTACAGATACGCCGTTTACGTTAGGCTTTTCCCGGCGTAAAGTTACCCCTGCTATATGGTGGCGTACATGCGGCGTACCAATGTTAAGTATGGACGTCGTTCCCGCGTCAAATTTTGAATATTTTACGTCGTTTGCGTAAGTCGTCCGTGAATGGGGCTGGACGTCATTTACGTTCACGTCGAAACCAATACGTCCTTGCGGCGTACTTTGCAGCAATGCAGACTGGGATATTCCACGGACGGTGCATGCGCCGTTCATGAAAAACGTCTATCACGTCGGGTCACAAGTTATTTACATAAAACACGCCCCCCTGTTCCAAATTTGAATTAGGCGGGCTTAAGCCGGCCTATTTACGCCACGCCGCTGCAACTTAGGCCCCGTACACACGACCGAACATGTCTGCTGAAACTGGTCCGTTCGGTCGTGTGTAGGCCCGAGCGGACAGGATTCCAGCATACATTTGCCCGCCGGGCCTTTTTCCAGCGGGCAAATATTTCTGAACTTGTTTTAAAACAGCCCGCTGAAATCCTGTCCGCTCGGACATGTTCGGTCGTCTGTACAGACCTACCGTACATGTCCGAGCGCCCGCCATCCCTCGCATGCGTCGAATGACTTCGACCCATGCGTGGAAGCATTGAACTGGCAGGGCCGCCCACGTCGCTGCGTCATCGTCGCGGCGACGGCGCGGACACGCCCCTGCGTATTGTTTACGCGCGGATTTCTGTATGATGGTGAGTACAGCCACCATACAGAAATCCCCGGGCAGACATGTACGGTGAAAACGGTCCGGCGGACCGGTTTCATCGTACATGTTTGGTCGTCTGTACACGGCCTAACAGAGCAAGTGCTTTGAGAATACAGCACTTGACCGTCTAAGTTGCGGAGGCGTAACGTAAATCGGATACGTTACGCCCGCGCAAAGCGCAAATATAAGGTTTGTGGGTAACACAATGACATCAGCAGGGCTCATCTGGACACGTTTCGTCTAAAGAGACATCATCTTGACACTTGTCTTATGCCCTGTACACACGATAGGTTAGTCTGATGAAAACGGTCTGATGGATTTTTCCATCAGTTATCCGATGAAGCTGACTGATGATCAGTCGTGCCTACACACCATCAGTTAAAAAAACGATCGTGTCAGAACGCGGTGACGTAAAACACAACGATGCGCTGAAAAAAATGAAGTTCAATGCTTCCGAGCATGCGTCGACTTGATTCTGAGCATGCATGGATTTTTAACCGATGGACGTACCCACAGACGATCGTTTTTTTCTATAGGCTTTTTATCCATCAGATCATTTTAAAACAAGTTCCTATTTTTTTAACCTATGGATAAATAACTGATGGGGCCCACACACGATCGGTTTGGTCTGATGAAAACGGTCCATCAGACTGTTTTCATCAGACTAACCTATCGTGTGTACGCAGCATAAGTGTTGTGCTGGCTGCTATTTGATTTACGTTTGCATGTCAGCACGATATTCACAATTTTTTCGCCTAACAAAGAAAGTTGTATTGCCCTCTTGGCCGATGTGCATAAATCACACAAGTGACTGAACAGAACTAAAAATCTTTTCAGAGATAAGACATTTTACATCTGTGTATTTCAGCTATGTCCTCAGCTGCTTGCCTGGTGTGCAGCTTTAAAAGCATTATAAATTCCCCTTTAAAAAATCAATCAACAGTAATGCGCCTCAATTTTTGCACTTAATGTCATCCAATCCTCTTTGTGGCCTCAACATATTTCCATTTAAGGTATCAATTTCTTCTGACACTTCAACCCTTTCCATTAATCTATTTTGTCCAGACCCATCCTATTTTCTTAGCAACACACTATGAGTTAAAACCAGTTAATCTACGCTATGTGAGGAAAAGCCACTGCATAGGCTTTAATTACAGGTCTAGATAAGTCTTTTTAATACAAGGCTGACTAATTACTCAGTAATTTTACAGTGTAAGCCAAGTTTTCCAAAACTAATAACGGATCAGATTACTACATGCTTTTAAGACCGCTTGTTAGACGATCTTATGTTTTTAAACCAGCACACAGCGGGGAAGGTATGGTGGTTCTTTGAAAGTGGTGAAATATTAAATCTCCGAACAAGTCCTAATCTGTCTCTTTTTAATTGTTTACATTTTCAGCGGTGGATTTTTTTCTTAGCACCAGGATTAGGCCACTTGCTGCTCTTAGCTACATGCTTCAGTGTAGTGTAAACATCAAATGATTTCTTTCAGTGTTTTTGCAGATCACCTGAAATAATAGCAAACTGAGTTCTGAAAAGTGATGATTTTCCCATCAGGAAATAAGGCACAAACACTGTGTGACAGTATTAATAGTTCCCTCACTGTTGCAAACACTGTTTGCAAAAATAACAATTTGGTCTATTACACATAGACCAAATTGTTATTTTTGCAAATGAAAACATGCAGCGTAATATATCTTATTCAAAGTTAACTTCTCAGAAACGTTACATTTTTACTTAATGTATTTTAAACATATTTTTTATTGACATTTTCAAATACAAAGGGAAAACAATGGACATGAAGTAGCGGTATTTGACAATATCCAATGCCATAGTCAATAGTCCAGTCGAACAATAAAAAAACAAAATAATGAAGTAAAATCAAATAAAATAAAGGCAAGGAGGGAAAAAGGGAAGGGGGTGAAATTCCAACAGGCTCCATGCACACTGAAGCTGATAAAAGCTATAAAAAAATGCCAGGAGCTTTGCAGGGAGCCTTTCAGCGTTTTTTAGCGTTTTTGCAATAGCTTTAATCAGCTTTTTTCAGTGTAGCTTTTTTTTTTTTTTAATGGATAAAAAACACAAAAAAACGCTGGCGCCAGCGTTTTTAAAAGTTTTTAAGCGTTTTTGGGCGTTTTTAAGCGTTTTTCGGTGTTTTGCGCTGAAAAACGGCAATTTGAAAGCAAATTTTGGGCAATCAGAAAAAAGCCAATAAACTCCATAGCTCATTAACACAAAAAACGCCCAGGTGTGCATGGGCACATAGGCTAACATAGAGTTCAGTTTATGGGCTTTAAAAAAAAAAGCCAAAACGCCAATAAACTGCAGTTTATCAGCTTCAGTGTGCATGGAGCCTTACCGGTAATTAAAAAAACATTACCCATAGTAAGACCCTATCAAGTAATACACTTTAGGTGGGAGTTGAAGGCCACAGTCACCCAGCACCCCAAGAGGGAGCAAACTGTGCTAGCTAGAGTAACTATCGCACACCATAGGAAATCTCCCTCTACCCCTAGTATAGGGGGAAGTAATAGACCAATTGAATGTGCAATGCCATTACGAAAAACTTCTTCATCTTAAAGAGTTTAAATTCTCCTTCTTCCTTAAATTCTGAGGGCCTTCGTTGAAACACCCTAAGCCTAAGGCCTCTACAGGTCATACAATGTAATCTGGTTTATTGATGCAAATGATACACCTCACTCAATTTTACTGTAGTTTACAGATGTTCTTTCTTGTTCTGAAGGTTTATGCTAGCTCCCCTATAGTTAGTGTGCAAGCATTTGAACAATCAGTCTGGTGAGGCTGTTGACTAGGGATGGGCTGTCACAACAGCGAACAATTTGGGGGGTTCACTGCAAATTCGAAAAGCCGCGGAACACCCTTTAAAAGTCTATGGGAGAAATCAAAAATACAAATTTTAAAGGTTAATATGCAAGTTATTGTCATAAAAAGTGTTTGAGGACCTGAGTCCTGCCCCAGGGGACATGTATCAATGCAACAAAAAGTTTTAAAAACGGCCGTTTTTTCGAGAGAAGTGATTTTAATAATGCTTAAAGTGAAACAATAAAAATGAAATATTATTTTACATTTTGTACCTGGGAGGTGTCTATAGTATGACTGTAAAGTAGCGCATGTTTCCAGTGTTTAGAAAAGTCCCTGCACAAAATGACTTTTCTAAAGGAAAAAAAGTAATTTAAAACTACTCGCGGCTATAATGAATTGTCCGGTCCCGGCAATGCAGATAAAAGTCATTAAAAAAAACATCATGGGTTCCCCTCTTAGTCCATTACTGGGCCCTTAGGGTCTGATATCAATATTAAGTGGAACCCTGAACCAAAATTTAAAATGGCGTAGGGCTCCCCCCAAAAATCCATACCGGATGCTTGTCTGAGCATGCAACCTGGCAGGCTGCAGGAAAAGAGGGGGGACGAGAGAGCGACCCCCCTCCTGAACCGTACCAGGCCACATGCCCTCATCATGGGGAGGATGTCCCCATGTTGATGGGGACAAGGGCCTCATCCCCACAACCCTTGCCCGGTGGTTGTGGGGGTCTGCGGGCAGGGGGCTTATAGAAATCTGGAAGCCCCCTTTAACAAAAGGGAACTCCAGATCCCGCCCCCTATGTGAATTGGTAACGGGGTATCTTGTACCCCTACCATTTCACAAAAAAAAGTTTTAGAATGTTAAAAACCACAGAAGATAGTTTTGGACAAGTCCTTTATTAAAAAAAAAAAAAAAAGGTTCCAACGATGTAATTCACTCTCAAGCGATCCGGGGGAAAAAAACACTGCTAGGAATGATACCGCCTCAGGAGGCACCCGACCGAATGACGCTCGCTTGGTGTGAATTTTTTAGGGGGATTTTTGGGGGGAACCCCACGCCATTTTTTTTTAATTTTGGAGCAGGGTTTCCCTTGCAATCCATACCAGACCTAAAGGGTCTAGCATGGATTTTTGGGGGTACACCCCACGCCATTTAAAAAAAAAATGCCGCAGGGTTCCCCTTAATATCCATACCAGACCTGAAGGGCCTGATATGGAATTTGGGGGGGGGGCACACATTTTTTTTATTTTGGTTTGGAATTACCCTTAATATTCATACCAGACCCAAAGGGCCTGTTAATGGACTAAGGGGGAAACCCATGGTTTTTTTTTCAATTACTTTTATCTGTATTGCCGGGACCCGGCAATTCATGATAGCCGTGAGTAGTTTTAAATTACCTTTTTTCCTTTAGAAATGTCATTTTGTGCAGGGACTTTTCCAAGCACGGGAAACATGCACTACTTTACTACTTTTTATTTTGGTTTGGGATTACCCTTAATATTCATACCAGACCCAAAGGGCCTGGTAATGGACTAAGGGGGAAACCCATGTTTTTTTCTTCAATTTCTTTTATCTGTATTGCCGGGACCCGGCAATTCATGATAGTCATGAGTAGTTTTAAATTACCTTTTTTCCTTTAGAAATTTCATTTTGTGCAGGGACTTTTCTAAGCACGGGAAATATGCACTACTTTACAGGCATACTATAGACACCCCCCAGGTATGAAATTGAAAGGAATATCTCACTTTTATTGTTTCACTTTAAGCATTATTAAAATCACTGCTCCCGAAAAAAATTGCCATTTTTTAAAAAAAAATTGCATTGATACATGTCCCCTGGGGCAGGACCCGGATCCCCAAACACTTTTTATGACAATAACTTGCATATTAGCCTTTAAAATGAGCAATTTTGATTTTTCATGTTCGTGTACCATAGGCTTTAACGGTGTTAGCGTGATCGAACAACTTTTTTGCCTGTTCGCATGTTCTGCTGCAAACCGAACCGGGGGGTGTTCGGCTCAACCCTACTGTTGACCCATACAATTCAAAATTTAAAACAACTGTATAATTTAAAACTACTCTGTACCTTTTATCATTACAAAGCAGCTCTAAGCAGGTGATTTTGTCTAGGCTCAGATGATGTCATCAGTCTGCTGCAGGCTGGAGGAGACATTTCTTCACTCTTGTTTGCTGATCAGACTGCAACATTGTAAATTGTAGCCAATCACAAGGTGAGTGGCTGCAGCAAGAACTGTCTGTGTCCGAAATTTTGAGAACATAGCAAATAGATGCACAAGCACCAAGATATACACAATTGTGTCATCTTTAAACCAGCATCTCAGTCCAGGAGGTAAATGGTCACCGTGGATAAGTCCTGAGCAAAGATGGGTCTTCTGGAAAGAAAAGCAGATTAAGGGGGAATAATAGAGATGTAACAAATGTATTTTAAACAGAACTTAAAGCGTCTCTCCACTTTTGTTGAGAAAAAACATTCCTCCACTAATGAGGAAAGCTGCTGGGTCTACATCCCTTTACACATGTTTCTATTGAGAGTATCTCACCAAAAATGACATTTTTGTTGCAGGGGATGCCTGAAATTTGAATTGTATCTTAGTGTAGACTTCTGCCAAAATTGGAGAGCCCATCACACAAGCAGGAAATTATGTTTTTGGGGTGGTCAGTACACATTCTGTGTACAGAACAACTCCAGACAGCCATATTGCATTGCATTTTCAGAAAATTACAGTGTCTGCAGATTGACAAGGAAAGGTCATTTTTATTAACATTCAATTACAATATGACTTGTGTCACAATTGTATACACTATATTATTTTTTATTTATTTGCAATTTTTTTCCCTACCTTAACTGCATCTGAGCACTACAAACTACAAACGCTATTTATTTAAATTTTTACTATTCAGAGAAAACCACCCCTCATTTCCCCACAGAAATGGTTATTGTATCATGTGACGAAACACGTCGAGGTGGAGCCACATGATGTCATCACGCCCGGAAGTTTTGGAGCGGCCATTTTGGCATATCCTCTCCCTGATGTCCGTGCATAAGGGGGAAATATATATGTAATTAAAAGGCAATAACATCTTTTGCATTGTATTCTACAGCGCATTCTTTTTGTAAATAGTATACTTGTATCCTTTTCTGAACAAATTGTTTTATGAGAATATGAAGAAAAGGGGCTTTTTGCTTTATTTTTTCTGCTGAGTGGAACTTTTCCCTAGGCATTGTTAGAAAAGTGAGTCTCACCTACCCTTGGAGGATTGCTGTAGCAAGAGACACCCAGGCGTCTGGGAAAGTCTTGTAAGACTTTACCACTGTGTAGGTCAGACATGGAGGTAAGAGACAGCAGAGACAGGTAGTGGGCATGCATCGGTAAAGGACCTTTGCATTTATGTGGTTTTAGCACAAGATACTTGGAGCACATTTATAATTGTTTTGGCATGTCAGATTTGGAGCACGCATGAAACTATGTGCATGATGTTGATGAAAAATGGTTATGGACTTATTATATCTATTCATCTAAAGTTTTGGGGTATTTAATTATAGTATTTGTGTCCATTTGGTTATGGTTTAACCATTTGCCTACTGTGCACATACACCCCCTTCCTGCCCAGACTAAATTTTAGCTTCCGACACTGCGTCGCTTTAACTGACAATTGCGCAGTCGTGCGACGTGGCTCCCAAACAAAATTGACGTCCTTTTTTCCCCACAAATAGAGCTTTCTTTTGGTGGTATTTGATCGCCTGTGCGGTTTTTATTTTTTGGGCTATAAACAAAAAAAGAGTGTAATATTTTTTACTTTTTGCTATAATAAATATTCCATTTTTTTTAAAACATTTTTTTTTATCTCAGTTTAGGCCGATACATATTCTTCTACATATTTTTGGTAAAAAAAAAATCAAAAAAAAAAATCGCAATAACCGTATAGTGACTGGTTTGTGCAAAACTTATATTGCCTACAAAATAGGGGACATAATTATGATTATTATTTTTTTTTTACTAGGAATGGCGGCGATCTGCGATTTTTTTCGGGACTGCGACATTATAGCGGACACATCGGACACTTTTGACAAATTTTTGGGACCATTCACATTTATACAGTGAACAGTGCTATAAATATGCATTGATTACTGTATAAATGTGACTGGCAGGGAAGGGGTTAACCACTAGGGGGCGGGGAAGGGGTTAACCCCTAGTAAGTGTTCTAACTGTAGGGGAAGGGGGGTGACTGGGGGGAGGTGACCGATCTGTGTCCCTATGTACAAGGGACACAGCATTGGTCTCCTCTCCTTCTCTCATTGACAGGACATGGATCTCTGTGTTTACACACAGAGATCCACGGTCCTGCTCAGTTACTGGGCAATCGTGGGTGCCCGGCGGCCATCGCGGCCGCCGGGCACTCGCATTGTGTTCCCAGTAACGCGACGGATGGGCGTCTAGCGGCTTTAAATGACAGGACGTCATATGACGTCCTGTCAGAACAATGGAGTCTTCCGCCCGCCGTCATTTGACGGCGTGCGGTTAAATAACTTTTTTTGGAGGGATATTATCACGTTTATGACTCATATGAAGTCTTTGTGTTTTACAATATATGATTGATAATATTTTATATATATTTTGCTCTATAAACATTTGCTTTGATGGTGTGCTGCACTTTTGTTTTTTGATACATATGTTGGGTGTGGGAACGCATGTCAGTGAGTAGCGGTAACATAGGGGGTTATTTACTAAAGGTAAATCCACTTTGCACTACAAGTGCAAACTACAAGTGCAAATTGCACTTGAAAGCGCACTGAAAGTGCACTTGGAGGTGCAGTCGCTGTAGATCCGAGGGGGACATGCAAGGAAGATAAAAAACAGCATTTTAGCTTGCATATGATTGGATGATAAAATCAGCAGAGCCTCCCCTCATTTCAGATCTACCCCTTAGGCACACGGTCGATCCATCCGATGAGAATGGTCCGCCGGACTGTTTTAATCGGTACACTGCTGAAGCGGCCTGATGGTCTGATGTGCGTACACACCATCAGTTCAAAATCAGATCGGGTCAGAACGTGGTGAGAAAAAACACAACGTGCTGAAAAAAACGAAGTTCAATGCTTCCAAGCATGCGTCGACTTGATTCTGAGCATGCGCGGGTTTTGAATCAGTGCTTTTGTGTACTAACCGTCGGTTTGGACCTATCGGTCAGCGGTCCATTGGTTCGATTTCAAAGCAAGTTCTCTAACTTTTGTCCGAAGGACAAAAGGCCGATGGGGCGTACACACGGACGGTTTGGACCGATGAAACTGGACTTCAGGCCGTTTTCATCGCTTTGAACCGATCATGTGTACGCGGCCTAAGATTTACAGTGATTGAACTTCCAAGTGCACTTTGCATTTGTAGTGCAAAATGGATTTGCCTTTCGTAAATAACCCCCACAGTATTGATTTTTCACATGGATTCGTACATTATATTTATTTATTGTTTTTTGATTTACAACTTTTCACACAAGTGTTTTGAGAGTAGTGCAGTTCCATTTTAGTTGTTTTCTTTACTCATATGTTAGAAAATATCTTTTGTGGAGTCAGAAGGCTTTGACTACAAAATGCTTTTTCACCTCTAACAAAATACCTGAAAACATCTTCTGTAACCTGTCAGCCTGGAATAAATTAATTTGGATTTCACTCTGAATTTTCTTGGTGAATTAACACTGCTTGTGAATCTTGCGAGTCAGCAAGTTGCTATACTGTCGACAGAGACTGGATCTCTAGAGTATGTCTTTTGTATAAATCTACAGAGCTTGCAAAAAAAAGAAGTGTTACAAAAATGCCTTACTCAGCATTCAGATTAAGTTCTGTGTGTCTTTGTTCTAGTAAAGCAGCTGTATAAAACAGACAACAAATAGTAAAATCTGCTGCAATTTGCATTAACCCATGTAAACCAATCACAACTTTTCTTTGTTATTATCTATATGAATTTGCTTGTGATAAATGTGTATTGGTTCCTGTGCATAACTGCACACCAAAGCTCATTGCAGTATCTTAATAAATCAATGTTGCTTTTCATTTATATAAAGGGAATTTGTCATGAAAGAAAATCGGGAGCTACCATTGCTGACCTCCTTCAAAAAAATGCTAGTTGATGAATTATCTCTGAATTCCATACTTTCTGAGTAAATGACCCAGGACAAGCACGCAACAAAAAATGCACAAGGCGTTACTGCATACTTTTTACAGCATCATTGACTCAAAGGGGCAGATCCACAAAGATCTGCCCTGGCGCATCGTATCCGAGATACGCTACACCGCCGCACCTTACCTGGCTTTAAATCGAATCCTGGAAGAATTTGCGCTGTAAGTTACGGCCGCGTAGTGTATCTCTGGCAGCGGAATTCAAATCGGCGATTAGGGGGCGTGTTTCATTTAAATGAAGCGCGTCCCCACGCCGAATGAACTGCGCATGCGCCGTCCCGAAATTTCCCACCGTGCATTGCGCTAAATAACGTCGCTAGGACGTCCTTTTTTTTAACATAGACGTGAATTACGTCCATCCCGATTCAGGGACGACTTACGCAAAAACAAAAAAAATTCAAATTAAACGCGGGAACGACGGCCATACTTAACATGGCAGATCTAACTATACGCCGCAAAACACCAGCTTTAACTATACGCCGGAAAAAGCCGACTAGAGACGACGTAAAAGAATGCGACGGCCGCGCGTACGTTCGTGGATCGTCGGAAATAGCTAATTTGCATACCCAACGCGGAAAACGACGCAAACTCCACCCAGCGGACGCCGAAGTATTGCATCTACGATCCGAAGGTGTACGAAGCCGTACGCCTGTCGGATCTAACCCAGATGCCGTCGTATCTTGGTTTGAGGATTCAAACTAAAGATACAACGCGGGTAATTTGAAAGTACGCCGGCGTATCAGTAGATACGCCGGCGTACTCGCTCTGTGGATCTGCCCCAAAATGTATTGAAGTCACAAAATAACCACTACAGCCAGGGAACTAGCATACTCAGGTGGAGAAGCAACAGCTGCTTCCTTATTTCATTTATGACAGTTTCCTTTAATCTAAAAATATATAGAATTGCATGGGGATGTGTTTGTTTTATATGTTTATGTTTATTACTGTTTGAGTGTTACAAACCTGTTATAATCTGTGTTGTCAAAATTACCATATTACATTCTGCCCAGCCCTATGCTATGCATGTGACTAAATAATGTAAATGAGATTATATTTCCTGCTAAAACTACTTTGATATATTTGTAAAAAAATAATAATAATAAAAATGAATTTTCCCAAAATCTTATTGTCTCCTGGTAAATGTTTTTAGACACTTGAACTGGTGGTATGGTTGATGGTAATATTATTTAGTGGGGGTTGACTTACTAAATAAGTTGATTATGTTTAACCACTTCCATACCAGGCACTTACGCACCTTCCCGCCCAAGCCAATTTTCAGCTTTCAGCGCTGTCGCACTTTGAATGGCAATTGCGCGGTCATGCTACACTGTACCCAAACAAAATTGGCGTCCTTTTTTCCCCACAAATAGAGCTTTCTTTTGGTGGTATTTGATCACCTCTGCGATTTATTTTTTTGCGCAACAACTAAAAAAAGACTGAACATTTTGAAAAAAATTAAGTTTTTATTTTTTTCTGTCATTTTTTTTGTAAATAAGTAAGTTTTCTCTTTCAATTACAGGCACTGATATGGCGGCACTGATGGGCACCGATGAGATGGCACTGATGGACATCGATGAGGTAGTACTGATGGGCACCGATGAGGTGGCACTGATGGGCACTGATTGGCGGCGCTGGTATGTGGCACTGATGGGCACTCATAGGCGGCACTGATGGGCACTCATAGGCGGCACTGATGGGCACTCATGGGCGGCACTGATAGGCACTCATGGGCGGCACTGATGGGCACTCATAGGCGGCACTGGGCCTCATAGGCAGCACAGATGGGCACTCATGGGCGGCACTTATGGGTGGCACTGATGGGTACTTATGGGTGGCACAGATGGGCACTGATAGGTGGGCACTGGGCATGGATGGGCACTGTGGGGTGGCACTGATGGACACTGTGGGGTGGCACTGATGTATCCATGTTGCCAGTCAGTGCCCATTTTTTTTACTGCCTTTTTTTATTTTTTTTTACTGACTTTTTTTTATTGCCCCCCTTTTTTTTTGCCCTTCCCTGGTGGTCCAGGGTGGGCTTCCCTGGTGGTCCAGTGTGGCGATCCAAAGGGGGGGCTGCGCTGATAAACAATCAGCGCGAACCCCCCCTGTCAGGAGAGACGCCGATCGGCTCTCCTCTACTCGCGTCTGTCAGACACGAGTGAGGAAGAGCCATCAACAGCTTTTCCTGTTTACATTGTGATCAGCCGTGATTGGACACGGTTGATCACGTGATAAAGAGCCTCCGCTGGAGGCTCTTTACCGAGATCGGAGATGCAGGGTGTCAAACTGACACCCCACATCACCGATCGCCATAGACGTCCAGTCAGGATTTCAGAACCAGTGGTTAATCAGTTAACCAGTGGTTAATCTGTAATATTCTGTCAGTTCATTTTAGATTTGGTTTTGATCAGATGCTCTGGGTAGTGCTACCCATACAGAACCTGAGTGATCCCCTGACATAAACATCAATTGTAAAAATTGGGATCATAACAAGGCTCTTTAGGGATTCACACAAACATATTTTGTATAGATCTTTTGGGGAAAATCTTTAAATAGCACCAGTTTTGTTTCCTTTCATTAAGTGCCGGTTCACACAGGGGCAACCCGACTTACAGCGCGACTTCAGCGCGACTTGGATCAACTTACAACGCGACTTAAAGTTGCCTCCAGGACAGGCGACTTTGGCTGTGGCCAATCACAGAATAATCAGCTCTGTGGGGGGGAGGGGTTTGCCTGAGTAAACTATTTTCTTTTCCTGTATTGTTGCTTCAGTTAAGACACGATCTGACTTTGGAGGCGACTTCCATTGAAATCAATGGGTACAAGTTGCCTAGAAGTCGGATTGAAGTAGTACAGGAACCTTTTCTGAAGTCGGAGCGACTTAAGTAGTGTACATTAAGATGGCTCCATTCACTTCCATTGAATTTCTCATTCTCGCACGACTTGGGGCGACACAAGGCGGATCCCAAGTCGCAGTAGTGTGAACCGACACTTACAATCTGTCGGAAAGAAGATTTCAGCTGGTCCTGGCAAGACATTCATGCAACTTGGGACATGAAGAATTTCTCACTGCATGTTGCTTGGGGTGACTTAGCTGACCATCTAAATACCAACCTACTGCAGATTTTTGCTGCAGTTCTTAATTGATTAAGCCCAATATTTGTTTATAGTATTTTTTTTTTCTGCCAGTAAATACCTTATACAGCCCACTCCCTGTTTCTTGTCTTGCCTAGGCTTATGACATCATGCACAGCTCTCTCTCTCTCTCTCTCTCATTCTCTCACTCTCGTGAGAGTTTGCTAGGAAGGGAGGGCCGGAGGGGGGATGAGTAATAAAAGGGCCAATAAGAGCTGCAGGGCTGCAGAGCTGGAGGTGTACCTCTGTGTGTCTGTGTAAATCCAGGAAGTGAACAGGCAGCAGCTTCAGCTGCCCTCAGTTAAAATGGTTGCAGCCTGACTCAGTGGAGGAAGATTTCTGCAGCATATTTGGTAAGTAGAGAAGCTTCAGAATGGCAAAGATGTTTTTTTTACAAATTATGTGAGCAGTTCCTCTTTAAATTGAGTAGAGAATAGTCAAACTCTTATCATGTTTTTAATGTTTTTTTTTTTTTCATTGAGGAGATTCCTTTTTACATACTGGAACAGGAAGGGAGAAGGAATCTTTTCAAAATGTGAGAGAAAATCCTTCTTAGACACAGATACACTGTATTGTCAAAAGTATTGGGACACCTGCCTTTACACGCACATGAACTTTAACTTTATGCACTGATCCAAATCATTTGGTGGAGGGGGGATTATAGTGTGAGGATGCTCGATTCACAGTGCCTGTGTGCCGCCGATCTCCGTTCCCTGCGACGTTGCGACGCACAGGGGCGGAGAACGGCACCAAATTAAAAAAAGTAAATAAACACATTACATACAGTATACTGTAATCTTACAGATTACAGTACTGTATGTAAAAAATACACACACACCCCCCCCCCCTGTCCCTAGTGGTCTGCCCAGTGCCCTACATGTTCTTTTATATAATAAAAACTGTTCTTTCTGCCTGCAAACTGTAGATTGTCCATAGCAACCAAAAGTGTCCCTTTATGTCAAAAATGGTTTTAGAGCAGCTAGAAAACAGCGATAATAAATTATAATCACTTGCAGAATTGTGCGATAGCGATTTGTAGGGAAATTCGTCATAAAAAAATAAAAGTAATGACAGCAACAATTCTGCGACTGAGCAAATTTCAGTGTTTTTGATTTGATTACATTAATGAATAATTTTTATTATAATTACATTATTATTTGTTATAATTATTTATAGTTATTTATTATATTATAATTTATGATTTTGTTTTTCAAACTTTATCATACCCGGGAAGTCTACTAGACTCTTGTTTG
Source organism: Rana temporaria (assembly GCF_905171775.1). Classification (NCBI taxonomy): domain Eukaryota; kingdom Metazoa; phylum Chordata; class Amphibia; order Anura; family Ranidae; genus Rana; species Rana temporaria. Next base: position 158,397,783 of record NC_053489.1, on the reverse strand, counting down.
GACAGATTTAAGTGAGTTATTCCTAAGAATTACAGGCCTACAGTATAAAACGTCAAATTTCCTTGCAAAATAATGGTACCGCTTTCAGCGCCTAAAACCAGAAAGAATCATACCGCCAGGGAGGTTAAAGTGCATGTAAAAGCAGGCGTTCCAATACTTTTGACAATATAGTATATACTGTATTTGTACCTTATGGAAGATTTTCAATTTTCATTATAATTTCATCACTATTCCTGTTTCCATCAAAGTTTCACATCACTTTCATTACAGTGGTCTTGCAGACAAATACGTAAAGTGAATCTCCCTATTAGGGACATATAGAGCAAAAGTAAAACCTGACTGGGGTCCTAACCCCTCACCACTTCAAAATTAAATAAAGTTTATAAAAATAAAGAAACATTTAAACAATAACATTTTATACACGAATTGGGTAAAAATGTAGGGCTAGATTCAGAAACCCCAGCGTAATTTTCTGCGGGCGTAACTTAGGGCGCAAGTTCCGTATTCATAAAGAGCTTACGCCCTAAGTTACGGCGACGTATCGTATGTGGTCTGGCGTAAGCCCGCCTAATTCAAATGTGGATGATGTGGGCGTGTTTTATTTAAATTACTTATGACCCCACGTATTTGACGTTTTTTTATGAACGGCGCATGCGCCGTCCGTGAAAAAATCCCAGTGCGCATGCTCGAAAATACGCCGCAAATCGTCAATGCTTTAGACGTGAACGGAAGTTACGTACAGCCCTATCGCGAACGACTTACGCAAACGACGTAATCGATGGAAAATTTGACGCTGGCCCGACGTCCATACTTAACATAGGATACGCCTCATATAGCAGGGGTAACTTTACGCCGGAAAAAACCTAACGTAAACGATGTAAAAAAATGCGCCGGGCGGACGTACGTTTCTGAAACGGCGTATCGACCTAATTAGCATATTCCTCGCGTAAATCGACGGAAAGCGCCACCTAGCGGCCAGCGTAAATATGCAACTAAGATACGAGGACATAAGAGACTTACGCCAGTCAGGTCTTAGCCTAATTTTGGCGTATCTTGCTTTCTAAATACAGAAAGAAGATACGCCGGCGTAGCTTTGAATTTACGCGGCGTATCAATAGATACGCCAACGTAAATTCTTTCTGAATCTAGCCCGTAGTTGATAAGCACCAGTTACCAAAGTCTTGAGAGTATATGCATGTTAATTTGCATTGATTTTCCATGCCAGTTTTCAGTGTAAAGTTGTCTTTGGTTCTCGATCCTCTCAGGAATTTGTGACATGTAAATGTATGTAAATGAGTTATTTTGTAGATTGAACACTGCAGATTAGCTGTCACGCTCCTAGGCCACCCAGCTCTTATCACGCTAGTTAAAATCAGATGGAAGCAAAGAATAATACATAAATACTTGTAAGTTGCCACGGGAACACTGAAAGAATAAAAAGAAAAAAGACTGGAATATTGCTGGCTGTGTCTTATCACACATCTACAGGTTATTTTAGAAATGCACTGGGTCTAATCCTAAAATAGATTTACAGACTGTGAAGGTGCTGGTTTTTATTTTTAGTCAGACAAAGACCGAAGCTTTTTGAATTCTCAGCATAAAATATTGTGAAATTACAAACTCACCCTGTTTAAGCTGGCTTTATGTGCCCTGGCAAATTTATGTTATGTTCATTCTCCTTTGGTAAAAAACTGTAGGATCCAACCTTACACTGCCCAATGAGAACTTCTATACCTGACACCAGAACAACTCTGTAAATTGTTCTTCATTTCGTCTATTTGATACCAACGAGTAGATAAAAGAACCAAAAAAAGGGTTTGTTGAAAAGAGAAATGCTGGTTTGATTCTACATAGATTGTAATGTGTAATTATAGCTGGTAAATAAAACAGAATAGCCCTCATGACCCCTTGACTCTATTGGCCTGAGACCAATGTTACTCTTGACCTCCTGGAGTAATGTCTTAAAGCGGAGGTGCACACAAAAAGTGAACCTCCGCTTTTCGGATCCCTCCCCCCCTCCAGTGTTACATTTGGCACCTTTCAGGGGGGAGGGTGCAGATACCTGTATAATACAGGTATTTGCACCCACTTCTGGAAAAAGACTCCCCCCGGGAGTCACGCCCCTTCGCATCACCCCTTCCTGTCACCCTCCGCTGTCTTCTGGGAAACACACTGGTCCCAGGAGACAGCGGGAACCAGTAAGGACGTGCCGCGTGAATCGCGCATGCGCAGTATGGAACCGGGCAGTGAACCTGCAATGCTTCACTTCTTGATTTCCTTACCGAGGATAGTGGCGGGGGCAGTCGAAAGACGAGCGTTTGCTCGGCTTCAGCTGCCGACATCATGGGCATCCAGGACAGGTAAGTGTCCATTTACTAAAAGTCAGCAGCAGCACTATTTGTAGCTGCTGGCTTTTAATATTTTTTTTTTCGTGGGACCTCCGCTTTATGAATAAAATATGCAGTACTCTAAGATTCTACATTTGGCTAAGGATTGTTTAATTAATGGATACAAATTTAAATGAAGGTTGAGCCGTGGCAATGCCAACCCTAAAGGAGCTTAAATTACATATTAAAAAAATGGAGATGCGGATGATGGTAATAGACAACTAGAACCACTGATTTTCTGGACATGACACGTGAAGTAAACATTTCCTTTTGTCTGATTATGCATTTCTTAATTGTACTGTAAGTTATTCTTGTATGAGAAATATATGGCACTATTTTACTTGTCTAGCCTTTTAGGGGAGGGTTCTGCCCTGGTGGCTGCCTTGGGGGAGCCTTGTCATTCAGAAAACCAAGATTAGGGATATATAGCAGGTGTAGAAGGAGTCATGGTGATGGGTTACACAGTGGGGTACTGCCCAAGAGGGACCAGACTAAAGCCTCGTACACATGTCCGAGGAACTCGACGGGCGAAACACATAGTTTTGCTCGTCAAGTTCCTTGTGAAGCCGCTGAGGATCTCGGCGAGCCAAATTTTCCCATTCCCGTCGAGGAAAAAGAAGACATGCTTTCTTTTTGGCTCGACGAGATCCTCGACGGTTTCCTCATCGAAAAGTGTACACACGACCGGTTTCCTCGGCAAAAAAAAAACCCAGCAAGCTTCTTGCTGGTTTTTGCCGAGAAACTCGGTCACGTGTACGAGGCCTAAGGCTGACCTGGAAAGGCTCAGCAGTGTCTAAAAGTCTTTGCTGGGCCCTGTGTACTGCGGTAAGTTCCTAACTCCATGGTACTGGAATAAGGGGAGACACATCACCAGCTGTAGTGTGTCGCAAGGATAGAAGACCCCTTTGCAGGGGTAGTGTCCCCCCCATTCTTACATACACAGCAAGTCTAGACTAGATGTAAAAGTTAGCCTGGCAAATTCATCCCACATTCGTGTTTTTGGCCAAGTTTTTCCATGTCTTGATCAATAATAATAGGTGTATTAAAGTCCTTGGTTTTCAAAGCCGGAATTTCACAACGTCTGCAGACAAAGAGGCATGGCTAAAGTGCCTTATACTTCATTCATGTAAAAAGTACACTATACTTTCCCTAACCGGCATATTCAAGACTCCCATGCAAAAGCATAAAAATCATCTGTTTCATAAATGTATAGGAGTTCAGACTGCAAGTCTGGCCTCTTCTCACTAGGACATGACCCCTTGAAGCTGGTGTTGGTGCTGCTGAATGTCCACTGACCACTGACCACTGGTGACACAGCAGCAGCATACTGGTGACACAGCAGCATACTCGAATTTAGTGTTTTCTTAAAACAAACACTACTTTGCTTACATTAGTGCATAAATATATTAAAGCTGATTTATTAAAGTATTTGAGAATATTATTTAATAAATTGTAGCTGGGATCATCCAATCAGGTACATGGGGTCGCTGATAGGGGGATCCCCGGTCCTCTTATAGGGGGCCAGAGTACACAGAGGGGCCCAAAAAAGGGAGGGGTTTAGTGAGGGACGACAATCAAGTCTCTCTATCTCCAGCACCTAAAAGCTAGTCTCTCCCCCTCTCTCTGCTGCCAGCTTTCAGCTGCTGGAGGAAGAGAGAGACACAGTTGTCGTCCCTCACAAATCCCCCTCCCTGTGTGGGCCCCCTCTCAGCGCTGGCTCCAATGTTATCTCTTATAGGTGAGTTTGTTAGCTCTGTAACTTTGTTTCTCTCCCTGCAGTGCCTCCCATCGCATCTTTCCTGTCTCTCTGATCCTGGAGCTCCAATTGCCCAGCCTGTATATTTTTTCCACCTCTCTCCCCCATTGCTCTGTCTACCTGATACAGTCACAGCTGATTGAGAGAGTTACACGCATGCGTGGGAGTTACATAATCACAGTTTAGCGGCGCTTTACCGTTGTTTTTGAGACGCTTTTAACCTCGCTAGCAGCTTCGTCGGTGCTGCCCATTAATTTTATTGGGCAGGGGAGCTTTAGGAGCAGCGTATACACCGCTCCTAAATCACCTCAAAGATGCGGCTTGCAGGCCTTTTTTTGACGTCCTGCCAGCACAGCACCCCATTGTGAAAGCACACTGGGGTGCAATTAAGGCATTTTTCAGGCGCTATTTTTAGCGCTAAAGCGCCTGAAAAACACCTCCAGTGTGAAATGGGTCTTAGACTACTTTCACACTGAGGTGCTTTACAGGCGTTTTAGCGCTAAAAATACTGCCTGCAAAGCGCCTGTAAAGCACCTCTCCTGTCACTCCAGTGTAAAAGCCCGAGTGCTTTTACACTGGAGCGGTGCACTTGCGGGACGTTAAAAAAAAGTCCTGCAAGCAACATCTTTGGGGCGGTTTAGGAGCAGTGTAAACACCGCTCCTAAAACGCCCCTGCTCATTGAAACGAATGGGCACCGCTGCCGAAGCCACTGCAAAATGCTTCGGCAGTGACGCTTTGCGGGTGCTATTAACCCCTTCTTCGGCTGCTAGCAGGGTTAAAAGCACCCCGCTAGCAGCTGAAAAGCGCCGCTACAACTAGTGGCACTTTACCGCCGACGCCCTTACTGCCCCAGGGTGAAAGTTCCCTTAGAGCGGCGCTGCTCTCTCTTCCCTCTTCTCAGTGCCTGTATGAGCACAGCCACAGGCACTAATTTGACAGGTGTACAGGTGCAGATGAATGGCCCTCGAATGTATGGTGTCTGTGTGAAGACTGTACACCTGCATTCCCACCTCTGTAAAATTAGGACCTGCAGCTGTGTTCGTACACCTCCAAGCCACAAAAATTAACCACTGATTCACACTATACACCTTATCCACAAAGAGCTTTATTTTTTAACTCTGTGAGTTATGCTGTATTTTTGTCTGCTAATAATGATTTTATTGTATCTTTAGCGAAATATAGCTTTAATATTTTCTTGGGGGGGCCTGTCAGGTAGTATGTATAGGGCCCCACAATTTGTATCAGCAGCCCTGCATGTATGAAAACTGTATTTTGCTTTTCACATAATTGGATAATTAAACCCTTGATGTCAATATAACCCACCAGCGCACGTTCCCAGCACAGTGACTGGGTCTTACCAAGAAACAGAAGGGAGATCCCCTAGTGGACTTTAAAGGCACCAAGATATATGAACTCAAAGAGTAAGGTATAAATATAATTTATTCAGCGTTTAACAAAAAGTTTGTTTATACATAAAAATAGAGTCGTATATGGAACAGTTATAAAACTACCTGAAAACAATAATATAATGAAGCAAAAAAGTATACGGGAGATGATTTTCCAATTATAAACCCGACGTTCGGAGAATTGTCTCTTTCCTCAGGGGAAACGGACGGATCAGCCCGTGATAACTTAGTACATGTTCTCTATATATATAACCTTCCATATAACATGTTAAAAACAAAGAAATAAGCAATGTAGCACCCTGGAGTTGCTGGTGAATTTGGAAAAATGGGTATATAGAATTAAAATTGTGCTAGATGTCTGCTGGCGTTTCCCATTCACCCATGCTGGAGTCGACACAACCAAAACCAAAAAAGTGGTTGAATTTTGTCTTGAGAGAACCGCAGCAGAAACCAGACTCCTTACCAAGAGCCCTGGGTCCTGCACTATTGATCGGGACCCAGAACTCCCAATACGAGCCCCCTGATCTCTGCGGTTGCCTCTGATTGGCCACCACAGTGATCAGTCACTGTGAAGCCCACCTCTCTGTTTCTCTCTCTCTCTCTCTGTGAAAGGAGAGGAAAGATACATAGGGATTGATTTACTAAAGGCAAATAGACTGTGCACTTTGCAAAGTGCAGTTGCTCCAGAGCTTAGTAAATGAGCAGAAGCTCTGATGACTTCCATCATCCAATCATGTCCAAGCAAAAATTCATTTTTTTTTTACTTTCCTTGCATGTGATTGGGTATTCTTTGCAAAGTTAAGCTTTACCCCATTTATTAAACTCTGAAGCAACTGCACTTTGCAAATTGCGCAGCCAATTTGCCTTTAGTAAATCAACCCTATTGCATCTTTCTTTCTCCTTGTAGAGAAAAAAAAGTGTGTAAAAAATAATAATAAATAAATAATAAAATACCTAGTTCAAGGTTTGATGTAGGTCAGTGCCAAGGTTAGTGTTTGGGTCAAGTAAGGATCAAAAGGTCAGAGTCAGCATATTTTGGATAGGATTATTTTTTTTTTTATTATCATCAGTGTCAGGACATGTCAAGCCTCGTACACACGGCCGAGGAACTCGACGTGCCAAACACATCGAGTTCCTCGGCCAGTTCAGCACTGAAGCCGCCGAGGAGCTCGGCGGGATGAGTTCTCCCATAGAACAACGAGGAAATAGAGAACATGTTCTCTATTTCCTCGCCGAGCTCCTCGTCGGCTTCCTCGGCCGAAAGTGTACACACGGCCAGTTTCCTCGGCAGAATTCAGCCAGAAACTCGGTCGGAAGCTGAATTCTGCCGAGGAAACTGGTCGTGTGTACGAGGCCTCAGTGTGTTTTAGGTAGGACAAAAAGAAGAAGCAAAAAATACTACGGGTACTACGGGTACAAACAACAAATAGATACACATATTTGGTATTGCTACAATCATCAGAAACAGGAGAATTTATTGTAGACTGTTCTTTGGTGGTAGGTTATGGTAGTAACAAGAAATATACAGCTAAATAAAATACATTTTTTTTTACTATTTGGGCCAGTTCTCTTTTGATAATAACAAAAAAATCAGGAAATATCCATTACCATTTACCATTTACCACCAAATGAAAGCCCAATTTTTTTCATTTGTCCTTAAAAAAAAAGTACGGTTTTACTAACACATGTCCAAGTTGCAAAATTGTGCTTAGGCATTAAGATTTATTTAACTCCTAGGCGTGGAGGATTTAAAGAGAATTTTCACTAAATTTCTTGATTTTTCCAAACCTTGCTAAAAGCCAAAACTGCTGTATCGACAGTTCAGGTTTGCTACACAGAAGCACATGACATCATGTTCCAAATTTCTAAAAATATCAAACGTAAATGTGATGTTTAAAATGATATACAGTAGATACCATTCTTTAAATACTTTAAATTAAATTCTTTAAATTTGAGTACCTTGTAGGATCACTTTTCATTGATATTATCCTTTGAAACAGACCCAAACAGCAGTATTGTAATTTCTTTGTAAACATAGTAAGTAAAGCTTTCTCTGATCATGCAACAGTCTTTTGTTTTGTGGTCTTCTATTTTTAAAAGTTATTCTTGTGAAAAGCTTTGGGTCAGTTGCCTGCACAGAGCAGGTTATGAAACAGCTTCCTGCTTATTTGAAACTTGAAGAAGATAAAGAAACTGAAGAAACTAAGCTACTTATCTTTATTACTAGCTCAGGATCCTGGTTTTCCTACTTTCCATTGATGATTAGTGCCTATGAATTGTGCAGAGCTGCTGCTTTCATGTCAGGCTCACACTGCCCATGACGGACTGTGATCTGTTAACCGTTCCTAAAACAAGACCAATGTTAAAACAAACGGAGCTTGGCAGCCATGTGAAGCTCAAGATCCGCTTTCAGATCTATTAAAACAGGATTTATGCAGCTTAGAGCCAAAAATGTTATACCACACTTCCTCCTTAAAATCAAACAATATGATTAATATTTTGCCATCTGTGGATAGCTTCCAGCATTTCTTATATAAAACACAATTGTTATAAATACTATAGCATATATCATCAAGTGGTTCACAAGAATTCTGTTCCTCTCCAAAAGAGAACCCCAGACTAAAAAACAACTTTTTGATATTTCTGTAAAGTAAAAATGTATATTTGCATTTCCTTCTTGTGTATATGTTTTAAAAGCAAATAACATCAGTGAAATTCCACAAAGCGGAAATAATCAGAATTTTAGAATTTTAGTAATTCTTCTAAAGGTCTGACATGTCTATTACCAAAACAAATTATAGCACAACTACAATACATACAGGTGAAACTCGAAAAATTTGAATATCGTGTAAAAGTTCATTTATTTCACTAATGCAACTTAAAAGTTTAAACACATATGAGATAGACTCATTACATGCAAAGCAAGATAGTTCAAGCCGTGATTTGTCATAATTATGATGATTATGGCTTACAGCTCATGAAAACCCCAAATTCCACAATCTCAGAAAATTTGAATATTGTGAAAAGGTGCAATATTCTAGGCTCAAAGTGTCCCACTCTAATCAACTAATTAAGCCATGACACCTGCAAAGGGTTTCTGAGCCTTTAAATGGTCTCTGAGGCTGAGTTCACACTACTACACTACTTTCATCCTACTTTGCTCTGCTACATTGGTCCTACATTGATCCTACATTGGTCCTACATCCATCCTACTTTCATGAACAGGATACTACTTTGGTCCGACTTCAATGATATTCAATGGGCATGAAGTAGGATCAATGTAGGACCAAAAGTAGTACAGGGAGCATTTTCAAAGTCGGACCGACTTGTGTAGGACGCTACAAGACGCTCTCATAGGGAAACATTGAACACAGAGCAAAGTAGGATGAAAGTAGTGTAGTAGTGTGAACCCAGCCTCAGTAGGAATCACAATCATGGCAAAGACTGCTGACCTGACAGTTGTGCAGAAAACCATCATTGACACCCTCCATAAGGAGGGAAAGCTTCAAAAGGTAATTGCAAAAGAAATTGGATGTTCCTAAAGTGCTGTATCAAAGCACATTAATAGAAAGTTATGTGGAAGGGAAAAGTGTGGAAGAAAAAGGCGCAGAAGCAGCAGGCATGACCACATCCTGGAGAGGATTGTCAGGAAAAGGCCATTCAAAAGTGTTGGAGACTTTCACAAGGAGTGGATTAAGGCTGGAGTCAGTGCATCAAGAGCCACCACACACAGACGGATCCTGGACATGGGCTTCAAATGTCGTATTCCACTTGTTAAGCCACTCCTGAACAACAAACAAAGTCAGAAGCATCTTTCCTGTGCTAAAGAAAAACAGACCTGGTCTGTTGCTCAGTGGTCCAAAAACCTCTTTTCTGATGAGAGCAAATTTTGCATCTCATTTGGAAATCAAGGAGCCAGAGGCGCCCAGAGGCGCCCAGAGGCGATTCAGTTCGCATGTGTTGCGCTATATAAGTTTTTCACTCACTCACTCAGAGTATGGAGGAATAATGGAGAGGCACACGCTGCAAGATGCTTGAAGAACAGTGTGAATTTTCCACAGTCTGTGTTGATTTGGGGAGCCATGTCATCTGCTGGTGTTGGTCCACTGTGCTTCATTAAGTCCGGGGTCACCGCAGCCAATTACCAGGAGATTTTGGAGCACTTCATGCTTCCTTCCACAGACGAGCTCTATGGGGATGCTGACTTCATTTTTCAGCAGGACTTGGCACCTGCCAACACTGCCAAAAGCACCAAAACCTGGTTCAATGACCGTGGGATTACTGTGCTTGAGCAAACTTGCCTTATCTGAACCCTATAGAGAATCTATGGGGCATTGCCAAGAGAATGATGAGAGACATGAGACTGAACAATGCAGAAGAGCTGAAGGCCGCTATTGAATCATCCTGGTCTTCCATAACACCTCAGCAGTGCCACAGGCTGATAGCTTCCATGCCACGCAGCATTGAGGCAGTAATTGCTGCAAAAGGGGCCCAAACCAAGTACTGAGTAAATATGCATGCTTATACTTTTCAGAGGTCCGATATTGTTCTATGTACAATCCTTGTTTTATTGATTGCATGTAATATTTACATTTTTTGAGATTGTGGATTTGGGGTTTTCATGAGCTGTAAGAAATAATCATCACAATTATGACAAACCACGGCTTGAACTACCTTGCTTTGCATGTAATGAGTCTATCTCATAAATTAGTTTCACCCTTTAAGTTGCATTAGTGAAATAAATGAACTTTTGGACAATATTCAAATTCTTTGAGTTTCACCTGTAGTTACATAGTTAGTCAGATTGAAAAAGACAACTAGTTCAACCAATAATGTTGTACCACTATGAAAAAAAAATCATCATTGCATATTTTTGATTTATGGTACATTTGCTTTAATGTATGGTCCCATTATCTTCTGCCCCAACCACTGAAGCCACTCTGCATACAGGTCTCAGACTGGTCTTGTTCACATTATCATGCCTCCATTGTAAACAGTGCATGTCACATACCTGGTTGAGGTCAAGTTGACTTAATGGCCTCCCATACACTTCCTATGCTATTTCCCTGGAGTTGACACGGTATAACAGGGCAGCAAATGCTTGCCTGTAGGAGTTCTTGGCTGGGAAACAATGTAGCAGTTGCAGGTTCTAAAGCATTAAGATTTTTCACCATATGCATTTCCTTACCGGAGCCCATCCGATCAAGCGAGTGCAGCAGCTCCAACTATGTCCTCAGTGGACAGATTGATAGCAGTGGGAGTGATTGGCTGCTGCTGCTGTCAATCAAATCAGATGACAAGGGAGTGGGGGTGGGGCTGAGTCCTGCTTTCTCTGGCAATGGATGCAGCGGTGGGACTCGGAAGCGAGCACGCATGGGTTCTTCTAGGGAAAACGACTTTCTGTGGGGCCTCCCGATGAAGGGGAGGAGCCTGGAGCGCCGGCAGGGAGCCCCAGAATGGTTTTGCACAGAGCTGTCTCGATCCTCTTCTTTGGGGGTCCTCTGCTGGCTGTCCAGGCCCCTCCTCTTCATCGGGTGTCCCCCCAAGGTAAGTATGGGTATGTTTGTTATTTTTATAAAAAAATAAATAAATAAGCTTTACAACTACTTGTAGTCTGTGCAGTGGGAAAACTGGCAGCTGGCAGATGCAGGATCTCTGATGTGTGGTCAGGCAGGCACATGCTGGCAACAACCAGGCACCAGAAGTGCAGAATCAGGAAACTTAAGCAGAGTCAGGGTTAAGTAACGGAACAGCAGGCAGGAAACAAGGTAGGGTCACAAGAAATGGAGTATAAGGAACAAGCAGAGTCAAATGAAGCCACATCAGAGTACACAACCAAGCACGGGATCAGGTCATAGGTAATGTGAGTTGACAAGCATTTAGCAATCTTTTGGATTCCTGTATAGCTTTAAATAAGCCAATATGTGCCAAAGTGTCTGTGCTCACATGCACGCTCATCCATGGTAATGTGCGTTAATGTCAGAAGCTTAATTGGAAAAATTAGGAAATCGGGAGGATCCTGTTATTTACATGAAGTCTATTTGCTGCATGTAATACAGTTACTCTAGGTTACAGGTTCAGGGTATCTAGGAAGACAAGCTATGCTCATCTATTCTGGTAGCACCTGGGGTCCCACTTCTATTTCATTTATCCACTGGGAATACATATACAGGGATTGCAGCTTTTGATTGAATACATATGATACATTAATAACATTTGATATTGCGCCAGAAGAAGTAGAATTGTCTATGAAACTTGTTGAGGGATCTTGAGTCCAATACATCTGATGCACATCTGTAAATGTGTTTTTTTGTTTGCAAGCATAACAATATCCTTGTTAATATGGTTGATGCTGTTATGAGCCCTATATTAGCCTCTTGAATTATGTTTTATATATAGCACTTTTTAGGTATCTGTTGCCTGCATCTGTTAACATTGGTTTTGTACTGAATAAAATCGATTGTGCTCTTTTAACATTTTTCCAATGACGTAGACTATTTCTATACCCTAAAAAGTCCCATTTAATTCTTAATAGTTTTTTGTTTTCTGTTTTATTCAGGATGAGGCATGCCCTTTAAGAGATGAGTTTGAACACTTTAAGAGTTGTTTGGAATCCTTAATAATCCTTGCGTTGTAAAATTGAAAAACAACACCCTTACACAATGGAGGACACCAGTCCACACCCATTTTAGCATGCTAGCTGATGTAAACTAGCCTTTATTGGGATAAGTAAAGGATGTCTCTACAATTATGTTACAAAATAAGAGCAGACAACAATGTATTCTTGAAATACAGAACTTGTGTTTATTTTATTTAGAGTCAGAAAATCACAAATCATACAGTTGCTCATGTAGATTTACAAATGGCCATGTTGAGAACACATAAACCCATAGACGCATCCACACTTCTTGCTCCATGGCAGAGGGAAACATCTATACCTCAGTAAGTTATGTGGTCAGTTTCCAGCAAACAGAGGCTAGAATGACTTAAACTGACAAACATCTGCCAGACGTAACCAGCAAATTACAGTCAATAGGATATCATGTTTATTTCTAATTATCCTGCACTTATATCATCATATACTCCAATTTCAATCAAGAGCTACAGAAATAATTGATATGGCCCATCTGTCTGTGGGTAGACTAAGAGCCACCATAAAAATCACAGAACTGGCTTGAGGCATCTGTGCTCTACATACAAGTCCAAGCTTATTGGGTGGAAATAAAAGCTAACATACAAGGATTTCCAAAATGTCCAACCACTTGTCCCCCCAGCAGGTCTAGTTCATCGTTGTCTGCTTTTTCCTAATAGATGAGATAATTTAAGATGAAAAGGGAGATTGCCATGTCTGTGGGAAGCTTAAAGGGGAGGTTCACCCTAAAAACGACTTTCTAGTATTACAATGGCCCCCCACATTACAATACAATTATGCCTATTATGTTTTTTTTTATGCTGTACATATCTTGGTACAGCTAATTCACCCGTGGCTTCCGGGTTGCGAGTCCCGCGGGAGTGGGCGTTCCTAACTTGCTGGTGATTGACGTGATGACCAAAAATGAGCTCCCCCCGTCGCGTAAGCTGCGTCACGATTGCCGAAAGGAGCCGAACGGCGGTGCGCAGGCGCAGTATAGCGCCGACTCGCCGTTCGGCTCCTTTCGCCAATCGTGACGCAGCTTACGCGACGGGGGGAGCTCGTTTTTGGTCATCACGTCAATCACCAGCAAGTTAGAAACGCCCACTCCCGCGGGACTCGCAACCCGGAAGCCACGAGTGAATTAGCTGTACCAAGGTATGTACAGCATAAAAAAAAACATAATAGGCATAATTGAATTGTATTGTAATGTGGGGGGCCATTGTAATACTAGAAAGTAGTTTTTAGGGTGAACCTCCCCTTTAAGGCTAGGATCTGGTTGGATACTGAAAGCAAGGAAACCAATTAAAACATTCCTTGTGAATATCAGATAGTCTGGGATTTAAATTTAGACTGATAAGCAGTACTTGTTTTAAAATCCATGTGATCAATTAGTGATTGCATGAAAAGGGAACAGTTCCTCCATTATGCATCAACTGCATATGAACAATTACATCACTTGGTGAGAAAATTCAAAGAGGGTTCTGGCGAATGTAAAGTTTACCATATTCAGTATAAATAAATTGTACAATTTCTATCCAATACCATTTAGATTTACAAAAACTATTTAATGTGAGGGCCCAGGTAAAAATCCAATCAATCCGAATCTGATTAGGGTTTGGAACCCCAAACCTTATTCAGATTTCTATAATTGTTTTCTATAATTTCTATAATTGTCTCTCAAGGGATGGTACTTCCTTAGGCCTCGTATACACGATAGGTTAACTAGAGGACAACGGTCTGATGGACCATTTTCATCGGTCCAAACCGATCGTGTGTAGGCCCCATAGGTTATTTACCCTTAGGTTAAAAAAAAGCCAACTTGCTTTAAAATTAACCTATGGAATCCTAACGGATGGGAAAAAACGATCGTTAGTAGGCACGTCCATCCGTTAAAAATCCACGCATGCTCAGAATTAAGTCAACACATGCTTGGAAGCATTGAACTTCGTTTTTTTTCAGCACGTCGTTGTTTTTTACGTCACTGCGTTCTGACACGATAGTTTTTTTAACTGATGGTGTGTAGGCACGACGGACCATCAGTCAGCTTCATAGGTTAACCTATGACAACGGTCCTTCAGACCGTTGTCCTCTGGTTAACCTATCGTGTGTACGAGGCCTCAGGATGCGTATTAATTCATACTACCCCCACACACAATACGTTTATGAATCTGATTGGGAAGACCTTTGCATTACTAAGTTGTTCAAAGACCTAAGATCCCTTTAACAATGGCCTGAGTAGGTCCACTTGTCAGTTTTTCAGGCAGATCTGATCGGAAATTCCATGTTAGCCTATGGGAGGCTGAGTGTAAGTGGACATTTTACATCCAATCACCTCTACATCTGTCCAGCTCTGAAAAAAAAAAAAAAAAGATCATCCTTTTCCATTTTTTTCAGACCTCAATGTGATATATCAGACGTAATCAAGTGTAAACTGCTTCAAGTCTGTTTACATCTGGCCTCAAATAGATCTAATATGGGTCTGGAAAACTACGTATTTAAATGCATCATAAAATAAATAAATAAAATAATTGACACGTATGTCACACATATGTTCTGCTCTCATTCAGCAGGAAATCTCTTCACAGATCCCCTGTGTATTGGACCAGATGACACTTATGTGTAAGAAGCCTAAAAACATTGTACACTCAGACTGAAACATGTTTTATTGGCATTAGACTATGGGCAGATCCCTTACCATTTTATTGCTGTAATATTTGCACCCTAAAACATTCTCTTTATCTGCTGGGAAAGATGTGTGCTCAATGGAGACTGATAAGTTTCATCTGGTTAATTAGAAATTTGTATTATATGTTCCATGACCCATTGCCATGTAGTTTTTAATGTTCACATCATGGAGGATCAAAGGGATCTCTAGCAGGTACATCCTGCAATGTTTGGTGTAGATTAAAACTGTATTCTCTGTTTGTATCCAGCTCATGTACATATTTACTCTGCTAACATTCAAATACAGTGTAATATCCTTCTTTGGTTACACAGGAGGTACAAGTGTTAAATGAGGCTTAAGGGAGAAAAAACTAAAGAGAAAAAAAATCTAAAAAGTGATAATGCTCCATTATAGATTTATGTACATAAGTAAGAGGGACACAACTAATGCTGCCTGGTTCTTATTGTACCATGTCTATTAACATCTTTTCTTTTTTTTTTATTTCTCTCACGGTCTTGTGTAGCACCATTGTTATTTATATAGTGGATATGTTTATAGTGCACTGATAGTTGGCCAAATATTCCATGTTTACCTGATATGGCTTTGTAGCTTCCAAGGCAACCAAATGCATTCATATGTGAGTGCAATGCAGTGATTTATGTATTGCAGTGATACAAGGGGCAAAAAGACCAGGGGCTTCAGCCTGAAGGTGGTGTGGGGGGGGGGGGGGGGGGGGGTTCCTACCTGATGCACACTGACCTACTTGACGCGCACTGACCTACCTGACATACACTGACCTACCTGACATACACTGTAAATGACCTACCTGAAATACACTGACCTACCTGACATACACTGACACACACTGAGTGACCTACCTGACCAGACTTCAGGTGTCGTGACCTCCGAGTCTTCCTCCAGCTCAGCTGTAGTGTGTGGCGCGCCCATCAGAGTAGAGTAGACTAGACAGCACTGCAGCAGGCACGCCACTGATGACTCCAGGCAGCCAGAGCCATGACAGGAGAGGAGAGCCGCCAGAGCACCGAGCGGGGATCTCATAGTGACATGGTGGCCGCATTGTAATTCCCGCCTTCTGGAGCCTGCAGCACTTATGATGGACGTCATATGTCCCACAGTCCATTGGCCCAGTGGAATGTCCATCATAGACACTGCAGGCTCCAGGAGTCAGGACCTGCTATGTCACTTGGCCGTGTTCGCTGCTCAAGGTCAGATCGGTCCTCAAGACTTGAGTCTGCCTGCAGTGCAAGCGCGCGCTTTTCCTCCCGCCATGACCGTGCGCAGATGCAGTGTGTCTCCCGCTTTAGGAGTCCGGGCCGGCCGTGCATGCCTATAATAACATCACACATGCCGCGATCCTGGCATTCATTGGACCAGTGTGATGTCCATCATAGGCGCTGCTGGGTTCAGGAGGCAGCGCCTCCTAGACATGGCAGTGCCTATGATGGATGTCTCACTGGTCCAATGCGGGCGGGACCATGTGACATCCAATAGACTTGGGAGTTAGGTGCTGCAGCCCACGTTTGTGCTTGCTGCTTAGATCAATCCCTGCTCATGCGCAGTGAGGCGCCACACTCTCTTGGGGGACTTGGGGCTAATAATTGTTTTATAAGCGGCCGAGACTCTGGGCTTTTTGGGGACTCCCGATGCCACTGAGTTATACAATCTGAAAATAATATCATTATTTCTGGCTTTGCTGAAATCCCTTTGCCTGAAAATTTTCATACAATATGAACATTGGACTGACTATTCATCATCCATCATGGAAAGTAAAAAACGTTAATATACTTATAGTTTAAAGTGGGACTAAACCCTAAATGAAAGACATTTAGTTTGCTAAAGCACTGTGTAACAAACAATTGCCATTTTTTTTTGTTCATTAAATCCAGTTTTTACCTTTTGGTCATCTTTTTTTTCATCTTAGTGCCACTGGCCTTCTCCAGAATTTTTAGCCACTTTCTATATACTTTTAATTGCTACGGTGTTGGGTGCACATCACTGCTCTGAACTGATTCCTGATATTGACCATGGTAGACCATGCTAGTGATATGAGGGCAAGGCTGCCTGTGGTTTCCACCAGGGGCGACACTTATAGGGTGATACTTCAGGAGCACAATTTGAAAATGATTGTTGCTCTATAACAGAAAGTGTCAGCACAAGGGCCTTCATTACATGATCACTAAAGCTGCCCATAAATGGATGGAAATTTGACCAGTTCGATCCATATATGGCCATCCTCATCTGACAGAGGTAGATCATTTGATTAGTGTTGAGCAGAATACGCCATATTCGATTTCGCGATATATCACGAATATATAGCCGAATATTCGAGAAATATTCGCTAAATTCGAATATTCGTGATATTTTATCGAAATGAAATGTTTGCGAAATTTCGCTATTGCGAATGCGAAAATAATTGCGAAATTTCGACAACTGCGGTAGGAGCACTCTGATTGGCTCAGAATAATCGTGATATTTTATCGAAATTTCGCAAAATGCGAATGCGATATTTATTGCGGAATTTCGACAACTGCGGTAGGAGCACTCTGATTGGCTCTGATGCAAAAGAAGGGCGGAGAAAATAATCGTGCGATATTCCGATTGCCGAATAATCGCATTGCGATTTTTCGGCAAGATAAAATGATCGCTTCAGCTACTCGGCCCAAGGTCTCTAATCATACCAGCAATGCTTTTAGACGTCGATGGAGATCTCTAGGATGTGATCTGTTCTAAAAATAAAATTGAAAAAAATGTGAATATTCGGAATAGCGAATATTCACCGCAAAATTCATCGCGAATACTCGAATATGCCATATTCGAGCCGAATATTCGCAATACGAATATTCGTGAGCAACACTACATTTGATCATCTTTTGTCGATCAGGAATGTTGGAACATTTTTCAGTCAGCAGCTGCAACCACTGATCAGTGTATTCTGATACATGCGATAGTGACGTATCATTACATCATCCATATATTTATGCCTATCACCCCACTGCATACAACTATCCTTAGTATCTGTTAACTGTTAACTGTTTCTTAATTACACAGGGTTTTCAGTGGGTTAGATAACAAATGTACTGAACTTTTAGCAGAAAGATTTTGCTTCCTTAAAGAGCGGAGGGATGTGTATAGCTAAAATAAACAGTTAAAATACATATACACATATAGATCATATCACATCCACACAACTATCAGCGATACAATGTTTTGTGTATGTCCTGAAAAACATTTTTACATACCAGACATTTGTGACTTCACTGTGAAAGCAATATTATTATTACACTGAGAAAAATTATAAACGCAACACTTTTGTGTTTGCCCCTATTTATCATGAGCTGAACTCAAAGATCTACAACTTTTTCTATGTACACAAAAGGCTTATTTCTCTCAAATATTGTTCACAAATCTGTCTAAGGCCTGGTTCACACTGGTGCGTTTTGACATGCGATTTGGCATGTCAAATCACATGTCAAAACGGCGGTATTTGCCGCAAATTGCCGGCAATGGCACCATCCTAATCGGCGCAGCACCGATTTCAAAAAGTTGTTTCTGTACTACTTTTTGCGATTTCCGCCCGCGATTTACATTGACATCTGCACAGATGTCTCCAAAATCGCGGCCAAAACAGGACTGCCAGCGGGAGTGAAATTGTGCGAGTTCAGCTGAACTCGCACGGCTTCACTCCCGCAGCCCAGTGTGAACCTGGGCTTAGGCTGGGTTCACACTACTACACTACTTTCATCCTACTTTGCTCTGTGTTCAATGTTTCCCTATGAGAGCGTCTTGTAGCGTCCTACACAAGTCGGTCCGACTTTGAAAATGCTCCCTGTACTACTTTTGGTCCTACATTGATCCTACTTCAGGCCCATTGAATATCATTGAAGTCGGACCAAAGTAGTATCCTGTTCATGAAAGTAGGATGGATGTAGGACCAATGTAGGATAAATGTAGGACAAATGTAGCAGAGCAAAGTAGGATGAAAGTAGTGTAGTAGTGTGAACCCAGCCTTAGTGAGCACTTCTCCTTTGCAGAGATAATCCATCCACCTCACAGGTGTGGCATATCAAGATGCTGATTAGACAGCATGATTATTGCACAGGTGTGCCTTAGGCTGGCCACAATAAAAGGTCTCTCTGCAGTAAAATGTGCACTTTTATCACACAGCACAATGACAAAGATTTCGCAAGTTTTGAGGGAGTGTGCAATTGGCATGCTGACTGCAGGAATGTCCACCAGAGCTGTTGCCCTTGAATTGAATGTTCATTTCTCTACCATAACCCGTCTCCAAATGTGTTTCAGAGAATTTGGCAGCACATCCTACCAGCCTCACAACTGCAGAACACGTGTAACCACACCAGCCCAGAACCTCCACATCCAGCATCTTCACTTACAAGAATGTCTGGGATCAGCCACCCGGACAGAGAATTTCTGCACAAACTGTCAGAAACAGTCGCAGGGATGCTCATCTGCATGCTCGTCGTCCTCATCAGGGTCTCGACCTGACTGCAGTAGTTTGTTGTCGTAACTGACTTGAGAGGGCAAATGCTCACATTCAATGGCATCTGGCACTTTGGAGAGGTGTTCTCTTCACGGATAAATCCCAGTTTTCACTGTACAGGGCAGATGGCAGACAGCATGTATGGCATTGTGTGGGTGAGAGGTTTTCTGTTGTCAACGTTGTGGATCAAGTGGCCCATGGTTGCAGTGGGGTTATGGTATGGGCAGGCATTTTCTATGGCATTTTGAATGCACAGAGATACCATGACAGGATCCCGAGGCCCATTGTTGTGCCATTCATCCACGACCATCACCTCATGTTGCAGCGTGATAATACATGGCCCCATGTTGCAAGGATCTGTACACAATTCCTGGAAGCTGAAAACACCCCAGTTTTTGCATAGTCAGCATACTCACTGGACATGTCACCCATTGAGCATGTTTGGGATACTCTGGATTGGCGTACACGACATCGTGTTCCAGTTCCTGCCAATATCCAGCAACTTCGCACAGCCATTTAAAAGAAATGGACCAACATTCCTCAGGCCACAATCAACAACCTGATCAACTCTATGCAAAGGAGATGTGCTGCACTGCATGAGGCAAATGGTGGTCACATCAGTTACTGACTGCTTTTCGTTTCCCCCCCCATCCCTCCAATACAGTAAAACTGCACATTTTAGAGCTGCCTTTTATTGTGGCCAGCCTAAGGCACACCTGTACAATAATCATGCTGTCTAATCAGCATCTTGATATACCACACCTGTGAGGTGGATGGATTATCTTGGCAAAGGAGAAGTGCTCACTAACACAGATTTAGACAGATTTGTGAACAATATTTGAGAGAAATAGGCTTTTGTGTACATAGAAAAAGATGTAGATCTTTGAGTTCAGCTCATGATAAATAGGGGCAAACACAAAAGTTTTGAGTTTATCATTTTTCTCAGTGTATATTGCAATATTATTATATTGCAGCTTATGAATTATTTTACCAATTCTCATGTGATAGCTGTATTAGTTACCTTTTTTAGGCTTTCTTTCTTCTATTTTCATCTGGTAGTCCAGCCAGCAAGTCTGTTGTTTTTCACAGCACAAACTCTCGGGCAGAATGTATCAGTTTATTCTTCTTCACTGATGTGCGCTGATGATGATGCACTGATGGACACTAATAGTCAGCACTGATGGGCACTGATAGGTGGCACTGATAGAGGGCACTGATGAGGAGGCACTGATTGGCAGCACTGATGGTCATTGATCGGCAGCACTGATTGACAGCACTGATGGGCAGCACTGATAGGCATTGGTTGGCAACGATAGGCAGCACTTATGGGCACTGTTGGGTCTGCACTGATAATCAGGACACAGAGTCCTTTGACACTAGCTGGTTACCAGCTCTCTCCTCTCCTCAAGCTGTGACAGCATGAGGAAAGGAATGCTGATAACCAGCAAGTGTAGACAGAGCCAATCACGTGGTAAAGAGCCGTTGTCTTTGGCGCTTTACCCCGATTGGTAATGCACTATATCCTAGGGAAACAGAACATCACCAATCGCCAAGCTGCGCACCCCCAAGGGAATAGAGAGAGAATAAAGAATAGGAAGAAGTAATTTGATGTCCTCCCAGAACTAGAGTGGTCCCGCCCATCCGTATTTTGACTATACGGTATGTGGGAACATAACATGCTTTGGGGATGTCTTAAAGTTGCATGTTAATAGAACATATTGATGTAGTTACATGTTTTGTTTACAAACAGAAGCTGGAAGGGGATCTCTTATTTAGTGGCAGTAGCCTACCACTGCTAAATGACAGATGCCTGGCCAGCTTCTGTTTGTAATCATACCAACTAGGGATCTCTCATTTAGCAGCAAAACGCTACTGCTGCTAAATGAGAAATCCCCATCTGCCTTTTGTTTGCAAACAAATAGGCAAGGGTTCAAGGGTGATGTCTTTGACCAAATATTGTCATGACATCCTGAGATCCCTGTCTGGTTTGTTTACAAACAGAAACCTGCTGCAGATTTGTCATTTGCAATGAAAGCAGAAGACTGGCAGCATCATTAGGCAGCAGGTCAGCATCACTGGATGGCTTTAGTAGTGATAGCACTACCATGGCAAAATGACAAATCCCCAGCCGACTCCTATTTGCAAACAAATCCGTCTAGGGATCTGTCATTTAGTGGCAGTAACACTACTGTTGTGATAACTGTAGCACTACAACTGAAAAATGACTGATCCCTAGCCAGCTGGCATTTGTAAACAAACCAGCTGGACATCCTGGGTGATGTTATTGACCAAATATATTATGATTATGTTTGATCAATGACTTCACCCTGTATCCCCAGACAATAAGTTTACAAACACCAGCCAACTGTTGCTGTCATTTTTGTGCTAGAGTTATGCCGCGTACACATGACCGTTATTCATGTCATGGAAAAAAACAACGTATTTCTCAACGTGATTCCTCTCAAGCCTGCCTTGCATACACGCGATCGTGATAAAAATGCTCGAACAAAGCGCGGTGACATACAACACGTATGATGGCACTATAAAGGGGAACTTCCATTCAAATGGCGCCACCCTTTGGCCTTATTAAGCTAATTTCCCATCTCATAACTTGCTTCTGAGCATGCACGTTTTTCCCCCCTCGTTAAAGCATACACACGACCGTTTTTCACAACGAGAAAAACGACGACGAGAAAAACGACGAGAAAAAATAGATCAGGTTCTACATTTTTAATGGCCATTTTTTTGCGTCGAGAAAAATGCTCTGGAGCCTACACACGGCCGTTTTTCACGACCAATTAAAAAAATTGCATTTTTCTCCTCATGAAAAACTGTTGTGTGTACGCGACATTAGAACTACAACAGGATCTGTCATTGTGCATCGGGAGTGCGACAGGTGAACATTGTTGGGTTAGAGGTTGTTATGTCGGCAGAACAACATTGTCAGGCGCTGTTGTTGTCATGGAGGTGGGTCAAAACCATTGACAAGGATCTACATGGCTGGACAATGAGACTGATGTTGAACACTGAGATATTGGAATTGATTTACTAAAGGCAAATTGATTGTGCACTTTGCAAGTGCAGTTTCACTCATTTTTCCAAGAGCTTTGTGAATGTGGCAACGCTCTGCTGCTTTTCATCATCCAATCATATTCAAGAACACTGTCTTTTTTCTCCTTGTGCCTTGGGTATTATACAAAGTGAAACTTCAACACAATCACCAAGCTGTGGGGAAAATTAGTGCAACTGCACTTGCCAAGTTCCATTATTAATTCAACCCCTCTGTGTACTTTTTTATACATCATGGAAACAAGTGATAAGAGGTACTATGTACCCATACCCATACTAGGGAGTGGATATCTGGGAACCCAATTATTATAAAGAGGGCTTACAGATTCTGATAAGTTGCAAACTCTTACATCTCTTTTGGGGGCAGGATGTGGTGTAGATGTCCTGGTGTAGAAGGTGGACAAAAGGGAGGACAAGGCTTTGCTGTTGAGGAGAGAAGAGACTCATCCCACATCCTGTCCACATAAAAGATATGAGGCTTTGCGAGAGGGGGACCTATTGGAATTGGTAAGGCCCTCTTTATGATGAGGGGCCCCTCAGATATCTGCCTCCCCAATAGAACCCCCTTTTACTCACCAAAAAAAAGTTAAAAATAAATAAAACCCTCTTGCTGCAACAAAGTCCTTCATTAAAAAAAAACAAAAAAAAAACAATGTCCCCTGGTTGTAAATCTGACATCAATAATGTAGATACTAATGAGTCATGACAATGTGCCACCGCCACAACCCATCACTCAAAGACGTTGACCCACCAACATGATTACCTGCCCTTTGATGATGTTCACCAGGCTGTCACACTCCTGCACAAAATTACAGATAAATCCCCTGCTGACAGCTGTATGTAAACATACTGACCTGGGATTCTGGATAAATCATTGACCACGACCAGATATGACCCTGACCATTGGTTTGTTTAGAGACACCAGCCAACTGGTGCTGTCATTTTGCAGCAGTAGTGCCGGAGTTATTGTTGCAGTATTGTCACCACCGATAGTTCTCCAGGTAATGTCTGGTTACACGCATATTGTAAGGAAAATGTATAGGAATGATTCAGATTAGCCTGAAAGGGTTACTGAATCTGAGTCTAGAAAAGGGATCCTAGCAGTTTCCCTAGGCAGACAGTAAAGATCAGAAGATGAAAAAGAGACACCAAAAAACTGTGCACCAGCATTATTTGTTAGAGTAATAAAAATGCACACATTTAAAACATTATTGTTTATATATTATAAGAGATTCAATTATACATGCTATAGACTCACAGTGTGATTATCTCTTACACATTTCACATGGAGAATGAGATCTTATCTTTTTGTTCTGCTGAAAACATTTTTGCCTCATGTTCTGAGTATGTCGTGTTGATAAGATCACATACAATATTCCCAGAATTAAACAGCAGATAATGTATTTTGAGTGCTTGTAACTCAGCACCTTTCTATTATATGCTTCTATATTGTGTAATCTTCACAAACACCAGAACGGAATCACTAGATCTGTGTTCTAGAATAACTTACTGCTTGTAAAGCAAATTGCAACTTAATTGGGAAGTTCACTAGCAGCCACATACCAATTATCTTAGCCAGGGTTCCTTTCCTAGTTGGTAAAGTAAAACCTTGTTCTCTGGCCACCCCATTTTGTGTAGTATAAGCAGTGCTGGGACAAGGCCATTTGGTGCCCAGGGCGAAGATGGCAAACTGCGCCCCCCCCCCCCCCCGTTTTTAAGTAGGACTCAATGTCGTTTCAAAACAAGAACATACTTAAAATAATACAAATTCCCAGGCCTCCTCTCTGCACACATCCCCACCACTTTCCCAGCCCTCCTCTCTCTACACCCCCCCCCCACTATCCCAGCCCTCATTTCTGCACAAATCCCCCCACTTTCCCAGGCCTCCTCTCTGCACACATTCCCAACACCTTCCCAGCCCTCCTCTCTCTAAACCCCCCCACTTTCCCAGCCCTTCTCTCTGCACAAATCCCCCCACTTTCCCAGGCCTCTTCTCTGCACACATTCCCCCCACTTTCCCAGCCCTCCTCTCTGCACACCCCCCCACTTTCCCAGCCCTCCTCTCTGCACAAATCCCCCCACTTTCCCAGGCCTCTTCTCTGCACACATTCCCCCCACTTTCCCAGCCCTCCTCTCTGCACACCCCCCCCACTTTCCCAGCCCTCCTCTCTGCACAAATCACCCCACTTTCCCAGGCCTCTTCTCTGCACACATTCCCCCCACTTTCCCAGCCCTCCTCTCTGCACACCCCCCCCCCACTTTCCCAGCCCTCCTCTCTGCACAAATCCCCCCACTTTCCCAGGCCTCATCTCTGCACACATGCCCCCCACTTTCCCAGCCCTCCTCTCTCTACACCCCCCACTTTCCCAGCCCTCCTTTCGCTACACACACCCCCCCACACTTTCCCAGCCCTCCTTTTGCTACACCCCCCCCCACTTTCCCAGCCCTCTTTTCTGCACAAATCCCCCCACTTTCCCAGCTCTCCTTTCTGTACAAATCCCCCCCACTTTCCCAGGGCTCTTTTCTGCACAAATCCCCCCCACTTTCCCAGCCCTCCTCTCTGAACAAATCCTGCAACTTTCAAAGCCCTCCTCTCTGCCCCTCCACACATACATTTTCCCAGTTCTTCTCCATGCTCAAATCCTCCCACACACTTTCACAGTTTAGTCTCTGTGGAGCGCTCTCTCTCTCTCCTCTCCCCCTTCCCCCGTTTCTCATTCCCAGCTCCCTCACCTCTTCCACCACCAGTTCTCCAGACCATATGGTATGCACAGGCTTTTTTTGCAGGTGATCAAGGAGCTGTAGCTGAGGCGGAGTTTCAGGGCTCCTCCGTGCTACATTATAGAGGCGGGGACGGAAGCTGTCTCCTGCATCAACACAGACAGCTGTACATTGCCACGCTGGGAGCCAAAGGATGCGAGGGCTGCGCAGCGCTAGTGTGTAATGACAGGTTGGAGCAGAAAGCCCTGAGAAGGACACTTCATTCACTGTGCCCCCCATACCCAATAAATTGTACCGCCCAGGGCATCCGTCTCTTCCGTCCCTCCCTTGTACCGGCTCTGAATATAAGCTACTCCATTAGAGTATGTAGAGCATGTAGTACCAAATAATTGGAATGTAGAGTGGACCTTGCATCAGATAATTGTTTTCATGTTAAGTGCAGCATTGTAAGTCGTGTGTAGGTAATACACTTACAGGTATTTTATACTTCTTTTAGAGATTCAGTACTCCTCCTGACAATTTCTCCATTTACTCTTCTCTCCAGATAGACAGCGTCATCTCTGTTCAGACATTATCCAGGGTCAGTATCCACTTACTGGACTGACATGCTAGCTGAGAGATGACACAATGATGTAATCCCTGGTGCCTGTATTCACAAAAGTGTAACACAGATCCGACCCCTGCTGCAGCCTTTCGCCTTGTGACTTGAAAGAAATTTACAATATAGGGGCAAAACACATGTTCATTTTAAAGTCCACCAGTTGGCACAATGTACACTAATGTCACAAAAGTCACTACTGTGGCAATTCACGAGATAATCAAAATAACCTGGACATCTGATAAGGTTAATTAAACGTATAATTACACCAAGAAAGCATTGTCCACAGGTAGGCACTGCCCGGGTCATTGCTTTAACCACCCTGGCGGTATGATTATGTCTGATTTTTGCTTCTCAAAGCGGTACATTGTTTTGCATAGAAATGTGGCTTTTTTATTGTAGGCCTGTAATCCTTAGGAATAACTCACTTAAATCTGCCCAAACAAGAGTCTAGTAGACATCCCGGGTATGATAAAGTTTGAATCACGAAAATCATAAATTATAATATAATAAATAATTACAAATACTTATCAAAAATAATAATATAATAATAATAACATGTATTCAATAATGCAATTAAATCAAAAACATTGAAATTTGCTCATTTGCAAAATTGTCACTGTCGTCACTTTCAGTGTTTGATGACAAATTTCCCCACGAATCACTATCACTCAATTCTGAAAGTGATTCTTATATACTATCGCTTTTGATGTAAAAGGACACTTTTTGATTGCCATGGACATTCTCAAGTTTCCAGGCAGAAAGAACAGTATATATAATATAAAACTATATATAGTTATATCCCTGCGGAATGTGGTCCCCTACCCTTGGTCTGATCATGCAATTTTATTGTTTGATATAGATCTTCCAGGTGGGGGCGATAATGAAGGAGTTCAGCATAAAGTTGCTACCTTCCGAAGTTTTAAAGACTTCCCCCAAGAGCTATTTAATCAACATTTAGCAACAGAGTTAGCTAATAACTCAGAAGGTAAAAAAAAAAACGGATGAGTTTTTTCAGATGATGCATTATGGTATAACAGCAGCCCTGGTCATAGTAGCTCCAGTACAGTCCCGAAAAGCAAAAACAGGTAGAAAACTGGGCTCAGCAGACTGGTTCTCTCCTGATCTGGCTGACTTAAGGAAAAAGGGACAAGCCCTGGAAAGAACGTGGCGGAAAAATCAGTCCAAACCTAACCTTATAAAATGGAGAATCTTTATGCGCGGTTATAAAGCGGCAATTGTACGTGTAAAAAGATATTATATATCAGCTAGGATTGAGGCTGCAGGTAACAACCCTCAGGAGTTGTTTAGGATAGTGAGGAATTTCACCAGTCCACAGGCAGCCCAGTTGGAGATGAAGGCTTCTAAAAAGAAAGCCCAAGAGTTTGCAGACTTTTTTGTGAATAAAATAATTAAAATATATAAGGGCCTTGAAGGCCAGGTAAGTGCCGAATTGGAGATGACGAGGTCACCCCCGTCGGCGGTAAGGGTACCAGAAATTCTGGTTTCAGAATTAGATTTCTAGGACAGTTTCAGCCATAGAAGTCTTGGATTTAATCTAAGGCTTCAGCACCTCCTTCCGACCCGTGTCCAGGCCAGGTGTTTAAAGAAGCCCGTGTGATTTTAGCCCCAGTTTTAGCTGATCTTATCAATTGCTCCCTAGTGGACGGTACCGTTCCTAGATTTTTTAAACAGGCAATTGTTACTCCTATCTTAAAAAAAGGTGGCACCGATCCCTCTGACCCGGAGAAGTCCAGGCCTATCACAGGGCTATCCTTTCCAGCCAAGATAATGGAGAAGGTTGTCTGTGGTCAGCTGCAGCTTTTCATGGAGGAGGGCAATCTGTTCGATAAGTGGCAGTCCGGTTTCCGACCCAAACATGGGACGGAGACGGCGTTGCTGGATGTCATGGACCATCTACTGGTCGACGCGGACCGGGGGGCCCACTCAATCCTCATCCTCCTGGACCTGTCAGCCGCATTCGACACAATAAATCACCAGATCTTGCTGACACGGCTTCAGGAGGTGGCGAGGGTGAGTGACCAGGCCTTGAAATGGTTTAAGTAATTTTTAGAGAAGAGGGAATATAGGGTGAAACTGGGGGACTTCTACTCGGAGCCTATCAAGGTGACTTGTGGGGTGCCACAGGGGTCCCGCTTTCCCCTCTTCTCTTTAACATCTATCTTCGCCCTCTGCTGGCGGTGATCGCAAATCTGGGACTTCGATTTCAGTCCTATGCGGATGACACCCAGTTGTTCTCCAGAATCTCGACCAATGAGCCAGAGGCGGAGGCCAAGTTGGTTGCAGGTTTAGAGATCATAAAAAGCTGGATGGCAGCTAATTACCTGCAGCTAAACCAGGCCAAAACCAAGGTTCTGAGATCAGGCAATATTCCTGGGGGACACTGGGTGTTATCATGGCCTGATGGGGCAGGGGTGTGCCCGCGGACGGCCGACACGGTGGGGACACTAGGGGTCCTAATTGACAGCGACTTGACACTAATCCCCTATGTCGGTCAGGTTGTCAAGACCTGCCATTTTAAGATGCGGCTTCTTTACCGCATTTTGCCTCTTCTGTCAGACCTGGAAAGGATCTCGGTAGTGCGCGCTCTGGTCCTTCCCCATCTGGACTATTGTAATGGTCTCCTGGCTGGACTGCCTCAAGTCCAGAGTAGGAGACTTCAAAAAGTCCAGAATCAGGCGGTAAGGCTTGCATTAAATCTCAGAGGCCACTGCCCCACCGCGAGACATCAGGCTGCCCTGCATTGGCTGCCAGTTGGTCAGAGGGTGCGCTTTAAAATTCTAACACTTGTTTTTAAAGCATTTCACGGGCTAGGACCCGCCTATCTCTGTGAGAAATTTAATAGACATGTTACTGGCCGCTCCCTTAGATGGAGCTGCCAATTCCGTTTGGAACAGCCACAGAGTCGGCTGAAAAAATGGGGGGGCAGGGCTTTTTCTGTCCTTGGCCCGAGAGAATGGAATCTACTTCCCCTAAGTCTTAGACAGAGTCCTGACCTACCCACATTCAGGAGGGATCTAAAAACCTATCTGTGGGCAGAGGCAGATTGATAGGAAGAGTGAGGTTAGGGTCATTCTGGAGGGAAGCACTGCTAGATCTGTTTGTGTGGGGAATTGTGTGTTGTCTCTCCTTGGTCTTATGTGATTTCTATGGTTTTTGTACTGTTTTGGTTTTATGGTGTTATATTGTTGTTTTATTAGTTGATTTTAACTGTGGTACATATTTTATATTGTTATTATGTTAATTTATGCCTGTAACACTCAGTCTTGTTGTGAATTGTTAAGGTCTGGAAGCGTTTCGATACCTTCGGGTGATTCTACGCTATACAAGCAATAAGCAATAAACTATAAAACTGCATGCAGGGCACTGAACAAAGCATTAGGGAGAAATGGGATGTCAAATTATTTGATACAGTAATGTAATTTTACAGATTACAGTGTACTGTATGTTTTATGTGTTTTTCACTTCTTGAATTTGCTGCCCCCATGCGTTGCGACACTCGCAGGGAACTGCGCCCGGCACACAGTACATTGGGAGGAGGACACAGCCCGCGGACACAGCGGGGAGACATCACAGGATCCTGGGGACAAGGTAACTTTGCCTGGATCCTGCGATACAATCCCGAGTGTGGCTCGGGGTTATTGCTTTTGGTAGATGAAAATCACCCCAAACTACACTCGGGAATACTGCCAGGAAGGTTAAACATGTAGTAGATACGTTATTCACTTACAGACCTACTACTCCAACGTCCTCTGCCTTTTTAGAGAATTAAAATCTAATTGACAAGTGCAAAATAAAAAGATCGAAGGACAAATGGACATAATCGGGACTAGATACTTTAGGGGCTGCCTACTGAATGCATAGAACTACTGAGAATATCCAAAATGGGCTTATGGTTGAGGGAAGGACATCTTCATGTCTTACTTTGTATGACAAAGTACCTAGGAAAGCTAGAATATTGTCTGTTTTCAGATCGTTGCTTTGTTAGAACTTTTCCTGGTTTACTAAATTGAAATAGATTATTTTGAAGACTTGACATTAAGATGTTGGCAGCTTTCTGCAATATTTTTGTCAACATAAATTATTCTTCTATTGTCTCAACTGTTTTCTGAAATCAACAACCAAAATTTCTGTTTACAGCCTGCTGTTTGGAATAACACTTATTTTGGTTTTATTCTTTCCAATTATTGTCATATTACATTTGGAAAGAATGTTCTTTTTTTGTTTTGTTATGCAGGCAAATATTGAGCAGTGATTGGCTCATTTACTTTTCAGATAGAAGATTGGAGCCATTATTCATATATTGTGAAAATTTCCCAGCATGTTGGTAAATCTCTGCAAGTGAAAATGAACACGTTGTATCCACATGCATGGAAATTATTAATGGTTTATTATTCTCAAGATTAGCGAAACCCAAATTTGCCTTCTGACCACATAGCAGACTACAATGCTGATCCAGCACCTAATTCATAGCTCATTGTTTTTGTATACATGGGAATTATTTACTAAAACTGGAGAGTGCAAAATCTGGTGTAGCTGTGCATGGTAGCCAATCAGCTTCTAAGTTCAGCGTGTTCAATTAACCACTTAAGGACCGGAAGGATTTACCCCCTTAATGACCAGGCCATTATTTGCTATACGACACTGCAACGCTTTAACTGACAAGTGGGCGGGCATGTGACGCTGTACCCAAACTAAATTGATGTGCCTTTTTTCCCACAAATAGAGCTTTCTTTTGGTGGTATTTGATCACCTCTGCGTTTTTAATTTTTTGCGCTATAAACAAAAAAAACGTAAATTTTGAAAAAAAATGTACAGTATGAGCTAGATTCACGTAGCTCGGCGTATCTTTTGGCCGGCGTAGCACATCTCATATGCACTACACCAACGTAAAATAGGGCGCCCAGACCAGTATTCACAAAGATCTGGCGCCATACGATGTGCCGTCATAGTGTAAATAGGCCGGCGTAAGCCCACCTAATTCAAAATAGGCAGGTAGGGGGCGTGCTCCATGTAAATTAGCCGTGACCCCATGTAAATGAATGGCCGTTCGTACGGCGCATGCTCAGAGTCACGTCGCATATACTCCCTAAGATATGTTGGCTCAATGCTTTCGACGTGAACGTAACCTACGCACAGCCCCATTCACGTACCACTTACGTAAACAACGTAAAATTCTACGGCTGTTCCGACGTCCATACCTTAACATTGGTTGCGCCTCATATAGCAGGGATAACGTTATGCCGGATGTAAGCCTTACGTAAACGGCATTAGGGGGCGCAAGTACGTTCGTGAATCAACGTATCTAGGTCATTTACATTTTCTACACGTAAATCTACGGAAGCGGCCAGCGTAAATATGCACCCATAATACGACGGCGTACTAACACTTACGTCGGTCGGAGGAAGGTATAATTCAGGCGTATCTAGCTCCCAGGCACGCATAGATACGACGGCGCATCTTTCTACTTAGGCGGCGTATCTATAGAAACGCCGACATAAAGCCTTCCTGAATCTAGCTCTAAATATTTTTTGCTTTTTGCTATAACAAATATCCCCAAAAAATAAATAAAAATGTCTTCATCATTAGGCCAATATGTATAGCCTCTCGCAATAAGCATGTATTGATTGCTTTGCACAAACGTTATATCATCTACAAAATCGGGGATAGATTTATGGCATTTTTATTATAACTTTTTTTTTTTTACTAGTAATGAAGATGATCAGCAATTTTTAGTGGGACTGTGACATTGCGGCGGACAGATCTGACACTTTTGGGACCAGTGACATTTATACAGCGATCGGTGCTATAAAATGCACTGATTACTGTATAAATGACTCTGGCAGGGAAGGGGTTGACACTAGTGGTGATCAAGGAGTTAAATGTGTTCCCTGGGAGGTGTCTCTAACTGTGGGGGGAGGCAACTGACTGAGGGTACAGAGAGATTGCTGTTTCTAATCACTATGAACAGACAATCACTCTCTAGTCCCCTGGCAGAATGGGGATCTGTTCTGGCTCTCTGTGGAGCGATTGGGGGTGGCCGGTGGACATCGTGGTCGCCGGCCACGCGCATCAGCTCCCCCGCCGTGCAGCGGGCTGTGCACTATAGCTTTTAAAGGGTCCGCTGTACAGGTACAGAGATTTGTGGGAATGAGATGACCTGCTGCAGTATAATGAAGGCAGCTGGTCGGCAAGTGGTTAAAACGGAACTATACTCACCTTGGCTTCAACAATGCTAAGCCCTGGAGCTCCCCACCGGCTGCTGACATCTTTGAGCTCCTGGTTTCCAGTTATTGAGCATCAGCTGCCTTAATTGGCTGGGCGGGGATGACATCACTACTCCCGAACATGGGTAGGAGTTCCGTTGGCTTCAGCATTGCCAAATTTCAACAGTGAGCTTTGTGTGCACAGATCACTGTACAGGGGCATATAGCCAGGTAAGGAATTCTAATGCAGAAGAAGCAAAAGCATGTCTCTTCTGCATTCAAAATTCTGCGTGTTCAAAATCCTGCCTGGAAGCTGATTGTTTGCTATGCAGAGCTGCACCACATTTTGCACTCTGCAGTTTTAGTAAATCAACCCCATAGTCTCTTCATTTAAGGCAGCCATAAACAAGATCAATTATCACAAGAGTGACAGTTGATAACAGATCCTATATAGATCTATATAGATTTTGTTTTACTTCTGATATGCTACTACATTTTAGTAGCTGGGGTCACTACAGTATATTAGCTTTTAGCCCTTTAGATTTTAGCATGGATTTAATGCCTATGGACTGGAGCAACTTTTGATATTTCTGCTATGGACCTTTTGATTTTGCAATGATTTTGTCATTATTTTGGATAAACAAAAAAGTAATACAAAAGCATTGTTTTGATGATGTTTTGAAAAAAGTTTTTCCATGCAATCTATAGACAGTAAAAATAGCAAATCTAAAAACCACACACTATTTTATTTTCTACTTTGGTCATTGTTAGTTTGCAAACATGTTGATACGGTAGATAAATAAAATAAAGGTTAGTAAGGGGTTAGGTTAAATCATATTCTATTTAAAACAAAACTGTATATATCAGGTTACTGACATCATTTTTCAGATTGAAGTTCATCTGCAGATGATGAAATAAAGTACATACAGTATAATGTAACAATATTACATTGTATCTTTTTATTACTGCGGTTTAGAAACACTGGGGGAAAGTAATTCAAGCAGATGCTGTTCCTAATTAATAAAAAATAGGTGCAAGCCTAGTGATCAGTTCTCTGTTCCGCTTGTGCAGCATGCTCCCATCTCTTTTCCGTCCCCGCCCCCCATGGTGCAAATAGACCACCCTATACAGTTTAAAGGCACAGGAAGCTTAGTTATATCCTGGACTGTGTCAGGTGGTCTTTTCTTGATAGTAGTATATATTTCAGCTGTTGAAATTATACAGTAACTCCCAAACGTCATTTTGACAGTCAGGGAGAAAGGGAGAAAAGACAGGAAAAGTGGGGGAAGAGGGAAAAGGGGGGGCGAGGAGTGGGTATAGAAACCAGGAGGGTGGGCTGGGGAGGGAGGGAAGCAGGTTGTGACACTTGAGAAGAAGAAGGATAAGAAGTGTAAGATTCCTATCATGAACCCAAGCCGACCAGATCTTATCAAATTTTTTGGAACAGTAATGACCCATGTATGAGAGCAGATAGAGGGGAAGTGCTATTAACGCACATGTGGACTGGCTCCACTCCAGACATGTTTCGTCAAGATTACTTTTTAACTCTTACTGATAGATTGAAAGGTGATGGATTTTTGCCACACTGTATTAAGCGTTGCATTCAAGTAGGATTAGCCCTTTGTTATACTAATATAAGAGGTTCTGTTTTAAATATGGCTGCTTGAAGATACATCCTATATAGATTTTCAGTTAGTTTTGTTCAAATATTTTGGTGGGTTTTATCAGTGCATCTGCAGAGCTGAGTGGGGTTATTATATAGGTGTGTTGGAAATTTTTTTGCTGGCACCCGTGATGTCATTGACCAAATATGGTCATGCACATAAATGATAAATTACTTTACCTGGGAGACCCTGCATCCTTGTATATAACAACAATCATCACCCTGTCAGTTGTCAGAAAGCAAGCGAACAGATGCGACTTATCTCGTGGCCGTTTTTTTTTTCTATCAATGGATTATCGTGATTCATCAGTGGGTTGGTAGGCATTATGATCGACAAGGATCTACATTGATGGATGAGGTGATTGACAGTGAATATACGATTTTTTTAAAATCTACTTGAGGACATTTTTTTTTTCAGTTTATATTTTTTTGTGAATCAGTAGGGTTACTATGTACCCTATGTTTATTCACATAGGGAGAGGTCAATATCTGGGGTACCCCCTTATTGTTAAAGGGGGATTCCAGATTTGGGTAAGATGTGTTAGAAGGCCGTTTGTAGAACACAGTATAGGTGTTCAGAAAAGGGTGACAACTCTTCTGCTTAGCTCAGCAAGTGTTGTCACCCTTGGATAGGACCTGTCTGTGGATACACCTTGATGGTCAACTTTATTTAAAGGCAGGAAATGTAAAAAAAGGATACCACAACATATTTGGTCATAATGCTATGGATTAGACACACTTTAAGCTCTTCCCAGCACTGTAAAATGTATTGGTGTTGAGATCAGGGCACCAAAAGACACGTTATTTCTCAGATTTTACAACATGTTGGATAATTAGCACTTTTTATGCTCATGTATGCTTATTATTACTTACATTGACATCTGAGCATCGCTAGATTATTATCACAAGTGGTCGGTTGTATCATTCTAAAATCCTGAAGTTACATTGCTACCAGATGTTTGAGGTGTGTTTAGAATTTAGGTGTTTAAGTTGCCACTTACAAAGTGCAGTCTATCGTACACAATGCACTTGTTCTAATGAATTCCCCCACCTCTTTTCTTTGTGCTGCCATTACACACTCTGCAAAAACGAATTAGTCTTTTTAAGGAAACACTAATAGCAGCAAGCCATTAGTGATAATGACATCTTATATACAGCCATATGGCTTCCCTTTCCCCTTACATTCTTTTAATGAATTTTCTAAGTCTTATATTTCAGCTTTTTGGGCCAGATCTTGCTAAGAAAATCACATGCCTAGTCGTTGTCATGTTGTTTTCCTACTCTGCTTTTGGCACAAGGTGTTATTATCTCACACTGTTAGTCAACTTGTATTTGTAAATGTAAATGATTGGTGATCATAAATATAGATAAGTCAGATTAAATAAAAAAGCTTGATATATGCAAAGTTCATAATACAAGTTTTCAATTCCAAGTTCCCAGGCTGAATATTCCTCACCAGGACTGGATTTCTGCATCACCAACACATTGCCATCTAGTTGGATCCTCATGGGTGCAGCCCCTGCAAATAGTCTACTTACACATCACTTTGCATGCCTTTTGTGGCATCCAGGGCCGATCCTAGGCAGGGTGCACAGGGTGCATTGCACCCAGGCGCCTGCAGTGGTGGGGGCTCCGAATATCCAACAGACTCTCTAACAGAAGCCCTTGTTTTTTTTTTAAGCCCTCTCTGTGTCCATCAGAGAGGCCCCCCTCCAGCTCCCAATAAAGTACTCTGCTTCTCTTCCTGTATTTTGTTTATTATTAAGAGATCATGTAAGGATCCCAGGTTAATGAAGACTTTGTGGGGGGGAGCCTCTCTGTGGTTGAGTCATTGCCATAGAAAAAATTGTAAAGGAGAGGAGTTAGTAAAATGACAACGCCCATGTGGGGACGCCAGAAATATTTCTGCACCCAGGCGCCTGTGACCCTAGGATCGGCCCTGGTGGCATCTGATCTTGTTTGGATGGCCATACACTGATAGATTATGCAGGGAGAACAAAAAAACAGATTCCTCCATCCATGCGATATGGCACAGATGGATACATCTCCCTTCTGGGAGGCTGTCACAATTCCTGAACAGTGTCTGTACCTGAATGGACGCAGCCACTGTTTAGAACAATTTTCCATCCAGGTACTTTGAGTATTCAATTGAAGAATGTCAGGCAGGAGGGGGCCAACAGGACCACTGATGAGGCATATTTCATCTGGTACATCAGGAACTGGCCAACAGTGTATGTTCAACTTTAGTGTGACAGAGGCTAGTGACACAAGACAGTTGCCTTAAAGTGGATGTAAACCCTCCATACACCCAGTGAAGTGAACAGCATCAGATGATACACATGGATGAATCAAATCTCCCTACATGGTTTTACATCCATATCTACTATCTTTACATTTATATACTGTTTCGAAATTTCAGATCGTGCTAGGAAATTTTCTCTTCGTGTTTAACACAGAGTGTGATGTCTGGGCATACAGCCAAGATAGCTAACATTGCTGATTGGAGGAAAGGCACTCACCCCCTCTCCACATAGGCAGAGACTCTTAGGCCACGTACACACGGCCGAGAAACTCGACGGGCAAAACACATCATTTTGCTCGTCGAGTTCCTTGTGAAGCTGCCGAGGATCTCTGCGAGCCAAATTTTCCCTTTGCCGTCAAGGAAATAGAGAACATGTTCTCTTTTTGGCCCGACGAGATCCTTGTCGGTTTCCTCGTCGAAAAGTGTACACACGACCGGTTTCCTCTGCAAAAAAAACAACCCAGCAAGCTTCTTGCTGGTTTTTGCCGAGAAACTCGGCCGTGTGTACGAGGCCTCAGAGGTGTTTTGTAATAGGGCACGCTCCCTGCTAATCTATTTTAGCAACCTCCCGTGACAGAAATTTCAGGCTGCTTTTATCTGATGTGACCAAGAATTTCTCAGGAGTTATCTGGCTGATAACATAGGAACGGGTCAGGCGAGAGCTATGGGACATAGCTCTTTGAAGAGAAATAACAAAATACTGCAGATATATGTGTCCAGCTCAAATTATATGAATTGGGTTTACATTCACTTTAAGTGGTCAGGAATTAAAAACCTGGCTCTGTACCCCACCTCTGCTGCAACTATTAATATAGTATTCAGTATGGAGGGGAGTCAAGCTAAACTCCAGTGACGAGGACAAAGCCAAAGTTACTAGGCCAAAAGATTCGTTGGTGAAGCCTACAGGTGTATAAACACATACAATGCCTTTCAACATGAAGGCACCAAAGTAAATGTTTTTTTCCTCAAAATCAACAGGCTAAGATTACCTTGGGATCCTTATCCAAATAAATGTTGTACGTTTGTTATCCAGTATCCATGGTCATCTAATGGCCCCTACCCTAATTAAGTAAGCCCAGGGTAAATGCTCATTTTGCCATTTTGGTTAGCCACATA
The DNA here is from genome assembly GCF_905171775.1 of Rana temporaria. NCBI lineage: Eukaryota > Metazoa > Chordata > Amphibia > Anura > Ranidae > Rana > Rana temporaria. The sequence continues at coordinate 158,360,719 of NC_053489.1, read as the reverse complement.
CAACTCTATGTATGAATGTGTATCTCATATGTCACTGCATTCATTTGAGCATCTCACTGTGGCCACTGGGTGCCATAATGCAGGAAGACTCACAAGCACATTGTAAATTAATCCTGAGTCCTGAGACATTTCATAACTGAGTCCTGTTGGCATCTGATTTACATGATTCACACATTTTTCTATTTGGGAAAATGTGTGAATAGTGGATCAAAACAATAAAAACTGTGTAGAAGATGGTGAAAATGGGTATAATTTGGACTGTAACAGCACATTGAGTACAATAAGTTACTAAGTTTACTCAGCACAGTACTAATCAATGTATTTGCATCTTGTATATGGTTCCCAAGTTCCAAGGTTCTTTCATTTTTCTGAAAACCGGGAGCTAATTTCACAATTCAAGGTTCTGCAAACCTTGTTGTGGGGCTACAGTAGTTCTATAGCTTATTTATTAAGGGGACACAATGACCAATTTAGTGTGCAGTGTCCCATAGCAGGTTGTCTATTGAAGTCACATCACTTTTAGAATTGCTTGTTATGTAGTTACTGCAACCTTAAAGTGCTATTAAAGGTTCAGCGTTTAAAAAAGAAATACAAATAAACATGTCATACTTTCCTGCTCTGTGCAGTGGTTTTGCACAGAGCAGATCCGATTCTCTACTTCTCGGGCCGTCCGCGAACTCCTGGCTCCTCCCCCCTTGACCAGTGCCCCCAAAAGCTAGCCACTTGCTATGGGGGCACTGGTGCATGCTTGTTCCATAAGACACATAGAGCCATGGCTAGGCCCCACCCCCCAGCTGTCTCCTCATTGGGTCACTGGCTGTGATTGACAGCAGTGGGAGCCAATGGCCCCTGCTGGTGTCTCAGCTAAGGACAGCTGAGGCTCTCCTGCACATCGCTGGATCGAGAGGAAGCTTATATGAGTATTAGGGGGGCTGTGGGTGGAGCAGCACACAGAAGTTTTTATACCTTCATGCATAGAATGTATGAAGGTAAAAAATCTTCAGCCTTTACAGCCACTTTAAACATTATGACTTCTCTTTGCAACACTTCTCTGAATATTACCAAATCCCTCTGATTTCATGGCCATTCAGTCCTATAACAAAGATGTACTATAAATCTGACAGTTTTTTATTACATGTAAAAAATAATATATATGGACAAATAATGCAATAATTAATAACAAGAAAAGAAGTTTGAGAATGTTATTTAGCAACAGCAATATTTTATTTTCACAGCGGTGCATCTTTTTTTTATGTTTTATAATAAGGGGGGTCATCTATTATAGATGTGAACCTTTGTCTGTGGTTTTCTGAATTGCACCGACCAACAAAAACAAATAAAATCAATTAATGAGGCTATATTCAATTAGATTTAAAAAAAAAAATCCTACGCAAACTAAGAGGGCGTTGTTTAAATATAATAGTCATTCAGTTTGTTGCTCAGACACTCTGCAATAAAACAATAGGCTATAGAAAGGGACAAAAACAGGCTTCTGTGTGCACAAAGACTGTGTGTTTTTTTTCTATGTCATTTTGAATAATCATAACAATAGTCCATTAACACTGTGGCCCTTAGGTTAATCAGATAATAATTATAGCATGCCATAATATTTCAGTATATACCAGCTTTCTTCTGTGTATCACTGAAATCTCACAATTTATTTGTACATAAGTAAAATGATCTCAGTTCATAAAGATAAATTGAATCTGAATCAGAGGTTTAGCAGCTGTGATAAGAATGCTATAGAAAATATACAGATATAACAATAGAAAAATGAACCCTGAATTTTACATTAGTTATTAGTTATCTCTAATATAAGTATGAATGAATGAAGACAATCACAGATATGGGATTACCATCTCAAAAACTTCTAAAATGTTTATAGTGTAATAAACCTGACTTCTGAGAAACATATGCAAAAAAAAAAAACGCACAAACAGACCACAATTAGGAACTTATCTTAATAACAACCAAAAACATATTTGTTTTGGTAAGGGCAAGTCTATATCTTTAACCACCTAAGACCCGGACCATTATGCAGGTAAAGGACCTGGCAACTTTTTGCGATTCGGCACTGCGTCGCTTTAACTGACAATTGCCCCGTCGTGGCTCCCAAACAAAATTGATGTCCTTTTTTCCCCACAAATAGAGCGTTCTTTTGGCGGTATTTGATCACCTCTGCCTATTTTATTTTTTGCGCTATAAACAAAAATAGTCAATTTTGAAAAAAAAACCAATATTTTTTACTTTTTTTAATAATAAATATCCCCAACAAATGTATAAAAAAAAACATTTTTTTCCCCCAGTTTAGGCCGATACGTATTCTTCTACATATTTTTGGTAAAAAAATCGCAATAAACGTTTATTGATTGGTTTGCGCAAAAGTTATAGCATTTACAAAATAGGGGATAGTTTTATGGCATTTTTATTAATATTTTTTTTTTTACTAGTAATGGCAGCGATCAGTGATTTTTTTCGTGACTGTGACATTGTGGCGGACACATCGGACACTTTTGACACATTTTTGGGACCATTGTCATTTTCACAGCGAAAAGTGCTATAAAAATGCACTAATTACTGTAAAAATTACAATGGCAGTGAAGGGGTTAGTCACTAGGGGGCGCTAAAGGGGTTAAGTGTGCCCTGATTTGTGTTTCTTACTGTAGGGGGGCGTGGCTGGACGTGTGACGTCAGTGATTGTCGTTCCCTATATCAGCGAACAGACGATCACTGACATTGCCACAGAGAAGAACAGGGAAGGTTTGTTTACACTCACCTCTCCCCCTTCTTCAGCTCCTGTGACCCGATCGCGGGACACCGTCGGCGATCGGGTCTGCGGGTCCTGCAGGCGCGGTCACGGAGCTTCGGACTGGGTCGAGAGCACGCCGGCGGCGCGTGCGCGTGACTCCCCGGGTGGGCACTTAAAGGGCAACGTACCTGTACATGCTTGTGCCCAGCTGTGCCATTCTGCCGACGTATATCGGCATTAGGCGGTCCTCAAGTGGTTGAATAGAATGAACACACATGTAAGAGATCAACAGCTGCACACCCCGATAAATATGGGAGAGCAAGCACACATGAGTACCCCCAATGCAGATTGCTGGCGGGGGACCCACAGAGCAAGGAAGTATGACATGTTTGTTTTGTTTTTTTATATATTTTTTTCTTTACAATCACTTTAAGTCCTGTCACTATCCACAACCTCTACTAGGTCAATGTTTAGCACCCTTTTGCCCTTCTATGTTATTTTGAACACACTGAGCTTTCTTTTTTTACGAAAAAAATTATAAAAATTCTGCTTTGCTTGTAACAAGGAGAAGCTCTGAGAAGTGCCTTGCAGTCATCACTGGAGCACATTAATGTAGACAGAAAATGGCTGTAAAAGGCTGTGTTGTATTTAAAAAAAAGCTTGATGTTTATGATACACAGGGCTTTAGCACTAGTTTAAATTGTATGTACTGTAAAATGTCACAAAATGTGCGTGTTAAAAAAGATAACAACTTTCTTTTTTTTGCTTTAAGATATATCCCCAAAATAAACTATATCACAGCGTTTTTTATTTAGAATATTGCCTTTTTAAAGCAGATTGTAAAAAAAAATTATGGCGTTTTTAGAAAGAATATAGGTGAGTGCACATTTGGTTCTTTTTTGTACTTTCTTCTTTTTGTGTGCTGGATGTAATGGGGGAGTGTACCACCCTAATAAACTATGAGTTTTTTGTTTATTTTTAATAAAGAGAAAGTAGCAGTAGTCAACAATTAAAAATATTGTTTAAATGTTGTCCATTTGCATCTCAGAAAGCATTTAGCTGATAGTAACACATGCCTTTCTTTAAAAAATACCATAAAAATTAGGCCACACTTAGATAAGCCTGTTCTATTCATATGCATGTGATGACTATGGTGTGTTTCAATAACAAACATACATATTTTCAACATCAGTTAAATGAGTTTATTATAATATTATTATTATTGTAATACACAATTTATATAGCGCCAACAGTTTACTCAGCGCTTTACAATGTAGAGGGAGGGCAGCACAATTACAGTACAGTTCAATACAGAAGGGACAGGAGGGCCCTGCTCGTAGAGCATAGTTAACAAAGATATAAACTAATTTTAAACAGTCATGTAAATACAAATGACACTTCCTCTTGGTATCAGCATCTGCCAGCATGAATGTTACAATGCTGTATTTTTGTAAAATCAGTTCTTTGACATCACTCCTACCCTTTGGGTATACTGTAGTCACTGACTCCCCAGTACAATTTGAAGTAGGTGTACTCCCTAACACTGTTTAGGGTGGGGGGTGTACTGAGTACATGAAGTTAACACATACATAAATAAAGGGGAGGCGGGAAAATCACAGGCACACAGCATGCTGGTAAATGGGGTAAATGGGGACAGTAACAACACACCGTTGACAGAGACAACTCAAGGCCATTCTCGCTGGTGGCTGAAAATCCAGCTCTGATTAACCATAGATAAATCAAATTCAGCTGGTTCATAAGATCGACTTCTGCCAACTTGGAATGTTAGAAAACCTTTGTCGATCAGCGGCTGCAGACAATCAGCAAAAATATGATGTTGAGATCCAAGTGAAAAAACAGAAGAAGTTTAAGAGGGATGTTTTAGATTATACTAACAAAATGGTTTACAAATGGCAAGTCGAGATGGAAGGAATTAAATGAAGACCTAGATGAGTTATCCATGGACAAAAGTGCAGCTGATGAGCCAGCAGGAGGTAATACCAAAATCCTAAGTAATATACTCCATACTAGATTTAAAAACAACCTGACTCAAAAATGGGATGGAGTACTTAGAACATCAAATCAACAATAGAGGGAGGGAGATCCATTATGAAGCCCCATATGAGAGATCCCCCACTACTCCAACATACAATATCCCTACCTATAATACATTCTCACCCTTTAGAGGGATGGGACAACACACTCCCCACAGGAATTTCCAAAATGCAGGATTCAGGGAAGAGAGGGATTTTCACCGAGGTGGGCCACGAGACAGACCCCGGGGAGATGAAATGCTCGTATTCCCTACAGAAGACCCAGATGGAGAGAGCAACAAATGTACACAGAGGGTACGCAGAGGGGAAGAGACCCACCCAGAAATTGGCGCAAGGACCGGAGGACCACTGGAAATCAAGGGTATCCACATGTACAAGAACATATATATATGGAATAGAGGGACCAGGAACCTAGACAGAGAATTAGAACAGAGAGGCATAGATAGAGGAAACCGACAAGAGGAAAATGGGGAGGGAAGAAGAAAAAGAAGAAGTGAGTACTAGAGGAATGGATTTTTAACTTAAGTAATGTTATTTTTTCTGATGAAGAGATGAGGATTCTGGATATAGGTTTAAAATTTGCCCCTGATAAAAATATTGATACATTTGAGGTTTTTATTGACCTATAAAAGTTCATACGGAAATTGAAGATAAAGAAACATTTCGCCCTGAATGAAAACACAAGATCACAAGAACCCTCAGAGTTCACCCATACCACCCTTAGTAACAATTCTATCTTCAACCCGAAGGTACTAGGAGACCAATGTATGGGTGATTTAAAAAAGATGGTAGAGAGTGATCTGATGAAACTGGAAAAGAAAAACTCTAATGCCTCGTATGCACAACCAATTTTCCCGTCGGGAAAACTGCCATGAGAGCTTTTGGTCGGGAAAACTGGCTGTGTGTATGCTCCATCGCAGTTTTCGCAGTTTTCCCAACAGTTTTCCTGACAAAAAGAGAACCAGCTCTCTTTTATCCCGCCAGGATTCCGGTGGTCTTTTTCCCGGCAGTTTTCCTATGTGAAAAACTGCGATGGAGCATACACACGGCCGGGATTCCCGACCAAAGCTCCATCGCAGTTTTCCTGTCGGGAAAACCTCTCGTGTGTAGGGGGAAAAGCTTACCGAACAGGTTCTCGGTTTTCCCCTCGGGATTTTTACCGCCGGACTTTTTACCGCCGGGAATACTGTACGTGTGTACTAGGCATTGGTATGGTAAAATATGCAAACTTATTAGGGAGATAAGGGAAAGGAATGATGTAGTCATACGCCCTGCTGATAAGGGAGTGGACTGGTTATATTAAAGAAGGAAGACTATGAGGAAGAAATGGAAAATTTGCTTGAAGTTGAGAATACCTACAAGAAATTAAAAGGCAATCCCAAACAAATATATGGGAAAAAGCTGAAAGCTTTTGTAAACAAGGGTAAAGATATGGGAATCTTGAACAAAAAAAAGCAAAATATCTGATTTCAGAATCTACTAAAACACCGGTGATGTACTACCTGCCTAAAATACATAAGAGAACTGAGAAACCTCTGGGCAGGCCCATTATAAGTGGAATGAATTCACTTTTTTCAAGATTGGGAGAGTATCTAGACCAATTCATCTAGACCAATTCTTGAAACCCTTGGTACTCAAAGGGAAATCATACAGCGCACAATTAATAAATGAATTACAACATGTCACAGGTGCTGGGAACTGTCACCTTGCCACCATAGATGTCAATTCCTTGTACACCAGTATAATTCAGAAGGATGGGCTGGAAGGAGTTGAGAAAGCCTTACATGAGCATACCAATCTCAGACAAGAACAGATTATGTTTATCCTTGAAGGAATTAAGATGGCAATGGAAAGTACCAGTAACTTTTTTTTTGGTACAAAAGGAATTACTATGTCCAGACAAAGGGTGTAGCCATGGGGGCTAGATATGCCCCAAGTATGGCTAATTTATTCATGAACATGTGGGAAGGAAGATATATTTATAGACATAGATGACCAAAAATAAAATTTTACCGCAGGTATTTAGATGACGTGATCATCCTGTGGGAAGGAACAACTGAATACTTCCACAAAGACGAAATGAACCAGAACAAATATGTAATTTAATTTACTGGAAAAAGTGACCAACAACAAATTGATTATTTGGACCTTCAAATTTTCAAGAAATATGATGAATTACATACTAAGACGTTCTTTAAATCGACGGATCAGAACGGTTATATACTTGTTATAAGTTGCCATCATCCAAAATGGAAGGAAAATGTACCTAAAGGTCAATTAATGAGACTGCGGAGGAATTGCCACAAGGTGAAAGATTTTAATGTACAAATGAATAAATTCATAGACAAGGGTTATCAAGAAGAAACTTTGACTAAGTTGAAAGTCGAGATAATGAATATGGACCGCAACCGCAATTCTCTATTGGTGAAAAGAAACAGGAGCATTGATTCTCAGACAGATGTAGCATTTATTACAGGTTTCAACAACCAATATCGGTCAATAGAGCGCATCATTAGGAAATATTGGCCTATTCTGAAATCAGACAGGATTCTGTCAAAGATCCTTACAAAAAACAGGTCTCAAAAATGTCTCCCCTGCAGAGTAAGCAGGAATCAACCTAGGAAGAAAGTATCTTTTAGGTCAAGAACCAATAAAGAATACCAAATTAGGAAACTCATTACTTGCAATAGCACTCACGTAACATATGTAATTGAGTGTCCCTGTCGCCTAAAGTACGTAGGTAGAACCACTAGGCCCCTTTGTGTAAGGATTAGAGAGCACATTAATAACATCAGGAAAGGCTTCCAAAAACATAACCTTTCTAGACATTTTGATGAATTTCACCAGAGGGACCATACAGGATTAATAAAGGGGATAATACAAGGGGATAATAAAAAGATACAGGTGTCTCAGAATGAGACTAAATGGATATACCGTTTGGGGTCTTTGATGCCACGGGGGTTGAATGTCGATATTCTCAATTGCTTTTTATCCAATTTTTATGCAGGATCCTTGCCCATCTCAGAACACCATTATCAATTTATTTATTACATGACCTTGGTCACCTCTTAGTTTCTTCATTTTTAGTTTTCCATTGTATTTTACCTAGGCTCTTCCTCATTTTTATGAGGGTTTTGTTCATATTTATATTTATACTACCTACCTATGATTATATCTCTATTGCATTGCTTCTGTATCAGACTAGGCATTTTGCACATATTGACATTTTTAGCCCCGTATATATATATATATATATATATATATATATATATATATAAATTTAAAAATCAGTTTTTATATATTTACTTTTACTGCAGTATCTGATATGGATTGTTTTTACCTAAATGTAATATGTGTTAACCTATGAATTTCTCCTCTTTGTTCACTACATGTTAATATCTGATTTGCAACTTATGTTGGAGGTTTAATAATGTTTTGTGCTTAAAAAAAAGACAAAACAGTAAAGTTAGCCCAATTTTTTTTCATAACGTGAAAGATGAAGTTACGCCGAGTAAAAAGATACCTAACATGTCACACTTCAAAATTGCGCACACTCATGGAATGGCGCCAAACTCCGCTACTTAAAAATCCCCATAGGCGACGCTTTAATTACTTTTATTGGTTACATGTTTTTAGTTACAGAGGAGGTCTAGGGCCAAAATGATTGCTCTCGCTCTAACGTTCGCAGAGATACCTCACATGTGTAGCTTGAACACCGTTTTCATATGTGGGTGGGACTTACGTATTTGTTCGCTTCTGCATGCGAGCACACGGGGACAGGGGCGCTTTAAAAAAAATAAATAAAAATTATTGTTCATTTTACTTTATTTACTTGATGTTGACACTTTTTTCCCCAAAAATACATTTTTTTATCACTTTTATTCCTATTATAAGGAATGTAAACATCCCTTGTAATAGGAATATAGCATGACAGGTCCTCTTTACAGTGAGATACGGGGTCAATAAGACCCCACATCTCACATCTAGGCTGGGAACACTGCAGAGTATCGCGCAGGGTATTGGGGTATTGCAGAGTATGGGGGTATTGCAGAGTATGGGGGTATTGCAGAGTATCGCGCAGGGTATTTGCGAGTATCGCGCAGGGTATTGCAGAGTATTGGGGTATTGCAGAGTATTGCGCAGGGTATTGGGGTATTGCAGAGTATCGCGCAGAGTATTGGGGTATTGCAGAGTATTGCGCAGGGTATTGCAGAGTATTGGGGTATTGCAGAGTATTGCGCAGGGTATTGCAGAGTATTGGGGTATTGCAGAGTATTGCGCAGGGTATTGCAGATTATTGGGGTATTGCAGAGTATTGCGCAGGGTATTGCAGAGTATCGCGCAGAGTATTGGGGTATTGCAGAGTATTGCGCAGGGTATTGCAGAGTATTGGGATATTGCGCAGGGTATTTCAGAGTATTGGGGTATTGCAGAGTATTGCGCAGGGTATTGCAGAATATTGGGGTATTGCGCAGGGTATTGCAGAGTATTGGGGTATTGCAGAGTATTGCACAGGGTATTGCAGATTATAGGGGTATTGCAGAGTATTGCGCAGGGTATTGCAGATTATAGGGGTATTGCAGAGTATTGCGCAGGGTATTGCAGATTATAGGGGTATTGCAGAGTATTGCGCAGGGTATTGCAGATTATAGGGGTATTGCAGAGTATTGCGCAGGGTATTGCAGATTATAGGGTTATTGCAGAGTATTGCGCAGGGTATTGCAGATTATAGGGGTATTGCAGAGTATTGCGCAGGGTATTGCAGATTATAGGGGTATTGCAGAATATAGGGGTATTGCAGAGTATTGCGCCGGGATAGCTGAGCTGGGATGGATGGATGGCTGGATCTGTGACTGCAATAGTCACAGATCCAGCCACAGCGCTGCTGCTGACACCCGCCCCCCCCCCCTCTCCTCTCACACTGTACCGAACGGTACAGAGAGGAGAGGGAGGAACCGGCGTCATCAAATGACGCCGGTTTGTTTACAAGTGATCGCTCCGTCATTTGACGGAGCGATCACGTGGTAAACGGCCGCTAACAGCGGCAATTTACCGCGATCCGTGATGCGCCGGGTCTTCTAGACCCAACGCTCACGGATGATTCCAGGAGCGCGCCCCAGGGGGCGCGCGAGTGGAGCATTCTGGGAGGACGTCCCAGGGACGTCCTGTCAGAACAACTCGACCGCGCCGTAGCAGTAAAATGCCTATGGTGCGGTCGGCAAGTGGTTAAAGAATTGTTTCGCTAGTCCCATGGTGATTGGGTGATGCCTTTTCCCATTTTATCGGACCTTTTCATCTTCCATTTTTTGATTACTGCAACAATACTTCCATCTGATATATAAAGACGTAGGGTGTACCAAGATGGCAGCACCTCAGGTGATATGCTTATGACGAAACGCATAAGGCATGACTTGGTACGCAATACGTCACTTCCGGTTATTCAGGTTTCTATGGTTGTGGTTTGTGGAACGCACGCTGTCCAGACCCTGGAGATCGTTTTTGTTTTATGCCGTTTGTGAGACGCTGGACCTTCTTTTTAAACGATACTTTATATTTATACACATACACTTTTTAAAACATTAAAGCACATGAGTTTTTACGTACTCACGCTATGAGGACTCTTTTTTTTTACATCAAAATACATGTGGAAACCCGACTGTCGAGGTAACGGTGTGGAGGAGGAGGACACCCTGGGGAGTGAGACGTCAGGAGTTAGACTATACTTCTCCCACCGGTGGATGGAGCATGCCCTTTGGAGGACATCCGACTGTCTGAATTAAACGCTGTGGAAGGACAGGATACCCTGAGGAGTATAATCCACAATACGCTTTCTACCCCTGCAGGGGTCAAATCTTCTGGTGAGTGCACTTATAAGAGGAGGAGCACCGAAAAGTCATCTTTGTTTCTTGTAAAAGACGTTAATACAGCACAAGTCACTTTCTTGGGATCTCTTTGGAGTTTCTATTAGAAATACATATATATATTTTCTAATGTTGGACTATTGCACTTTTTGTACAGGAATTTTTTGTATCATTTTTTTCACTGGTTTTTCCTTATAGGATTTATATGTGATATTTTAACCACACCACTTTGCACTTGTGATAGTCATTGGTTTTGCTTAATGCCTTTATATGTGATATTTCTATCAGTCACACCAACCACATTGGTTCTAACACATTTGATTATAACACTTATTGTCACTACTTTCCCTTTGGATTCATAATTATAATTGGCATGGAGCTGTACAGCAATCAGAAAAGATTTTTTGACCTCAATTAACCATTCTATCATTAATCAACCACCTATTATTGACGCCTTGAATAGTCCCATTCACTTTTGAGGGTCAATACTGGTCAGGGGGACCCTGATGTAGAGGTTTATTAGTAATTCTGAGTGACAGAAAATAACCCAGTTCTTTGGAAGGAAAAACAGAAATGCAAGAAAAGCAGAAATGTTCATAAAAAACATACAGTGTGGCCCTAAAGTGTTAGTTAGACACATAGAAACAAAAGTGATAACAGAATACGATTGAATAGACCTTCATGTCTGCCCATTTTTTTTATGATGTTTTTTTGAGGGGGTTTTTTCAGACACTCCCATTCCTACCATAAAACTAGTTTGTGGTATATCTCCTGCACCATCCTTATTGTCTGAAATATATAAACAGACCATATAGACCCTGCAGGGGAAATTAAAGTGCAACTACACTCTCTCAAACAATGTTGACTATTTTTTAATCCTTATGCAGCTAGCATTAGTAAATAGATAGGAAAGTATAACATTTTTACAAGTATTGAACTTTTTTTTTACATTTCTTCAGTTACTTCATGGTTTTCTTAAATTATGTCATACATCCCAAGGTGTCTTCAAAAGGGGAGGAGGGGTTTTCTCAACTAAGCACACCCTCCTGCCTGAACGTCTGAGCGAAGGACAGATGGACTTCAGGAAGTAAATGCTACAAGATTTATCTTCCCTTACTCATGATGGTCACAGCTGGAAATGCTAGGGGGTGTTTCTTAAAGTAATTTCCCAGCAAAATAAAGCAAGGCGACATGCAGGGCTCAAGTCCTGCGGGAACGCATGGGAACGGAGTTTCTGCACTTTTTTCACAGCAGGAACTCAGTTCCCTTTGCAGGACTAGAGCAGCCGAGCCGCCCGAGCCAATCCTTCACTAAGCGGCGATGCCCAGCTTGAGTCACTGTCAGGGGCAGGCGAACCTTAGTAATCCTTTATGTTACAGGCCAATTCCTGTATATGGATTCATCAGGTAGTGTGCGGGTATTCCGTCACTTCCTCGATGCCGCAATGTCTCCTGGGAGCTTTTGTCATTGTTATCGCGGGATTTAGAAAGAACTTGCTTGAATCCATATACAGGAAGCGGCTAGTAACATAAAGTATTACTAAGGTACAGTGGATCGAAAAAAAAAAACATGCGGTTTAGTAATTATGCATATGAGCGTATCATTTTTTTTTTTTTTGGTGGGGGAGTGGATCTTGGGTGGGAGTTCCCACACTTTTTTCCCCAGGACTAGACCCCTGGCGACATGGATGGTTGAGTCAGCTTGCTTTGAATATTAAAAATTACTGAAATAGCACATTTGGTTTGTGGTGCTCAGATGCAGTATAGTGTAACAAAAAGATTGTGATCACGTAATTTGCATTTGCACTTTGCTACTTGCCACAATATTGGGGGTTAGGCAGCTACATGGCAGATGAGGCTCAAAATTAAGAAATGTCAAGTTAGGCCATTGGGTACCAAACATACACATGCAAACTACACATTAGGGAATACTTCACTGAGAGACATGGTGATCAAAAAAAAAAAAACTGGGGTGCTTGTGCATCAGAAATTGCCTTGGCTATTGCATAAGAAATGCCTTAGCAATAGCCAAAATGCTGAGCCACAGATAACAAAGGTAGCAAAATATTCTCATGCATTAAAAAAGTCATACATTTCAGAGATAGATAATTCTACCTCCTTACAAAACACTGGTTTGTCCTCATCATGAATATGCAGTTCAGTTTTGGTCACCAATCTTCAGTAAAGATGTTGTTGAATTACAAAGAGTTGAGCAATTGGGAACAAAATTAATAGGGGGGATTGAGGACCCCAGCTAGGAGGATCAATCACAGAGATTACAGATATTCACTCTGGAGAAGAGACACTTATAAGAGGGGATATAATTGCATTGTACAAATATATATATCAAATGTGACTTCACAACTGTAATAAACTATTTACTTCCTTACTTTAAAGTGCCTGTAAACCCTCTCCTATACCCAGTGAAGTGAACAGCCTCAGATGATACACAGAGACAAAACAAATCTCCTTACATAAGTTTTACATGTATAGCTGCTGTGTTTCCCTTTCTCTCTTTGGAAAGTGCAAAAAATAATTCTTCCTGTTTCAGCAGCACATAGGGGTGGGTGTGGAGTCTGGGATTACACGTTATGAGAGCTGATTGGAGGAAAGGCACCCCCCTTCACATAGACAGAGGTACAAAGGAACATGCAGAGCTGTATAATGAATAGACAAGCTCTCTGCTTATCTAGCTCTAAGCACCCTCCCTGACACAAATGTTCAGCTGCTGTTATCTCATGCATCGGAGAACTTGTCAGAAGTGACTCTGCTCATAATAGAGGAACTGAGTAGCAGAACGACGGGGCACTTAGGGCCAGATTCAGGTAGAAGTGCGGCGGCGTAACGTATCGTAGATACGTTACAACGCCGCAAGTTTTCATCGCAAGTGCCTGATTCACAGAGCACTTGCAATGAAAACCTACGCTGGCTTCCGGCGTAAGCCCGCGTAATTCAAAGGGGCGTGTGCCATTTAAATTAGGCGCGCTCCCGCGCCGGACCTACTGCGCATGCTCCCTTTTGAATTACCCGCCGTGCTTTGCGCGAAGTGACGTAATTTTTTCGAACGGCGACGCGCGTAGCCTAATTCCGTATTCCCGGACGGCTTACGCAAACAACGTGAATTTTTAAATTTCGACGCGGGAACGACGGCCATACTTTATACAGCACATACGTGTGCTGTGTAAAGTTAAGGCACCCAAAATGACGACTAACTTTGCGACGGGAAACTAGACTAGCGGCGACGTAGCAAAAGCGAAAAACCATTGTGGATCGCCGTAACTCCTAATTTGCATACCCGACGCTGGTTTACGACGCAAACTCCCCCCAGCGGCGGACGCGGTACTGCATCCTAAGATCCGACAGTGTAAAACAATTACACCTGTCGGATCTTAGGGATATCTATGCGTAACTGATTCTATGAATCAGTCGCATAGATACTCTGAGAGATACGACGGAGTATCTGAGATACTCCGTCGTATCTCCTTTGTGAATCTGGGCCTTAGAGCTTTGGAGTGGGATACATAGACACTACAGATATATGAGCTTAGGTCAAATTTAATGAATGGGGTTTTTCAACCACTTTAAGTTTAGAAGAAAGGAGCGTAGTGCCTTGCTCCCGTTGAGTAGGCGCTATGTGTTAAAATATAGTTGTCTGGGCATTAGTTTGGCTCAGAAGGATTATGCTAAATTATTTGTTCTGTTTCAGTCCAGCTGGGTTGCACGATTTTCCCCCATCGATGGTGAGTGTCGCTGTCACCGCTGGTCAGGGTTGGAAAAGCAACAGGTTGGATGCATTGGGTATCTCTTTCCCAGAAACAGCCCAGGGGACGTGGTCAACCCGCTGTGCATGCGGGAGGGGGTACTTAAGGGGCAGACACTGTTTTGGGGGGGGTATTCCGATCCTGACCTGATGGCCCTCCTGTCCTCAGGTGATATGTGAGCTGTTTTATGGTCTTGGGGTCGGCTGGCTGGCCCGAGGCCTCGTAACTGAGAGTAGGCCCGGAGTTTGCTGGGGCCTACTAGTCCAGGGATGGTCCTTCACTATCTAGCCTACGCCAAGGGAGTTGAACCACTGGGATTCAAATGTAAGGACTTAGCCTGTCAGATTTACCTCACTGTGCTCCCAGGTTGGCTGAAAGATTCTTGGAGTCGTGTACTTTATCAGAATTTTTACAAAGTGCGTGAGTGGTCACACGATCTTGTGGCAGAAGATCACGGGACGGCCCGAAGAACTTATTAAGTCTGTGGCAGAGACTTTAGGGAGCTTCTCACCAGCTGCTAGGTCGGCGAGAGTAGGCCTATCTGGTGGTCGCTGGGATCCAGCGTGGAACCGAATTGATCCTCTGGATATAAGTTTGTAACCATGATCCACAAAGCAAAAGGTACCTGAGTCTCCCCATCCCTCTACCCCTCTGTTGAAGAACTTTGTTCAATAAAAACCTTGAAAGAGACTTTGTGTTGGTGCAGACATTTCTTATGGACAACGCTTCAAGGAGAACACCTGAGATGAGCGTATGGAACAGTAAGGTAACGACAGGCCCAAATCTAAACCAGCAGCTCCTTCAGGGGTAGTGCTACAGGAGGTTTAACCTTAGATCACAGATAGGGCTCTTTACTGTTAGAGCAGTTAAAATGTGAAACTCCCTACCCCAGGAAGTGGTACTAACTGAGAGTGTCAACAGCTTTTAAAACTTTTGGATGTCCTCGTCCTTTTAGATGCTCCTCAAGAAGCAAAGCATGCAGGACTATGGCAATTGTTACAGAATAAAAATCACATGCACATAAATACCCATAGGTTGAATTATTTATTTATTTGATTTTTGTCAAAGATTAATTGAACAAGCTGAAATTAGAAACTGATTGGCTACTATGCACAGCTGCACCAATTTTCGTAAATCAACCCTACAGTAACAATAAAGACCCTAATAAAAATTAAAACTATTCATCAAAACAACATAATGAGGATATTCCTCATCCTCACATACAGTGGGGGAACTACAAGGGCACACCTTTACCTATAGTGGGTATAAAGAGATCTGCACAATCCAATCCAGATGTTCATATATCATAAAGTGTTTACTGACTGCTTATTCCTTCAGAACCATGGTGGAATTAATGTTTTGCATCTGATGGGATTTCACTGGGAAAGTCCTTTATCACAAGCCTTTTTACACAATGGAGAGGATTAACCCCTTAGGTTCCACAGTAAGTATAACAAGCATGCTTTACTGCATATACAGACTGGTTTTACTGTTGTGGGTTTAATAACCCTTTAAATACTCATTTACTTTTGCACTCCTTGTGTCTGTGTGATGTCATCTTCACCTTCAATTAAATGAAAACTGACTGTTATTTTAAGGCGTAGATTACATCTATGATATAAGGATTTAAAATGTGTGTGAAAATTGCAGTCTTGCACAGAAAATCTGAGTCAGGGCTCAAGCCAGGGCATGGTATGTCATTAAAGCTCTTATGATAATAATACAAAACTGTGGTTCACATATAACACTTGTTCTTGTGCATACATTAAATATTGACATATTGGGTACTAGTCTTACACTTGTAAATGTTTGTGTTGTAATTACTCCTCATGGTGTGTCATCCACAACATTTGGGAAACAGAAACACTAGGACAGGCAGATTTGTGTATGCAGTGTGCCTGACAGATATATTTTTTTAAGGGAACTTGTCATTAGAGACATACAAAGCCTGCAAATGGTTACCTCTTTCTGAACATTATTTCAGTGTTTTGTGGATTATTCACTAACTATAAAGTTATGCAGCAGTGGCAAACTCTCAATCCATTTAAAGGATAAGTTCACCTTTGTAACATGTTACACCAGTGTTTACAGTACAGTACATGTTACAGTACAGTACCTGCCTGAAATCAAGGCTCTGTGGGGGCCAAACCATCACTTCCAGGCAGGGCTGGGACAAGGGGTGGGCAGAAAGGATGGCTGCCCTGGGCGATGCATGTATTGTAGGGATGGGGGCACTGCAAGTTCTCTTTACTATAAGGCTGACAGAAGTAGTGACTGTGGCATCACTACTTCTGTCATCCCAAGATAGGAGGAAGAGCCAGGAAGGGTGCAGGATGTGCTCTCTATCACCCTACTCCTCATAAGCTCTCACAGAATGAAGGGGGGGGGGGGGTATTTGGCATCTCTGCCCTGGTTACTGGTTGATCTTGTCCTGGCTCTGCTTTCAGGGCTCCCTGTTCTTTACACTGAAGATAGTTCTTAATGACATTGACTGTATGTCTGTGGAGATTGTCATGCTGCAAAACAAATGAAGGTCAATCACACACCTTCCTGATGGCATGACATGATGGATAAGTATCTGCCTGTATTTCTCAGCATTGAGGACACCTTTCATCCTGAACAGATCTCCAACGTCATTTGCAGAAATGAAGCCTCAAACTTGCAAGGAACCTTCACCATGCTTCACTGTTGCCTCAGACTCTCATGATTGGGTGAACAAACTGCCTCCTGCTACAACCAAATATTTCAAATTTTGACTCATCAGTCCAGAGCACCTGCTGCCATTTTTCTGCACCCCAGTTCCTATGTTTCCGTGCATACTGTAGATTAGGGGAGCCTAACCGTGGCCCTCTGATGTGGGCCGTGACCTCCTGCTCTGGGATGGTGGGTTGGCAAGCCCAGATCACGGTTTGCCGATCTGCCTTTCTAGAGCATCAGTTTTGTGAATGAAGTCAGTGGTAGGGCAAGCAAGCTGCTGCGCAGCAGAGCCACATAAGTTGATGCTTCCTGTATAGCACTGGCTCCTGTCATAAGCGGAGTGATTCCAAATGCACTTTTCTTGGGGCCAAAACAGCCAGTGATACCTGAATGGAAGACTTATTAACTACTTGCCGACCGCGCACCGTCATAATACGGCGGCAGGTCGGCTCTCCCAGGCGAGAGCCCGTAGCTATACGTCCTGCGCGTGAACGGCGATGGGGCGCGCGCGCGCGCCCCCCCGCCGTTCCCGATGATCAGATTCGTTTCAGAACTGATCAATCACCAGGTCCAGGCCAATAAAATCTGGCCTGGACCTGGTGATCACACTAACCAATGGTTGTCTTCCCCTGGCAATGTTTTGTAAACATTGGCAGGGGAAGTACTGCTCTCTCCCTCGTGTCGGTCTTTCCGTTCCAGACCGAGAGGGAGAGAGCATCTGAAACGTGAGTTGCACAACACTACTCTAACACCAGGTCACATAGGCACACATTTAACCCCCTGATCACCCCCTGATCACCCCCCAAATTAACCCATTCACTGCCTGTCACTGTGTCACCCAGTACAGCGATCAGATTTTTTTTTGATCGCTGTACTAGTGTCATTAGTGACAAAAATAAGTGTTTAGGTAATCAGTCTTAGGCCATAAAAAGTCTAGGGACCCCCCCTAACCCCCCCCAATAAAGGTTTAACCCCTTCATTACCCCCTGTCACCAGTGATCACAGTATAAGTGTCACAGGTGACGCAGTTTAGTTTGTTTATTTTCTATAGCATCAGGGCACCCGCCATATTTTTTGAAATAAAGTTTTAACCCCCTGATCGCCCGGCGTGTGATAAAAGTTTGGTTTTAGCGCCACATAGGGTCTGCGTCGCCCCAGGCAGCGTCAGATTAGTGCCAGTAGCGCTAACACCCACGCACGCACCATACGCCTCCCTTTAGTGGTATAGTATCTGATCGGATCGATACCTGATCTGATCAGATCTATACTAGCGTCCCCTGCAGTTTAGGGTTCCCAAAAACGCATTGTTAGCGGGATCAGCCCAGATACCTGCTAGCACCTGCGTTTAGCCCCTTCGCCCAGCCCAACCCACCGAAGTGCAGTATCGATCGATCGATCACTGACACAAAACACAAAAACACATAACTGCAGCGTTCGCAGAGTCAGGCCTGATCTCTGCGATCGCTAACAGTTTTTTTGGTAGCGCTTGACTCAGTCGCTAACAGGTCAGGTGCTTTTTTGCCTGTGAATCTCACCACTGTACCCCTAAATTTAGAGCCCAAAATGGCAAATCGATGGTACAGTGATGAAGAGGCCTACTTGTTTATGAGCCTGTCAGATAGTGATGAGGAGGTCACGCATCTGTCAAATTCTTGCTCAGAATACGATCCTGTAGACGACAGTGGCTCCCTGACAGATAGCTCTGACGACGGAGTGGTCCCTGCTAGGGTCAGGCGTACCAGACCCCGATCTTCTGCTGTCGCTGAGGTGCAAGAACCGCAGGGCTCTCGTATGGAGGAGAGAAGTACTAGCGCCGCTATTTCTTCTGGTGAACTGGCAAGCACCAGCGGCCTAGTACATCCTGGTCATATATCCAGCACTGCAGTAACACTTGGTGACGTGGCGAGTCCCATAAGTGCAGTTCAAGCTGGAGAGGTGGCAAGCACGAGTAGTGTCCCGCTGCCACCAAGAAGAAGAAGACGACAAAGACAGGCCCGTCCCCATAGTGTCCTTCCTGCTGCATTCGCCAATCCTGATTGGGTACCCACCACTTCTGCAGCACCCGTACTTCCCCCATTCACTGGCCAACCCGGAATTCAGGTGAATACAGTTGATTTTACGTCACTGGATTTTTATTCGCTGTATTTCACCGAAGATCTCTATAGATCTATTGTGGACCAAAGCAATTTGTACGCTGGTCAATTCATCGCCGCTAATCCCCAGCTGTCCCTTGCCAGAGATTGGAAGCCAATTACGGTTTCCGAATTTAAGATCTTTCTGGGCCTTTCCCTCAATATGGGCATTACTAAAAAGAGTGAGCTGCGGATGTATTGGTCCACGCACCCAGTTCACCATATGCCCATTTTCTCTGCCTCCATGGCCAGGACACGATACGAGCAGATCTTGCGGTTCATGCATTTTAGTGACAATGAACTCTGTCGTCCTCGGGGAGACCCTGAATTCGATCGGCTCTACAAAATTCGGCCCCTCGTAAACCACTTCAACGAACGGTTTGCAGCCTTGTATAATCCCCAACAAGTTGTCTGCGTTGATGAGTCCCTGATTAAGTTTTCTGGCCGCTTGTCATTCAAACAATTCCTTCCCAGCAAGCGTGCCAGATACGGGGTCAAGTTGTATAAGCTCTGTGACAGGGCAACAGGCTATACATCTAGCTTTATGGTTTACGAGGGAAAAGACAGTCACGTAGAGCCGGAGAATTGCCCTGATTACATAGGGAGCGCTGGTAGGATAGTGTGGGAATTGGTGTCACCCTTATTCGGAAAGGGGTACCACTTGTACGTGGACAATTATTACACAAGCGTGCCACTTTTTAGTCACCTTTTTGATTATGGAATTGGCGCATGTGGCACCGTGCGACCTAATCGCCGGGGCATCCCCCAACGGCTTGTAGAATCCCGTCTTAGTCGGGGGGAGAGAGCCTGCTTACGGTGTAATAATTTGTTAGCAGTGAAGTGGAGGGATTCACGGAATGTTTTCGTTCTGTCCTCGCTTCACGCAGACACGGCAGTCCAAATTCCTACGGCGACTGGTTTTGTGGAGAAACCCCTCTGTATCCACAAGTACAACCTTAACATGGGAGGGGTGGACCTCAATGACCAGTTGTTGGCGCCGTACCTAATTGCCCGGAGGTCCAAACGCTGGTACAAAAAAGTATCAGTGTATTTGTTTCAATTGGCTTTGCTGAACGCTCATGTGCTATACAGAGCTTCAGGACGGACTGGATCCTTCCTAAAATTCCAGGAAGAGATCGTCGAAGCCCTTCTGTTTCCAGATGGTGCTGTGCCCCACCTTCCCAACGCAAATGCAGTGAGCCGGCTGTATGAGAGGCATTTTCCTTTTGTCCTCGCTGGTACCCCTACCAGAAAATCCCCCCAAAAAAGATGTCGTGTCTGCAGCAAACTCGGATTTAGGCGTGACACCCGCTTTTATTGTCCCGACTGTCCTGACCAACCTGGTCTCTGCATTGGTGTATGTTTCAAACGCTACCACACACTAGTTCAGTTTTAGCGTAGGGTACAGCACCACACAGTCCTAGGCACACCAACACAGGGTCTCGGAATATGTGATGGCCATCACATTTTGAGAGACCATAATCTGCAACGTTCAGTTTATAGTTTTCATAAAAGTGAAAAAAAATAAAAAAACACACAAAAACACAAAAAAAATATAAAATAAAAAATCCAAAAATAGTTGTGGTTGTATTTTTCTCCTCTCTTTATTGTTCTCTTATGTTCACTCTCTACTGTCCACTCACTATTGTTCTATATCTATTCTCTCTATTTTTACAATGTTTTATTGTATTTGCTTTGCAGGTATGGTATGTTATACTGTAATGTTTGTTTTATTGTTAACCATCATTTGCTTAGCAGGTACGCTATTCAGTTGCATCGCGGATTTATTTAGCGTGACAGCAACAGCGTTTGCTCCCACGATATATAAAGCCGCGACTCCAACGCTGTAGGAGGTGATTTCACCACCACAGTTAAAAAAAGAGCATATATGCCGAAGCATGGGGGCATTAGGGGCGGAGGAGCGATTTTGCTCCTAATGCCGCGTACATACGGTCGAAATTCCGACGGAGGCTTGCCCGTGGAAAAGTTCGACCGTGTGTACGCGGCATAACTTTTTTTGCGGGAGGATGCCCCCATGCTTCGGCATATATATTTTTTAGGCACAGGTTGCGTTAAAAAATGTTTTGTTTTGTTTTTGATATTTGCTTTGCAGGTATGGTATGGTAAGATCTTACTGTTAAAATGTAATGTTACTTTGTTATAATGTTAACCATCATTTGCTTAGCAGGTACGCCATTCAGTTGCAGCGCGGATTTATTTAGCGTGACAGCAACAGCGTTTGCTCCCACGATACATAAAGCCGCGACTCCAACACTGTGGGAGGTGATTTCACCACCACAGTTAAAAAAAGAGCATATATGCCGAAGCATGGGGGCATTAGGGGCGGAGGAGCGATTTTGCTCCTAATGCCGCGTACATACGGTCGAAATTCCGTCGGAAGCTTGCCCGTGGAAAAGTCCGACCGTGTGTATGCGCCATGACTTTTTATGCGGCGTACATACGTGTGTGAGCGGCATAACTTTTTTGCGGGAGGATGCCCCCATGCTTTGGCATATATAAATGGTGCATGTATGCCCATCATTAGAAGTGGGTGGATGAAGGGAGGTATTCTAATGGTGGGCATACCCACCGATCAATCTTTTTTTCGTTCAGCCAACAGGCTGCATGAAAAAAAAAAAAGATTACAATACATGTCCAACAAGAACCATCAACGTACTGGTATGTTGCTGGACTTTGAATGGTTATACCAGAATGATGCCTGCGGGTTTAGGCATCATCTTGGTATCATTCTTTTCAGCCAGCGGTCGGCTTTCATGTAAAAGCAGTCCTAGCGGCTAATTAGCCTCTAAACTGCTTTTACAAGCAGTGGGAGGGTATGTCCCCTCCCCGGATATAAACTGCGCCATTGGGAAAGTGGGAAAACATTTTATCACACCGATCTTGGTGTGGTCAGATGCTTTAAGGGCAGAGGAGAGATCTAGGGTCTAATAGACCCCAATTTTTTCAAAAAAGAGTACCTGTCACTAACTATTGCTATCATAGGGGATATTTACATGCCCTAAGATGGCAATAAAAATTATAAAAATAATAAAAAAAGTAAGGAACAGTTTAAAATAAAATAAAAAAAGCAAATTAAATAATAATAAAAAAAAAAAAAAAAAAAAAAGCACCCCTGTCCCCCCCTGCTCTTGCGCAAAGGCGAACGCAAGCGTCGGTTTGGCGTCATATGTAAACAGCAATTGTACCATGCATGTGAGGTATCACCGCGAAGGTCAGATCGAGGGCAGTAATTTTAGCAGTAGACCTCCTCTGTAAATCTAATGTGGTAACCCGTAGAGGCTTTTAAAGGCTTTTAAAAATGTATGTAGTCTGTCGCCACTGCGCATTTGTGCGCAATTTTAAAGCATGTCGTGTTTGGTATCTATGTACTCGGCCTAAGATCATCTTTTTTATTTCATCAAACATTTGGGCAATATAGTGTGTTTTAGTGCATTAAAATAAAAAAATATTTATTTTTGCCCAAAAAAATGCATTTGAAAAATCGCTGCGCAAATACTGCGTGGTAAAAAAAAATGCAACACCCACCATTTTAATCTGTAGGGCCTTTGCTTTAAAATAATATATAATGTTTGGGGGTTCAACTTAACTTTCTTGCAAAAAAATAATATGTTTTTATGTAAACAAACAGTGTCAGAAAGGGCTTTTTCTTCAAGTGGTTAGAAGAGTGGGTAATGTGTGACATAAGCTTCTAAATGTTGTTCATAAAATGCCAGGACAGTTCAAAACCCCCCCAAATGACCCCATTTTGGAAAGTAGACACCCCAAGCTATTTGCTGAGAGGCATCTCGAGTCCATGGAATATTTTATATTTTGACACAAGTTGTAGGAAAGAGAATTATTATTATTTTATTTTATTTTTTTTGCACAAAGTTGTCACTAAATGATATATTGCTCAAACATGCCATGGGCATATGTGGAATTACACCCCAAAATGCATTCTGCTGCTTCTCCTGAGTACGGGGATACCACATGTGTGAGATTTTTTGGGAGCCTAGCCACGTACGGGACCCCAAAAACCAATCACCACCTTCAGGCTTTCTAAGGGTGTAAATTTTTGATTTCACTCCTCACTACCTATCACAGTTTCGGAGGCCATGGAATGCCCAGATGGCACAAAACCCCCCCAAATGACCCCATTTTGGAAAGTAGACACCCCAAGCTATTTGCTGAGAGGTATGTTGAGTATTTTGCAGATCTTGCTTTTTGTCACAAAGATTTGAAAATTGAAAAAAGAAAAAAAAAAAAATATATATATATCTTTCTTCATTTTCAAAAATAAATGAGCGCTGTAAAATACTCACCATGCCTCTCAGCAAATAGCTTGGGGTGTCTACTTTCCAAAATGGGGTCATTTGGGGGGGTTGTGTGCCATCTGGGAATTCCATGGCCTCCGAAACTGTGATAGGCAGCGAGGAGTGAAATCAAAAATTTGCGCCCTTAGAAATCCTGAAGGCGGTGCTTGGTTTTCGGGGCCCCGTACGCGGCTAGGCTCCCGAAAAGTCCCACACATGTGGTATCCCCGTACTCAGGAGAAGCAGCAGAATGTATTTTGGGGTGCAATTCCACATATAACCATGGCATGTGTGAGCAATATATCATTTAGTGACAACTTTGTGCAAAAAAAAAAAAAAAAAAAAAAAAGTTTGTCATATTCCAGCAACTGGTGGCAAGATATAAAATATTCCATGAACTCAAAATGCCTCTCAGAAAATAGCTTGGGGTGTCTACTTTCCAAAATGGGGTCATTTGGGGGGGTTGTGTGCCATCTTGGCCTTTTATGGCCTTCAATACTGTGATAGGTAGTGATCGGTAGTGAGGAGTGAAATCAAAAATGTATGCCCTTAGAAATCCTGAAGGCCGTGCTTGGTTTTCGGGGTCCCGTACGCGGCTAGGCTCCCAAAAAGTCCCACACATGTGGTATCCCCGTACTCAGGAGAAGCTGCAGAATGTATTTTGGGGTGTAATTCCACATATGCCCATGGCATGTGTGAGCAATATATCATTTAGTGACAACTTTGTGCAAAAAAAAAAAAAATTGTCATATTCCCGCAACTTGTGGCAAAATATTAAATATTCCATGGACTCAACATGCCTCTCAGCAAATAGCCTGGGGTGTCTACTTTCCAAAAATGGGTCATTTGGGGGGGGTTTGTGCTATTTGGGCATTTTATGGCCTTCAAAACTGTGATAGGTAGTGAGGAGTGAAATAAAAAATTTGCGCCCTTAGAAATCCTGAAGGCGATGCTTGGTTTTCGGGGTCCCGTACGCGGCTAGACTCGCAAAAAGTCCCACACATGTGGTATCCCCGTACTCAGGAGAAGCAGCAGAATGTATTTTGGGGTGCAATTCCACATATAACCATGGCATGTATGAGCAATATATCATTTAGTTACAACTTTTTGTAATTTCTTTTTTCTTTTTTTTTTTGTCATTATTCAATCACTTGGTACAAAAAAAAAAATATTCAGTGGGCTCAATATGCCCCTCAGCAGATTCCTTGGGGTGTCTACTTTCCAAAATGGGGTCATTTGGGGGGATTTTGTGCTATTTGGGCATTTTATGGCCTTCAAAACTGTCTTAGGTAGTGAGAAGTGAAATCAAAAATTTGCGCCCTTAGAAATCCTGAAGGCGGTGCTTGATTTTCGGGGCCCCGTACGTGGTTGGGCTCCCAAAAAGTCTCACACATGTGGTATCCCCGTACTCAGGAGAAGCAGGAGAATGTATTTTGGGGTGCAATTCCACATATAACTATGGCATGTGTGAGCAATATATCATTTAGTGACAACTTTTTGTAATTTCTTTTTTTTTTTTTTTTTTTTTGTCATTATTCAATCACTTGTTACAAAAAAAAAAATATTCAATGGACTCAACATGCCTTTCAGCAGGTTCCTTGGGGTGTCTACTTTCCAAAATGGGGTCATTTGGGGGGGTTTTGTACTTCCCTGCTATTTTAGCACCTCAAGAATTGAGATAGGCAGTCATAAAATAAAAGCTGTGTAAATTCCAGAAAATGTACCCTAGTTTGTAGATGCTATAACTTTTGCGCAAACCAATAAATATACGCTTATTGGCATTTTTTTTACTAAAGACATGTGGCTGAATACATTTTGGCCAAAATGTATGACTAAAATTGAGTTTGTTCGATTTTTCTTATAACAAAAAGTAGAAAATATCATTTTTTCTCAAAATTTTCGCTCCTTTTCCGTTTATATCGCAAACATTAAAAATCGCAGAGGCAATCAAATACCATCAAAAGAAAGCTCTATTTGTGGGAAAAAAAGGACGCAAATTTTGTTTGGGTACAACATTGTATGGCCGCGCAATTACCAGTTAAAGCAGCGCAGTGGAAAATTGTAAAAACACCTCTGGTCTTAAGGCTGACAAATGGTCCGGTGGGAAAGTGGTTAAAGGTAAGTTTATTACTAAAATCATAGGCCTAGATTCACGTAGGGCGGCGTATGTTTGAGCCGGCGTAGCGTATCGTATTTACGCTACGCCGCCGCAAGTTAGAGAGGCAAGTGCTGTATTCACAAAGCACTTGCGTCCTAAGTTACGGCAGCGTAAATGTGCCGGCGTAAGCGCGCCTAATTCAAATTGGGAAGAGGTGGGCGTGTTTTATGTGAATAAAGCATGACCCCACGTAATTGACGTTTTGAACGTTTGGCGCATGCGCCGTCCGTGGACGTATCCCAGTGCGCATGCGTCAGATAGAATGCCTAAGATACGTCGAACACTGCCTACGACGTGAACGTAACTTACGCACAGCCCTATTCGTGTACGACTTACGCAAACGACGTAAAAAGATACGCTTGTTCCGACGTCCATACTTTGCATGGGCTGCGCCACCTAGAGACATGCTTTATCTTACGTAAACGGCGTAACTAATTGCGACGGGTGTACGTACGTTCGTGAATCGGCGTATCTTGCTCATTTGCATATTCGATGCGGAAAACAACGGAAGCGCCACCTAGCGGCCAGCGTAAATATGCACCCTAAGATACAAAGGCGTAGGAGACTTACACCGCTCGTATCTTAGCCTAATTTAAGTGTATCTGGTTTCCAGAATAAGCTTAAATATACTACGGCGCAGATTCGGACTTACGACGGCATATTTACTGATACGCCGACGTAACTCTTTGTGAATCTGGCCCATAGACTATATATATATATATATATATATATATATGAGCATATCTGTTCTGCAGTGGTTACTGGGCTGCTTTCAAACTGGTCTGCAGGTGCAGCGTGGTGCACCTGGGGTTTACCTGCATTGAGCCATAGGTTTCTGTTTTTTACCTGTGGGTTTGGTCCAGTTTCAGAAAGTGCACTACACCTGCAGGATATAATAGAATTATTCAGCAAAGTTCAGCTTACATGTAGGTGCGGTGTGGGTAAACCACAGCTCATGAGTGTGAAAGCAGCCTTAGGCCCTTTTAACACGATCGGTCCGACCCTCCATTTATCCCTATGGAGCGGCAGAGGTAAACGGTCTTGTGTCCCTTCCATCTGGGCTGATTGGATCAGAGGGCCCATAGAATAGAGGGGTCCTCTTTCCATATGCAGTGGACAATGTAAAAACAAAAGCGCCAAATGGCTCCTTACTGTTATCGGTGCCTAAGACCCAGCACTGAGGCTGGAAAGCATTTCAATTAGTGGAGAGATGACCGCTGTCGCTGGGGAGGCTAGCTTGCGTTCCACCTCCAGAATTGGTGGACCAGCGGGACCGGAAGTTGCGTAGCTGTGCGTGACCAGGTAAATTGTTTTTACATTTCTTTTATTAAATACGGAATTATACTATTGCGGTTTCTTTCCTTTATTCCGCTTATTGACACCGGAGTTTGGTCGAATCTAACAAGTCTGAGCATTATATGAAGCCATACACTTTGTGTTATCAAGCTGTGATTGACCTCTTTTTTAATTAAAAGGGTCAACAACATCTGGTAAGGTGCCATCCTCACTTTGAGCACAATCTGGGTGATTTTTTCACAGTCGGTGAAGGTGGACATTATCTACAGTGGATTTGAAGGCTACTGTTTGAGCACATAGCACTTTACTAAAGGACTTTTCAATGAGTCACTTTTTTCCACTAGTGGTATTCACCACAATAATGAACTGCATTTTGATTTTGTTTATTTATTGATTAAGTCTGTTGGTGTGTATTTTGGGTTTTTCACATCACTTGATTGCATAAACCTTTGATTTTGAGTGTGACTAATATTGTCATAATTGTGATATTCATATGTATGCAATTTATTTATCAGCATTATACACTTACTATTACCGCTTTTTAGCGCCCCTGCCCTCTTTTTACTTATCCCTGTCCCATTGCAGAGATTTCCCTTCACTTCCTGTCCCATAGCCAAACAGGAAGTGAGAGGAAATTATGCAAATTAAGGAAATCCAATGTCCCCCCCCGGCCCTAAAAACTAGTTTCCCTTCTTGAAAATTTTAGGGCGGGTCTTAAACAGAAAGGGGTATGGCCTTGACCGGAAGCGGTGGGTCATATATTTAAATTAGGGGGTGCACGAGTTTAGTCAGGCCTAGGGCAGCACAAAACCTAAATACACTACTGCCTCCCTATTGATATAACAATCTAACCACTTACTGTAGCTGTGGTGTTTGGCACAATTTGTATTAAAAACAAATTTGTGATATCTACATGATTGCCTTTGCAATGATCCTTGCTGTATTTGCTGCTTCTGCTCAAAAGTTGACAGAATTTACTAGAAACATACATTGGCACTCCCTAAATTCACAACCATGTAATCCTCCTGTCACTGTAACCTACATTGCAAAACACAACATTTATATGAGATTAGTATAGAATATAATGTGCAGTTCTGTAAAGGTGTGTATGGTGAACTACAGAGGTCATAACAGTCATATTCATTGCTCATTGAAAATATGAGCATTACCAAATCACTGATTATCTCTGAATGGCTGATAACGCCTTGTCATTGTTCTCACATAAGTCAGACTTAATGACAAACTGTAGAACAAAATTAGCAAGGTGTGATGATATTGCTTCACCTTTCTGTGAAGACCCTCAGGTGTGAGCTGAACTGAACATTATGAAACTGTTAGTAGGTGCAATAGATCGGATAATTGAGATCATCGATGTAAACCAGTGCATAGGTGACAGGGTCAAAATAAATGCGGTCATCCATGACACCAAATCACAGTCTGTTTTCATAAACTGAAAGCGTAATGAAAGAAGCCTTCATGAAAAAAACGTAATTCAGAGCTTATGTAAACTGGCGTTTGAACATGCTGGAGTTTCCTTTCAAAGTGAGTGCAAAAACAACTCAGAAGCTGCTTCAATAAGCTTTTTGTGCCTTTTTGCACACTTTTTATTGGTGTTTGTTTTTAACGTTGTTTTTGTTTTGCCGATGTAAAGCATTTTAATCAGTGACTTCATATGTAGTAGTCATCCTTGCATGTGCTTCCTGGTTTTTCTGTGTGGTGTTGTTGTGTCTTGAGCTCTTGAGCCTTGTCAGCTATGAAAGTTAAGAAATATAGAAATATTAAAGAGTGATGCCAGAAAACAGACCAAGGGGCCCATCCAGTCTTTCTTCTTTTTTTAATTTGCCTTGCTTAAAAAATATTTCTTTCCAGGTCCTCTGCCACTTGCCACTGTTCTTATAATGGTCATTACTGTGGTCAAATATACTCTTAATGGATGAAAGTCTTCACATTCAGCATTGACACGCCTAAATCCTATTTTTTTTTCTCACAGATCTGAGGTTGGTACAGTAGGAGAAAGAGTACAGTTGTCAGGCACAAACATATGTGAAAAACACATTAAAACACTTGTGCCACGCCGTTTCAGGCACTCCCATTAAAGTCTAATGCCCAGTACACACGATCTGTCCATCCGATGAAAACGGTCTGATGGACCGTTTTCATCAGTTAACCGATGAAGCTGACTGATGGTCATCAGTTAAAAAAATGATCGTGTCAGACTGCGGTGACGTAAAACACAACGACGTGCTGAAAAAAAACGAAGTTCAATGCTTCCAAGCATGCGTCGACTTGATTCTGAGCATGCGTGGATTTTTAACCGATGGACGTGCCTACAAACGATCGTTTTTTTTCTATCAGTTAGGTATCCATCGGTTAAATTTAAAACAAGATTGAATTTTTTTAACCGATGGATAAATAACCGATGGGGCCCACACACGATCGGTTTGGTCCGATGAAACCGGTTCATCAGACCGTTCTCATCGGTTTGACCGATCGTATGTACGCGGCATAAGGGGCTAAAAGTGTATCATTATGCCTGAAAAAAGCTTCTGTACTTTTTTGCGTGGCAAACAACAGCAGGAGCCTTTGAATATAATGGGAATCTCCATGTTGAGCATTGTTACTCTTCGGGAAACTTGCAAAAAAGGATTTAGGTGTAAACAGGAGCTGAAGCAACTCATTGAGCAATTGTAAGGCAAATCAAAGGAACCTGAAGGCATACTGCATTTCTATAGCTTTTAAACCTGATGCCTTTGTACATGATCCCAGACATGGAGCATATAGCCTACCAGCTGAGGCGCCATTATATTTATTGTAGTTTAATGTTAATGAGTCTCCATGAATCTGAGCCTGCAAAAATGAAAGGTCATTATGTTTACTGGTTTAAGAACTGATCTCACATGACATTGGGTATAATAATACAGATAAAGACCACTTGACAAGGGGGAATATTACCCCCATATTTTGCAGCACATCACTGGTTCTTCCTCTATTCCATGGGTGTCATAAATAATTTGGAACGCTGCATGTTTGCTATGTAGTAGTTTGATGTTTGGTATATGCGCTGTACTATATTATGTGCAAAAGTCATAGTTGCAGTATACATAATGGCCCGGATTCAAGTAGATTTGCGCATTTTTAACGGAGGCGCAGGGCAACGTTTTTGCCCTGCGCCCCCGCAAATTTACTGGGCTGCCCTTGATTCACGGAGCAGTAGCTCCGTAAATTGCGTGGGCGCGCCGGCAAAATGCCCGGCGTAAGCGCGCGCAATTTAAATGATCCCGTAGGGGGCGGGAATCATTTAAATTAGGCGCGTTCCCGCGCCGAGCGTAGAGCGCATGCTCCGTCGGGAAACTTTCCCGACGTGCATTGCGGCAAATGACGTCGCAAGGACGTCATTTGCTTCAAAGTGAACGTGAATGGCGTCCAGCGCCATTCACGAATCACTTACGCAAACTACGTAACTTTCAAATTTCGCGACGCGGGAACGACGGGTATACGTAACATTGGCTGCCCCTGCTAATGGCAGGGGCAGCCTTACGTGAAAACCTACACTTTTATGCAAGTATAAAGGCTGTATTGTTAGCCTATTATTCCAGGACTGATTTAGGCTTCATATTTATGTTTGCCTGCTGACTTTTGCAGCTATTTTTGTGCATACTTTTTTTTTTTTTTTTTTTTTTTTCACTGGCCACTTGCTGGCTGAACGTTTTTATTCATTATTGATGTTTTTAATGTTTTTTAGCACTTTGTTTCAATTTTAGTTTATTATCAATGTTCACTGATTAACACTTTGATTACTTAGTCATATTCATTGCGCTCGTCACTTTACCTTTCACTTACGTGAAAACCGCCGTACGGAAACGACGTAAATTGCGTACGCAGGGCTCGCGCAACGTTGTGAATCGGCGTTAGTATGCAATTTGCATACTATACGCTGAGCACAACGGGAACGCCACCTAGCGGCCATCGCAAGAATGCAGCCTAAGATATGCGGGCATAAGAGCCTTATGCCGCGCATATCTTAGGCTGCAGTCGGCGTAACGAGGTTCCTGAATCAGGAGCATTCGTTACGCCGGGGCAAGTAAGCAATTGCGCTGTGTAACTTATGGTTACACAGGCGCAATTGCTTCTTGAATCCAGGCCACTGATAGCATTGGATGTATGGATGTATATTAAATACTATGGGGTTGATTTATTAAAACTGGAGAGTGCAAAATCTGGCGCAGCTCTACATAGAAACCAACCAGCTTCCAGTTTTTGTTTTGTTATAGCTTAATTGAACGTGCTGAGGTTATAAGCTGATTGGTTACCATGCACAGCTGCATCAGATTTTACACTCTTCAGATTTAGTAAATCAACCCCTATGTACTTTTCCTTACGTAGTTGGTAAGACTGGTATATGAATAAGGTATATTTAAAAGAGGATTGCATATAGAACATTTGTCCTGTATGGTGTGCAGGCCTACCCATATTAACTATAGACCTACAACCAGTTGCAGCCTGAAGTCCTTATCCGTTTTATTTTTATTGAAAGTGTGCCAAGCAATTAGCATTTTAAGATGAAGAGGTTTCACTCATGGTAGGTTTCCTTTAATTTTACATTATAATATAAATTTTACTCTGGCAAACATAATAATTATCCATATTGAATAGGCATAGACCAGTGCACAGGGATCTAACTCTTCTGTGGTTTCTATGTAGTGATCTCCAAAGGTGTCAGAATTGTAAGTAAAAAGCATTAAAATCTGCTGTTATTTCACTTCTGATTATTGAGCAATGGCAGCATGATGCAATTTCTTCATTACTTTAGCCTGTTATACAATGCAGTGCATTTGCCTTACATGTGACAGATTTGCTTTAATTGCCCAACAATGCTTGACAGCAAAAATTCTAAGTAATTATGGTGAAAGCAGCCACCCTGATTGTCAGACACTTCTGTCACAACTAATTTAGCCCCTGGCAGGAAAATGAAATCTTCCATAGATGAACAGCAGATGTTCTCATATGACGTCACCAGGACCTTACTGACCCACCTAGCTGAAAACAATATTATTTTCCTCTCATGCTTGGACCTGCTAAAGTAATGCAAAGAAAGAATATTACAGGGCCATATTTAATTTTCTAGTTTAGGCAACTGTATGTATAAAAGTAAACTATTGTACAGACTTCCATATACATTCAACTCGCCAGTTTAGGAACAGGTGTTAGATAGAAATATTGGAGCTTGCCTGTTAAGAGTAGGGGTTTACTAACAATTCCTGTTACAAATAAAGAGCGGCAGTTTTTAAAATGTGTAAACCTGACCCAGTGAATATACCAATTACATACGAAAGGGGTCAATGATCATAGAGAAGAAACTGATTGATTGGCTTCTGTCTCAATTGGCCCTAGTATGTACAGTATATATATGAATGTGAGTTAAGGACCCTAGATTATAAGCTCCTTGAGGGCAGGGACTGATGTGAATTTACTATATATATATATATATATATATATATATATATATATATATATATATATATATATTAAAAGTGCTGCATAAATTATTGGCTCTAAATATACCTCAAATAAATAAAATAAAATAGGCCCTTATGGATGGCTGCAATCATAAGGAGGTTGCCAGATGTGGATGGATGCTACAACTGCAAAATGATCAGTCTATTACACTGATTTACAGGCTTGTATTGATAACAAGAGCTGAAAAAAAAAATTGCTAATATTAGATATTAAAATCTTATACAGCCATTACAGTAAATGAGATGAATCGACCAGGGGTGTCTGCTGAGAGTTGAAGATGACTGCAGAGAGGGACAATACTACAGATGATGGGATGCCATAACATTATTTTGATGGGGCACACAATGACCCTTCACTGTAACACCTGGCAGAGTCAACTGTGACAATTCTGCCATTGACCGTAATAAAGATTTCCTAAATCAAGAACAGGTATCAGGATAGTTGTCAGCCTAATCAGTACACTACAATGGACGAGTGCTTGGGACGAGTAAGGCAGCAGTGCAGAAAATATCACTTTTTAAATATAAATACCCCTGTAATACACAAGCTTAATGTATTCTAGTAAAGTTAGTCTGTAAACTAAGGTCCATTTTGTTAGGTTGTTACAGCATTTAGACACTTTATAAAATAGAAATTGACTGGGGCCATCTTAAGTGTGGGCATCATGAAGCCAGACTGTATGACTTCCTGGATTTCAGCCTTGCAGATCTCGCACATGCTCAGTGCTGCACAAGCAGTGTCAGATCAGGTTTCAGCAACTGTGCTGTCCAAGTCACATGATTCTTTGAGACTGGGGAGTGCACAGACTCCTGGAAAGTTACACCCACTACATTCCCAGGAGTCTGTGCGGTGTAGGTTAGGAAGCATTAAGCACCTAGGTGCAGGAAGTGGGAAGATTAACTATTCTGCCTAGCAACAACACTTTGAAGGCATCTAAAAAAATAAAAAAAAATTGTAAAGGACTAATGACATTTTTTTAAAACTACTGATGTAATGTAATATTTATGGGTGGAACTCCACTTTAAACCTTAATTTTTTAGCTAACATCTGAGTTCTCAGTAGCTTGTCAGATATTTTCAGAAAGCAAGTGATGAAGAGGCGATCTAGTGGTCAGTAAAGAAAAATAAACTATCTACCGTCTATCTAAGAGGATTGAGGAGAACAGGCTAAGAACTGGAAAAGAAGATCTTCATATGACAATGACTGTTCCACAGATCTCTAAGTCCACCTAATTAGGAACAAAGCTGCACATACACCAGTAGAGTTTCTTTTAAAAAATCCTGTTTTTGGAACATTCGTTCAATAAAATTATGGTAGGGTAAAATGAATGCTTGTGTAGCGGGGTATCACACTTTTGATGTGCTATAAAAGACTACCATTGCTGATCGTGAAGGATCTCAGCTCCCTCTTGTGGCCGAGATGGGTTAGTGCCACCTGTTGTTTACATTTTGTTCTGGTACTGCAGAGAATGTTGGGGAATTGAGTTCAGGAGGAGAAGAGACTCCATTTGCCCTGACCTGTAATAAACTACATTACCCAGAGACCAGCTGGGTAACCCCAAGATGCTTTGCCTTCCGCACCGCCTGCTGGGGAGGTAATTTAAGGGAGTGGACGTGTTTGGCAAGCTCTCTCGGGACCACCTCTTCAACCCAGGAGGTCACTGCCAGAAGTGTCTCCATGGGGAGTAGGCCGCAGCTGAAGCCTACATACGCCCGGGCGGAGCGCCTTTGTGGAAGGAGAGACGGAACCTCTGTCGGAGTGATCAGATGGCTTTCAGTATCCCTGCGATCTGTCTGAGAACCGGAGGCTGCCGGCTAACAGGATTGTGACTGGGGATCGGGGACGGAGTGCCACAGAAGGACAAGGCCTGAACCGGTTGGGTGAGACGGGCACCTGTCCGAGAGTACTGACTGTCTTGCAGGAGCGCGGATTGCTGATATCCATCTTTGTGGTTTGACTGTTCAGGGAACTTTCACCAGTTTAGTATTTCCCTTTTGGATTATAAATTGCTCTTTGCAACGCATGCCAACGCACAAGTGCACGAACTGTTAGTATAAAGTTGTATTGAGGTTAAGCCTGGGACGCCAGGCCATACCGATTAGCGATAGCTATAATACTTAAGGACTATCTATTTAGTGTTACACACTGTTAATATTCAGTTTATTGCTCGTTGATCGAGTAATTGGTTTTATTACATTATACAGTATTGTAGAGAGACAGAGAGCTGGGTGGGGCTTGGCAAGGGGGCGTTTCAATGTGTATGTTTTGTTGAAGGAGTTCTCCTTGCTGTGTGCTTACACAGGTCTGTATGACATTATAGTTTAGCTCACACCTATGCATCATTATTGGTATTGATTTTGCAGGGCGCTGCAAATTTTTTTTTACTGTTTTACTCATGTTCCTTTGTTTCTATCTCAAGTAAAGTATTACTTTGGTTATCTTGAAGTTTGTGTACAGCCTATCTTTCATACTGCAGGATCCCTTCCATTTAAGGTACCCTTTTAATTTGCATAATCTGTTGTAGTGTAACGGTAACGGGATATTGTGCTTCCCCACAAGTTACTGAGGTCCACAACTCCCATATTACCAGCTGTGTCAAGTGGCGGGTTTTGAGCCAACTTTAAGGGGTTGTTCACAGAGCGTAGACCCAAAACAACCAACAGCTCCTCCAGGGGTAGTGCTACATTTGTTTTTACCATAATATCAGGAAAATTTAAAGAGACAGAATAGAACTTTTTTTTTTCAAACTAATTCTAACTGTCCATATAGTTTTTGTTCTGAAAAGGTTGTAAATATTATAATAAAACTTGTTTAATACGTCTGAGATTCCATTCAAATAGCAGGTCTGGGTGAAATTGCATAGGCTTTTGAACAAAATTAGACTCAAGGATGGCAACATAGAATGTTCTGATTAACAATTTTTGTATATACTGAAAATCAATTTATGGTCAGCTTTTTTTTCATGAACAGTGCTAAGTACATAATTTCCCTGCTGTATGATCAGGAAAGTATTATTAGGGGCCTATTAAAGTAATATTAAGGTCCACCACTGGGAGCTTGTTACACGTTACACCCATATTTAGGGTGTAACATGCTCCAGCAGTCAACCCCCCCAAAACCCCCATATCCTCCCCCTGTGACATGGGGTTCTTCTCTCCACACCTGCTGTCACAATTTAAAAATAGCGAGGCTGTGCGGGGTTCTGCCCGCACAGCCACATCATTAATAAATGAGCTACAACTACTGTCTGTCATTGTGGGAGATGGCTTATAGTTCTCAATGAACTGTTTTTTTTAGCGGTTTATTATCACTTTAAGGAAACATACAGAAAACCATCTTATGAAACAGTTGGCTGGATAAAATGTGCTGTGCAACTGTTCTGGGCTGCAACACAGAACTATGGGCTATCTCAGGAGAGTGTTGAAATACATTTGTTCATTAGTCAGAAAGGTATACACTAATAATTACAGTATATTTATAAGGCTGAAATGTTACAATCTGCAGTTGAAACAGATTTAAAGTATATTTAGGTATGTTTTTTAACCTCAGTTAGATGCCGCTGGAAAGCAAGGTCTCATCAGAGTCTGCTATAAACAATATCCACATTTAATTATTGAGACAAGGAAGCAGGACTTTTAAGGTGCCAAAGAATCACAACTTATCACATGGGATAAAATATGTTCACAATTGTATTTCATAACAAATTTGAAAGATAATAAAAGTTATCACATAAACATGCTATTCATACAATAATACAGCCACTTCTCCTCTACATGTTTCACCCAGAGGAGCTTCCTTAGGAGTCTTAGGAGTGATACATATAGCTGATACTATAGATCAGGCATTAGGGATGAGCCGAACACCCCCACCCCCCCTTCCCGATTCGGTTTGCAGCAGAACATGCGAACACGCAAAAAATGTGTTTGAACACGCGAACACCGTTAAAGTCTATGGGACACAAACATGAAAAAATCAAAAGTGCTAATTTTAAAGGCTAATATGCAAGTTATTGGCATAAAAAGTGTTTGGGGACCTGGGTCCTGCCCCAGGGGACATGTATCAATGCAAAAAAAGTTTTAAAAACAGCAGTTTTTTTCGGAAGCAGTGATTTTAATAATGCTTAAAGTGAAACAATAAAAGTGAAATGTTCCTTTAAATTTCATACCTGGGGGGTGTCTATAGTATGCCTGTAAAGTAGCACATGTTTCCCGTGTTTATAACAGTCCCTGCACAAAATGACATTTCTAAAGGAAAAAAAGTCATTCAAAACTACTCGCGGATATAATGAATTGTCGGGTCCTGGCAATACAGATAAAAGTAATTGAAAAAAAAAAACGACATGGGTTCCCCCCCCAGTCCATTACCAGGCCCTTTGGGTCTGGTATGAATATTAAGGGGAACCCCGAACCAAAAAAAAAATGTGTGGAGGTCCCCCCAAATTGTTTAACCAGGCCCTTTAGGTCTGATACGGATATTAAGGGGAACTCTGCGCCAAATTTAAAAAACATGGAGTGGGGTTCCCCCCAAAAATCCATACCAGACCCTTAAGGTCTGGTATGGATTTTAAGGGGAACCCCGTGCCAAAATGTAAAAACATGGCGTGGGGTTCCCCCCAAAAATCCATACCAGACCCTTATCTGAGCATGCAACCTGGCAGGCCACAGGAAAAGAGGGGGGGATTAGAGAGCACCCCCCTCCTGAACCGTACCAGGCCACATGCCCTCTACATGGGGAGGATGTCCCCATGTTGATGGGGAAAAGGGCCTCATCCCCACAACCCTTGCCAAAGGGGACCTCCAGATCCCGGACCCCCTCTATGTGAATTGGTAACGGGGTACATTGTACCCCTACCATTTTACAAAAAAATGTGTAAAAAACTATTAAAAACCACAGTAGACAGCTTGGGACAAGTCCTTTATTAAAAAGAGAAAAAAATTCCAACAATGTAATCCATTCTTGAGCGATACGGAGAAAAAAAAAGCCGACTCGATCCTGACAGCTTTTTTATAGCTGTCCCTCTGATGCAAGGGAAAATGCCGGAGTTACTCAGTGACGTGTACGGGTGACCCCGTCCCCTCTGATGCGTCACTGTAAACGGCATTTTGCCAGAGGGGGCGGGGTCACCCGTGACACCGCGGGGAAACCGCCGGAAACCCTGTCGCGTCAGTGGGGGGCAGGATTACCCATCCACATCACTGGTGGCCCCACCCTCGGTTATAAAAGAGCTGTCAGACGGACGGACTTGTCCCAAGCTGTGTGTGTGTTTTTTTCTCCTTTTTTCTCACTTTTTTGGGTGAAATGGTAGGGGTACAATGTACCCTGTTACCAATTCACATAGGGGGCGGCCGGGATCTGGATGTCCCCTTTGTTAAAGGGGGCTTCCAGATTCCGATAAGCCCCCTGCCCGCTAACCCGCACAACCACTGGGCAAGGGTTGTGGGGATGAGGTCCTTGTCCCCATCAACATGGGAACATTCTCCCAATGTTGAGGGCATGTGGCCTGGTACTGTTCAGGAGGGTGGGTGTCCTCTCGTCCCCCCTCTTTTCCTGCAGCCTGCCAGGTTGTGTGTTTAGATAGGGGTCTGGTATGGATTTTTGGGGGAACCCCAGACCATTTTTTTTTATTTGGTGCAGGGTTCCCCTTAATATCCATACCAGACCTGAAGGGCCTGGTAATGGAATTTGGGGGACCCCCACGCATTCACGATCTTCATGAATTTTAATTCAATAGCCCTGCCATAGATGAAAAGAGCAAACATTTATAAACATTTACAAATATTTCATATCAATATATAGATTACATAACAATTTAGTTTTATCACTTCACAAAATATTTCACGTATGTCTATATATTGAATTAGGAGGACAGGCCTACCAGATTCTTAAAAACAGGGACTTGATGATTTAATTGAGTACGAGAGTTCCAATAGAAGCCAAGCTTGTGGGACATTATGTGACCTTAAGGCCTTGTACTCACGACCGGATCTGTGCGCTGGAAACTGTCTGCCCGACAGTTTCCGGCGTACAAGGCTGATTTGTGTTTTGTTCCGCTGGCGTGTACACACCAGCGGACCAAATTACCGTCGTACCGGAACGCGTGCACGTAAACTACGTACGACGTCACTATAAAGGGGAAGACCAAACTTAATGGCGCCGCCCTCTGTTCCTCTTTTGCTAGTTACGGGTTTGCTCGTGTTAGTGAAGGTTTGGTTAGAGCTGATTCGCGCTTCTCGGTCTCCAGGCTTTGACAGCGTGTATTCACGGGTTCAGTGCGTGTGCTTGCGGTAACGTAGTTGTCATTCGGCTATAGGCTAGCAGGTTGTTTCTGCTTTAGCAGTTGCATCCTGTGCGCTCGTATCTGTTTGTCACGCGTTTGTCGCAGGTAGTGCTGGATTTGCGAGTGCTTTCTGTTTCAGTGTGTTCTTGACTGACCAGCCGGCCGGTTTGAAGCCATGATGGAGCAGCAGCGTCAATTTTCGCGAGTTGGTGCTGTTTATGGGATGGCTGCTGGATATGTTCATTTGTCCAGTACTTTGGCCAGAAACAGGGGGCGGAGGCGTTTCTGGACCAAGAATTGGTTGCGCCAGCGTGACCAGTTCTCACATATGCCTCTGCTTAGGGAACTCCAGGAGAATAATCCTAATGACTTTAGGAATTTTCTCCGCATGACGGACCCCGTATTCAACAGTCTGCTGGAACTTCTGTCCCCCTATATCACGAGGCAGGACACTGTGATGCGCCAAGCCATCACGGCCGAGCAGAGGCTTATTGCCACGTTGCGGTACCTGGCGACTGGGAGGAGCCTGCAGGACCTCAAGTTCTCGACAGGCATCTCTCCGCAGGCGCTTGGGGTCATCATACCGGACACGTGTGCTGCCATCATCAAAGTTATGCATGAGGAGTATATTAAGGTAAGTTTCCTGGCTGTAATAATGTGGCCAACTAACTTTTTTTTTAATTTCCCAGATATGCTGTGTGTTTAACTAACGTTCCCTTTTCTCCCTATGCATGTTGATATAAGCTTTACATGTTTTATTCTTGGCCTACCTGCATATTTGTCCCTTACCCAATATTAACCTGTCCAGCATGCTATCCTAGGGACAAACCCACCTTGCCATTTTTTAAAACAGGACTTTTTGGTTTTTGTGTCCCCCCCCCCCCTTCAAACTTTTATTGTCCCCATCAGAGGGCTGTGGAGTCTCTTAATGAAGTGGCCCTATATATTTCATTTCCCAAATTCTCCATGCACATTTTTCAAATGCAATTTTAATACTGTGAACTGTCACAAGGATGCTTGTAGGATGTTTTTGTTACAAAGTACTAAATCTCTTTTTTTGTTTGTCCCCACAGCTACCCTCCACACCACAGGAATGGCAGTCTGTGGCTTCCCAATTTGCCCAGCGGTGGGATTTTCCAAACTGCGGTGGAGCAATAGATGGGAAACACGTCCGCATTGTGCCCCCACCCCGCTCGGGGTCCTACTATTATAATTACAAGGGTTATCATAGTATTGTGTTGATGGCGGTGGTGTCGGCACAGTATGAGTTTCTATATGTGGACGTGGGGAAGAATGGCCGGATGTCTGATGGGGGAGTGTTCGCACGGACTGATTTCTATGATCGTCTCCAAGCTGGTGGTCTGGCATTGCCACCAGATGAAGATAATGTGGAAGGACTTCCGTTTGTGTTCCTAGCGGACGAGGCTTTCGGGCTTGGTCCTCACCTCATGCGGCCTTTTCCCCAGAGGACCCTCACCTCAGAGAGGAGTGTGTTTAATTTTCGGTTGGCCAGGGCTCGGAGGGTAGTCGAGAATGCCTTTGGGATACTCACCAACCGGTTCCGCCTGTTCAGGACATCGATACATCTGGCGGAATATAAATTGGACACCGTTGTATTTGCCTGCTGCATTTTGCACAACTTTTTACGCAGGCACTCCCAGACGTACCTACCCGACATCGGTTCTGAGGCAAGACTACCCTCAGATCCCCTTCCCGGGCTGGACACTGGTCGCGCTGGCTTGGCCCCCCAATCAGCTCGTGAGGTACGCGACAAATATGTTGAGTACTTCATGGGTCGGGGGGCCATTGCTATGCCAGATCATATTTCTTTCTAATTCGGCCCCCAAAGAAAGGAATATTCTCTCAAATAAAAAATAATTAGACCATTGGACTTTATACAGTTGTTTGTCATTAATGCTTTTTCTCTTTTTATCTGTCTTCCTGGTTCTCTAACTAACTTCTGCCATTTTAATGCATAATTGATTTCTCCACTTTTAGTAACTAACCACATTTTGCACAGTATTCACTCATCTACAAACAGGGTATTGAGTCTAGAAATAAGAAGCAACTCCATTTTTAAATTTTGAGGTCAAGTATTTTAATTTTTGCTTGTTCATGACCCCAAAAATTAGTTTATATTTTTTTCATTACTCCCTGCTTTTGTACTTAGGAGTCTACAAAAGTTTTTTTTTTTTTTTTTTTTTTTTCAGGTAATTCAACCAAAAATATTATGCAGATTATACATTTTTTAACAAGTTCACATTTTTTTTTATCAAATATAGTTAGATTTATTGTTTACATATATATATATATATATAGACTATTTTTGGTGGGGTGTTTACCGCCTTTTTTTTTTTTTTTTCCGGAATATTTTTTAGGCACAAAAACCAATATTTTTTTAACCATTTTTTTTTTGTTTGTTTTTCAGTAAGTAAATTTTTTTGGGAGATTTTGGAGTCAAATCTCGACTTCACAAAATTCAGTGATTAGAGAGATTTATAATTCTATATATATATCTTTTTTATTTTTTGGCGTTGTTTATTCTTTATGGTCTAAACTTTATAGTATCCCAAAATGTTCAACATGGTCAAAAAGTAACAAAATCCAAATCAAAAAATATAAAAAATCACAACAGCAGTCAGTCATGGTGTGCTTTCACACTGGAACACGCCAAAATTTCAAGATACACACATTCAGTGCAAACTCGCCAAATGTCATTGGTTCAACAGACAAATGGCCACATGTGCTATCTGACATCATGGGTGATCAAGGTCTGTGTTCTGTGGGAGCAAACCCTTCCTCTCAACTACTTGAGGATGGAGGAGGGGGTTGGACCCACAAAGCACAGACACTAGATATTCTGTGATGGCAGATAGCACATGTTGGCACACTGTGTGTGTATCTTCAAATTTTGGCGTATTCATTATTAAAACAGTAAAAATGTTTGTGGGGGCGGGGGATGGGCGGGGGGTGTTTCAGTCTTTGACACGGCCCATCATGTCAATAATATTTTTAAAATTAGATTCGATGACCATCATTCTTTGCCGCATATTGTCCATTTCCGTGCAGCATTCCAAAAGGACATTTGTTAAATTCTCTTCCATGACAACCATCCTTTCACGCATATTGTGCATTTCAGTGCTGCACTCCATTACCTGCTGAATAATTATAGCAGCACTTGCACGTGAAAATATTGGCACACCATCCTCCTCCCCTAAAAAATAAATAAAATTTGTCATTTACAACATTATTTTTCGATGAGGCCTATCTACATATGTTTTTTTTAATCAAGCTAGGGTGACACTGACCTGATGGGCTTCTCCTTTCCACCTCTTCGACATCTTCTATCACTCCTCCTTCTTCCACCACCTCCCCATCATCTTCTATCACTCCTCCTTCTTCCACCACTTCCCCATCATCTTGGACTCCTCCTTCATCCATCAATCCACCTTCTTTCAATTCGCCAAATTGTTCTTCCGCCACTTGCCCTTCATCTGCTATAAATTCTAAGTCCAAAATTACTTCTTCCTCCTCTCTTCCTTCCTCCTTTCTTCCTTCCTCCTCTCCTTCCACATCCTCTTCTCCTTCCACATCCTCTTCTCCTTCCACATCCTCTTCTCCTTCCACATCCTCCTCCTCCTCCACATCCTCCTCCTCCTCCACATGTTGAGATGGCAGATTTTGGCCTTGTCTGGCCCTCTCTGCCTCCTCCAAATGCTGGCGACTTCTTTCCCCTGAAATAACCAAAAAAAAATGTAGACTCATCAGCACACAGATATTGGAGAGCATAAATTGCACACATTGCTTAGAAGATGCTTTCATTTAGTTACTTTTAGCTTTCACCAAACCTACATTTTGCAATTACTTCTATATGGCAAACTCTGATCCTGCCCCTTTTTAGCAAAGTGACACACATATATGTCCCCCCTAAACAGTATTTCTGGGAGACCCTACCAAAACCCTTTTTTGGTTGGGGGAGACACAGGTGCTCTGCATTGCAGATGTGAAAACATCTGCTTTATTACCACTGTTTTTAGAATGAATCCTGTTTGCCTTTCCCATTCTCATAATTAGATTTTCTAGAACTAGCTTTTACACAATGTTTACAAACAAAGTTTTTGGCCAGTGAGCCATGTCCAGGTGTGTTGTTCCTGGAATAACCGAGCCTTTCTGAGAAACTATGTGATGTTACGTGGTTTACTAAGAACACTATTTGTAAATATGTAGGTATTTATGTCATAAAAAATAAATGACAACATGTCTTTAAAATTACAAGCAGGCCAAGGAGGCAGATGGTGAAATATACATGGCAACACATTATTGCAGACAATCACCCACCCCCCCCCCCCCAACCCCAATATATATTTACTTACTTTTACGCAGAATTTTAAGTATTTTCTTCATCTGATGTGGCTCCCTCAATTTTAAGTCTGACCATCGTTTCCTCAGCTGTTCCTTGGACCTGGTGATCCCAAACATCCTCTGCATTCTCCTGGCCACCTTGTCCATAATATGTGCCTTTCGGCGGTTAGGGGTCTTGTATGGCCCTAATTCACCATCATAGTCCTTCTTTCGCATGATGTAAACTAACTCCACCATTTCCTGGAACCGCATATTAGTGGCTTTGTATCTTCTTGGCCTTGATCGGGACGTCCCTGCCTCTGTCCCTTCACTTGTGGCATGAGAGCATCGTGCCCGC
Organism: Rana temporaria; assembly: GCF_905171775.1. Lineage (NCBI taxonomy): Eukaryota > Metazoa > Chordata > Amphibia > Anura > Ranidae > Rana > Rana temporaria. The sequence continues at coordinate 158,317,206 of NC_053489.1, read as the reverse complement.
TCGTGTGACATCGCCATCTTTCCTTTCCCACAGAGATTATGGGCGTGGAAAAGATGAATTCTTACGCCATGGGCGGAGAAGAGGGCGGCGTTTAATACATACGCGGAGTGTAGAGAATGCAAACAACGTGTTTACGTAGGTTACGCGGAGAATCTTCGAGCGCATCCAGAACATACACAGTTAACGCCATATTTCCTAAACTCATTGATTAGGGGCCTCGCAAAGGTGACGAGGGCGGGGTTTAATAAATACGCGGAGTGTTTAAAAGGTGCACGCCGTGATTACGCATCTTACGCGGTAATTAGGCGAGCGTGAGAAACGAGGAGCGAGAGACAGGAAGGTAAGGAAATTAAAAATGTGATCAGCAGAGGCCTTGAAAATGTAGACACATGGGATGGGGGTTTGGGCTGTTGGTTGCACCCTTTTTAAGCTATTCTGTCTATGGGGTACCACAATGTTATTTTGGTATCCAAATGCTTTTGGACACCTCACAAAATAGAGATGTGAACAATGCTGTACCTCATTGACAAGTTTTTGAATTCAGATCAGGCAAAGTATTGTTCAAGTGTTGGTTGTACAGAGGTCATTAGGAAGTGTCTTTTATGTCATCCATTGTCAGGGGCATGAAATTTACACATGAAAGAGTGCCTAGATGAATACTGTCATTTGTAAGCATTGTTTATTTTTCTATATTAAAAATATTTACTGCAATGTTAACAATGGCTCTGCATCTAGCAAATCAATGTTTGGTACAAGCAATGCGGCCGAGCTGCCAATCATTGTTTAAACAAGAGAGACTGTGTTTGTAATTAGATATAGGTAATAAATTTGAAGACACATATTAGATCAAGGTCAACGCTGATCCTTTTGAATATTTTTTTTTCTGTGGTTTATGTTTTTGGAATCTAGACTCAAAAAGAAATATAATTTTTAAAACAATTCAATGGACCAACTACAAACCAAGGAAGCTATAGAGCCCTTACTTCAAAAATATCAGGACACGCCCATCCTGTGGAATTCAAAACACGCATTATATTGCAATAAAGAGGTACGAGCGGCAGCACTAGAAGAGCTAGCAAACTATATGCAAACTTGGGTGCCAGGATGCACTGCCAACATGGTGAAGGATAAACTTGCCAACCTCAGAAGCACATACAGGCGAGCATACAAAGCTAATAAAAGCAAAAAATCGGGAGCAGCAGCAAGACAAGCAAAGGAACCCAAACTGTGGTATTATAAACAGATGGCTTTTTTGCGGGACGAAATGGAAGGCAGGAAAACGATGTCGAGTCTTTCTTCCAACCTTTCCTCCATGCTACCTTCCAGCGGACATTCCCCAGATGACCACAGCCCTGCAGAGTCGGAGGAAGAGGGCCTGGCTGACAGAGATGCAGATCTGCCACCCTTCGATGAGGAGGTATAGTAGTTTCCTCTATATTTCTGGCGTAAATAATTCTTGGTGGATTAATGATTTGATCTTGTAAAAAAAAAGCCAAGCTGGGAAAAAGCAAACAAAAAGGTGTACAGACAAATAGGTGTCAGGGATGACAACTGCAGGGGTCAGAAGTAGAGTGTATTCAAGTAATAATGAACAGAAAATAATAAACGAAAAACATGAAAATGAGTGTGGTTTTATTTAGCGAAATTGTAAAAAATGTCCTTTTTTTTCCACACAGGAAGAAGAGATCAGCCAGGAGGTGGCAGATCCTCAGGTGTCTGTCAGCCAGGAGGAGGCCGGGGTCAGTGGCAGCCAGGAGGAGGCCGGGGTCAGTGGCAGCCAGGAGGAGGCCGGGGTCAGTGGCAGCCAGGAGGAGGCTGGGCCCAGTGGCCTGCAGCAGGTCCCCCCGGCCAGGAGAACCACCACCAGCCAGTCTTCTCCCCCCCAGGTGAGGCCATCAGGCCGAAGGAGGCAGTTGAGGCCTGTGGAGGAGGCAAGCCTCCGCATGATACAGGAGGCAAGCGCCATCATGAGGGCCCCCCTCAACCCCACAGAGGCCTTCAGTGCCTCATTGGCCCACGATTTAAATGAAGGGGAGGAGGACCAGAGAAGACTGGCAAAGGCCCTGATGAACCAGGTCCTTTGGTGGATGCAGAGGGGCCTGCTGACCCCAGAGACTGGGCTATGTGACCCGGCCCGGCTTGCGGAACACCATCCTCCTGCTGCCACATCGACCCCACCTGCAAGACCCCGTGTTAGATCCGCTGGAAGGCTGCCTGGAGGGAAGGCTGGAAAGAGGAGGAAACGTTGATTTTCTGCCTTCCATTTCCTTCCACATAAAGGACATCTTGTTTGTACTACCACAGTTTGGGTTCCTTTGTTTGTGTGCTGCTGCTTCATATTTTTGTGTTTGGCTCCTGAGGCTTGGAAGTTTATCCTTCACCATGTTGGAAATGCAAGTTTGCATATAGTTTGCTATCTATTCTAGTGCTGCCGTTCTGTTTTTTTTTGGTGATGACATTTGCCTGAATAAAAGGCTTTTTGCTTTCATTTGAAAACATGTCTATTGTTTGTTATACTGTGGGGATTATTAGGCAGCAAACCTTTAATAAATATACAATGGGTAATTTACAAAGGACACACTCCTTGGGGGGGGGGGGGACATTTGGTGTGCCAACATGGTTTAATATTCTCTAATGAAACACAAAAAAAATAAATTAAAAAAAAAAAAAAAACATGTAAAAAAAAAATTTTTTAAATGGTGACATAACTAGAAACAACAAAAAACCAAAAAAAAATGCACATTCCTTTACAAAAATGACTACTATAAATTATGGAGGACCACCAACCAAAACACACGTCTGGCATAGAAAACATTATTAAAGGATTACATCACAAGCAAGAAATGTGACATTTCAGTATGGGACAACTCTATTGAAATTGCATCAGCAAGAGAACGGGGTTATTCTAGCAAGAGAAGAATTAATAAAACGAGGCAAGAAAATGTGGTTTAGTGCGCCTTTTTAAGACATTGTTCTCTTGCTAGAATAAAAGGTTTCTAATGACGAATGTGCCATATCCCAAACAAACGCGAGTTTTACCTGAACGAGCGCTCCCGTCTCCTCATTTGGACTGAGCATGCGCGGGGTTTTTGTACGCTGCTTTTGTGTACAGACGACCGAACATGTCTGGCGGACACGATTCCAGCAGACTGTTTTAAAGCAAGACCAGGAAACAGTTGTTCGTTGGAAAACGGTCTGGCCGACGATTGTTTGCTGGAATTCTGTCCGTTACTGCCTACACACGAACGAACATGTCCGCTGAAACTGGTCCGCGGACCAGTTTCAGCAGACATGTTTGGTCGTGAGTACGGGGCCTAAGAGTAAGATAAGGGAAAAACACCTAAAACATAAAAACATATAGTTAAGTAACCCAAACCATCCAGGCAGGAACTTGTCTGTCTTTATGTAAAATATTTATCTTGATTATGTTAAGCTAGGTTGTAAACAATTGATTCACCTTTTCCACAAAAAAGCTACTGAAAAAGGAAAATGAGGGGGAGCATTGATGGTAGATACAGTATAAGGTACCCCACATGATTCCAAATCAGCAGCAATCCCTTCCATCATAGATGATTATAGGAACCACCCTCTGTCCAGAGAATCCAACTGGGTTTTATATTATATACACAAAAGCTGCAGTTATATCCACCAAAGGGACACATCGTTCTGGTTGATCAATACTGACCTTTGTGACATTTTCTCAAATCATAGCATTTCCTGCTCGTATACTGTATGCATAAATGTCAATGTATCGGTCTCCCAAAAGAAGGATGTACATCAACTGAACTAGGAATCTATCAGCTTTAGTTTACCACTTGCCGACCGCCTAACGAACATATATGTCAGCAGAATGGCTTGACTGGGCAAAGCAACGTACCTGTACGTTGCTTTAAAAAGCAAGCCTTGCGGGCGCCGCCGATGGCGAGCTTCGTGACCGTGCCTGCGGGACCTGCGGACTCTATGTCCACCGGTGTCCCACGATCGTGTTACGGAGTGGCAGAACAGGGAGATGTCTATGTAAACAAGGCATTTCCCTGTTCTGCCTAGTGACTTGACACTGATCTACTGCTCCCTGTCATCGGGAGCAGTGATCAATGTCGTTTCACTGGTAGCCCACCCCCCCACACAGTTAGAATCACTCCCTAGGACACACTTAACCCCTTCCTTGCCCCCTAGTGGTTAACCCCTTCCCTCCCAGTGTCATTTACACAGTAATCAGTGCATTTTTATAGCACTGATCGCTGAATAAATGACAATGGTCCCAAAATAGTGTCAAAAGTGTCCGATGTGTCCATCAATGTAGCAGTCACGATAAAAATCGCTGTTCACCGCCATTACTAATAAAAAAAAATATAATAAAAAAGCCATAAAACTATCCCCTATTTTGTAGACGCTCTGGGCCAGATTCAGATAGGTCAGCGGATCTTTATCTGATTTACGTTACGCCGGCGCAGGTTTTTGAGGCAAGTGCTTTATTCAGAAAGCACTTGCCTCAAAAGTTGCGGCGGCGTATCGTAAATCCCCCGGCGGAATTCAAATTCCGCGGCTAGGCTGTGTGTAACATTTAAATCAGGCGCGTCCCCGCCCCGAACGAACTGCGCATGCGCCGTCCGTTAAATTTCCCAGCTTGCATTGCTCTAAATGACGTCACTAGGTAGTCATTGGTTTCGAAGTGAACGTAAATTACGTCCATCCGTATTCGCGAACGACTTACGCAAACGACGTAAAAAATTCAAAATTCGACCCGGGAACGACGGCCATACTTAACATAGGATATAGGATATAACACAGGAGATACACAGTCGTATCTCTATCTGAATCTGGTCCTCTAACTTTTGCGCAAACCAATCAATATACGCTTATTGCAATTTTTACCAAAAATATGTAGAAGAATACGTATCGGCCTAAACTGAGAAAGACATTTTTTTAATCTTTTTTTGGGGGATATTTATTAAAGCAAAAGGTAAAAAATATTGTTTGTTCTACAAAATTGTCGCTCTTTTTTTGTTTATAGCACAAAAAAAATTAAACCGCAGAGGTGATCAAATACCACCAAAAGAAAGCTCTATTTGTGGGAAAAAAGGACGTCAATTTTGTTTGGGTACCACGTTGCAGGATCACGCAATTGTCAGTTAAGGCGACGCAGTGCCGAATTCGCAAAAAGTGCTCTGGTCAGGAAGGGGGTTAATTCTTCCGGGGCTGAAGTTGATAAGACATAATAATATGGGTCATTTCTATAAGAATCATGTTTAAAATGAAGGGAATCTAAAAAAAACCAATACTGATTCTACTATGAAGCCTATGCATATATAGTTAGGTCCCATCGAAATACTCTTATAGCACTGTCTGTAAGCCTGCCTACCAAATAAAATAATGCCAAGGAATTTTAAATTCTAAATAACACTAAGTAATACAAAATAAATAAAAAAATGTTTCTGTTAATGCAATAGTCAGGGAGACTGTTACAATGGAATATAATCACTCCAAGATTTCGAAGTTCTATTGCATCACTTAATGAGACAATGACGCAGTGGCATGGGCAGATTTATGCTGTCTTACATCAAGGAAAGTTTATCGTGATACACAGCTAATTATTCGATAAAAAAGCAAACTTCATTCTCTACTGATATCTATAAGACAAGTGAGAATGTTTCCCTAATGTTGACCTTTCTTGTCTCCTGAAACTTATAACAAGCGGTGAACCTCAGGTTATACTAATTAGTAACACGTCAGGACTTAAGATGAGAGGCTGAAAACAGAGTACGCCTTGGAAACAAAAGATGTGAGCTGTGTGCTCATACCAGAAGGGCTGATGCTCCATTGTTTTTAGTTCTTTGTGCAAGATCCTGGCAGACCTCCAATGTGAGTCACCATCTCTCTCTCTGTTGGCTGACCTGTATGAGTCTTGGTGATGGCAAACGTCCACCATATACACAATGTATAAATAGGCTGCAGCATGTTACTAGGATTCATTGATGATCATTAGAATGTGAGAATAAACCCCTTATGTTTTCCAGTAAAAGGCTGATCTATTGCAAATGCTCTAAGCTTCTGCATGAATTCCTCAAACAACATCTAGGTAAATAATTAATATAAAACAGTTTAATTCTGCTTTTTCAATTAAAGCTTTGCAATGGGGTTGATTTACTAAAACTGGACCGTGCAAAATCTGGTGAAGCTGTGCATGGTAGCCAATCAGCTTCTAACTTCAGCTTGTGGTAAAGTGAATATTGGTAAAAAGATGAGGGATGGACAGCCGCACTCCAAACCAAACAGGTTGTCTTTATTCAAATCAACAGCAAGAACACAGCAGATCACAGCAAGGAACAGGAGAATACCGACGTTTCGCACTGGCTTCAGTGCTTATTCATGGATGAGCCATGAATAAGCACTGAAGCCAGTGCGAAACGTCGGTATTCTCCTGTTCCTTGCTGTGATCTGCTGTGTTCTTGCTGTTGATTTGAATAAAGACAACCTGTTTGGTTTGGAGTGCGGCTGTCCATCCCTCATCTTTTTACCAATATTTGCCTTAGTGCATTGCCTGCACCCTTGGAGTCCTATATTTTTGAAACGACCCTACAATAGACCTACCTTGAGCGGTGATCTTCTCTCTCATTTGTGGTAAAGTGGATGTAAACCCGATTCATGAAACTTGAGCTGGACACATATCTGCAGCACTCTTCAAAGCACTAAGGGCCAAATTCACGTATAGCGGGCGCAAGTTTACGTAACCGGTTTACGTTACACCGCCGCAATTTTTCCGATTTAGTGCCCGATCCACAAAGCACTTACCTGAAAATTTGCGGCGGACGTACTGCGCATGCTCCCGTCGCAAATTTCCCGACCTGCTTTGCGCGAAATTACAAGATTTACGCCGGGAAAAATAAAAGATTTAAAAACAAATCAAAAGCGACGCAGGAAAGACATACTTTAACATGGTGGAGTACTTTTACACCATGTTAAAGGTGCCCTATCTTTGCGACGGAAATCTAACACTTGCGACGACGTAACGACGGGAAAAATCTTTGTGGATCGTCGTAACTCCTAATTTGCATACCCGACGCTGGCTTACGATGCAAACTCCCCCCAGCGGCGGCCGCGGTACTGCATCCTAAGATCCGACAGTGTAAGTCCATTACACCTGTCGGATCTTCTGCCTATCTATGCGTAACTGATTCTATGAATCAGTCGCATAGTTAGAAACAGAGATACGACGGCGTATCAGGAGATACGCCGTCGTATCTCTTTTGTGAATCTGGCCCTAAGTCCCGTGGCTTTCTCCTGCTCCATTCTTCTGTTATCAGCATGATAACTTCTGACAAGTTCTCAGATACATGTGATAAAACCAGCATGAAATTTGTGTCAAGGGAGGTTGCTATAAATAGATTAGCAGAGAGTTTGCCGTGTCACAAGACAGCTCTGAAAGTCTCTGATATGTGGAGTGGGAGTGTGTGCCTTTCCTCCAATCAGCTGTCTTGGCTGTTTGCCCAGACTTCACTTCCAGGGCTGAACGGGAAGAGAAAATCTCCTAACACGATCTGCACTTTCTAAACAGTAAATAAAGCTGAAGACAGCAGATATACATGCATAGTTGGCAACATTGTACATTTTTTTTATAGGGACACTTTTTTTGCCTGTAGGCGAAGTCCTAATATAATGAGGGGGCAGGGTATTCATTTGTAGGCGTGACATATCGGGGAAAGTAAAAGGTGGCATGGTGAAAAATAAGCGTGTCTAAATCTAAATATTGGGTGTGGCTTAAGGGAGCGTGGCTTAAGGGGGCATGGCTCACAAGGGGTGTGGTTATAGTGTGAGATAAACAAGGAATGGATGGAGAAAGACAGAGAGAAAGAGGGAGGGGGAGAGAGAGAAAGAAAGAGATAGGATTGGAAGGAGATAGGGAGGGATGGGGGATAGGGAGGGAAGGAGAGAGAAGGAAAGAAAGCAGGAGGGGTGGAGGGACAGCAGGCCCAGATCCTACACCACAATAGCAATATGTGTATTCCAGAAAGTTTAACAATCAGCAGATAAAGATACTTCAAACACCTGGTGTTAGCACTTCAATACTCATGGCACCATATATTGTAATATAAAATGAAATCATTCAACTCACCATAATGCAGAATCAGTGGGAGCCCTGAGCATGTCACTTGTCACGTCGCCTGCCACCAGATGCCATCAGGTGTCCCCAGCAGAGTCCCTCCTTACATCAGCAATTCTCAGCAAAATCTGTCCTTACATCAGGTGGCCCCAGCAGAGTCCCTCCTTACACCAGGCATCCACAGTAGATTTCCTCCTTACATCAGGCATTCTCAGCAGAGTCCTTCCTTACATCAGGTGCCCCCAGTTACCAGTGGCGTGTGGAAAAAACATGGTGTCACCCCCCACCCACTATAGTCCTCCCTTAGTACAGATCCCCCTCCCACATTATAGACCCCCCTTCTTCAATACAAACCCCCCTCCCACAGTACAGACCCCCTTCCACAGTATAGGACCCCCTCCCACTGTACAGGCCCCCTCCCACTGTACAGACCCCCTCCCACTGTACAGGCCCCATCCCTCAGTGCAGACCCCCTCCCTCAGTATAGACCCCTCTCAGTACAGACCCCCCCTCCATCAGTAAAGACCCCCTTTAGTGCAGACCCTCCTCCATCAGTATAGACCCCCCCTCAGTGCAGAACCCCGCCCAGGACAACCCACCCCCTCCTCTATCAGTATAGACTCCCCAAGGACAACCCACTCCCTCCATCAGTACAGAACCCCCACCTTGATTACCTGTCTGGGTGTCCCCTGCAAGGAGATGTCACTGAAAAGCTATTCTCGCAACAATCTCTGTCAGTGTGAAGTGACACTTCCACCCTTACATGTGACCTATTGTGATTGAACACAGCCAAACACATGGTTAAAGAGCCGCATCTTCAGCTCTTTACAGAGATCGGGGTTGTGCCGTGTCCTAAGAACATGGCACGGCTGCGATTGCCGTGCAAATCATATGACGTCCACCCAGAACGAGAGCAGCACCGCTCCTCTGTCATTTGACGGTGGGCGGGTGGCAAGTGGTTAACCACTTCTGGACTGCTGCATGCTGATATGCTTCGGCTGTTTGAAGAGGCAAATCTTTGTTGCGGCAGCAGCTAGCTGCCATAACCCCGGTATCCTCTTCTTCACTTTTCACTTTTATTGGCAGCGGGAGAGGACCCCCTCCTGACGCTCTCCCGTGCCCTCCTCCGCTTACTAGAGCCGTTGGCAGTGGCGGAGGCGATCGGGTCCTTCTGATGGCTGGGTATGGAGATGAGTGAGGGGAAGATGACCATTTTTTTATTGCATTTTAGTGTAAATATGAGATCTGAGGTCTTTTTGACCCTAGATCTCATATTTAAGAGGTCCTGTCATGCTTTTTTTCTGTTACAAGGGATGTTTACATTCCTTGTAATAGGAATAAAAGTGGCACAGCATGCAGAAGCGAAACGCAAACGTGAGCAGTGCCCACATATAAAAAAAACGGTGTTCAAAACACACGATTGGTAGAGCGAGAGCAAACATGCAACCTGTAGAATTTTTTAAACGTTGACTATGGAGATTTTTAAGGGTAAAAGTTTGTCGCCATTTCACGAAGCGTGACATGTTGAGTATCAATTTACTCAGCATAACATTATCTTTCACAATATAAACAAGAATAGGGCTAACTTTACTGTTGTCTTATTTTTGTATTCAAAAAAGTGTGCGCAAATATGGTGTGACAGAAAGTATTGCGACTACCGCCATTTTATTCTCTAGGGTGTTAGAATTTTTTTTTTATAATGTTTGGGGGTTCTAAGTAATTTTCTAGCAAAAAAAAACTGTTTTTAACTTGTAAATAACAAATCTCAGAAAGAGGCTCAGTCCTTAATTGGTTAAGCTGCGACACTTCTGCATTAATGAATATTCCGTTTTAGCCCTGTCCACACTTCAGAAAGATAATACAGCAGCAACAAAGGAAGATGTTTCATAGCAGTTGCCAGCTACAGTCCAGGTTATGTACATAGATTGGTCCAGCTTGTACCAATGTAAGTATAGATATCTCATACCTGACTATGGAATCTGACAATCACTGTAGTAGTCAGCCTTACTACAGTGATCCCCACTATCTTCTGGATTCTGGGCCAAGTGGCTTCCCCTCTGCACACTGACCATAGAGGGATCACTCACTTGACACTGCCGCTATTCACAGAATGCCTTGCATATTTTTCTGTAAAAACAAAGCATTCCCTGATTGAATGAGGTGGGAAATTGTGATGTGACTGTTCCTTTCTATGCCTCTGGTCCAGTCTCAGAATGCCTTGTATTTATTGAAAAAAATCCAAAAATATTGTTATCGAGGCCAAGACAGTCAAATGTAGGAACCAGCAGATATTCAGAAATTTACTAAACTTAAAACACAAAAACTCTATTGATACAATTTACAGCTGCCCTTTTAAAATTTAGGATTCCAATTGATCACTGATGGTTAATAATTTTCTATCATTTTGCAATAGGTTCCCTTCAAAGCTCAGTTGGCCCCTGATCATAAGCCCGACTGCCTTTTAAAAATCACAAGTTCCAAGTGTTGTCATGAAATTTAGACTCCTAAGAATTCCGTGTTTTGTGTTAAATTGCATAGACTTGGATCAAGTTACTTTTGACTTGTATGTTTGCCGCCCTTAAACATTTCTATTATTTTGGATGATTTCCCAGATTTAGATGACTCTTGACTTGAGGGAATATAGTCAATATAGTCAAAGTAATGCAAGTGCTTCATATTGCAGGTAATCCTCTATAAAATCTGAGATACATAGTACTTATACACTTTCCAGCTAAAAGCATAACCTGTTAAGCTAGCTACACACTGTTCAAATTTCAGCTGATTCCTGATGAACTGTCCAACGTTTGCTTGATGGATAGCTCTGTTGGCTCTCTGTTACCCAGCATCCTTAAATTTTAAGGCGATTGTGCCATTTCTAAAGGAGGTCACGCCATGACTGGCGGCTCCCGTGTGGCCGGTGCTGTGTCAGGCACCGCAGCGGGGGCTTCCATCCCAGGTGAGTATTACATAATAAGCTAGTATCCTATGCATACTAGCTCATTATGCTTTTGTCTTGCAGGTGTTTTTTTTTTTTTTTTTTTCAAAAATGGGTTTTCAATCACAAACATGCAAAGCCCAGTTTTTGCACACCTGTTACTTTTCCCAAAGTCTGCGAAAGAGACACCAGAATTTATCCAAAAAAATTCTAATCTTGTTCTGAGTGCACTAAATTGTGGCTCCATCATAAGGCTTTCTCCTTAAGGCCAGATCCACACTTGTGTGGTGCAAATTCCAGCTTTGTTATCACTGCAAAAAGATAAGAGAACTGTTCAGCAGATAATCTCCATTTTAGCTGCGAATTTGGAGACCTGGGAGAGGGAAGGGGGAGGGGGCATGGGCGTCCACTCCATAGGGCAAGGGGGGCCCCCCCTGAAATCGCCGGAGAGAGCCAGGACAATGGCCGAACTGGCTCTGGGGCCGATTTAAGCAGTGACTGCAGCGCTCCCCTCTCCTCTAGTTGTCCCTTATTTAGAGTGCCTGTCCCTCTTCTGGAATCAAATCCAGTTGTCCCTCATTCCAAAAGGTTCCTCTTTTAGACCTGAAATAAAAATACTGTCAATATAGTGTAGTGTTTCAGTGAAGGGAAAGGGGTGCTGTGTAATGTAAAGGGGTCCAGTGATGCAGGGTGTTGTGTAATGTAAAGGGGGCCAGTGATGCAGGGTGCTGTGTAATGTAAAGGGGGCCAGTGATGCAGGGTGCTGTGCAATGCAAAGGGGTCCAGAGCTGTGGGTGCTGTGTAATGTAAAGGGGTCCAGAGCTGTGGGGTGCTGTGTAATGTAAAGGGGTCCAGAGCTGTGAGGTGCTGTGTAATGTAAAGGGGTCCAGAGGTGCAGTTGTGGAGAAGGGGTACACAGTAGTGACAAAGAGATATTGAAAGATGCAAGGGGCACAGTGGGGTGTTTTTACATTTTAACGTGGGGGGGTGCGCTTTTAACCCCCGCTAGCGGTCGAAGAAAGGGTAAAATGTGACTGTATATCGCCGCTGCCGAAGCGCCCCCCTCTGAAAAAATTTCAGCGGATGCCCATGGGAGGGGGGAAGTGTATTGAGTAGAATGAGAGAAATCCTGAAGAGAAATGAACACATCTGCGAATCAGATGCGTGCCCATAGAAGATAATGAGCCTGAATTCACACCTGAGCCGCACCGCAATGCCTAGAAAACACACAAGTTTTTTCGGCAATGCGCAGTGCAAATGCATCGCACATATGTGAACCAGCCTCATTGAAATTAATGTTTTTAGAAATGTTCTGCGAATTCGATGCGGTTTAAGCCTCACTCAATTCGCATAGGTGTGAACCCGGCCTCAAGGATATGTAAATGTTTGGTTTAAAAAACAAAACAAACGTCATACTTACCTCCTACATAATGCATAGAATGCATTAAGGTGAAAAGACCCCTCAAAGTCGTTGTTTACAAAATAAAGAAAGCTTGCAGGGAAAATGTCATTATTTTGGCTTTAGAAATGCCATTATTGCTGCAGCAGGCTCTATACACGCTACAGATGGTTTCAATTTAAGCATAATAAATCACTGCTCACTTATGAATAAAGTTTTTTTACAAACTTTTTTTTTTGATTGATACATGTCCCCAGGACAGTACGTGGACCCCCATAACCATTGTATGCCCAATTACTTTTATAGAAGCCTTCACATTGGGCAGATTTTTCCAGTTTGGGTCCCATAGAACTTTTGCGATGTTTGGGGGTCGTATGGCCCATGTCTATTCCCAACCAAGGATTAGCAGTATAAAAGGTGCTTTTTTCTTAAGGTGGGCCTGAACTCAAAAATGTTCCATTTTCCATTTTATAATGGGCATATAGAAATGGTAATTGTACCTAAACGGTACAGTGAAAATGTACCTTTTGTCTATTTTGTATCCTGGAAAATAGTGGTGCACTCCCTGGTATAAGTGTGTAGAGGGATGTCATAGGCAGGGGAAGGGGGGCTCATGTGTGGTGGTGCCACAGCCTGCTTTTCTTTGATCTACTGTCCGGTGAATGCCAGCCAGTACCATGTCATGGTGATCTCTCGGGACACAGAGATCAGGCAATTGCATGATTGCTGCGGTGGTCTGTGTACTAGGAAAAACCCTGCAGGGGACTGGCTTGTTCTATGCACTGAACTTCCAGTGGGTATCTTGGAGAAGTCAGTGCCTATGATTGGCACTAACTGTCCATTAGAGTTGGGCAACCGTTTTGGTTTGGTTGTCATATATCGTGGACTGCATCACTCTGGGAGTCCTGTATGAGGAAAAGGGGCAGCAGCATCAGTATGTAAGTGGTAAGAAGACCCACATGGCCATCCCCCTGAAGAGAGTGGCTGCTTCTTAAGAGAGTAAGGGGTTGATTTACTAATGTCAAATAGACTGTGCACTTTGTAAAGTGCAGTTGTACTCTGCAAGTGCAGTTACTCCAGAGCTTAGTAAATGAGGAAAAGCTTCACTTTACAAAGAACATCTAATCACATGCTACATAATCATAATTCCTGCACTCTGCACACTGCGTTGCATGCTTCATAGCACTGACCCATGTACTGTAAGTATTGCAGTACTAGTTACATAGTTCTGACTGTACATCTTACATATTACTGACATACATACGTGACATACTACTGACTGGCAGAGTGCAAAACAGGAAATGTTTCTTCAGCAAATTAGCCTTTTTACAAGGAGGGGGAGCAGACAGGTAGACTGCTGGCCAAAAGAGTCCAATCACACTAGACTTCTTAGTCTATTGACTTCAATGGGATGCAATACCAAATGCGACCAGAGGTGGGGGGTGCCAGAGAGCGCCGAATATGTCCGAAAAGGCCCGAGGACACTTCGGCTTGTTTCCTGTGGCCACGTACATCAGGCCAAATAAGGTACTGCAGGCCAATGTTCAGCTTTTCTCGGCTCCTGCACCCCCGTACCTCAGGCCAAATGAGGTACTGCAGGCCTATTTTCGGCTCTGCTCGGCTTCTGCTCCCCCGTACCTCAGGCCAAATGAGGTACTGCAGGCCTATTTAGCTTGAATTCTGCTCGTCTTGAGAGTCAACACTCACAAACCGAGTCAGAATAAAAAAAAAAAAGTTGCTCGCAAATCGAAAACACTCTCAAACCAAGTTGCTCTTAAACAGAGGTTCCATTGTATATATATATATATATATATATATATATATATATATATATATATACACACACATATCTCCCAACATTTTGAGATGGGAATGAGGGACACCTACTAACAAATTTATGTAGGCATAGGACTTGCCCCCTGCCACACCCCTTTAATGGAGAATTAACCAAAAAAGTTAATTAAATCCACAAGGGCTTTTTTTTACCACTACTATTCCTAAATATTGGCTTTTAACATGTACAAATGCAGCAATTTAGAAACTGAATGAAAGGTTTAGCACTGTGGAACACCTTTTGAAAGACGAAAAGTGCATTTTATATACAACTATAGAGATCAGACCAAAATGAGGGACAAATGAGGAGAAATGAGGGACAGAGGGACATTGCTCCAAATCAGGGACAGTCCCTCAAAATCTGGGACAGTTGGGAGCTATTTATATATGCAAAACTACTTTACATTCCTATTAAAGAGTTCCAATTACAAGAGCTGCATTCTAAAGTAGGATTCATATACTAATGACAGATCTGGAAAAAAAAAAAAAAAAAATTCTTTCCAAATTTCCCTGCTTGCCTTGTGATTCATTATTGTTCATGCATTCGATTTCAGCTTGCCATTTGAAACAAATAGAAATGAGGAAGACGCTGACCTTTTTTTATAAAAGTGTCCCTGGGTATAACCAAGTATTAAAATAAATACTGATGGTAGCTTCTTGGTTTTGCAGGTCAGGCAGGCTTTAAGAAATGATGTAGAACTCAGGGTCATAATTTCCATACAGAAGTGCAACATCAAGCACATTGTGAGGAGCCAGAATATACCTTGTGCTTATCATTTGGGATTGAAATAAACCAGCAAAGCATTGAAGGCTGCCATCTATTTGTGCTATTCTCAGCATCTTTTTGTTATGTATGCCATTGCTGAAGAATTCTAGGGACAGCAAATATTCAAATGATTCCTCAGCCCTCTGAAGATGTGTCAGAAAGGGGGGAGAGGAGACGACTGACTCGGCCTGTCCCTTTCCTCCTTTTCTTCTTTACACACTCAATACTACAATGGGCACTATGCACGAGGGAAATGACTTGTACAGAATGTGTCGCCTCTCCTCCGGACATGTTTCCTGGCTCCTTGCTGCACTGCATTAGCTAACACTCACACAATGGGATTCATGTTTAAAGTTGTTTGGATTCTTGTATCCTGCCTTCCTGTCATCCTTTTCAGCATTTATCAAGCTTTAATCTGATGTAATTGTACCATTAATAACTGTTACTGGATGAAAGGAGCATAGGAGCTTGTACAGCAATCTATTAATTAAAAACGAAGTTGACAGTTTATTTAGACTGTCAGAAGACATTTTCCCGAGCTCTATACCAAGACATCATAACAGTAGAGTAAGCCTGTAACTCCTGCTGCTCCAGATAGCACCGCTGCTGTACATTTTCCATTGCAGTACTATGGAAGTTTACTTCACAAAAATACAGACAGAGAGTAGCTAATTGAAATTCGGTGTCTTCAACTTATAACAACTCCCTCCTCATTGACTTAAATTGTTTGTTAGCCCAAAAAAAAAATGGAGCTTGTTCCCTTAAAGAATGTTATACAGCACAGTGCCTGTGCTGTGTCATTTAGCCCACTGTATAATCTAAAATACCTGGCTGAACCTGCCTGGTTTTGCCCTCCGCCTGTAAACTGACCACGGTTTATAATGGCCGCTGAACACTGCTACCGTAGTCAGTTTAAATGCCTCTGTCATCCACAGCTCTCCTCGCCCCCCCCCCCCCGTCTGTCAGTTCATGACAGTGCCAATCTATCCCCTCTTGCTGCAATAATAACTATAGTAAATTCATGCCACCCCCTCTGTTAAATAACGATTTGTGACCCAGTTTCTGTGCTATATAAAAAAATTGCAGATTTCTACCTTATATCATAGCAATTTGTCACAATTTTTTGGAAATCATTTTTGGAAGAATTCAAATAAATAAATCTTTTTTTAAAAATTGTATATGCTGTCAGTGCAGTACACTGGTGTGGCAGTGATCAGGGACACTGGCTGGTGACAGTATGTAAAAAATAAATAAATAATATTATTTTTAATTACGATTTTTTTTTACATTCTGTGACCAGAGCAATACAGTGTTACTATAGTAACACTGTACTGCTCTGGGAAGGTGATCAGTATTTTTTTTTTTTTTTTTACACACTATGGTTGCTTTTAACTGTACATTTTAAAGTTATAAGTAAACATTTTTACTAATTGAAAACTATTCATTCAGCGTTTACTATTGTGATTACCTGTGATTGGCCAGAGTTAATCGCATGGTACAGATGGGATGTGATTGGCCCTGTCCGTACCATGTGATGACTGTGACCAATAACAGAGCTCATCACAAAAAATTTAAGTCATGTAACAAAGCCTTTCATTGTGTACAACTGTCATGTGACCTGCTGTGATTGGCCACAGTGGTCACATGATACTGCCAGTGGGCCGTTACAGTGATCTGTCATCGGCCGTGTCTGGTGGACACGATGAGTGACAGATTACCCCAGAGCGTGGCCTGACCCGGGGAGGGCATCATATGATGTCCTCCCAGAACAACAGTGCTCTCGCCCGGCCGTCATTGTACAATAGGCTTAGCGGAAAGCTGTTAAAGTGACTACTGCCCATGACTAAATATCTTAACGTGATCTTTCCCAACAAATTTGCATTTAAAAGTGAACTGTGCTAACTACTTTGCTCTTAAAGGAAATCACCCTACTTTTTCCACATCCTAAAGCGACAGTCACTTAGTCCTACAGGACACAGGTGGCCACACTTTAAAGGGCATTTGATTGTACTATATTGTTCTTGTTCCTGTTGATTATTTTTTTGAATGGTTTCATTGCTTTACTATTTTATTGCTACCAATATAACCTGGTCATTTTTTTATCACAGCTGGTGTGTATCTTTCCTGTGTGACTGCTGGGAGACCCCACCGCCAAGGTATTTTTGTGGAGCCAGCAGGAGTGGGGCTCCAATTAGGGCTAAGGAAAAAGAAGAGGACCCAACTATATCAGCGGCTCCTTCAGGAGTAGCAGTATACTAACAACATACAAAGACATCCACAACCTGGTCTCTCCTGTCCTCTGGAATTCCAAATCCTGATCTGTCCAGCTATCTCCTACTCTGTCCACCTTTGGACAATCCCTGAAAACACAACTCTTCAGGGAGGCGTATTCCAACTCCACCTAATAAACTGTATTTCTACTTTCTCCACCAATTCATCCATCTCAGTTGTTACTTTTTGTATTACTTGGCTTTCACTTTTAGATTGTAAGCTTTCATGAGTGGGGTCCTCTAAACCCTCTTGTATTTGTAACTGTACTGTCTGCCATCATTAAAGCTCTGCCCAAACTTTTGCCACTATATAAATCCTGTATTATAATAATAATAATAATAATAACAATGTGAATGTACAATATATATATATATATATATATATATATATATATATATATATATAAATGTAAAGTGCTGTGTTGGTGGCCCTATATAAGTACCGGTCGTAATAAATAAAAGTGACTTTGGATAACTGGACAGTCTCTATGGATGCTGCATTTAATGACCGAGTAGTGCTATTTCAAACACAAAAGTAATTTCCAAAACTACAGGACAATTTTTATTTTATTTATATACAAAATAAACAAATGTGTGTGATGTAATATACTTAAAGAATTCTATAGTCACAGCATACATGTTCATTTTATAACATCAGCATTGTAATAATGCAAACAATGATTATTATTTACAATTCAATATAAGCTTGTAGGCAGGTTGATTAATTGTGCATTCGTTAGAGGCTGGCCCAGGTTGGGGGGGGGGGGGGCAAACTTTGGATCCAGCCTACTCACCAGTGATATAAATATGGAAAAATGCTGGGTTCTGGGCTCTTGGCTGCACTTGGCTGCATATCTGTCTGAGGCAGCAGGGATCTGGAGAAAAGCCAGCACCTGGAGAACACCAATATGGACTACTACCTTGCAAAAGGTATGAATGGGCAGCCATTCAGTTATAGGGTTAGCAAATGGACTCTGTCCATATTGAACTGTAACGCTGATGAAGTTTTAAGTAAAGTTGCATCAACTGTTCTAAGCCTGGTCTTAAGTTAATCAAAGGGGTGCATGTTGGTTTGGGTGTATTAAAAGAACCAAGGTCTGTAAAGTGAATGAAGCTTAGGTACTACAAAAGTCGATTTCCAGTAGAAACCGGAACGGAACCCGCATCATGGAGATCCATGGCCTGGTCACAAGGTACGGGAAGAAAGGAGTTAACAAGTGCACACATAAGGTCTGTGCTAAGTGCATGGCGGAACATCATTCTGTTACTGGGAGTGAGATAACGGAGTAGGATTGCCACCTCCTCCCTTTAAACCCGAACACATATGAATTACACAGGTTCTGAGGCTAATTTAATGCAGATAAGGCACCAAGTGAGTTTAATTACCACCTTAATCAGCCACAGAACCTGTGTAATTAATATGTAGAGACAAACAAACAAACAGGACCCCCATGCTCGGACCTAAGCAGCACTTAGTCCTCAATATACAGTACAAGAACAACCAAAACAACAGTTAGCCCAATGAACTTTTTGAGTGGAGCTGAAGCAGAATAGTGCAACAAATGTATATATAAAAAAATACAAAATTTATTTCAGATTACATAAAAACAGATATAGATGTTCACATTGCTTGTGTAGAGATAAAAAACGCTGTTTCACCCATATACATTCCGGATGGCAAATTAATTATTCATTTGCAGGAGCTGTAATCTCTATGCATTTCATGGGACAACGCCCACTTCATCAGGAGACAGTCACAGTTGGTTAGTATATGCATCTATGAAAATCCATGTCAGTATGCAAGTAAATTGGAATTTGTTCAGCGGTTCATAGTGAACAAAAATCTAGGTTATATAAGGCAGTACGTCAATTTCCATAGATAAGGTCCAATTATATACTCACATGAAAGTTACTTAGGGTGACATTAAAACCACATGGTGAAGATTAAAAAAGGGACATCTAGATCTCAAATACTGCAAGAACCACAGCAGAGGTTTAGTAAATTGTAATCCGCGCTAAGGTAAGGAATAAAGGCTGCTGCCTCTCTGTAGTGCCTCAATAAAGAGACCTAAATAATAAGGATAGTAGTGTTAAGAGGATGTGGTGGTGCTGCCTAATTCTAGTTAGATGGAGGGCAATGTAGGATGGATGTAAAATCCCAGGGGAGAAGCCAATTGGGCTTGTCGGGTATCCTGGAATAGGTACAGTCCCAAGGGTTGGTGGACTGCCTATAATGATGACTTGCAGTAAATGTAGGTTACCTTGATAGAGGATACCCTTTTGATGGAAAATATGTAAATGTGGTAAAAGAATACCTATACCATGACCACCAGCGTAGGTGAGGTATAAAATAAAATGACCAAGTGTGTTAGTGCAAAAAACTCCGTAAACCAGTGTTGTGCACCTCTTATCCAAAAGTCAGGATCCTGTGCAGGCTAGGAATCCTAATGTGTTACAATCCTGTATTGGAGCTTCCCATATTCAAATTGGAAGCCTAGATAAATAATAATAACTTAGCTAATAAGTGCTAGGTGCAGTAGGTGATAAAAATAATAATGATACTAGTAAAAATATAAAACATCAAAATATCAAAAAACACTGTGAAATAAATGTCTCCTGAACAGTTGCAAAACAGTATCAAATGTCTATACTCCCATAGTAATTAATGTGTGTGCAAAATGGTGAACTGGTTGTGAAAATGCCAATGTTCATCAGAAAAAAATGTCAGAACAATAATTACAAGCCCTTGACTGATACGTGCTGATGTTCAGAAATAATAGCTAGCACAGTTACAGGTCATTCCAGATCTGCTAGAGCCAGTCCAAGCGCAACAAGTGAAAAAGCAAAAAGCAAATATAAAGATGGTGACAAGGTGGTATATTTCTATGTTGTCCTATAGGTTGATGACTTCCGTGCTCCCCTCTTAGCTCCCCACTCACCAGAAAAAGCTTCCCCAGCGGGGTGATAGGCAGTTGGTGATGGGATCATGGAGCCTCTCTCCTCGCTGTTCAGCTTCCAGCCAATGGTAATCCTTTGGATGATCACTGAGGGGTGAAATCCCCTGACTGTGTGTGTGATCTTATCACTCAGAGAAAGAAAAAGATATCCTCATGGTGTAGTAGGTAAAACTTAAGGATGGATTTATTGTACAAAAAACACAAGTAACAAAAAATGCAAAAAGTAAAAAATTAAAACAGCAGAACTGGTCCCAAACCAAAAGATGGGCACCAGGCTGAAGTTGCAGCAGAACGCCGCCGTCCAGAGCTGGTTGAGGTGCGCGGGGCTGTGTCGCAGTGTGTCTCCATCGCAATCCTCTCCTCAGCTGGGACGTGTACTGGCGTGCTTGCGTGCGTACGAGATGGTCCTCTGACGCGTTTCGTCATGTGACTTTTTCAAAGGTGATGTCAGCGTAGCACGATTCTTTTGTTTATATTGCGGCTAGCATGTGGGTCCCTCCGCCTGGGGGTGTGTGTATTTAAATGCGATTGTATCATTTTTGTTTGTCCCGTCAATTGGAGTCCTTCTCCCCCCTTTTAACCCTTTATATGCCGGAAAGAAAAGGAGTCAGGCTATCCACATGTTATCGCTTACAGCAATACGCAAATTGGTAATAATGGATCTGATACATTAATAAACTAAATGTCCCGGCTGGTTAACCATATATGCTAATCAAAAGTAATAATAATAATAACAGCGAGAAAATGAAAGCCGCTGGACAATTATACTTGATATACAAAATAAGTAAAAAAAATAAAAAAAGACTGGTATATTAAAAAATAAATAAAATTAATTAGTTGATGACTAAGGCAGACCTCATCTAATTTAGAAACAGAAACTGTGGATCATTCTCCGTAATTCTGATGCCCATATCTATCTTTTTTTAGAGGCATAACTTAGTGGATACAGCTGGTTGAGCCTAAGGAATGAGACATATGCATAGGGGTATTATGTGAGATGTTATAATTATACTATTTAAAGAATTCTCCCTATGCTATTCATACATAGTCGGTATGCAGCACAGTATTCCAGTAGCTTACGGTGGATGTGCCTGATTATAGAACATAAGTGTAAAGCCCATAAAATATATATGGGATGTACATGCAAGGGGTATATGCATGTCACCCCAATGTAGATTTTATTAATTAGTATTATTTACCCGTAGTTTCTTACTCACTTGTGGGTAATATACTAATGTAGTATGGGTCCTATTGGTAGGAAAAGGAATTTGTGAACTCAGTAAATGTCTGTAATAGGGAGACAAGTAAGGGAGAACAGGCATGCGCAAAAAAAGGGGCAAGCATATCATCCCTGCATATCATATCATCCCTATAAGTTTTTGTCGTTTCCTCATCTATATGTAAATCAATATGCCGTCATAGTGCAGGCAGGCCCCTTTTGTGGGGAAGGGTTTACTTTTGTCTTGTCATAGGCCTATAGGGTGAGGCAGAAAAGGGGTTATAGACCCTCCATGAGAAGAGAGTATTAGTCATGTAGATCCATAGGGAGAAGATTGAATGGAAATGATTGTGTAAGTAGTACAAGACCCAAGATATACTCTATTAGGATCAATAATGGTGAAATCATAAGGACCCCAATTAAAGCAATTGAAAAAAGTGTAGCCTTCCCGTCCCTCCCAATATACTCTGTGTATGGGTGGCCATGGATGATAGGGTGGTATATGATAGGAAAAAAATAACTGAAGTCAGAAATTAGATATAAAGCAATTGAGATCAATGTCCAGGTTGAGGCCCCCTGGAGCTAGGGTCCCCATTCTATGGATCCACCGAGTTTGATTTTGGGAGACCTGTATCCTCTTGTTCCCCCCCCCCCTCCAGTGGTCCTTAATAATATCAACCCCATAGAAAATGAGACATGATGGATCCTTATTGTGTACTTCCTTAAAATGTCTAGATAGACTATGTTTCGGGAAACCTTTACATATGTTTTTAATGTGCTCTCTGATTCTAACACGTAAAGGTCTGGTTGTGCACCCGACATATTGAAGCCGACATGGGCACTCCACCACATATGTTACATGTAATTAATTCCTTGATTTGGAATTCCTGATTGTATACGTGGGACTTAAAAGTGGTTCTTCTTCTAGGCTGGGCTTTACTAGTTTTACAGGGTACGCATCTTTGGCATTTGTAGAACCCTTTGAGTTCTGGGCATATTTTAACCTGAGTGGGAGGGTCTAATACATTATGGACTAGGTGTGTTCTCAATGTGGGTGCTTTCCGATAAATTAACCTTGGCTTTTGTGTCAAAATTGAGGCCAGTGTTCTGTCCTCCTTCAAAATGGGCCAATATTTCTTGAAAATTCGTTTCAGTTGTTGATGTTGGTTACTGAATCCAGTGATGAAGGCTGTATCTTTGTTATAATTTTCCTTCTGTCGTTGTTTTTTATTAAATATGGATGACCTATCAGTTCTCCGTATGTCATCTTTCATTTTAAGTAGTTGGTCCTTCTTATAGCCTTTTTCCTTAAATCTCTTGATTAGGGTAGCCGCCTGGGTGTTGAAATCCTCTAACCTGTGACAATTTCTTCTTATTCTGAGTAGTGTTGAGCAGAATATGCCATATTCGATTTCGCGATATATCTCGAATATATATTCGAATATTCGAGATATATTCGCTAAATTCGAATATTCGTGATATTTTATCGAAATTAATTGAATGCGATTTTTCGCTATTGCGAATGCGAAAATAATTGCGATTTTTTTAATAACTGCGGTAGGAGCGCTCTGATTGGCTCAGAATATTCGTGATATTTTATCGAAATATCGCAACATGCGAATGCGATATTTATTGCGCAATTTCGAGATATGCTGGAGGAGCGCTCTGATTGGCTCAGAATATTCGTGATATTTTATCGAAATATCGCAACATGCGAATGCGATATTTATTGCGCAATTTCGAGATATGCTGGAGGAGCGCTCTGATTGGCTCAGAATATTCGTGATATTTTATCTAAATATCGCAACATGCGAATGCGATATTTATTGCGCAATTTCGAGATATGCTGGAGGAGCGCTCTGATTGGCTCAGAATATTCCTGATATTTTATCGAAATATCGCAACATGCGAATGCGATATTTATTGCGCAATTTCGAGATATGCTGGAGGAGCGCTCTGATTGGCTCAGAATATTCCTGATATTTTATCGAAATATCGCAACATGCGAATGCGAAATTTATTGCAGATATTTCGAAAACTGCTGTAGCAGCACTCTGAAATCGAATATGTATGATATTTTAACCAAAATACATATTGCGATTGCGATTTTTCGATCGCGCATGCGCAATTGCGCGAACAACACGCGACCATTTCCTGGAGCCTTGCCAGTTTCCCAATATTACAGCAACATGGTGGGAAGCAATTTCACAAAGTCTGAGGAAAAGTTGCTGATTTGTGTAAGTATTTTGACCACTGTTATTTCATCATCTTCAACTGCATTTAAGTCTAGTTTAAAAGTTAGTATATATGATCAGATATTAGTATTTAACCAAAAATGTGTCTCCTGCTTTTACAAAACTACAAGTCCCAGCATGCCTGGACAGCTGCAGACACCCTGGTTGGCAAATGTGTATTTAGGCACTTTTCCTTGTTATTTAGCATAATGAATTTAAAATTTTTTTGGACATAGGACGTATGCGAACGTCCTGACTTCAGTGTCCTCAAGGCCCAAGGACGTTCGAATACATATTGCCCTTTAGATGTTGCAGAACTACAACTTCCAGCATGCCTGGGAATGCTGGCACTTCTAGTATTGTAAGTTCTGCAGGCCCACATTTTTCAGGCCTTTATGCACGGGTCTCTAAACTGTGGCACCCTAGATGCAGCAAAAGTAAAATTCTTAGCATGCACTGAAAGACCGTGGCTGATGGGAGTAGTAGTTTTGCAACAGCTGGAGGTGGACTGGTCTTGAAACCCAGAGTTAGGTAACAAACCCGTAGTGTTTTGCAACCATTCTGCCTCCAGCTGGTTATTTTCTGTTGAAAAGCCTGTGGCGTGCAAAACACAACCCAAAAACTCCACCCGGTGCAAGGAAAAATTTGCACACACCTAAAGAGTGACATCACAAAAAACTGCGACGGTTGCATACGTCAGTGGTCCTCCGAAAAGGTCCCGTCTCTGACCCCCCGGGGCGTTAGGCTCCTAGGCTCCTGACAGGGAAAAGAGTTACTGTGGTCCATACAGCCGAAGCCATATGGACCCATCTCGGTCCAAGCAGCGCAATCAACACGCGAACAACACGCGACCATTTCCTGGAGCCTTGCCAGTTTCCAACTTATGATCGCAGCGCAATCACACAGCAACATGGTTGGAAGCAATTTCACTAAGTCTGAGGAAAAGTTGCTGATTTGTGTAAGTATTTTGACCACTGTTATTTCATCATCTTCAACTGCATTTAAGTCTAGTTTAAAAGTTAGTATATATGATCAGATATTAGTATTTAACCAAAAATGTGTCTCCTGCTTTTACAAAACTACAAGTCCCAGCCCAGCCCAGCATTTAAGTCTAGTTTAAAAGTTAGTATATATGATCATATATTAGTATTTCACAAAAAATGTGTCTCCTGCTTTTACAAAACTACAAGTCCCAGCATGCCTGGACAGCTGCAGACACCCTGGTTGGCAAATGTGTATTTAGGCACTTTTCCTTGTTATTTAGCATAATGAATTTAAAATTTTTTTGGACATAGGACGTATGCGAACGTCCTGACTTCAGTGTCCTCAAGGCCCAAGGACGTTCGAATACATATTGCCCTTTAGATGTTGCAGAACTACAACTTCCAGCATGCCTGGGAATGCTGGCACTTCTAGTATTGTAAGTTCTGCAGGCCCCCATTTTTCAGGCCTTTATGCACGGGTCTCTAAACTGTGGCACCCTAAATGCAGCAAAAGTAAAATTCTTAGCATGCACTGACAGACCGTGGCTGATGGGAGTAGTAGTTTTGCAACAGCTGGAGGTGGACTGGTCTTGAAACCCAGAGTTAAGTAACAAACACGTAGTGTTTTGCAACCATTCTGCCTCCAGCTGTTTTTTTCCTGTTGAAAAGCCTGTGGCGTGCAAAACACAACCCAAAAACTCCACCCGGATGCAGTGAAAAATGTGCACACACCTAAAGAGTGACATCACAAAAAACTGCGACTGGTACATACGTCAGTGGTCCTCCGAAAAAGGTCCCGTCTCTGACCCCCCGGGGCGTTAGGCTCCTGACAGGGAAAAGAGTTAGCAACGCATATCTCCCCTATACGTGTATCCTGTGTTGTTAATAATATATTCATAATTATGCAAATGATAATGGCTGCTATATTTATGCAAAAAAGGTGGCGACCGAAATGGCAGGATATAAAATCTTTCATGTTACCCCTGTCATTGATTAATAAGGCGAGAATGCTTCCAATTGTTGAATAGCATACATTTACGTCATATATCCATAAGGCTGTCAACAGAAGTATTACAATATACTTTGTTCTTCATCTTGCAGAAGTTCCTGGAAACAGGATACGATGAGCTGCGGAGGCAGCCACAGAAAAGGGCTGTGGTCAGCGCCCTAATCGCTGACTTTGGCGGCCAACATGACCACAAGGCCATTGTTAAGAAGTGGTCTGACCTGAAGAGGCGCCAAATGGTTCATGTCAGACGTCTTCGGGCTAAATATCATCCAGGTAAGTTATTGTTGACAGTTATGTTTTTTTTAAAAAAAGTGTATTTTGTGCGTGAACTCGAAAGAGAGAGGAGCCGGCCTGCAGGAGTTGGGAGGCCTCCCCCAGAGGCAATCTGCCACCTTTCTCCATGCCCCGGTTGGCAATGGCGGGTGTGAGGGGGTCCTCCCAACCCAACCTCGCATAGCACACCCACCAGGGGCGGGGCTGAGACCACCAAACTCAATTCACAGGTAGCCGAGAGCGGGATCCGAACCCCTAGCTGCAGAGGTGAATCAGTTGTCAGTGCAGTGGCAATCGCGTGGAGCCACCGCAGCTCCTTTGGTGACAGTTATGTAAGGTCATATGTAATTCATGTAAGGTCAGATGTTGTTAACCAAGATGCCATGTTGTGCTAACATATATCACCACCGGCCAAGGTATTCATAGTACTGTTGAAAAAATACATGGGGCAGCAGACAGGAACACAGAAGTTATGTGGGAACATAATTTTCCCATTGCTTTGCATGGGACTTTAAAGAAAAACCCCGACCATGGCAAGTGGGGGTGGGTAAGGTTTAAACCACCTATCCTATGTTTGTGGCTGACATATAAGTAACCTGTGTGCCAAGTTTCATATAAATATCTTTAGCCGTTTGTACGTGATGCTGGAACATACATACATACATACATACATACATACATTTATGCACACACACACGTTGAGTTTTATATATATAGATTACCACTAAATTCCTGTGTTAGGAGTGGGGTTGTTATAGTAATCCCGTGTGCTCCATCAGGCCCTTTTTTTAACATGAGATGGTCTGAACAAAACAAAGGAGACAAAAACAGCTCATTTTAACATGGTTGCATCCCAGCTCACGCTCAGTCCCCTGTAGTGCCCACAAGACCCTTTAATATAACATTGTCCCATTGGTTAACTGTCTATATAAATCAATTTGTATTCATATACAATACAGCACAGTACACAGAATTTGCATACGTCATTAGAAAACATTTTTATAATATATGAACATTGTGTTATTATAGGAGCTCCAATGCCAGTTGTCCGCGCCAAGCGCAGAAGGCGCCAGGCCGATGAGGAGGAGGAGGATGCGGCAGAGGAGGATGCGGCAGAGGAGGAGATGGATGAGGAGGAGCAGCCAGGGCCCTCCCACTCCCCAACCCCAGCTCCTGTTGAGGAGCAAGCTGAGGAGCTTCCCCCCCCCACCACCCCAACTTCTCAAGCAGAAGAGCAGGAGGAAGAGAGCGGTCCTGTGAGCCTCATTCAGGAAGGTAAATATGTGCACAATGATTAATAACATTTCAACAACAAAATGTAGATATAAAAATGGACAACATATAAAGCGCACCTGTCAGATTGTAGAACCATAATATGGTATTGATGCTAGAAGTATACAGGTAGTGCATAATTATTAGGCAAGTTGTATTTTTTGAGGATTCATTTTATTATTGAACAACAACCATGTTCTCAATGAACCCCAAAAACTCATTAATATCAAAGCTGAATTTTTTTGGAAGTAGTTTTTAGTTTGTTTTTAGTGTTAGTTATTTTCGGGGGATATCTGTGTGTGCAGGTGACTACTATTACTGTGCAGAATTATTAGGCAACTTAACCAAAAAATAAATAGATAGCCATTTCAATGATTTATTTTTAACAGTGAAACCAATATAACATCTCAACATTCACAAATACACATTTCTGACATTTAAAAACAAAACAAAAACAAATCAGTGACCAATATAGCCACCTTTCTTTGCAAGGACACTCAAAAGCCTGACATCCATGGATTCTGTCAGTGTTTTGATCTGTTCACCATCAACATTGCGTGCAGCAGCAACCACAGCCTGCCAGACACTGTTCAGAGAGGTGTACTGTTTTCCCTCCTTGTAAATCCCACATTTGATGATGGACCACAGGTTCTCAATGGGGTTCAGATCAGGTGAACAAGGAGGCCATGTCATTACTTTTTTTTATTTAATACCCTTTCTTGCCAGCCACGCTGTGGAGTACTTTGACACGTGTGATGGAGCATTGTCCTGCATGAAAATCATGTTTTTCTTGAAGGATGGTGACTTTTTCCTGTACCACTGCTTGAAGAAGGTCTCTTCCATAATCTGGCAGTAGGACTGGGAGTTGAGCTTGACTCCATCCTCAATCCGAAAAGGCCCCACAAGCTCATCTTTGATGATACCAGCCCAAACCAGTACTCCACCACCACCTTGCTGGCGTCTGAGTCGGACTGGAGCTCCCTGCCCTTTACCAATCCAGCCACGGGCTCTTCCATCTGGCCCATCAAGACTCACTCTCATTTCAGCAGTCCATAAAACCTTAGAAAAATCTTTCTTGAGATATTTATTGGCACAGTCTTGACGTTGCAGCTTGTGTGTCTTGTTCAGTGGTCATCGTCTTTCAGCCTTTCTTACCTTGGCCATGTCTCTGGGTATTGCACACCTTGTGCTTTTGGGCACCCCAGTGATGTTGCAGCTCTGAAATATGGCCAATCTTGTGGCAAGTGGCATCTTGGCAGCTGCACGCTTAACTTTTCTCAGTTCATGGGCAGTTATTTTGCACCTTTGTTTTTCCACACGCTTCTTTTGTTTGATGATCACGCTTCAGAAGCTTTGCAACTTTAAGAGTGCTGCATCCCTCTGCTAGATATCTCTCTATTTTGGACTTTTCAGAGTCTGTCAAATCCTTCTTTTGGCCAATTTTGCCAAAGAAAAGGAAATTGACTAATAATTATGCACACCTGATATAGAGTGTTGATGTCATTAGACCACACACCTTCTCATTACAGAGATGTACATTACCTAATATGCCTAATCTGTAGTAGGCTTTCGAGCCTATACAGCTTGGAGTAAGACAACATGCATAAAGAGGATGATGTGGTCCAAATACTCATTTGCCTAATAATTCTGCACTCCCGGGATGTGTTAGACACATAACAAGTGTATACACATGATAATGATTGATTAATAAGCAAAAAAAAATATTTATTTATTTGGTAACGTTATTTGAAATCCAAATGTTTTTTTATTATATCCTAAAAGCATCAAGAGATCTGAGGAGGCAAAATATACTCATCCAAAAGACGCACCAGAAGATCCTTCAGAACCAGCGGAAGATGAGCTACCTCAACCAACAAAATGCTCTGCTAGAGCAGCAGCTATCGGGTCAGATTGCGGAAATGCACCGCATTCAGAAACGGATTGAGAGCTATATTTAAATTTATTTTTGTATTAAAAAAACTTATTTTTTGGAAATGTTTCATTTCTTTTTGAGATAGAGTTGTAGGTTTTTAAACACATCTAACTTCACATCAAACAAATCAACATCAACACATTTAACTTCATAATAAGCAAAAACATTTTATACTATTATTTTATTTAACATTAACCTAGGACAAACTAAAGCACACGACACAGACACGACGAACACAAAATAAACTGTTGAAAAATGAACATAACAAAAGCAACAATATATATATATATACAAAGAGAGAGAGAGGGAGAGCAAGAAAGAGAGAGAATGCAGATGAGCTCTTGCAGTCAGCCCAATGGTTGCAGTATAAATGCCGCAAAACAGGGTTTAACATAAGGTTCATTGTTATAGTTACACTTGCTGTTTAGATCCGGTCTGGTAGTCCGGTCTGGTAGCTTGTAGCGGAGGCTGTTGGTGGATCCGCTGTGCCAGAAAGGTCATGAAGCTTTACTCAGCATGGAGGCAGCAGCAGGAGTATTAAAATATAATATAACTAGACAATGCATTTCCTGAGGAAAATGCGAGTGGGAATGCTGAATAGCTTAATTGGTGAGCCCCTTGCCAAAGACATTCACCATAACCACTACACTATCTTTAGGACACACAGCTTCTTTCTCTATCTGCAAAGTATAGAGTATGCTGACTTCCTGGTCGCCCCTCCCCCCTCAATAGGTTTCCCCTCCCCCCCAGGTCAGTGAGGAGGAATATTGCACTGAGGTCAGGAAAGTTATTTATGGAAAGAAATAACATTACAAACGCTTTTAATTCACAGATCTAATACATGATTTAAGCCTCCAAACAAAGCTTAATAAATCCTCAAACGTACATGCAATTGATACAACGACTACACCGTTTGAAATACACGGCCCTTGTAAACGCATCGATATGAAATTTATGTAGATAAACTTAAAAATGTGGCCATGTCTGCGATTTAGAAAAGAGCGTCTTTGTGAGTTCTGCAGCAACATTTTTTAGATAATTTCACATGAGAGTCTATGAGACATAATTTCTGGCTGTTGCTCCAATAATTAAAACTAAAATACGTATCGCAGAATTGGTCACATTGCCATAAACCAGACAAGCATAGCTACGTTTTGATATAAAAATTGTGTATGAAAAGTAGATCTTGTGGGCGTGAGACCAATTTGTTTCCCCTTTTTGTAAAGATATTTTTAATTACAAAGATCTCCAATGTTAAGGTCACATGACAGACTCTAAATCCCCTCCATAGGATTACATTATAACCTATTGCATTTTTGTGAAAAATTCGCAAAACGTAAATTGCGTTTTCACCAAAAAATTGTAAACGATAACGATCTGAAAAGTCATAGCCGGATAGCTAAATATTTTGTGACCGCTTTAAAGGTTTTTCAGTGTCTGTAAGTGAAAGTATGAAGTAGCTGAAACTTTTGGCATGGCATGTGAATTCAAAGGGGAAAAGGATGTTCTCATTGACTTCAATGTTTAAAAAAAGGGTCTAAAAGCTTAAAATTTATAAAAGTGTAAAAAGTAGAAAAAAACTTGAAGAAGTCCCATCATTAGCTGAACGAGACGAACATTTTTACAGTTGAATGGTCTCAATAGCTGAAAGTATGCCGAAGTTACGCAGAACCAAAAAACGTAAGGAATAATAAGATTACTAAATTTACGGATATCAATACTGGAAATGTTTATTAAAGCATTCACACTAATTAAGATTAATACATTTACGGGTATCCATACTAGGAATGCTTATTAAAGCATTCCCACTAAGTATCACACAGGCATGATTTACAAGCAGTAGTGGTAATAGTAATACATAGCATAAAAACACTTGGGGAATACTTTACAGCATCAGTAGTGGTCATAGTAGTCAATAGTGTACCAAAAAATTGGGACACAGGTGTCTTGACTGAGCTGTAATAGTAGTAGTAGACATTGACAATACAGTGTCAAATCACTCGGGCAAGAGGTGCCATGATGAACAGCAGTCTTAATAAGAGTATATAGGGTGTGAAATAACTGATGACATAGGTGTCTTGACTGGGCAGCAGAAGCAGCAGTAGTAGTATTAACAGTAGTAGTTGATACAGAGTCATATCACATGGGCAGGAGGTGCCATGATGAACAGCAGTAGGAATAGGAGTATATAGAGTGTCAAATAACTGCTGACATAGGTGTCTTGACTGGGCAGCAGCAGCAGAAGCAGCAGTAGTATTAACAGTAGTAGTTGATACAGAGTCATATCACATGGGCAGGAGGTGCCATCATGAACAGCAGTAGGAATAGGAGTATATAGAGTGTCAAATAACTGCTGACATAGGTGTCTTGACTGGGCAGCAGCAGCAGAAGCAGCAGTAGTATTAACAGTAGTAGTTGATACAGAGTCATATCACATGGGCAGGAGGTGCCATCATGAACAGCAGTAGGAATAGGAGTATATAGAGTGTCAAATAACTGCTGACATAGGTGTCTTGACTGGGCAGCAGCAGCAGAAGCAGCAGTAGTATTAACAGTAGTAGTTGATACAGAGTCATATCACATGGGCAGGAGGTGCCATCATGAACAGCAGTAGGAATAGGAGTATATAGAGTGTCAAATAACTGCTGACATAGGTGTCTTGACTGGGCAGCAGCAGCAGCAGAAGCAGCAGCAGTAGTATTAACAGTAGTAGTTGATACAGAGTCATATCACATGGGCAGGAGGTGCCATGATGAACAGCAGTAGGAATAGGAGTATATAGAGTGTCAAATAACTGCTGACATAGGTGTCTTGACTGGGCAGCAGCAGCAGAAGCAGCAGTAGTATTAACAGTAGTAGTTGATACAGAGTCATATCACATGGGCAGGAGGTGCCATCATGAACAGCAGTAGGAATAGGAGTATATAGAGTGTCAAATAACTGCTGACATAGGTGTCTTGACTGGGCAGCAGCAGCAGCAGAAGCAGCAGCAGTAGTATTAACAGTAGTAGTTGATACAGAGTCATATCACATGGGCAGGAGGTGCCATGATGAACAGCAGTAGGAATAGGAGTATATAGAGTGTCAAATAACTGCTGACATAGGTGTCTTGACTGGGCAGCAGCAGCAGAAGCAGCAGTAGTATTAACAGTAGTAGTTGATACAGAGTCATATCACATGGGCAGGAGGTGCCATGATGAACAGCAGTAGGAATAGGAGTATATAGAGTGTCAAATAACTGCTGACATAGGTGTCTTGACTGGGCAGCAGCAGCAGCAGAAGCAGCAGCAGTAGTATTAACAGTAGTAGTTGATACAGAGTCATATCACATGGGCAGGAGGTGCCATCATGAACAGCAGTAGGAATAGGAGTATATAGAGTGTCAAATAACTGCTGACATAGGTGTCTTGACTGGGCAGCAGCAGCAGCAGAAGCAGCAGCAGTAGTATTAACAGTAGTAGTTGATACAGAGTCATATCACATGGGCAGGAGGTGCCATGATGAACAGCAGTAGGAATAGGAGTATATAGAGTGTCAAATAACTGCTGACATAGGTGTCTTGACTGGGCAGCAGCAGCAGCAGAAGCAGCAGCAGTAGTATTAACAGTAGTAGTTGATACAGAGTCATATCACATGGGCAGGAGGTGCCATCATGAACAGCAGTAGGAATAGGAGTATATAGAGTGTCAAATAACTGCTGACATAGGTGTCTTGACTGGGCAGCAGCAGCAGCAGAAGCAGCAGCAGTAGTATTAACAGTAGTAGTTGATACAGAGTCATATCACATGGGCAGGAGGTGCCATGATGAACAGCAGTAGGAATAGGAGTATATAGAGTGTCAAATAACTGCTGACATAGGTGTCTTGACTGGGCAGCAGCAGCAGAAGCAGCAGTAGTATTAACAGTAGTAGTTGATACAGAGTCATATCACATGGGCAGGAGGTGCCATGATGAACAGCAGTAGGAATAGGAGTATATAGAGTGTCAAATAACTGCTGACATAGGTGTCTTGACTGGGCAGCAGCAGCAGAAGCAGCAGTAGTATTAACAGTAGTAGTTGATACAGAGTCATATCACATGGGCAGGAGGTGCCATCATGAACAGCAGTAGGAATAGGAGTATATAGAGTGTCAAATAACTGCTGACATAGGTGTCTTGACTGGGCAGCAGCAGCAGAAGCAGCAGTAGTATTAACAGTAGTAGTTGATACAGAGTCATATCACATGGGCAGGAGGTGCCATCATGAACAGCAGTAGGAATAGGAGTATATAGAGTGTCAAATAACTGCTGACATAGGTGTCTTGACTGGGCAGCAGCAGCAGCAGAAGCAGCAGCAGTAGTATTAACAGTAGTAGTTGATACAGAGTCATATCACATGGGCAGGAGGTGCCATGATGAACAGCAGTAGGAATAGGAGTATATAGAGTGTCAAATAACTGCTGACATAGGTGTCTTGACTGGGCAGCAGCAGCAGAAGCAGCAGTAGTATTAACAGTAGTAGTTGATACAGAGTCATATCACATGGGCAGGAGGTGCCATCATGAACAGCAGTAGGAATAGGAGTATATAGAGTGTCAAATAACTGCTGACATAGGTGTCTTGACTGGGCAGCAGCAGCAGCAGAAGCAGCAGCAGTAGTATTAACAGTAGTAGTTGATACAGAGTCATATCACATGGGCAGGAGGTGCCATGATGAACAGCAGTAGGAATAGGAGTATATAGAGTGTCAAATAACTGCTGACATAGGTGTCTTGACTGGGCAGCAGCAGCAGAAGCAGCAGTAGTATTAACAGTAGTAGTTGATACAGAGTCATATCACATGGGCAGGAGGTGCCATGATGAACAGCAGTAGGAATAGGAGTATATAGAGTGTCAAATAACTGCTGACATAGGTGTCTTGACTGGGCAGCAGCAGCAGCAGAAGCAGCAGCAGTAGTATTAACAGTAGTAGTTGATACAGAGTCATATCACATGGGCAGGAGGTGCCATCATGAACAGCAGTAGGAATAGGAGTATATAGAGTGTCAAATAACTGCTGACATAGGTGTCTTGACTGGGCAGCAGCAGCAGCAGAAGCAGCAGCAGTAGTATTAACAGTAGTAGTTGATACAGAGTCATATCACATGGGCAGGAGGTGCCATGATGAACAGCAGTAGGAATAGGAGTATATAGAGTGTCAAATAACTGCTGACATAGGTGTCTTGACTGGGCAGCAGCAGCAGCAGAAGCAGCAGCAGTAGTATTAACAGTAGTAGTTGATACAGAGTCATATCACATGGGCAGGAGGTGCCATCATGAACAGCAGTAGGAATAGGAGTATATAGAGTGTCAAATAACTGCTGACATAGGTGTCTTGACTGGGCAGCAGCAGCAGCAGAAGCAGCAGCAGTAGTATTAACAGTAGTAGTTGATACAGAGTCATATCACATGGGCAGGAGGTGCCATGATGAACAGCAGTAGGAATAGGAGTATATAGAGTGTCAAATAACTGCTGACATAGGTGTCTTGACTGGGCAGCAGCAGCAGAAGCAGCAGTAGTATTAACAGTAGTAGTTGATACAGAGTCATATCACATGGGCAGGAGGTGCCATGATGAACAGCAGTAGGAATAGGAGTATATAGAGTGTCAAATAACTGCTGACATAGGTGTCTTGACTGGGCAGCAGCAGCAGAAGCAGCAGTAGTATTAACAGTAGTAGTTGATACAGAGTCATATCACATGGGCAGGAGGTGCCATCATGAACAGCAGTAGGAATAGGAGTATATAGAGTGTCAAATAACTGCTGACATAGGTGTCTTGACTGGGCAGCAGCAGCAGAAGCAGCAGTAGTATTAACAGTAGTAGTTGATACAGAGTCATATCACATGGGCAGGAGGTGCCATCATGAACAGCAGTAGGAATAGGAGTATATAGAGTGTCAAATAACTGCTGACATAGGTGTCTTGACTGGGCAGCAGCAGCAGCAGAAGCAGCAGCAGTAGTATTAACAGTAGTAGTTGATACAGAGTCATATCACATGGGCAGGAGGTGCCATCATGAACAGCAGTAGGAATAGGAGTATATAGAGTGTCAAATAACTGCTGACATAGGTGTCTTGACTGGGCAGCAGCAGCAGCAGAAGCAGCAGCAGTAGTATTAACAGTAGTAGTTGATACAGAGTCATATCACATGGGCAGGAGGTGCCATGATGAACAGCAGTAGGAATAGGAGTATATAGAGTGTCAAATAACTGCTGACATAGGTGTCTTGACTGGGCAGCAGCAGCAGAAGCAGCAGTAGTATTAACAGTAGTAGTTGATACAGAGTCATATCACATGGGCAGGAGGTGCCATGATGAACAGCAGTAGGAATAGGAGTATATAGAGTGTCAAATAACTGCTGACATAGGTGTCTTGACTGGGCAGCAGCAGCAGCAGAAGCAGCAGCAGTAGTATTAACAGTAGTAGTTGATACAGAGTCATATCACATGGGCAGGAGGTGCCATGATGAACAGCAGTAGGAATAGGAGTATATAGAGTGTCAAATAACTGCTGACATAGGTGTCTTGACTGGGCAGCAGCAGCAGAAGCAGCAGTAGTATTAACAGTAGTAGTTGATACAGAGTCATATCACATGGGCAGGAGGTGCCATCATGAACAGCAGTAGGAATAGGAGTATATAGAGTGTCAAATAACTGCTGACATAGGTGTCTTGACTGGGCAGCAGCAGCAGCAGAAGCAGCAGCATTAGTATTAACAGTAGTAGTTGATACAGAGTCATATCACATGGGCAGGAGGTGCCATGATGAACAGCAGTAGGAATAAGAGTATATAGAGTGTTAAACAACTGCTGACATAGGTGTATTGACTGGGCGGCAGCAGCAGCTGAAGCAGCAGTAGTAGTATTAACAGTAGTAGTTGATACAGAGTCATATCACATGGGCAGGAGGTGCCATGATGTACAGCAGTCTTAATAAGAGTATATAGGGTGTGAAATAACTGCTGACATAGGTGTCTTGACTGGGCAGCAGAAGCAGCAGTAGCAGTATTAACAGTAGTAGTTGATACAGAGTCATATCACATGGGCAGGAGTTGCCATGATGTACAGCAGTCTTAATAAGAGTATATAGGGTGTGAAATAACTGCTGACATAATTGTCTTGACTGATCCAAAGGAGTCATGGGAGAAAATCATGTGGTCAGATGAGACTATAATATAATTTTTTGATCATAATTTCACTAACCGTGTTCGGAGGAAGAATAATGATGAGTACCATGCCAAGAACGCCATCCCTAATGTGAAGCATGGGGGTGGTAGCATCATGCTTTGGTGGTGTTTTTCTGCACATGGGACAGGGTGACTGCACTGTATTAAGGAGAGGATGACCGGGGCCATGTATTGCAAGATTTTGGGCAACAACCTCCTTCCCTGAGTTAGAGCTTTGAAGATGGGTCGAGGCTGGGTCTTCCAACATGAGAATGACCCAAAGCACACAGCCAGGATAACCAAGGATTGGCTCTGTAAGGAGCATATCAAGGTTCTGGCGTGGCCTAGCCAGTCTCCAGACCTAAACCCAATAGAGAATCTTTGGATGGAGCTCAAACTCCGTGTTTCTCAGCGATAGCCCAGAAACATGACTGATGTAGAGAAGATCTGTGTGGAGGAGTGGGCCAAAATCCCTCCTCCAGTGTGTGCAAAGCTGGTGTAAAACTACAAGAAATGTTTGACCGCTGTAATTGCAAAGAAAGCCTACTGTACCAAATATTAACATTGATTTTCTCTGATGTTGAAATAGTTATATTCAGCACTGTAAATACATCAGGTCCGGGGCTTCATCAGGGAATGCATGGCAAGGGACCCTTCAGCGCCCTGAACCGACGACGGGTGCCAGAAAGTCACCGCCGATCCAGGACTCATTCATCTTTATGAATGTGAGTCTGTCCACGGAGTCTGTGGACAGACGGGTCCTCTTGTCCGTGACCACCCCACCTGCCGCGCTGAATGTCCGCTCAGATAGTACGCTGGAGGGGGGGCAAGACAATAACTCCAGCGCATACTGAGCGAGCTCGCGGCAGGTGTCCAATCTGGCAACCCAGTACTCCATGGGGTCGTCGGTGCTCATACTGTCAGAAGCACCGACGGACGCCATGTAGTCTGCCACCATGTGGGCCAGCCGCTGGTGGTGACTGCTGCTGCTGCTGCTGGTGGTGGTACTGGGTCGCTCGGTTTGGAAGAACATCCTCATCTCTTCCATTAGGTCCCCTGCTCGGCTGCAGCTGGGTGCAGCCACCTGCTGGGTGCACCGGCTCTCCCTCCTGACCAGGCCCTGACTCCGGGACGACACCAGCAACCACCTCCTCCTCCTCTTCATCATCATCCTCCTCCTCCTCCTGGTCCTGGCCCTGGTCTCGGTGGAGCATTGCTGACTCCTCCTGCTCCACCAAGGCACTCTCCCCAGCCTCGAGCAGGCGATCTAGTGTCCTCTCCAGCATGAACAGTATTGGCAGCACGCTATTGAGGCCAATTTGCTCACTGCTGACCATCTTGGTCGCCTGCTCGAAGGAGGACAACACTTGGCAGACCTGGTTTATCTGCCCCCACTCCGCACAGGCGATGAAAGGGAGTTGTGGTGAAGCCCTCTGAGTGCCTAGTTCCATCAGGTACTCCCTCACCGCCCTTTGCTGCTCCCACAACCTCTTCAGCATGTGGAGGGTGGAGTTCCACCGCGTCACACTGTCCACAATCAGCCTGTGAAGGGGCAGATTGTACTTCCGCTGCAATTTGGACAGGGACGCGGTAGCGGTTGGGGAGCGCCTGAAGTGGCTGGCAATCCTACGCGCCTTTGCCACAATGTCACTCAACCCTGGATAAGTGCGCAGGAACTTCTGCACCACCAGGTTGAGGACATGTGCCAGACAGGGCACGTGCGTCAGACTGCCAGCATGGAGGGCGGCGAGTAGGTTGCTGCCGTTATCGCAGACAACCATACCTGGCTGGAGCCTTCGGGGTGTCAGCCACTTCTGGACCTGAGCTTGAAGTGCTTTCAGCACTTCTTCTGCAGTGTGTCTCCGGTCCCCTAAACTAACAAGCTGGAGCACGGCCTGACAGCGCACGTGCCCCACACTTGAGTAGCTACGGGGACGCTTGCTGGGAGGCTCAGCAGCTGCGGAGACAGTGGCTTGAGGGAGACCAGCAGTTCTCCCCTGGACACCCCGGGGCGGCACCACAAGATCGGTTGCCGACGATCCCTCACCGACGCCTCGGAGGGAAACCCAATGGGCCGTGAAGCTGATGTAGCGTCCCTGCCCATGCCTGCTGGTCCAGCCATCCATTGTCAGATGAACCCTGTCGCTGACAGCGTGATCCAGCGACAGGGTTACATTCTGCACAATGTGCTGGTGTAGGGCAGGGACACCAGTCCTGGCAAAGAAATGGCGGCTGGGGACACGCCATTGGG
This sequence comes from Rana temporaria, assembly GCF_905171775.1. Classification (NCBI taxonomy): domain Eukaryota; kingdom Metazoa; phylum Chordata; class Amphibia; order Anura; family Ranidae; genus Rana; species Rana temporaria. Next base: position 158,278,586 of record NC_053489.1, on the reverse strand, counting down.
GTTGGGCCTGCTCCAACATCTGCCTGAAGGGGTTGCTGTCAACTATGTTGAAGGGCAGCAGATGTTGGGCAATAACCCTTGCCAGGAGCCCATTGAGGGAACGCACACGTCGGTCTCCAGGGGGGAAGGGAGTGGTGCGGTCAAAGGCGTCTGAAATCGACGCCTGGCGCCGGACGGCAGTGCGGGACACAGACGTGGAGGGTGCTGTGGAAGTAGAGGTCTGGCTGCCGGTACCAGTACCTCTACTAGAGGGAGCGGGGGGGCATGACCTGCTGGAAACAGATGAAGATGTGGCAGGGGCTGCTGTACCCTGCTCACGTGTGGTGGTGGCGCTGCTACCACCACCACGCTTCATCTCTTCATACAACGCCCAGTGGTTTATCCTCAGGTGCTGGTTCAGGGCTGTGGTACCCACCCGAGCCAAACACTTCCCTCTCTTCACCCTCACTTTACAAATCCGGCAGATGGCCACGGTAGGGTTGTCTGCCACCAGGGTAAAGAAATTCCAGACAGGTGACTTCAGCACCGCCCTCCTGTCAGATGGGGTGACGCTTACTTGCACCTGCTGGGATTCGGTGCGCACAGGTGGAGCTGCCTGCTGCTGCTGCTGCTGCTGCTGCTCCTCCTCCTGACACCTCCTGCTGCCATCACCAGTGGAGACCCTGACGATGGTCTCCCTGGTGGTGACCTGGCGCACCGTTTCACCAGGGTGCCTACCTTCCCCGTCGTCACTGACGTAGTGAGCCGACGCGTCAGATGGCAACCATGATGGGTCACCCTCTTCGCCCCCAGAGATGTCAGACCAAGGGCTGAGATGTGTTGGTCTGAGGGAACCACGTGACATGGAGCCTCTAGCCTGGCTCCGCTGTCCCCTCACCCACGCCTGGGTCTGACTAGGTGCTGCTGTTTCCTGCACCAAAACAGCAGCACCAGTTTGAAGGGATGTCTCTGGGATACTGCCAGCAGGTATCCCATCCTCCTCATCCATCCCTTCAAAAAGGTCCTGACCATCAGGACAGAGCTGGAGGTCTGCCTGATGCATGGCCTCCCCCAAGAGATCCCTATCACTGTCGCTGTCGAACAGTAAGATGCTGGACTCTTGGGGGCTGGGGGGGGGTAGTACAGGCAACGGTGTAATGGTGGTACTACTGTGAGTCGGGACCGACGACTCAGTGGCACTGCTGTGCCCCATGTAGTCCACCACTACTTGAGCCTGAGATGGCAATATCGGGCGGCTGCCCGATGGGAAGAACTCCCGGATCAGGCGTACTCCCCTTGCACCCGATCCTCTACCACTAGTAGGGGCACGAGAGGTACCCCGTGCTGGCAGCGATCCAGCACTGGGAGTAACTCCCCTACCCCTGCTGCCACGGCCACGGATGCCGCTCATTATTGCTGATATGTGTGTGGGGGGGTTAAACTTTATTGGGGGGGAAAATGTGAACAAAATGTGTTTTTGTGTTTTTTTTACAAGACAGGCACGCAGACAAAGACGTACACAGACAGCTACTAAACTATAAGAAAAGTAGTACACCAGACAAGGACTACAAAATTAAAGAAAAAAAAAAAAGCACTAAACAAACACTAACTTTTTTTTTTTTTTTTTTTTTTAAACACAAAACACAGACACTAAACACACACTAAGCTAAGCTAGATGAAATAAATGTACACTAACAGTGTGTACACTTACTACACAAAATTTAACTAAACTGAACACAAAACTTAGCTTTTATAAAAGCTCTTTAGGGAAAACTAAACAAAATTTGAACTGAGATGCCTATCAAATATCACTGAACAGCGAACCTGCAAGATCTAACAGTAACACAAGATGAACAAAACTTAGCTTTTAGAAAAGCTCTTTTATAAAGCTCAGATCAATATGTGTTCTGAAATCTCTTGCAAATATAACTGAACAGGGAGGATTGCAGGATCAAACAGTAACACAAATGAAAAAAACAGCACAAAACAGCACAAAACGTAGCTTTGAAAAAAGCTCTTGGGTCTATTGCTTTGAAAAAAGCAGTTGATATACTGGAAAAGATCCACTGGAATCACTAAATAGCAATGCTGGTGATGATCTAAATCAATCAAGAACAAAGACACAGGAAACCAGGAACACAGAAACAGCCTCCACACTCTATAGCCAGCTTCTGAATCTGCAATGAAATGGTGCTGGGAGTGAGCTTATATAATGTCCATGCAGGCAGGTTCCTATTGGTTGCTAACCTGTGACGAGTGTGGAAGGAGAACTCTGATTGGCTCTGATGCAAAAGGGCGGAGCAAATAATCGCGCAATATTCCAATTGCCGAATATTCGCATTGCGAATATTCGGCAATATAAAATGATCGCTTCAGCTACTCGGCCCAATGGCTCTAATCATACCAGCAATGCTTTCAGACGTCTATGGAGATCACTAGGATGTGATCTGTTTTAAAAATGAAACTGTAAAAATCGCTCTGATGCGGAAGATCGGGGCGAGGAAAATAATCGCGCGATATTGCGTTTGCCGAATAATCGCATTGCGATCTTTCTGGAAAATTCAATGAACGCTTCAGCTACTCGGCCCAGGGTCTCTAATGATACCAGCAATGCTTTTAGACGTCGATGGAGATATCTAGGATGTGATCTGATTCAAAAAAAAAATTGTAAAAAATCGAATATTCGGAATTGCGAATATTCACCGCGAATTTCGAAATATAGCGCGATTTCTCGAATATGCTATATTCGAGTCGAATATTCGCAATGCGAATATTCGTGAGCAACACTAATTCTGAGCAATTGTCCTTTGGGGATATTTCCAATCCACTTGGGGTGGTGGCACCTGGACGTCGGTATGTATCCGTTTCGGTCCGTCTTTTTGAAGAAGGTTTTGGTGCACAGTTCTCCCCTGTTCTTGAAAATTTCAAGATCCAAATAATCTATGGTCTATTATCATTGAGTTGTTGCATGAAATTTTCTAGGGATTCAGATGTTCCATTCCATAGAATGATAAGGTCATCAATGTACCTTTTGTAGAGTTTTAACTGTGGTATGTTCTTATCATATATGTACTCCTCCTCCCACATGTCCATAAATAGGTTTGCGATGCTCGGAGCGTACCGTGCCCCCATAGCTACCCCCCTCGTCTGTACATAGTACTCCCTTTTATACCAGAAATAGTTGTTTTCCATGGCCAGTTTGAGTCCCTCCACTATGAAGGAAATCTGTTCTTGTCTCATCTCAGTGAGCTGATGTAGGGCCTTTTCTACCCCTTTTAGTCCATCCCGTTGTCCAATGCTGGTATATAAGGTGTCTATGTCAATAGTAGCCAAAAGATAGTTATATGTGTCTGTGATACCCTGAAGTTCCATCATAAGCTGTGTACTGTCTTTCAGGTGAGATCTTCCTTTGGTCACTAAGGGTTTCAAGAATTGATCTAGGTATTCGCCCAGTCTGGAAAAAATTGAATTGATGCCACTTACGATAGGTCTTCCAGGTGGTTTATCCAGTCTTTTATGAATTTTCGGTACTTGATAGACAACAGGAGTCTTAGAGGATTATGATATTAGGTAAGTTGCTTCTTTTTTATTGAGGATACCCAATTTTGTTCCCTTTTTCACATACTTTTTCAATTGCTTCTCATAGAGCAGGGGTAGTGAATTAAAATTCACCTGGGTCCGGACAGAAAAAAATTCTTCTAGCGGAGGTCCGAGCATCATATTGGTGCTATGACTCCACATATCCTCCACATCGCAGCCTTCTGTGCACGTATCAGACCCCCACCATCGCAGACTACTCCCCCCTCCACCATCGCAGACTACCCCCCCACCATCGCAGACTACTCCCCCCCACCACCATCGCAGACTACCCCCCCCACCATCGCAGACTACCCCCCCCACCATCGCAGACTACCCCCCCCACCATTGCAGACTACTCCCCCCCCACCACCATCGCAGACTACCCCCCCACCATCGCAGACTACCCCCCCACCATCGCAGACTACCCCCCCCCACCATCAAAGACTACCACCCCCCCCCACCATCGCAGACTACCCCCCACCATCGCAGACTTCCCCCCCACGCATCACAGGACTGATCCCTCCACGCATCACAGGACTGATCCCTCCACGCATCACAGGACTGATCCCTCCATGCATCACAGGACTGATCCCTCCACGCATCACAGGACTGATCCCTCCACGCATCACAGGACTGATCCCTCCACGCATCACAGGACTGATCCCCCCACGCATCACAGGACTGACCCTCCTTGATAGTAGACTCCTGTCCTGCACAGCACTCCCCCTCCCCATAGAGCCCTACCTTATTTACACAAGACGGAAAGCACGGCAGCCCTTGACAATGGGTGGGACTTTTCACATTAAAGGTGAATGATTGATTGAATGCTGGGACCACCCCACTGTATAGTAACCAATCACCCGCTTCTTAGCTTTAAAAGTCCCGCCCTTTGTCCAGAGCGGCCGCGCTTCTCATCTTGAATGAATAAGACAGGCAGTGTGAGGAGAGGGCAGTGAAACTATCATACCGAAGGGACAGACCTGTGCGCGGCGCGCCTGCTATGCTGTGTGAACATAGCAGCACTAGGCAGGCAGGCGAGCTGACGGCAGAGAGAGGACGCACAGGCAACTATTTGGCGTGAAATGTGTCGGCTGTTTATGATTCCTGCTGTGTATTTGCGGTGTTTGCTTATGTTCCTTCAATAAAGACAACTCAAGAGTTCTTTGGTGTGCGGCCGTCCATCCATCTTTTGCTACTTTCCAATGCTTGATTTCCTCCTCTACCATTTTCTTAAAGGCTCCCATACACTGGTTTCCTGGTGTTTTCCTGGTGTTTTGGGGTTATATATACAGTTGTGTTCAAAATTATTCAACCCCCCAATGCTGTAAAGGGTTTTAGGGAATTTAGTGTACATTTGTAATTGTATTCAGAATGAAATCCTACAAGGACTTCATAAAGAACCATATGCAACTAAAATGACATCAATTGGTTTTGTAATACAGTAGTAAATGTTTATTTTGTGAATTATTCATTTACACAATTATTCAACCCCTTAAAGACTACCACTCTGAAGAACAGAGGTTCATTGAAGTGTTTTCAATCAGGTATTGAAAACACCTGTGGATGTCAGGGAGCAGCAATAAAGCCTAATAAGCACCAATCAGCAGCTTTAAAATGACTGTGATACTCAGCTCCTTCTAGACATTTACTGGTGTGGTTACAAACATGGTGAAGTCAAGAGAATGGTCCGGGAAGACAAGAGAAGAGGTGATTACTCTTCACAGGAAGGGCAATGGCTATAAGAAGATTGCAAAGATGTTAAACATACCAAGAGACACCATAGGAAGCATCATTCTCAATTTCAAGGCAAAGGGCACTGTTGAAACGCTACCTGGTCGTGGCAGAAAGAAGATGCTGACTTCGACTGCTGAGCGCTACCTGAAGCGTAGAGTGGAGAAAAGTCCCCTTGTGACTGCTGAGGAACTGACAAAAGATTTGTCAGATGTGGGTACTGAAGTTTCTGCTCAGACAATACGGCGCACACTGCGTAATGAAGGCCTCCATGCCAGAACTCCCAGGCGCACCCCCTTGCTGTCTCCAAAGAATAAGAAGAGTCGGCTGCAGTATGCCAAAAGTCATGTGGACAAACCACACAAGTTTTGGGATTGTGTTCTGTGGACTGATGAAACAAAATTAGAAGTGTTTGGGCCCATGGATCAACGCTATGTTTGGAGGAGGAAGAACAAGGCCTATGATGAAAAGAACACCTTGCCTACTGTGAAGCATGGCGGGGGGTCAATCATGCTTTGGGGCTGTTTTGCTTCTGCAGGTACAGGGAAGCTTCAGCGTGTGCAAGGTACCATGAATTCTCTTCAGTACCAGGAGATAGTGGATAACAATGTGATGCAGTCCGTTACAAACCTGAGGCTTGGGAGACGTTGGACCTTTCAACAGGACAATGATCCCAAGCATACCTCCAAGTCCACTAGAGCATGGTTGCAGATTAAAGGCTGGAACATTTTGGAGTGGCCATCGCAGTCACCAGACTTAAATCCGATTGAGAACCTCTGGTGGGAATTAAAGAAAGCAGTTGCAGTGCGCAAGCCTAAGAATGTGACTGAACTGGAGGCTTTTGCCCATGACGAATGGGCGAAGATACCCGTAGATCGCTGCAAGACACTTGTGTCAAGCTATGCTTCAAGTTTAAAAGCTGTTATAACTGTAAAAGGATGTTGTACTAAGTACTAAGATTGAATGTCACTTGGGGGTTGAATAAAACTGATAATGATGTGAGCACAGAAAAGACATTTGTGGTTATTTCATTATAAATGTTATGTTATATTTGTCTGACCTACACGTGCCTATTGGATTTAATTGTAAGCAGGATGACAGGATGATCAAAATCAATGTCAAACTGGGCAAAACAATCAATTTCAGTGGGGGTTGAATAATTTTGAATACAACTGTAGATTTATATAGATTTATATATAGATTTATTCTTAAAGAGGAGTTCCACCCAAATTTGGAACTTCCTCTTAACCCACTCCTCTCCCCCTTACATGCCACATTTGGCATGTAATTTTTTGGGGGGGGGAGTGGGGGCTTCAGCACGAGTGGGACTTCCTGTCCCACTTCCTCCTTCCTGTAGGCGACTAAGCTTAGTCGCCTTCAGGAAGTGGCTGCTGTTGGCGATCGCCTAGGACACGTCACAGGTCCTAGGCGATCTCCTGGCCAATTACACGGCGCGGCGCCGGGCCGCGCCGCTCGCGCATGCGCAGTGCCGCGCCGCTCGCGCATGCGCAGTGGGTGCCCGGCCGTGAAGCCGAAAGCTGTCACGGCCGGGTGCCCACACTGAAGATGAAGACGCCGGCCGGGGAGGGGGGGAGAGGAGCGGAGCCCCGGCCGGCGCGTCGCTGGAGCGCTGGAGCAGGTAAGTGCCTGTTTATTAAAAGCCAGCAGCTACACTTTTTGTTGCTGCTGACTTTTAATAAACACACAAATGGCTGGAACTCCCCTTTAAGTTCTTAAGTTGGGTTTGTGTATATACTGATGGTTCCAGTATATGTTCATATTTGTTAAGTGCAAAATGTTTCTTCAGATTCAATTTTCTCATAAACTTCTGCAAGTCTATGTAGGTATCAAATTTGTTCAGTGTTTTATTGGGTGCAAATTTTAATCCTAGGTCTAAAATTTTTCATTCATCTTCTGTGAAGGTGCTCAAGTTGTATATTCCTTCTCCTAATATTCACTAAGGTTCCCCCTGGTAGCTCAGGGTAAATGGGTGACCAGGAGGCGGTGGGCAAAGAGGCACGATAACCACTGCAGGACCCCTAAGGAAATAAGTTGAACAGTGAGTGAGATAATAAAAGTGAAAGTGTGGAACAGATATAAGGAAAATAAAATAACATGCATGTGTGAAAAGGTGAATAGGGAGCTCAATATACCAATAAGTATTTACTGTGCTTGCATAGTGACATGGTTTTTCATAGATGCATATACTAACCAACTGTGGCTGCCTCCTGATGAAGTGGGCATTGTCCCACGAAATGCCTAGAGATTAAGGGCCAGATTCACGTAGAAGTGCGGCGGTGTAATGTATCGTAGATACGTTACACCGCCGCAAGTTTTTATCGCAAGTGCCTGATTCACAAAGCACTTGCAATGAAAACCTACGCTGGCGGCCTCCGGCGTAAGCACGCGTAATTTAAAGGGGCGTGTGCCATTTAAATTAGGCGCTCTCCCGCGCCAGACCTACTGCGCATGCTCCGTTCTGAAATTCCCGCCGTGCTTTGCGAGAACTGACGTAATTTTTTCGAACGGCGACGTGCGTAGCGTACTTCCGTATTCCCGGACGTCTTACGCAAACGACGTGTATTTTTAAATTTCGACGCGGGAACGACGGCCATACTTTATACAGCACATACGTGTGCTGTGTAAAGTTAGGGCACCCAAAACGACGACTAAAATTGCGACGGGAAACTAGACTAGCAGTGACGTAGAGAACACGAAAAACCGTTGTGGATCGCCGTAACTCCTAATTTGCATACCCGACGCTGGTTTACGACGCAAACTCCCCCCAGCGGCGGCCGCGGTACTGCATCCTAAGATCCGACAGTGTAAAACAATTACACCTGTCGGATCTTAGGGCTATCTATGCGTAACTGATTCTATGAATCAGTCGCATAGATACTCTGAGAGATACGACGGAGTATCTGAGATACTCCGTCGTATCTCCGCTGTGAATCTGGTCCTAAGCTCCTGCAAATGAATAATGAATTTGGCATCCAGAATGTACATTGGTGAAACAGTGTTTTTTTATTTATACACAAACAATGTGAATGTCTATATATGTTTTTATGTGATTTGAAATACATTTTGTATTTTTTTTTTTAAATATACATTTGTTGCGCTATTCTACTTCAGCTCCGCTCAAAAAGTCCCTTGGGCTAACTGTGAAAACAATATGTGTTCAGGTTTAAAGGGATGAGGTGGCAACCATATAACCGAGGTACACTGGACTGGTGGAGTGAACACAGGCATGTCCCTTCTGCAAACTACACAGTACCTACTCACAGGACATAGAGAATATGAGTCACAGAATAAAAATGTGTGGGGATTTTCGCAAAGTAAGTTTACAAACTCCAAGATCATTCTGAACAGGAGTAAGCTAAAAATAATTGAAATACAATGTGTAAATGAATATGTGATTTTACATTTTGACCATAGGCATGTTTAAAAGAATCAAACTGTCATTTGGTTTATTTTGCCTACCTGGGGCTGTGTATGAGTTCAGGCTAGTAGTTAAAGTCCAATGGAACCCTTGTTATTTATCGCTGAAAATATAATCCTAAATATAATGCCACGTACAGACGATCGGATTTTCGAATTCCGCTCAAGCTTGGCTTGCATACACACGGTCACACAACAGATCTCTGAACTTTTGTCCGTCAAGAACGCAGTGACGTACAACACTACGACGAGCCAAGGAAATTAAATTCAATGCTTCCGAGCATGCGTCAAATTGTTTCCAAGCATGCGTCGCAATTTTGCGTGTCGGAATTGCTACAGACGATCGGATTTTCCGATAGGATTTTTTTCTGTTGGAAAATTTGAGAACCAGCTCTCAATCTTTTGTTGGCGGAAATTCCGACAGCAAAAGTCCAATGGAGCATACACACGGTCGGAATTTCCGTACAAAAGCTCACATCGGACTTTTGCTGTCGGAATTTCCGATCGTGTGTACGGGGCATAAGACTATTGTACCTTTTTACACTGAATGCCCAACTCCAGCTTTCTGTAACATTAAAATAGTTCATTTAATGCTAATACCTTCTTTGGCGATCTGCTAGCAACTCAGAGATGGGGTTGCCTGACTTTTGGTACATTCTGTCTTGTAATAACTTGTAAATCGTATGTTTCTTTGTCACCCTCCGTGTATGCATTTCAACCATTGTTGGAAGACCTGTTCCCTGATCCCTCTGTAATCTTTCCATCTATCACACTTGTTATTTTTAATGCAGACATTTTAACAAAATAAGATTGAACTACATTCATGAAAAATTTCTGTGTGTGCAAACCTGGATTGCCCGTGCCCATCTGTCTCGGTTTGATAGTGCTCTTCTTTCGCTTTAACAGTCCTGCGTTGCGATTCCCTGGAACTTCTCCTTTTTCTCTGCTTTCTCCCTTCTTTTTCTAGCTCTTGCTAGCTTTCTCCTTTGTTTTCTCAGTTTTTTTTATCTCTTGATCAGTTACTAAGAATACCCGGCTCCCAGGCGTAGGCCTGGCTTAGATGGTTACGATAAGTACAATCTTTAATTTTGGTATTCAAATAAGCTTTAAACATTGTCTTCAAGGTCTATGTATTTGTATCATGGGATTTACTGTTTAATACTGATATTGGTAACATTTATATGTTAACTTACATTTTCTGTATTCTATACTGTATGGTTCTTTACTCAGGCTATGTGAGCTTTTTATACTCTCATTTATTCATTGTTGGATGTAACTGAATGGTTGGCTCTATCTATTTGATTGATTAACAATAAAAAAAACACTTGTAAAGAAAATAAGATTGAACTAAAAATAGTTCATTTAAGCTGAGCACTGTATTTCGGGAATGGAGCAGGAAGTCCCCATACCACCGCCAGAACACAAAACCGATTTTGTCTGTGTGCTGCTTAATCATTCACAGGAAGCTTTGTATTTTTTGAATGAGTACAAGGCTTCCTCTGATTGGCTGAGGGAGAGATTGTGACATCATCTACTCTCCTCCCTACCTCTGCCAATCAGAAGAAGCTTTGTACTCATTCAAACAATTCAAGGCTTCCTGTGAATTGTTGAGCAGCACGACTCCATTTAGTTTTGGGAGTGGGGGTGGAAAGTTCCCATACCGCTGCCAGAACACACAGATGATCATACATACAATTTATACAGCACTCCCAGCAGGCACATCTGTTAGTTAAAGTAATTGATTATTGGTTCAAACATATTATTAAATAAGGAAAGGACGGGGAAAGGAAAGGAACTTAAGAAAAGGTTACTTGGAAAGGGGTTACCTTTAGCAACAAATGATAATTTTCCACCGTTGTGCGATTCAAAATTATTTTATTCTAGTACCATGGAATATTAAAGTGCAGTTTTTGAAGCTCAGTAATACAAAAATGGATCTTTTAAAAAGAGCATTATATAACATGAACAATAATTGACAAACAGGACTCACATAATACAAGACACAAACACAGAGCCAGTCCGGACGTGTATAGTTCAGCCACAGGACAAGTACGCCTCATCCAATAAGGTTTATTAAATTTGTTTGTAGATTGTTGTAAGAAGGATTTAGGTCAGGGGTGTCCAAACTTTTTTCAAAGAGGGCCAGATTTGATAAAGTGAACATGCGTGAGGGCCGACTATTTTGCCTGACATTCTTTGAACCATTAAAATTCGGTCTAAGTGTGTTCGTCTGAGCCACTTCTCTTGATTTTGTGGCTGTGTGTGGTGAAGAGATGAGCTTGGGCGTGTTGTTTGGATATACCATATATATTTCTTTTGTGGCCCCAATGAATCCCAGAGCGCTGCTTAGGACTAAGGATGAGCTTGGGCGTGTTATTTATCGGCGTATAACATGCATGGGCTTACCATTGCCATGAATGCAGCCTTACCATTGCCGTGAATGCAGTCTTACTATTGCAACCAATGCAGCCTTACCATTGCAACCTCACATGTGCCATAAATGCAGCCTCACATGTGCCATAAATGCAGCCTTACCATTGCCATCAGTACAGGCTGATCGATGCCCATCTGCAGCCTCGGAGGGCAGAGGGAGGGGGGCGGGACGAGTGCCAACAGATTACAAACAGGAGAATCTCTTGTTTACTCTGTGGCCTCTTTAATACAAAGTCCCGCCTCCTATGATAGACAGAACAGTTGTCCAATGGCATCCCAGGGGACGGGACTTCCAATACAGACGCTTCTGAGTAAATATAATATTCTCTTCATGCAATCTGACGGCGCTCGTCCTGCCCCCTCCCTGTCTCCTCCAAGGCAGCGCTGATAAATACAGTATATATCTTTTGTGGCCCTGGGGGCCACAAACAATATATATATCCAAATCCCCAGGGGGGCCATATTAAATCAACAGTTCCTCCCTAGTTGGCCGCATTTGGCCCGCGGGCCAGACTTTGGACATACCTGATTTAGGTTATACAAAATCGTATAATTTGATAACACCTTCTTAATAAAGCCAATGGGCGTTTTTTTTCTCTGATGGCTAAACCCTGTGCGTGATGGGAGAGGGGGGAGAGGGAGGAGGATCCAACTAGGGAGGAACTGGAATTGGTTAAGGTTTTAGTTATTCATAGTGATCACTATCTGAAGGGGGAAGCTCATTGTCAAGCATTGGTTAGTATTGTTGGTTAGTAATCCTGCAGGTATTGGGTTAAAGGCAGTGGTTAGTCAGACTATGGCAGAGAAATTTTTGCTGTATACAGGCAGTCCTGATTATGCGTAGCCGTTTGGATTCAATAAATACCAATAATCATTCAGTGACAAAAGGCTTGATCAGCATTAGTTATTGATTGATGAGCAGTCCAGTCACCATTATAAGCCAAGCGGTATATTGGTCCAAACAAACTATTTTAAAGTGATAGAAAGATGGAGTTTGTCTTTGAAATACCTTGTGCTAGTAGGAGTTGGAGAGGAGATTTGGAACATTGCTTTCCCACACAAAGCTCATTCTTCATCGGTTCCACACTTCCCCCCCAACACACAGCCTGGGCATGGGGTTAAGGCCAGCTGCAGACAAAAGCGTAGTCAAACAGGCAAAGGGTTCAGGAGAGTTGTACAGTCCTGACACTAGTACACAGCATACACTGAAGGATAGTGGGTTGCTCTAAAAATATTGTGCATGCTTTTCACAGAATACAAGGTGTTCTATGCATGGATGAGGAGAGCAGCAGATAAACGTCACAATCACTCATCCACCAATCACAGAACACTTTGTATTTTGTAGAAAGAATGCCTCAATGTTTTGTGAATAAAGACGCTAGAGTGGGAGTGACCCACCATTCTTCACTATATGCAGTGTACTGGAGTTGGGGCTGTAAGTTTCAGCACCAGACATTCTGTACAGTGTTTTCAGGTTGAATAAAAGTAAAGATTTTTAGTTAATCCACCAACGAAACACCCATCATTGGGGTAGTAATTTTTACATAGGAAAAGTGCAAAATTGTTTATGACCAGAGTTTACCTTTACATTTTTCATCAGCACATAAATGAAGGGGAAGGAGGAATCAGGGAGAGCAAAAAATTAAAATAAAATACACTGAAATGTATGTACCTAGAGCAGTTAATGTAATGCCCCCACCACTGTCCCTACCACAGTCACACCACTAGGACCAATTTTACAATTTTAGGTGCAAGCCAATTAACCTATCGCTATGGCTTTGTTTGGTAGAAAGAAATTATAATACCCAAAGTAACTCCATGCAGATTGACTCTAAGCAGAGTAACTTGGGGGGTAATGTGAGAATGTTAACCTATATCTCAATACATATAAAAAAAATCACAAAGTGAAAATCAATGTAATGAAGCAGGCAGTCTCAGAACCAGCATCTCTCCCTAGTTAGTGTATCACTGTCCCTGCAGTATTCTAAATCCTATTAAACTTAATGGGAAAAAATGTATTACAAGAAACTATTACAATCCATTTCAGCATGTATCCTTGAGCCAAGATTTATTTATCTGCCATTGGTGAAAACAAAACAAGCCTGGAAATACAATTTTCCAGCAAGTGACTGTATCATTTTCACTGCTGTGCCAATTTAAAAAAAAGATCCCAAACCAAAACGTTTATTTTTAAGGCATATAAGGATCTTTAAACAGGCCACATATGCCCTTCTGTCCTAGGAAGGTAATATAAAACTGCAAAGTTGTAAGTAATAATAATTTGATTACTTAGGGGCTGATTAATAACAGAGAGCAGATATTGCAATGTGATCTCTAACAAACATTGTAATATTTACCCCACACTGCTTCTGTATTTAAACACTTGCTTACTGGGCACTTAAACCCCCTTCCTGCCCAGACAATTTTTCAGCTTTCAGCACTCTCACACTTTGAATGAAAATTACTCAGTCATGCAACACTGTACCCAAATATTTTTTTTCCTTTTTTTTTCTTTTTGTCATACAAATGGAGCTTTCTTTTGGTGGAATTTGATCACCTCTGTGTTTTTCCGTTGTTGCGCTATAAAAGACAAAAGATTTTGAATCAAAACAAAATTTTCTTTGTTTCTGTGATAAGATTTTGCAAATTAGTAATTTGTCTTCATAAATTTTGGCCACAATTTATAATACTACATGTTTTTGGTAAAAAATAACCCAAATTAGAGGAAATTATGTGGTCTGTGTAAAAGTTATAGAGTCTACAAGCTATGGTGCAAATCATAAAAATGTGATCACATCTGATGTACTGATGGCCCATCTCATTTCTTTAGACCCCAACAAGCCAGGAAAGTACAAATGCCTCCAAATGACCCCTTTTTGGAAAGTAGACATTCCAATGTATTTAGTAGGAAGCATGGTGAGTTTTTTGAATTGCATTTTTTTCCCACAATTCTTTCCATATTAAGATTTTTTCCCCACAAAATTGTCATTGTAATAGCTTATTTCTCTCACATGGCATGTGCATACCACAAATGACACCCCAAAATATATTCTGCTACTCCTCCACCAGGACACCAGGACAATTGAAACATCCACAAAATGACCCCATTTTGGAAAGCTAACACCCCAACGTATAATCTATGAGGCATAATGAGTCTTTTGAAAGGTTAATTTTTTTTCAGACGTTTTTGGAAAATGTGGAAAAAATATGAAAATGCATTTTTTTTACACAAAGTTGTCGTTTATAAGATATTTCCAACACATAAGATTTACATAGCAAAAATTATACCCCAAAATGCATTTTGCCACTCCTTCTGAGTATAGCGATACCAAATGTGTGAGACTTACACATCCTGGCCACATGCAGAGATCCAACATGCAAGGAAGATTACCTGTGGTTTTAGTAGCGCACTTCTCCACAGGAGGATAACACTGGTCCAGGCAGCAGACAAGGACTTGGTCAGCTACAGCAAACACAATTGTCCAGGCAGCAGGCAGGGATTCTGTCCATATACAGTCCAGGGTCAGTGCAAGCAGAGATATTGTCAGCAGTGCCAAAATATTGGTTCTGGTGGTAGGCAGGAACATGGTCCATGTGGTGTGGTTAGTGTGACAGGCAGAGGCATGATGGCAGTAAGTCCTACAGGCAGCAGGCAGAAGTAGGGCCTTGTTCAGGACAGAATTGGGACAGGGGTAGAGGTTCTCCAACCCAAATCTGTTTAAAGCCTCCGAGTCTCCAGACCCTAATCTAGTAGTGATAAAATAAAAAAAAAGTTTTCTTCATCCAGAAAAACAATTCTGGAGTCCCTCACATATGTGAGACCCCTGTGTTGAATCCCACGAGTCCAGTAGCAGGGTACAAGATCAGTCCAAGAGGCAGGCAAAAAACATGGCCAAACAGCCCAAGGTCAGTTCAAGAACAGGCAGAGGTATGTACAGAATCGTTAGGCAGAAGCATGGCCGAATACCAGTCCAGGGTCAGTTCCAGATCAGGCAGAGGCATGTACAGAATCGGCAGGCTGAATCGTGGTTGAATAACAAGCCAGGGTCAGTTACAGAGCAGGTAGTGGCATAAGGGGTGTGAAGGTAAATGGCAGGAACTGAGGATTATGTTTACCATACTTCACTAATAATTTACTGAAGTATGGTAACGGCGGAAACAGTCACCTATGCAGAGGCCTGGTTGGGAAGGACACTGGGGACAATGATAAGATGTGTCTCCACTGGTACACACCTTACATTTTTTTTACGTGTTTGGCCTTTTGGTTTGGGAGCAATTTTATCAGGAAAGTCGACTAAGAACGTCTGATGTTTTCTGGTGGGCCATTCGGGAATATTAAGGGAGTGAAAATTTCCTCCTGGTGGCCAAGGAAAGTTGGGTGTTTTGGGTGGAGTTGCGGTAAATTATATAGGCGTTGTATATGGCCTAATAAAAATAAATTATTGCTACTTTTTTTATACCAATGGTAAGTCCGTCTTGTGGCAAGGTTTGAGTATTTGGTCATTGAAGTCGACTCCCCCATAAGCAAATTGTATTCATGAACGCATGTTGGCTTTTGGATGGGGCCTTTCCTTCTGAAGAAATTATTGTTATTATTCTGGAGAAAGGTATTATTGTGGATCGAAGACAGCATGTAGACATCCCTATCTGTCCCTCCACTTCACCGCTAGAATCTCCTTGTTTAGCAGAATCGACGTCTCTCGTCTCTTGTGTGAAACTCTTTTCAACTTCATATTGACAAGTCTTTGAGGAAAGCTCTTCTGGTTCTTTCAAGTGGTAGTCTTTCTCCAGTAGGGGGTATATAAGGTCCCAAACAACTTTGGTCAATGGTCCCAAAAATGTGTCAAAAGTGTCCGATCTGTCTTCTGCATAGTCGCAGTACCGCTATAAATCGCAGGTCACTGTGAATAATAGTAAAAACAATTTAAATAATAAAAATATTTTTCATAGTTTGTAGATGCGCAAACCAATCAATATACGCTTATTGTGTTGCTTTTTTTTTTTACCAAAGATATGTAGAAGAATACATATTTGCCTAAATTGATGAAGACATTTTTTTTTTAAAAACTTCTTTAGGGATATTTTTCTTATAGTTAAAAAAAAAATATATATATATATATATATATATATATATATTTTTTTTTTTTTTTTAAATTGTCACAAAAAAAATAAATAAATGCAGAGGTGATCAAATATCACCAAAAGAAAGCTCTATTTGTGGGGAAAAGGACATCAATTTTGTTTGGATACAATGTCGCACGACCACGCAATTGTCAGTTAAAGTGAGAAAGTGTGGTATCGTAAATAATGGCCTGGTCATTAAGGGGGCAAATTTTCCGGTCCATATGTGGTTAAGTTAATTTTTCTATGTAGCCATTTACGAATGTAAGTAATATTCCTTGTTTATAAAAATGTGATTAACTTAAAAGGGGAAACTTACTCTTTCATTCAGCATTAACTTTTTAATCCTTATGATGCGAGCCTTAGTAAATAGATAAGAAGGTACATATTATATTTATTCTTTCTAAGTTGTTTTTTTACATTTCTTTAGTGGCTTTTATGCCGCGTACACACAATCGTTTTTCGGCATGTAAAAATCGAAGTTTTAAAAAAATGTCACTTAAAACAATCTTGTGTGGTCTTTACATTATTTTTCGGGTTCTGAAAAACGACCAAAAAAAAATAAATTCGAACATGCTGAAATTTTTAACGACTTTTTAAACAATGTCGTTTTTCGGGTTTTAAAAAATTATCTTGTGTGGGCTTAAACGACGTGAAAAACCCGGGCATGCTCAGAAGCAAGTTATGAGATGGGAGCGATCGTTCTGGTAAAACTACTGTTCGTAATGGAGTAAGCACATTCATCACGCTGTAACAGACAGAAAAGCGCAAATCGTCTTTTACTAACACAAAATCAGCTAAAGCAGCCCAAAGGATGGCGCCATCCGAATGGAACTTCCCCTTTATAGTGCCGTCGTACGTGTTGTACATCACCTCGCTTTGCTAGGGCATTTTTTTTAATGATCGTGTGTGGGCAACGTCGTTTTAATGATGAAATTGGAAAAAAATATGTTTTTTCTAGAGGCTGAAAAACGTTGTTTTTTACAAGCTGAAAAATTATCGTGTGTACGCGGCATGAGGTTTCCAGCCTAGGCAAAAATGACAACATGCATCCCAAGAGTATTCATGGGCATTTTTGTTTCTTTCTTTTAGAGGAGGGGAGGTGGGGCCTTCTCAGCTGAGCACACCCTCTTGCCTGCATACCTGAGGCAAGGGCAGATGGATTCCAGGAAGTAAATGCTACATTAATCATATGCCCTTAAACAAAGTGGCCATGGCTAGAAATGCTAGGGAGTGTTTATCAAAGTGATTTCTCAGCAAAATTAAACACAGAGACATGGATGGATGGGTGTGTTTCCTTTGAATATTACAAATTTATTGCATAGCATTTTGGGTTTGTGGTACTCAGATACAGTTTACTTCCACTTTAAATATCTGAGAAAATACAAAATCAGTGGTGTTTTGCTATTCAGTTTTCCGTGATAAAAGCCCATTTCCAAACTGCTTTGTTCATTTTTTATTTTTCCTTCAATAAACTTGACCATGAAGCAAGCGAATACCTAGCCAAATAGGTGCAGCAAATAAATGCCAATTTCATGCCAGCAAGTTATTCTATTACAGTTGTTTTGCCAAGTGTAATAGTATTATCAGCATTTCCCACCTACACAACAGAGAGCTTGCCTGCCTCTTGAAGACAATACATACTTATTGAATTACCCATTTGAAAGTTGAAATGTTTGTTGTTAATGGGATGAATTTGGGATTGTCCACAATAGAAATATTGCTGGGTGGAATTACACAACTCTTATCTCAAGCACCCTTAGAGCTGTCTTTACTGCATTCTCTTGTGTGAAACACAAGTGGAATAATTACCAGTACAATAACCCAAATGACGTGGTATGACCTTATGAGGGCTCTTGAAGACGTGGAGGGAAAACTATAATATATATACAGAGGCAGGATTCAGTGATTCTTAGTGTATTATTAGTTTAATAAAAACAATTATATATACAGTATTTCACAAAAGTGAGTACACCCCTCACATTTTTGTAAATATTTTATTATATCTTTTCATGTGACAACACTGAAGAAATTACACTTTGCTACAATGTAAAGTATTGAGTGTAAAGCTTGTATAACAGTGTAAATTTGCTGTCCCCTCCAAATAACTCAACACACAGCCATTAATGTCTTTTCCCTCCCCGGTGTCATGTGACTCGTTAGTGTTACCAGGTCTCAGGTGTGAATGGGGAGAAGGTGTGTTAAAGTTGGTGTTATCGGTATCGCTCTTACTCTCTCATACTGGTCACTGGAAGTTCAACATGGCACCTCATGGCAAAGAACTCTCTGAGGATCTGAAAAATATTATTGTTGCTCTACATAAAGATGGCATAGGCTATAAGAAGATTGCCAAGACCCTGAAACTGAGCTTCACCACGGTGGCCAAGACCATACAGCAGTTTAACAGGACAGGTTCCACCCAGAATAGGCCTTGCCATGGTCGACCAAACAAGTTGAGTGCAAGTGCTCAGCGTCACATCCAGAGGTTGTCTTTGGGAAATAGACGTATGAGTGCTGCCAGCATTGCTGCAGAGATTTAAGGGGTGGGGAGTCAGTCTGTCAGTGCTCAGACCATACACCGCACATTGCATCAAATTGGTCTGCCTCTCAGGAACTCTTGGGACTATATGCGTAGTGTGCACACAAAGACATTCATTTCTTTGTGTTAAGATAACACTGCTGAGCCCTGATTACTGTGGTCAGGTTACCTATCTCTGTCATCCACTGACCACCTCTGACATTCTCTCCCCTCTCCCTCCCTTTCATTATGAAAATGACTCTCCTGCTGCCCCTTCAGCTTCATAATGTAGCTAATATACAAGTATCCCATCTGGGCATGCTGCCATTCACTACAGTAGGTTTGTTTTTTAGAAATGAAAAGGCTAAATACTCTTTGCCACACTGCAGCTGTGCAGTCACATGATCCCCTGTAATGTCAGACGGCCAGCACAGGAGAATCTCAACCCCTCCCACTTCTCTTCATAGATCGGGATCGGCCAGCACAGGGGATCACGTGACCACACAGCTGCGGTGTGACAAAAGGTATTTAGCCTTTTCATTTGTAAAAAGCAAGCCCATAGGGGATACATATAAAGTCACATAGGCGCAGATTCTCGTAGAATGGCGTAAAACTGGGCGGGCATAACGTATATGATTTACGTTACACCGCCGCAAGTTTTTCAGGCAAGTGCTTTATTCACAAAGAACTTGCGTGTAAAGTTGCGGCGGCGTAACGTAAATCACCCGGCGGAATTCAAATTTGGCGGGTAGGGGGCGTGTTTCATTTAAATAAAGGGCGTCCCCGCGCCGAACGAACTGCGCATGCGCCGTCCCTAAAATATCCCGGCGTGCATTGCTCTAAATGACGTTGCAAGGACGTCATTGGTTTTGACGTGGACGTAAATTACGTCCACCACCATTCACGGACGACTTACGCAAACAACGTAAATTTATAAATTTCGACGCGGGAACGACGGCCATACTTAACATTGGTTGCGCCTCATATACCCAGGGGCAACTTTACGCCGGGACATGCCTAACGTAAACGTCGTAACTTTACTGCGTCGGCCGCGCATATGTGCGGGAATTCGCGTATCTAGCTAATTTGCATACTCGACGGGGAAAACGACGGAGGCGACACCTAGCGGACAAAAAAAAATTGCATTTAAGATCCGACGGCGTAAGAGCCTTACGCCTGTCGGATCTAATGGATATCTATGCGTAACTGATTCTAAGAATCAGTCGCATAGATACGACGGCCCAGATTAGGACTTACGACGGCGTACATGGCGCTGCGCCGTCGTAAGCCCTTTGAGAATCTGGGCCATAGTGACTTTACAATCACTTTAACGCATAGAATGCATTAAGATGCCTTTACAATCACATTAAGTCACACAGGTGTGAGCTTGAGTAGTTGTGGCAGAACAGAGAACCCATCAAACCAAGTGGCTCCTGCGGGTGTATTGCTACATATATATGTACTGTATATATAATATTTGCATGCCCAGAATTACACAGATCACAGATCGTTGCAAGGTCAATAGCTTATTAAAAACAAGACACCCTTAATAAGAACTTAATCAAGCATGCTCTTGGTTCCACTCCCAGTCCCAACATATCCCTATTCAGATGCCAGAAAAGTATCTTATTGTCTCAGACTGATAACAGGTTGTTTTAGTGAATAAAACTCACCCTCCTTTCTATCACTCCTACTCACTGTTTACATGTGTATGTCTACCAGTGATAGAATAGAATAGAAAAATGGGTCACGTGACTGTTCCTATACATTCTCCCCACTATTCACATATTAAGATTTTATTTCTGCCAAGTAAAAATACAATATTGTGGATCAACGGTGATAGAGATTTATTAGTCGCTACTGTGGGGTCGCTGCACTACATTTACAGCTACAGTACATAATCAATTTATAGTGGCAATGGCAATGAATGGGGTGTAGATATGTGAGTGACCAACAGGACTGCTTACGAAAATCTGATAAATCTATACTGCATTAGATCCAAGCTTCAGATAGAATTCCCTGATTGCCTGATCTTTTTTTGAAAAGAAAAAAACTCCCTATATGTACAACTTTAAATAACTATTTATTGGTCTAGTAACATAATGGGAGCTTCCTCGTCTTCCTTCACTGTACTGGGCCGTGTAGGTGGGCCTTCCTCTTGGGCTAAGTGTTGTCCAGACTGGACTTACAGGAAATGGGCAGAGTTATGCTGACTTTTGTTCTGCCTTGTGGCACTGGACCAATGAGGAAACTGGGGATAGCACTGGAGCATAGTATGTGTGTGTATATACATATATATAGATATATAGATATACTATATTGCCAAAAGTATTGGGACACCTGCCTTTACACACACATGAACTTTAATGGCATCCCAGTCTTAGTCCATAATGCGCCGTACACACAATCGGAATTTCCGATGGATAAAGTCAGATGGACTTTTTCCATTGGATTTTCCGATTGTGTGTAGCCCCATCGGAGTATTTTAATCGGAAATTGAATTCCAATGAATTCCATCGGACTTTAGATATAGAACATGTTCTATATTTTCCGATGGAATCCTGTCGGAATTCCGATGTGATTTGGCTGGGCAAAAGCCAGATCGTGTGTAAGCGGCATAAGGTTCAATATTGATCAAGGAGGGGGCCTCTCACAAAATGAAACTCAAATTAAAAATAGGGGTACCATCATCCAAATAATAATTGAGAAATTGGAAAGGAGACAATTCCCCTAGTAGTCTCCAAAAAACAAAGGGAACTGGACTATCTTGGTACCTTGGACACAATACAAAATCAAGGTTTTTTTA
Source organism: Rana temporaria (assembly GCF_905171775.1). NCBI lineage: Eukaryota > Metazoa > Chordata > Amphibia > Anura > Ranidae > Rana > Rana temporaria. The sequence goes on along the minus strand of NC_053489.1, from coordinate 158,256,981 downwards.
TTATACAAAAGAATACAAGCAAGATATCTAGACACAAGGAGAAGCATCAATTTCAGTAAAAAAATATGTAATAAAATGTCTGTGCATACCTGTGTTTCACAGGAAAAAGCCAAGACAGTGGCTACATCCCTACGGCAGACATGGGGGACAGATACAAGTGAATGTGTTGACGCTGTGTAGCAACTATAAAAAAAATTATATATATATATATATATATATATATATATATATATATATATATGCAAAGAAGTGGAGGAGAACTGCACTCAGTATACAACAAGTGCCAGCAAACAGGTCTTCCCACTGACTATATATATATATATATATATATATATATATATATATATATATATATATATATATGAGAAAAGTTCAAAAGTTGCTGCACTGAAAATGATTTTATTTTTCCAAATTTTCTCGTAAAGGTTACATACCAAAAAAGTATTCAAAATATTCAGACATGGACGTCCGTTCCGGGCTTGCATGCTAACGCCCTTCTTCAGATCAAGTCAAAACATATCTAACAATTTCATGAAAGTCATGTGATTTTTAACACTTCACAAACTACAACACATATGGAACCAATTACATGGTTAATTTCTTACTAATCCAATCAAATTCCCACATGGTTTTTCAAGTATTTCACACCATAGATACAAAAAAAGGGTTAATCCAGCTGGCCACAGTCTCAAAACTCCCCAGGAGCCATCCCAGTGTCAATCTAAAAAAAATATATATATATATATATATATATATATATATATATATATATATATATATATATATATATATATATATACTGTATATATATATATATATATATATATATATTTTTTTTTACATTATATATATTGTAAAAAACATTTTTTTGGATATATATATATATATATATATATATATATATATATATATATATATATATAAATAAGAATTGAAAGAATATATATTGAAAAATGAAAACGGAAAAAAACAAAAAAAGTAAATGCAGACCCATATGCATCGATGAAAAATTATGAATCATAAAAATAAATATAAATCCAAATCTGTGTTTAATCCATTAGGAGTGATAGTATTAAGAAAATGTATCCAATGTACCTCACGTCTCCTCACGATCACCACCTCTCCTATTTCTTTCAATGCCTTCTAATACCATATATTTTAATTGTGTCCTTTCTCTACAAAATGACGGCCAAGTGGTAGCTGTATTAGTCTTTGTATCCACATAACAAGATACGACGGCATCTGGGATCGATCCGACAGGCGTACGTCTTAGTACGCCGTCGGATGTTAGATGCAATATTTCGGCGGCCGCTAGGTGGCGTTTCCGTCGATTTCCGCATCGAATATGTAAATTAGCTATTTACGGCGATCCACGATCGTACGTCCGGCCGGCGCAATTTTTTACGTCGTTTTAGTTCGGCTTTTTCCGGCGTGTAGTTAAAGCTGCTGTTATGAGGCGTACTCAATGTTAAGTATGGCCGTCGTTCCCGTGTACAATTTTGAAATTTTTACGTCGTTTGCGTAAGTCGTTCGCGAATAGGGATTTGCGTAGAATGACGTCACCGACAGAAGCATTGGCTTTTTCCGGGTTAATTTCGAGCATGCGCACTGGGATACCCCCACGGACGGCGCATGCGCAGTTAAAAAAAACTTTGTTTACGTCGGGTCACGACGTCGGGTTACGACGTATTAACATAAAACACGCCCCCATTACATCCATTTGAATTCCGCGCCCTTACGCCGCCAAAGATACACTACGCCGCCGTAACTTACGGCGCAAATTCTTTGTGGATTCAAAATAAAAAAAATAAGTTGCGGCGGCGTAGTGTATCTTAGATACGCTGTGCCCAGCATATTAATGCGCCCAAGTACGTGGATCTACCCCTAGGTGTTTACAAGTTAAAATCCGTGTTTTTTGCTAGAAAATTACTTAGAACCCCCAAACAGTATATACGGTATATATTTTTTAGCAGAGAATCTAGAGAATAAAATGGCGATTGTTGCAATATTTTATGTCATACGGTATTTGTGCGGCGGTGTTTCAAACGCAACTTTTTGGAAAAAAATTAACTTTCATGAATTAGAAAAAAATGAAAAAGTTAAGTTAGCCCAATTTTTTTGCATAAAGTGAAAGATGATGTTACGCCGAGTAAATAGATACCAAGCATGTCACGCTTTATAATTGCACGCACTCGTGGAATAGTGACAAACTACAGTACCTAAAAATATCCATAGGCGATGCTTTAAACTTTTTTATGGTTACCAGGTTAGAGTTACAGAGGAGATCTAGTGCTAGAATTATTGCTCTCGCTCTGAAGATCACAGCGATACCTCACATGTGTGATTTGAACACCGTTTTCATATTGCGGGCGCGACTTCCGTATGCGTTTTCTTTGTTGCGCAAGCTCGCTGGCAGGGGGGCGCTTTAAAAAAAAAAAAAATCTTATTTTTTTTATTTATTTGTATAATATTAAATTGTTTTTTTTTTGTTTTTTTTTACATTTTGATCACTTTTATTGCTGTCACAAGGAATGTAAACATCCCTTGTGACAGTAATAGGTGGTGACAGGTACTTTTTATGGAGGGATCAGGGGTCTAAAAGACCCCCGATCCCTCCTTTGCACTTCAAAGTATTCAGATCGCCGAAAACGGCGATTCTGAATACTGTGTACTTTTTTAAATTTGGCGCCATTGGCAGCCGAGAAACCCGGAAGTGACGTCATGACGTTGCTTCCGTGTTTACATTGCGGAGACTGAATCAAAGCCGTTTACGGCTTATTTTCAGTCTGTGCCAGGACAGTGGAGGCGCCGGATCGAGGATCGGGTCTCCGGGTGGGTCGGAGCGGCGAGAGGCGGCGGGAGGGGGGGATGTCCCCTCCCGCTACTCTGGCATAACAACCGAGCGGCCTTTAGCCGCATTGGTTGTTATGTTTGGATAGCTAATCGCTGGTTCTAAACAACGGTACCAGGATGATGCCTGCAGCTGCAGGCATCATCCCGGTATAACCCCCGAAAGCCGAGGACACATATATATGCTATCAAATGTCCATGTGGATTATTATCTCTTTCACGGCGAGCGTACGCTCGGCGTGAAAGGGATAATAATCCACATGGACATTTGATAGCATATACCACATACGATGATTGGCAGGTGTAGTGTCCCTTAATGGGAATATTAAAACCTTTGTGGGAATGTGAAATATATTTACCTTTAATCATAGAGTTACATTGGATACAAGATAAACAAGGAAAAGATCCCATGTTTTTCGGTCCCAGAAATGTCAATTTTGGAACAGGCAGGGAAAATTGATCTGATTTGACCAATCGACCCCTGATCCCTAAATACTGTGCTAGTGGTGTTGTCACAGATTCCATCCCAGAAACAATAGGGCGTCCTGGAGGGTTGATGGGGTCCTTATGAATCTTTGGTAATATATATATCACAGGTGTGACTGGATGTGACTGGATGTTCAGAAGTAAGGAATGCTACAGTTTCATCATCAATAATGCGTTTTTTTAGTGCTGCTGTCAACACATTTTTAATCCTTTTTTGAACCCTAAAAACGGGACTAGCATCTAATTTCCTGTAAGTGCTTTCATCTGCAAGGTGCTTATATACTTTCGATTCATATTTTGAGGTGTCCATAACTACAATGGCTCCCCCCTTGTCGGACGGTTGGATAGTAATCTCTCGCCGGGATGACAAGGAGTTTAATGCCGTAATTTCTTCTCGATTTAAATTGTTTGGTATATGATCGATTTTATTCCTATCACTTAGAAAAGTTTTAATGTCATTATCCACTTTCTCAATGAACACCTCAATGGCAGAATAGGAAGTAGGGGGTACTCTGGTATTCTTAGATTTCAAATCCAAATTATTTATAGATAATAATACATTTTTTAGGGGTTCAATATCAGGTTGACCTGAAAAATGTGCTTTAAATCTTAGTTGTTGGGGGGGGACCACCAAATGATTTGGACCAGTGCACAAAGCAAGGTCCATAAAGACATGAATGAGTGAGTTTGGGGTGGATGAACTTGACTGACCTGCACAGAGTCCTGACCTCAACAAATGTGCTTCTGGAAGAATGGTCAAACATTCCCAAAGACACACTCCTAAACCTTGTGGACAGTAGGGATGAGCTTCGTGTTCGAGTCGAACGTATGTTCGACCGTTCGTCGAATAACGAACGTTTTGGGCCATTCACGCCAAATTCGAGTGGCGTGTCACGGCCCATAATTCACTGCGGCATCACAGTGCATTGCTGGCTGATGATTGGCCAAGCATGCACTATGACCAGCATGCTTGGCCAATCACAGCTTGAAAAAAACGGAGAGCCATAATTGGCCAAAGCCAGTGTGGCTTTGGCCAATTATGGCTCAGGGGGTTTTGTACACGCCCCACACTATAAAAAGCCGCCTGCAGGTCAGCCTTGTGTAGTGTGTTGCGGTGGTTAAGAGAAGACAGAGAGAGAGTGTCATTTTTTGCAGTTAGATAAAGCAGGCAGGCAGGTAGGCTAGTCAGTTAAAGTTACAGTGTGTAGAGGATATATATGCATCCCAGGTGTTGTATATATATTTATACACTGTATAGTTTAGCTAGATCCTCTCTTCCTAATTTACTGACAGGCAGGCCGGTGATTGTGCTAGCTGCAGTATTCTCACGTGGTGTACTGTCTGTGTCCTCTGCAGTGTGCACCTAAAGCTACGTGGTGTGTGTACTGTCTGTGTCTGTGCTATTTTTCTCAATGATTTTCATCCATATTGCAGGGACCAGACATTACATTAAAGCCGCAAGCAGTTTTAAATTACTTTTTTCTTATAGCAAACTCATTTTGTGCAGGGACAGTTCTAAACACGTGCCACTACACAGGCATACTATAGACACCCAGCAGGTACGATATTTAAAGATTTAAAAATCACTGCTCCAGAAAAAACGACAGTTTTTAAAACTTTTTTTTCCATTGATACATGTTCCCTGGGTCAAGACCTGGGTTCTCAAACCCGTTTTACAACAATAACTTGCATATTAGGCTTTAAAATGAGCACTTTTGAATTTGAACGTTCCAGTCTCATAGATGTCAATGGGGTTCTAAATGTTCGCGCGAACATTTTGTCCGTTCGAAGGTTCTGGTGCGAACCGAACGGGGGGGTGTTCGGCTCATCCCTAGTGGACAGCTTTCCCAGAAGAGTTGAAGCTGTTATAGCTGCAAAGGGTGGGCCAACTCTATTTTGAACCCTACGGACTTCGACTGGGATGCCGTTAATGTTCATGTGCGTGTAAAGGCAGGAATCCCAATACTTTTGGCAATATAGTGTATATATATATCATATTTATCCTTTAAAGTAGAACTATAGCATAGCATGCTTGGACATTATACTCTGGGTTTGCCCTCCTCCAGAGTGAGCCAATGCCGCTGGTGCTGCTGTCATCTTCTTGTCAGATTATTCTACATCTTATATCAATTGGCTCCCGATGCTGTCAATCAAATCCTGTGATGAGGCAACAGGGGCAGGGCCGAGCCAGACTGTGTATGTCACACAGCTTGGCTTGGGAGCGAGCCCACACATGTGTCCCCATAGGAATCATCTTTCGTCTAGAAGAGGTAGGTAGTGATCAAGCGGAGTTAAGGGCAAACCGGGTCAAACACAGGAATCAACAGGATCAAATGCAAGGATATAGGAACAGCTGCAGATCAAACAGCAAAAGGCTAGTGCACTTATATAGGCCACTGGGTGCCAATGTAAATGGCTACCATGCGCACTTGCGTACATCTGGGCGCGATCATGTGTGCACGCTTCTGCACACGCATATGTCATTGGCACACGTCTATTTACAGCTGGATGGGTACCAGCAAGTCTGCGCCTGCGCAATTCTGTGCGTTTTGGGATCACTGCAGTATCTCGACCAAAACTTTCCTGACAGTTACTAAACCCAGGACCCTGCATTCACTATAGCTGGTCTCCCACACTACACAGGACATGGAAATGCAATTATTTTTGTAAATATAAATACCTGCTAAATACCTTTTTTCATCAACAGTATATAGCAGTCTTGTGACATCTATCTGAGCACTGGTTAAAGCTTGTAGGAGTTTTCATTCTCCTCTGACTGTTCTATGAGGCTGCATGAACCCTGACTTTCTGTCGGGACAGTGCTGATTGGCCCGGTTCTAATCACATGCACCCACTGAAAAAAAAAACCTCTAGCAATATACACCGAACTAAGCATGTGCAGGGTGCCCCCTAGGGCTCTGTTCTATCAGCAGATGGATTGGGGACAGTAAAAGAAGGGGAGGATCAGAGAAGACAGGGCCAGGCAGCCCTTTATACAATGCAGAGGATAACCCCTTAGGTTTCGCTGTTAGTGTAACACGCATGCTTTACTGCATATACAGACTGATATTGTTGTGGGTTTAGTAACACTAAGGCCCCGTACACACGACCGAACATGTCTGCTGAAACTGGTCCGCGGACCAGTTTCAGCAGACATGTTCGGTCGTGTGTACGGCCGAGCGGACAAGTTTCCAGCGTACATTTGTCCGCCAGACCGTTTTCGAGCGGACAAATGTTTCTAAACATGTTTAGAAACATGCCCGCTGGAATCCTGTCCGTCGGACATGTTCGGTCGTCTGTACAGACTTACCGTACATGTCCGAGCGGCCGCCATCCCTCGCATGCGTCAAATGACTTTGACGCATGCGTGGAAGCATTGAACTTCCAGCGTAACTCATCACCGCGTATCGTGTACGCGCGGATTTCTGTATGATGGTGTGTACAGCCATCATACAGAAATCTCCGGGCGGGCATGTCCGCTGAAAACAGTCCGGCGGACCGTTTTCATCGGACATGTTTGCCCATGTGTACAAGGCATTAAAGGAAAACTTTGATCAAATAGGAGTTTTGACAACTATCTGTGAGATGAGGTTCCATATTGAGAAATGTAAGGTCATCATGCACTTGGGTGCCAAAAATACACATGCAAAATATACATTAGAAGGGACTCCGCTGTAAAAATGAAATCCGTGAGCGCTTATAATTAATTGTATGTCCTGCCAAGCTGTAGTTAGCAAAGCCAACAAAATACTATTGTACATTAAAAAGAACATTCAGGGGCATTCAAGATGTTATAAATTCTGTATATAACCCTAGAGAACAGACTGTGCACAGTCCATGTGGGCTTTGCTGCCTAACTGCAGACAGGAAAATAAAACTTTATTCGGGAAGACGAAATAAAGTATAGTCATAGATGCAGCTAAACAATTATAAACACTGCCATCTACTGGCTGAAGAATATATCTGAAAAATATATGAACAATGTATTCCAACACAGTTAAATCATTATTTCTACCCCCTTTACAAAACACTAGTTTGGCCTAATTTTAAATATGTAGTTCAGTTTTGATCAGGAGTCCTCAGGAAGAATTCAACAAAGGGCAACACAATTAATAAGAAGGATTGAGTACCTCAGCTTTGAGGATTGCTTACATAAATTATAGTAATTCACTCTGGAGATGAGACACTTAAAGTGGTAGTAAACTCTTTACTACCACTTTCACTTACAGGTAAGCCTATAATAAGGCTTACCTGTAAGTATAAAGAATATCTCCTAAACCTGTATGGTTTAGGAGATATTCCCCTCGTAATGCGCCACTGACTGCAGCGGCGCATGTGCAGGGGGGATCTTCGGCTAAAGGCCCGGCAGCCGCCGGACCTTGCCGGCCAAGAAGGTGTTTCCTTCATACAGTATGCAAATTAATAACTTCACAGAGAGCAGGGCTCTAAGAGGGCGGAATCTGAGGGGTGGGACATTTCCTGTTTACACTGGTTGGCACATTTAACTGGACAGGATTGAATTCTAATTGTGATCCATTCAATTCTACCCAGCAGCAGCAGCATAGCTAGCCTTTAGAGCAGGCTATATATGTGTGTATATGAAGGGATTTCCTTCTTGAATAAGGCTGTGATCTGTGAGGCGGGACTTGGAAGGATTGGATTCTTCCTGTAGGTGTGACTGGGTGGGATTAAATGCTAATGTATTCAGCCCCCCCCCCCCCCACCACCATCAGAGCTATGAAGGAAGTTACATAATTTGAGGAGTCTGACTACAAAAGGGAGTGTTATAGACACTGGTCACTGTAGAAGGTGGCTGTGGAAGGGACAGAGTCTATCAATAGGCTATACCGAGTGTCACATGATACATAGCCACAACTAAACCCAGAATATCAGGGGATCTACAGGCAACAGAGCAACATGGTATAGAGGTCTGATCTATGCTGGGATTGATCATTACATTCAGTTCTAGTGAATAAAAAGTTAGAGTTTATCTTTAAGGTCCCCGAAGAGGACACATGGCCACGATTTGAGGTTAAAAGAAAGGAAGATTAACCTTAAATTGAGGGCGGGGTTCTTTACAATTAGACTGCTTTCACACTGAAAGCGCCAGCCGTTATGCCGTGGACACACGGTCGGAATTTCCAACAAGAAAAGTTTGATGTGAGCTTTTGGTCGGAAATTCCGTCAGTGTGTGGGCTCCATCTGACTTTTTCTGTAAAACTTTGAGAGCTCAATTTTTACGACAATAAAAGCTCTTGTTGGAAATTCCGATCGTCTGTATGCAATTCCAACGCACAAAAAAAACATGCATGCTCGGGTATTAGGGGTTTTAGAGCAGCAACAATGTTGGACTTCTTCTCCCAGGAGGTGGTGCTAGCTAAGAGTGTTGACAACTATAAAAATACCTCAGGAAGCAGAATAAACAGGGCTTCTGGGAATTTATAGGGTTAAAACGGGGATCTGCCAGTTTCCCAGGCTTTTTGTGTTCTGCCCTCCTCCCTGGTATATATGTGGGGGACGGCGGCTGGGCTCAGGGGCAGTTGAGAACCGTGTGGGAAGCAAGATTCAGGTTTGGGAGAGCTGAAGGAGTTAAGGAAGTGCATGTATGAGGTCCAGGTTAGGTGCATGGTGGGACGCCATTCTGTCACTGGGAATGAGGAGGCAGAGGTACCCTGGACTGGAGGAGAGGACACGTTTCCCTCATAACTAAGGAAGGTGCTTAGTGACATGGGATGGAATGCTTCACAGAGGAACTCTGTATATTTCTCAGCTGCACACAGGCCCGGATTCAGAAAGAAGATACGACGGCGTATCTCCTGATACGCCGTCGTATCTCTGAGTCCGGCCGTCGTATCTATGCGCCTGATTCATAGAATCAGGTTACGCATAGATCTCCCTAAGATCCGACAGGTGTAAGTGACTTACACCGTCGGATCTTAGGCTGCAATCTCACGCTAGCCGCTAGGTGGCGCTTCCGTTTGTATACGCGAGGAATATGCAAATGAGGAGTTCCCCTGATTCAGAAACGAACGACCGCCCGGCGTTTTTTTTTTACGTCGTTTGCGTTCCGCTTTTTCCGGCGTATAGTTACCCCTGCTATATGCGGCGTATCCTATGTTAAGTATGGCCGTCGTTCCCGCGCCGAGTTTTGAATTTTTTACGTTGTTTGCGTAAGTCGTTCGCGAATACGGATGGATGTAATTTACGTTCACGTCGAAACCAATGACGTCCTAGCGATCCCAGCGCCATTTAGAGCAATGCACGCTGGGAAATTTTACGGACGGCGCATGCGCAGTTCGTTCGGCGCGGGGACGCGCCTGATTTAAATGTTACCCGCCCCCTAGCCGCGGAATTTGAATTCCGCCAGGGGATTTACGATACGCCGCCGCAAGTTTACAGGCAAGTGCTTTCTGAATAAAGCACTTGCCTCAAAAACTCCGCTAACCTATCTGAATCTAGCCCACAGTATCTGGATGATCTCTAAGCCGGGGTTCCGCCCTAAAGTTGACTTGCACATGAACAAGGCCTCATCTGGTCCCGGGCATTGGTGAGCGCATACATGTATAGAAAGAAGTAGGCCCACATATGTACAAACAGCATGAGGAACATGGTTCCTCTCTGGCTTCCTGGGTCCCAGAGACAGCGATCCAGTTGGATGCTGGCAGCCCATGTGATTCTGGCAGCCATCTTAGGTCAGGCACAGTCTATTTAAGGCCCTGGCTCCTGGGATTGGCCCACAATGCGAGTGGACAGGCTAGGGACAGATCTCCCGTCTGTCAGGGAAAGTGGCTAGCGGTGGGGAGAGGTTCCTGGTGAGTAGGGACTGGCTAGAGATATACCTTCCTTCTTGGAATTCTCCCACTTTGGTGCAGACTGGCCAGGCTGCATTCTGTCCCCTGTAATACCACTGAGTGTCAGCATGCTGCTCAAAAACTGCACAATTCTACTTTAGCCAGACATACTGTGAGTGTTTGCAGTTGCGTGCCTTCTCACAAGAATGTTTGTATCGTTGAACTTTCTTTTCAATACAAGTTCTGTTTATTGCAAACGGACTCTGTGTCTTGACTGCTGCCGCATCACGCTGCACTCACCCACACATATATTTTACAATTGCTTTGCATATATTTACATTCAGTATGTACTAAATCTACTTAGCTTTCTAGTAAAATAAAAAGTGAAATGTAAGCTCATCATATATTATGTGTGCAGGCTGTTAGACTTGAATTAAAACAACATTTATCTTGAAAATAGAACTGATAGCAAAAAAATAAAAAAAACATTGTGCAAGGTTAATAGAAAAGGAGGTAACTTAGCCTTTGAAGCCATATCAGTATGTACATCTTTCCAAGTAGATTAGCTGTTTAAACTTTGTCACTGAACTGTTCTTTTATGAATTCAGTAGCATGAGATGAAATACTGTTATATAATGAGGAAGGCAGGCCATAGATTAGATGATACAGTTTTCTTTCATGCAACCGCAGAGCTATTGTGTTCTCCTGACGGGGGGGGGGGGGGGGGGGGGGGGGCGATGGGAGCCGTCCAGGTCAGGAGAACACAACGGGGTTGACTTACTAAACCTGAAGAGTGGAAAATCTGGTGCAGCTCTGCAAAGAAACCAATTAGATTCCAGGTTATTGCCAAAGAATAATTGAACAAGCTGAAGTTTGAAGCTGATTGGCTACCATGCACAGCTGCACCAGATTTTGTACTCTCCAGTTTTAGTAAATCAACCCCATTGATTATTGCTAGCAGCTAACGGCTATGGCCGCATCCTAAAAAATACAACAGGCTGGTTATACAGTCCAGGCTGGTTAAGTCAATAGATTAGTTTACTTGCGTACAATCACCATCCATGGCCTGGCTTAACTCTACATTTTCCTAAAGTCCATTATCAAAGTTGCAGAAACATTCAATCTATTGACCATGCCTGGCAGAATAGTATTATTTTTATGCTAGGCAGATACATACACTATATTGTCAAAAGAATTGGGACGCCTGCCTTTACATGCACATGAACTTTAATGGGATCCCAGTCTTAGTCCGTAGGGTTCAATATTGAGTTGGCCCACCCTTTGCAGCTATAACAGCTTCAACTCTTCTAGGAAGGCTTTCCACAAGGTTTAGGAGTGTGTCTATGGGAATGTTTCACCATTCTTCCAGAAGGGCATTTGTGAGTTCATGCACTGATGTTGGACGAGAAGGCTTGGCTTTCAGTCTCCACTCTAATTTACCACTGGTTGAGATCAGGACCCTGTGTAGGCCAGTCAAGTTCCTCCACCCCAAACTCACTCATCCATGTCTTTAATGGACTTTGCTTTGTGCACTGGTCCAAATCATTTGGTGGAGGGAGGATTATGGTGCGGGGTTGTTTTTCAGGGGTTGGGCTTGGCCCCTTAGTTCCAGTGAAGGAAACTCTTGAGGAATCAGCATACAAAGACATTTTGGACAATTTCATGCTCCCAACTTTGTAGGAACAGTTTGGGGATGGCCCCTTCCTGTTCCAACATGGCTGCACACTGGTGTACAAAGCAAGGTCCATAAAGACCCAGATGAGTCCTGACTAGAGTTGAGCGGACACCTGGATGTTCGGGTTCGATGGGTTTGGCCGAACTTAGGAAAAAAGTCCGGGTTCGGGACCCGAACTTGACCCCGAACCCCATTGAATTCAATGGGGACCCGGACTTTTGACTACAAAAATGTCTCTAAAAAACTAATGGAAAGGGCTGCAAATGGCAGCAAAATGTCGGTAAGAGCATGGCAAGTACTCTGCAAATAAATGTGGATCGGGAAATAACTTAAAACAACATAAAAAAAAAAAAAAAAAACAATCTTGACTGTAAAATATATTTTTTTGCCCTAAATGGTTTTTTTTTTTGAACAGAACAATAAAAGAACACTAGCTAAAGTGTTTATCTCACACCTACAGATATGCAGGAAACACCCAAAAAAAAAGCACAATAGAAAACAGTATGTAAAGTGTGTATCTCACACGTACAGATATGCAGGCAAGACTGCAAACACTGGAGGAAAAACTGTAAAATATATATTTTTGCCCTAAATGGGTGTTTTTTGAACAGAACAATAGAAGAACACTAGCTAAAGTGTTTATCTTACACATACAGATATGGAGGAAACACTGCAAACACTGGAGGAAACACTGCAAAATATATATTTTTGCCCTAAATGGGTGATTTTTGAATAGTACAATAGAAGAAAAGTATATAAAGGGTGTATCTCACAGTAACATATGCAGTGCTGATGTAATGTGATTTGTGAAGCAGGACTGACTCCTATATATTTCTCTCCCTATAAGCACAACCAGGAACCTTTTCCTAAAGTATCTAATGCAGAGTATCTCACAGGAACATATGCAGTGCTGGTGCAATATGCAGAGTATCTCACAGGAACATATGCAGTGCTGCTGCAATATGCAGAGTATCTCACAGGAACATATGCAGTGCTGCTGCAATTTGATTTGTGAAGCAGGACTGACTCCTATATATTTCTCTCCCTATAAGAAAAATCAGGAACCTTTCCTTCAAGTATCTAATGCAGAGTATCTCACAGGAACATATGCAGTGCTGGTGCAATATGCAGAGTATCTCACAGGAACATATGCAGTGCTGGTGCAATATGCAGAGTATCTCACATGAACATATGCAGTGCTGCTGCAATTTGATTTGTGAAGCAGGACTGACTCCTATGTATTCCTCTCCCTATAAGAACAATCAGGAACCTTTCCCTAAAGTATCTAATGCAGAGTATCTCACAGGAACATATGCAGTGCTGGTGCAATATGCAGAGTATCTCACAGGAACATATGCAGTGCTGGTGCAATATGCAGAGTATCTCACAGGAACATATGCAGTGCTGCTGCAATTTGATTTGTGAAGCAGGACTGACTCCTATATATTTCTCTCCCTATAAGAACAATCAGGAACCTTTCCCTAAAGTATCTAATGCAGAGTATCTCACAGGAACATATGGAGCTCTGGTATAATATGATTTCTGAAGCAGGACTGACTACTATATATTTCTCTCCCTATAAGAACAATCAGGAATCTTTCCCTAAAGTATCTAATGCAGAGTATCTCACAGGAACATATGCAGCGCTGGTATAATATGATTTCTGTAGCAGAACAGTCTGACTCCTATCTAATTCTCTCCCTCAGATCAGATCAGCAGCAGCCTTTCCCTACCCTATCTAAAGCAGAGTGACGAGCTGTGCTATGTCCCTCTAGCTTATATAGAGTCTGGGTCACATGCTGAGTCACATGCTGCACTGGCCAATCACAGCCATGCCATTAGTAGGCATGGCTGTGATGGCTTCTTAGTCACAGGAGTAAAACAAATGGTGATTGGCTGCCCTGCAGCCCGCCATTACATTGCCGAACACTGGACCCGAACCCGAACTTACAGCAAATTGTTCGGGTTCGGGTCCGGGTACAAAAAAAACCAAAAGTCCGTACTGAACCCGAACTTTACAGTTCGGGTTCGCTCAACCCTAGTCCTGACCTCAAATTTTCACTGCAGCTTGTCACTGCCTGTGACAAACTGTAAAAGTCTTACAAAAATTAGGAAGTGGTTGTCACCTAGGCAAGAAGACACAGAAAATATTATTAACGTGATATTAAACCCTCACATTGTTTTTGTTCTCTATTTCTGTTTCTGAGCAATAGTTATGCATTCATTTATTTTATTAATATTTATCCATTTTCGCTTCTATATGTTGCACGGTGACCCCGGCTATAGAGGACATTGTAGTTCTGCCTTCCATGTTCTTGGATTAAAGTAAAATAACAAAGTGCTATAACTTTAAAAGATGGAAAGAAAATGATTAACACATGCTCCCACCTCAAAGGTTTGAAAAGGTGCTTAAAAAAAATCAAGTAAATACATGAGGCAAGTCCATATGATTCCTTATGAGTATGATTCCATATGAGTCCATGAAGGTGGTGCTAAAAGGGGAAACATAGATTGAGAAAGTCTTCCACCGTCACCAACACTCCAAAAACAAAGCCTCTTAGGCCGGGTACTCACGCAAACATGTACGGTGAAACCGGTCCGTCGGACCGTTTTCACCGTACATGCCTGCCAGAGGGCTTCTGTACGATGGTTGTACCAACCATCGTACAGAAGTCCGCGCGTAAACACTACGCGGGGCGTGTCCGCGTCGTCGCCGCGACGAGGGCGGGCCTGCCATTTAAAGGCTTCCACGCATGCGTCAAAGTCATTCGACGCATGCGAGGGACGGCGGGTGCTCGGACATGTACGGTAGGTCTGTACTGACGACCGTACATGTCCGAGCGGGCAGGATTCCAGCGGACGGTTTTAAAACACGTCCAGGAATATTTGCCCGCTGGGAAAAGGCCCGGCGGGCAAATGTTTGCTGGAATTCGGCCCGCTCGCGCCTACACACGACCGAACATGTATGCTGAAACTGGCCAGTGGACCAGTTTCAGCATACATGTTTGGTCGTGTGTACGGGGCCTTACTGTAAGGATTTGACCACCTCAAAGAATGGTCAAATAGAGCAGTTATAATACCTCCAGATAAGAGTCATCAATCGGTTCCCAGCACATACACTAATCCTGGATCTAGCAATAAAGCAGGCAAATCTCTCTCAAATCAACATAGGTTAAAAAAGAGAACAAGGCCACCTCATTGTGTAGTAAGATCCACAAAGGAATAATTTAATAAAAGTGTTACACTTACACAAATGGGTAAACAAACAGCATATCCAATGAGAGTTTCAAGCCATCAAGAAGGCAATAACGTCACATGCCATGATGCTACTCTACGCATTTCGTCACCAACGGACATTGTCAGGGGCGTGGCTAGCAGCCCGCATCACGCTAATTATATACAGACCGGATGGACACTCCTACCTAATGACAACGAAAGCACATCATATAGGTCAGAAACATTTTTACTGAGGCCAATCATGTCCAAAAAGTGGCAACTGTGATCCAATCACCAGACATGTGCCTCAGGCTCTCACAACCCATACAAGAAAAAAAAAATATTTATAAAAAAATATATAATTTTTTTTTTAATTTTTTTTATTCATAACTCCCTTAAAAGTAGAACACCTAAAATAACCCCAAATGGGGAGACAAATTAAGGGACAGTGCCATCTTGTGGTATGTTGACAACAATACACCCTAACAAATAATTAATTATTTAACAGAAAACACGAAAATCACATAATAAATAATTTAAATAACTCATACCTTGAATGGTGAAATTATATGCAGCCCTCAAATTACATTTAATCACAAAAAAACTTTTAACTGTTGTTATTGATAAAAGCATTCACGTCCCATTTTATAGTGAGACTATATGGAACATACATTTTCAATAAATACATTCACCTAGTTTCTAGTTTACATATTTCTCATCTGATATAATTCCCCCTCAAATTTAGGGTAAACTTATGTGTCCCCATCAGAGTCCTCCTTTATATAAGATGTCCCAATCAGAGTCCTCCTTTGCATTAGGTGTCCCCATCAGATGTCCCCATCAGAGTCCTCCTTTAAATCAGATGTCCCCATCAGAGTCCTCCCTTTACATCAGATGTCCCCATCAGAGTACCTCTTTACATCAGATTTCCCCTATCAGGTTACCTCTTTACATCAGATATCCCCATCAGAGTCTTCCTTTACAAAAATATGTCTCCATCAGAGTCCCTCTTTACATCAGAAGTCCCCATCAGAGTCCCCCTTTACATCAGATGTAAAGATTCTGATGTAAAGGGGGTCTCCATCAGAGTCCCCCTTTACATAAGACGTCCCCACCAGAGTCCCCCTTTACATCGGATGTCCCCATCAGAGTCCTCCTTTACATTAGATGTCCCCATCAGAGACACTGAGCCAGATGCCAGTCCAGGGTTGTGGGTGGACCGGCCATATTGTCTTGAATGATTTTTGTCAACTAAAGTACCACTAAAACTAAAAAAATCAGATGACTAAAATACGACCAAAACTAAAAATGGCATTTTAGTCTAAAGACTGTGAATAAAACTAAATAGAAATTTGACGTCAAAATTAACACTGTTCCGCACCGCCATCATTTTCCCCAGGACTGAAGCAGACAGTTCCGCTGGCTAACCATAAAGATGACCGAGGATCAGAACGCCCCCGATTATCTCTATGGTTTAAGAGACTGGGACCGATGAGTATCTTGTCACTTCTAACAGATCTCCCAGTAAAGAGTACCTGTAACTACTCATTCTATCACAAGGGGTGTTTGTTCATCAAGAATTCAAAGAGATAGTGTAAACATAAAATAAAAATGTAAAATTTAAATAAAAAAAAACATTTATAAGCGCCCCTGTCCCTCTGTGCTCACGTAGAAAGGTGAACGAATACAGCGGACCCGCATGCATATGTAAACAGCAATCATACCACACATGTGAGGTATCACCGTGAACATCAGAGCGAGAGCATTAATTCTAGCACCAGACCTACTGTGTTAATCTAAAGTGTTAACCTGTAAAGGCCTTTAAAGCATCACCTATGGGTAATTTAATATACCATAGTTTGCTGCCATTCCATATTTATCCTCAATTTTAAAGCATCACTTGTTTGGATATCAATTTACTCAGAGTAACACATAATGTTTTTTTATTTTGCCACAAAATGTTGTAATATGTTGTGTTTTCCCAAAAATTAGCATTTGAAATACCCCTGAGCAAATACCGCGTGACATAAAAATTGCAGAAGCCACCATTTTATTCTCTAGGGACTCTTCTTTAAAAAATGTCTAATGTTTAGGGGTTCTAAATAAAGAAAATGTAGATTTTTACATATATGTGAGAAATTGCAAAATTGGTCAGAGGCTGACGTAGTTTTAATAATAATAGTGAAGCACCCTGATGTTTAGGCAGGGTTGCTAGTAAATTTACCTGCCAAGTATATTTGCCTTGGCCAATTAATAGGGGATCAATTGATTTCACCCTAATTCTGGAATTGCTATACTTCTCTCTTCTGTCATTAGATTGCTGGGTATCTGGTGGCATTACATAAGAAAAGGGCATTGCAAGGACAAATTCGGAATAAATGGAGTGTCTCAGCCAATGGGCAGGGATCTTCTTGGGCCCCTTGGCCTGCTGGGAGAGCCTATTTATTTGGATGAGGTCAGATGATCAGGGTTCTGTGCAACCTGGATAGCTGTCTGGGTGGACGTGTGTTATACTACCCCGGGCTGCTAGGCCAGAGCCTGAGGCCCATCTCTGGGACATCTGGCTGCTAGGCTGTCTGAGGGCTTATCCAGAAGCAAGAGAGCAGCACAGGGTTGCGGCTTGCAGTCCAACCAAAGTGACGGATCTGCCAGCCGGGAGAATCAGTCACTGTCGAAGGTAGAGGGGATGCTGTTGCCACTAAGGGACCATCCACCTTGTTACCAGTGACCACCGTGAGTAGCTAAAGCAAGTGCCAAAGCAGTATTCCCACCAACCGGGGACAGTGAAGGATTGGGAAACTTCAGCAGGTGTCAAGCCAGGTACCCAGCCGGCGGAGGTGATGCTTGCAGAGCTGTCTTGAGTGCCAAGCCAGGGACTGAGCAGGCCAGTGGGGTGATGCTTGAGGAGTATCTGTGAGTGCCAAGCTAGGGACCCAGCAGGAGGGACGCGGGGGTGATGCTTAAAGAAGATACTCAGTATCGGAAGATCCATTGACAGTGGATCAGTGGGTCTAAGTGATAGACTGGGAGCTCAGTTGAGTGAAGATCTAAAAAGAAGATTGTGGAGGAAGTGAAAGAGTTCATTACAACCCGTGTTAGAAACTGTTCAAGATTGTTGCCATAGGAGACATCGTGTCTACACATGCGTTGTTCAGCTCGGTGCCTTTCCTTGCATGGCTGTCTACCTATAGAAGTCTCGGAGTCTGCTAATTAACATTACAACTACTAAAGTGTGTCCTGGCCCTAACCCTCTCTCCCACAGTTCTATTTAAGAGAAAAAAAACTCTTCGCATTCAAGAAGTGTCTGGCGCCCATTAATCTACCTTACATTGCACCCACCATACCGCGTAACCTACACTACACAGAAGGATGTCAACTGTCCCTAACTCTGGAGGCCACCATTAGGCCTGGAAAATGCTCGGACTTGGCTACAATAGTAATGAGTAATAATAATTACATTTCAGTAAAATGCTTACACATTGCTGTGTCCTATAAAGAAAATGTTGAAACATTCCAGCCATATCTAAGAATTATTAATACTTTGTTATGGCAGTCATAGTGGTGAAGGTCGAAATCCATGAGGGAGTCAACTGCTTTGACTTCGAATATCAATGAAAAGAAATGATTCATTAAAACATTGCCAGCACAAACCTAGTAGT
Organism: Rana temporaria; assembly: GCF_905171775.1. Taxonomy (NCBI): domain Eukaryota; kingdom Metazoa; phylum Chordata; class Amphibia; order Anura; family Ranidae; genus Rana; species Rana temporaria. The sequence continues at coordinate 158,238,304 of NC_053489.1, read as the reverse complement.
TGGACGTCACAAAAATAAACACTCGTGCTTAAAGGTGAAATCAAAGATATTCCCATCTGAATTCTAAAAGGACGTACTGTCAATGAGTTTTCTCACAGTGTATGGCAAGAGCAGTCAGTCTACAAATCCTATGCTATACAAATCAATGGGGCAGATCCACAAAGGTATTACGCCGGCGGCGTATCTTGATACGCCGCATAATTTCAAATTTTGTGCCTCGTATCTTTGTACGCCGTCGGATCTAAGCTGCAATTTTTCGGCAGCCGCTAGGTGGCGTTTCCGTCGAATTCCGCATCGAGTATGCAAATTAGCTAGTTACGGCGATCCACGAACGTACAACCGGCCGGCGCATTTTTTTACGTCGTTTGCGTTCGGCTTTCGAAAAAAGAACAAAGTTACGGCGGCGTAGTGTACACTTATGCCGTGTACACACGATCATTTTTCAGCATGAAAAAAACTTAGTTTTTCAGCATTTCTAAAAAACGACGTTTTCCCAACTTCATCATTAAAATATCTAGCAAAGCGTGGTGACGTACAACATGTACGACGGCACTATAAACGGGAAGTTCCATACGCCTTGGGGCTGCTTTAGCTGATTCCGTGTTAGTAAAAGACGGTTTGTGCATTTTTCTGTCTGTTATAACGTGAAGAATGTGCTTACTCCATTACGAACGGTAGTTTTACCAGAACGAGCGCTCCCGTCTCACAACTTGCTTCTGAGCATGCGCAGGTTTTTTACGTAATTTTAGCCCACACACGATCATTTTTTACAACCCGAAAAACGACATAGTTTAAAACGACGTTAAAAAATGCAGCATGTTCGGAAAAAAAAATGTTGTCGTTTTTCAGAACCTAAAAAATTATGTGTAGCCCACACATGATCATTTTAAATGACGTTTTTTTCATCCTGAAAAATGATCGCTTTATTTGCAAGTTCCAGATGAGTCAATTCTTTCACTTACTGCATTTTCAAGTTCCAGATGAATCTTTTCTTTCCATAAAACATTGTATTAGGTGATAAAACAAGGTTAGATTGTGGTTTGAACCAGTAAGTAACTTGCCATGTTGCTTGCACTTTTTTTATTTCTGTAAATACGTACACACAATCGGAATTTCCGATCGTGTGGGCCCCATCTGACTTTTTTTCTGTCTGTGTTTAGAAATAGAACATGGTTTATTTTTTTTCTGATGGAAAAAAAACGATAGGAAATTCCTATCGTCTGTGTGTAACTCCGACAGAGAAAAAACCCACGCATGCTCAGAATCAAGTCGACGCATGCTCGGAAGCATTGCAATAATTTTTTCTCGGCTCGTCGTAGTGTATTACGTCACCGCGTTTTGAACGGTCGGAATTTGGTCTGATATGCAAGACAGCTTGAACGGAATTCCGACAAAAAATTCCATCGGGTTTTAGGCCATCGGAAAATCTGATCAAGTGTACGGGGCATTAGGAATGTTTCTTCCAGTTGATGCAAATTTAACCACTTGTACAGATTTTTCTATATGTTCAGATTTCTTTTGTGGCATTTGGCCACTTATGGTCACCTTAGGAGGATTGCATGTCCTGTACGGTAAGTGATAGAACTCGTGGGAAATAATTTAATCTGAACTCCAAGGCAACGAGTGGCCTATACTGTGACCTAATTACCCTAATTGTATTGCTCAATTCAGAGCTTTTTCAAATCACATTATGCATGGTAAGAGTCGGTTCACACTGCAGCGGCACGACTTCAGGGGCGACTCTGCAAGTCGTCTTGAGGATGACTTCAGAGGCGATTTGCAAAACGACTTCTGTATAGAAGTCAATGCAGGTCACCCCGAGCCGCCCCCGAAGTCGTACAGGAACCTTTTTCTAAGTCGGCTCCATTGCATTCAATGGGACGCGAATCGTCAGGCGGTTGAGCCAATGTAATGCTGACTATACTCCCCTCTCCTTTATCCTCCATAGGAGTTCATGGGTCTTCTTTTATTTTTCTGTAGATGGCACTGGGTATTATATTTACTAACTCCAGTACTGCAGCGCATGAATGGTTTTGGCAACCTACAGGATGTGTGGCCACTGTTCTCTATCTTTTTCGATATCATTAATATATATTTTCCTAATAGTGGGGTCTAAAACTAGCAATACACATATAGATTTCTCCATCATCCATGCCATTTCCCCTTGTATCTCTCCTGTTGGCTATATTATTCTTATAGCTGTTACTTATGGTTGTCAGAATACCTGAACAATGACTGCATCTGATTGGATACAGTCACTGTTCAGCTCCTTTGAGAAAATTGGATTGAAAACTCAATTTTCTTTTCACCAGTGAGGTATTGATGGGTCCACCCCAGGGGCGGACTGACAACTCATGGGGCCCTCAGGCAATAGGAGATTATGGGGCTACACAGTACTGTATACACACACATACAGTATACACACACAGCATACACACACACACACAGTATACAAACACACAGAATACACACACACAGAATAGACACAGACACACACACAGAATACACACACACAGAATAGACACAGACACACACACACACATACAGTATACATACACACACTGAGAAGGTACTGGAGAGGCAGAGCAGCTATAATCTTGGGATTTTTAGACCAAAAGGATGTCAATAAGGGACATTTCAGGGACAGATGCAAAAAAACATAGATTTTGACATACTGTCCCTGGTTTTACTGAGGCTGGCAACCCTGATGGGGCCCCCTATTGGCATGGGGCCGTCGAGCAGTGCCCGAATGGTCAGTCTGCCCCTGGTTCACCAATGACTTCAGCAGGAATCGATCAAATCAGTCAAATTTCAAGCCATTTATTGCAGAGATTAGCGTGGATGAGAACCTGAGGAGCAGAAGATACATCTAATTGACATAGATTAGTCCTGAGATGGAACAAATTGCACCACCTGGAATGGTTACTGTTTTTACATAAACAAAAGATGCAATCAATTAAACTTTGGCAGTAAACGACAACCGCATGTGACATATCACTGCTTCCATAATTAAAGAATGCATGGAAACATGTTCTGTTTCCAAGCATTTGTGTCATCTGCGTATTACACATAACAGTGACATTACCATACAGAAACGTATTAGGCTAATTAGTTTGATTCCTGATAAATTATTATACGTTATTTAAATTAGTTGCATCTCTGTAAAATAAAATGAGTCACATTCATGCAAAACTACTTTAAATAAATTAAAAACGATGTATATTCAAATGTACAACGTATTTTATAGTTCACAGAAAGAAATTATAGAGAAAACATGTCCATTTAGACAGTATATTACCCATCATGTTGTCACTTTATAGATACAAGGCTTTTAGAAGTAAAAACGAAATAAAATTAATTAAACCATGTTCATAAAATTAGATTGTGCGGATTTTGTGTTAATCATTTTTTAATATAAGCAGCAGCACCCACGGTGAAAGTTGCAATCAGTTCTCAGCAGTTGATCTGGCTTCCCATAAAGGCTTTCAGTGGATGTGCATGTTTGGACGGGTTGTCCATTAGATTGATTTGCAATGTATTAAGACTACTTTGGGATTGTTAATGCACAGAAGCAGCACACTGTCACTGAAATACTCAAAATTCTGCTACATGTAAGATGTTTTTGGAACATTTTTTTTTTTTCATGGTAATTAAATAAATGTACCTGCCTGCTTTACCAAGGACATCATCTGCTGGAGGGGCAGCCGACTGGAAATGCAACCAGTGGATGGACAGAAAACTGTGGCAGCGGTTATGGGAACCTGAACCAGAAAAAGAATCAGCAATATCCCTACACTGTCCCTCCTCAACCAAGAACCTTTGCCTACACTCTTACCCTAACAAGCAGGGGTCCTCTCTCTAGCCAAAAAGTGTGCAACACCCAGCAGAGCACTCCTATTTAAGAGGGTTGCCACACCTAAGATGGCCGCCAAAGAGAACCAGGAGTTTCAGGGGCCAATTAGACAGTTGCTTTCTCTTAGATACCTACAGAGTCTGGAGAGGAACGTTCCATCTGTACAGTGGCACATTGCCACCTACTGGATGGAGGTCACTTGCACCTGCCTACAGATCAGGACCTTTATCAGATTTGTATTGCTGTCTGTGCCCCAGTTGGAGAGATTTCACCTTATTTATTGTTTCAGATACAACAGTAAGTAAGAGAAAATATCCCAAATTGAGGAAAATACCCAACTTTAAGGCCTCTTACACACGACGGGACATGTCCGATGAAAACGGTCCGCGGACGCTGTCGCCGCGACGATGACGCGGCGACGTGCGCGACCCTGGAAGGTCAATGCTTTCACGCATGCGTCAAATCACTTTGACGCATGCGAGGGCTTTCGGCCGAGCGGACATGTCCGGTGAGTCGTACAGACGACCGAACATGTCCGACGGACAGGCTTCCAGCGGACATGTTTCTTAGCATGCTAAGAAACATTTGTCAGCTGGAAACCTGTCCGATCCGCCGGAAAATTGTCCGGTCGGCCGTACACATCCGACGGACCAGTTTCAGCAGACATGTTCGGTCGTGTGTACGAGGTTTTTAAAACAACGTTTTAAATCATGAAATAAAACAACGTTTTTGAAACTTCATTTTCAAAAACGACGTTGCCTACACACCATCGTTTTTTCAAAATGCTCTAGCAAAGCGTGGTTACGTTCAGCACGTACGATGGCACTCTGTTCCATTGAAGCTCGCTTCATAACTTGCTTCTGAGCATGCGCGGATTTAAAAACGTCGTTTTAAACGTCGTTTTGCCCGCACACTATCATTTTAAATGACACAAAAAACGACGTTTTGAAAAACAACACAAAAAATTCAAGCATGTTCGAATTTTTTTTTGTCGTTTTTCAGAAGACATAAAACAGCGTTTTCCCCACACACGGTCATTTTAAATGACGTTTTCAAAAAGGACGTTTTTTTTCATCACAAAAAACGACCGTCTGTACGCGGCATTATAGTTGTCACTTCAACAATTGCTTCCATTCGATAAGATACCCTCTACTTCTGCTGTGGTAAAAAAAATCATAATTTTTTTACCTCCCCTCACTATCTGTCTGGTGACACAACCTGTCCCCCATCACAGACAGCATGAAAACCTACATAGGTTATAACCCTTTCTTATGCTATCATAAACTAGAAAAAAAATGTGTATGGAGTTTAATTTTAGGAATAAAATGATTGTGCCTTAAGGGGTCAGAAAAAAAGCAGCAGATCTTACTTCAAGGCCATTTAATGATGTAGGATATTTAGACAGACAGACAGGACCACTGAAACATCCACTTAGAATTTCCCATGATTGTGAGCTGCTACAGGAATACCTTGGATATGTAATGAGGCTGCAAAAAATATTGCACTTATGGGTTACCGTACCTGGGGTTCTGTTAGGGCTCTGGTATGATCTTGAGACTAGGATGGACTTACTCATGTGCTTTTAAGCCTCGTACACACGATAGGTTAACCAGAGGACAACGGTCTGAAGGATTATGGGTTAACCTATCATTCATAGGTTAACCTATGAAGCTGACTGATGGTCCGTCGTGCGTACACACCATCAGTTAAAAACGATTGTGTCAGAACGCGGTGATGTAAAACACGATGACGTGCTGAAAAAAACTAAGTTCAATGCTTTCAAGCATGCGTCGTCTTGATTCTGAGCATGCGTGGATTTTTAACCGATGGTTGTGCCTACTAACTATCGGTTTTGACCTATCGGTTAGCAATCCGTCGGTTAAATTTTAAAGCAAGTTGACATTTTTTTAACCGAAGGTTAAATAACCTATGGGGCCCACACACGATCGGTTTGGACTGATGAAAACTGTCCATCAGACCGTTGTCCTCTGGTTAACCTATCGTGTGTACGAGGCCTAAAGGAAACCTTTCCTGTGGGACATATAGAGGTTGCCATTGCTAACTTGCTATCTACCTGGCTGCTATTTTATCTTACTAATATTTTGAGTCACCAACAGAACAGACATGGCAATAAGGGCTTCTGACTTCCCGATATGCATACCATTCTGGCTCAATTTTGTCAACATATGAGCTGGAGAATTAACAGTATAAGCAGCAAGTATAAGCATAAGCAGTAAATCCAAAAGCAAACATTGATTATATTGCAGCTTACCAATTCTTAGATGTGATGGCTACATTGGTTTTCTTTTTTAGGCTTTCATGCCCTTATTTTTATCTGGTAATCTATCCAGTAATGCTGGCCATACACTATACGAAAATTCGGCCGAAATTCAGTCTTTCAGACAGTTAGTTCATTTTTCGAACAGTTAATGGGCACAAAATCGATAATCGTTGGGACGTTTTTGAGCCAAAAAAACGAATGACAAGTTTGGAAATTTTCTGCTGAACGAACGATAAATCGGAAGGTTAATGCGTTTCCCGTCCAAACTTTCTGTACTAGGTATATGTAAAAAAAACAAAAACATTTTTTTTTTTATTATTTATGTCCACTGAAAGATTTATCTGTCATTACATGATGGCACTATCGTTTGCGCTCACGACCGAATGTTCGTTTTTCGAAAGTTTGTTCGGATGATTTTTTTGTAGATTTTTCTTTTTTTTTCTAAAGAACAATCTCTTTTTCAGCAATGTCACAATTACATAGTTGAGACAAAGCATTTACCGCTGTCAGGAGTGCTTACAATTATCAGCCTTTATTTAGTTATGTAAAACCTTTATTATAAAATAAAAAAAACACTGTTTGCTGTGACTGCATATAAAATGTGAGCAATTGGTTAGTGTATCTAAATCTGCTTGTACATCTAACACTCTTCTCCCCCAGACAGACAATGCTGACCATATCACCAGGTGAACACAAAAGGAAAAAACTCTAAAAAATGAAACAAATGCCTCCACCGCATCTAATTATTGGTAAGTTGCAATCATAGGTGTGCACAAGGGGTGTGCCAGGTGTGCCTGGGCACACCCTAATCCTGGAGTTGGCAACCCATCAATCGGGATCCACACTTCAAATGTAGACAGATGACTGGTAAATCACAATCCTTCATTGTCGACCCCCAGTGCCTGGACAGGAGGGGTGGCGGGGGTGGAATTTAGCAAAACTGATCTGGATTTTCCTCCTGCAGCAGCTGAAAGTAGACTTATCCTCCTCTCCCTCTCGCAATATTCAGCTGTCACAAGAGGAAAATACAGGGGGTGGGTACCAATATGTCACCCCCGCCACCCCTCCTGTCTCTGCGCCTCTTCTTTCTGCTGCCTGGGTACCCCTGTGTGCTCCCTTGCACCCCCCATTGTTTCAGGATGGAGAGTAGGGAGGAGGCCAGTAAATTCGTCACACATGCATATGTGTTGGAAATTCGAGGTGTACACCCTAATGCACCATAAGTACACCAATGGCTGCAATATATCATATTTTTGGTTTTGGGTTCAATACCACTTTAACCACATCAATACTGGGCACTTTCGCCCCCTTCCTTCCCAGACCAATTTTCAGCTTTCAGCGCTCTTGCACTTTCAATGACAATTGCACGGTCATGCTACACTGTACCCAAATGAAATTGTTATCATTTTGTTTACACAAATAGAGCTTTCTTTTGGTGGTATTTATTCACAAATATTTTTGTCTTTCTATTTTTACAAAAAATCCAATAAAATCTAATTTTGTCATAAATTTAAGCCAAGATGTATTCTACTACATGTTCTTGGTAAAAACAAATCCGTTAAGTGTATAATAATTGGTTTGTGTGATCACAGACATATGTATGCAAATGATCATGTACAGATGTGCGCAGGTGATCCCGGACATATGTGTGCAAATGATCATTGGGACATGTGATTTTACTGTTACATATGTGGGGGGCAGGTGTTTTTACTATGTGGGGACATGTGTTTTGGGGACATGTGTTTTGGGGACATGTGTGTTTACTTTCTGTGTTTTACACTATGTGGGACACTAGACTGGTGATCAGTGAGTAAAAAGCTGAAAAAAACAGCTAATACTCACTGATCTCCAGCCAGCTGCAGCGATCCACCCTCCTCTCCTTACCGACGACTTCTGTGTGAGGAGAGGAGAGCCGATCACCTAGCAACCGGCTCTTTGTTTACATCACATGGCGGCTGTGATTGGACACGGCCGTCATGTGATCAGGAGGGCCAATCACAGAACCCTCCTGCCACGAGTGCATCGGGATTGCGCCGCTGCGCGGGAATGCGTGCACGATCCCCCTCCTTCTGAGGGACATTCCTGAACGTCCACTCAGAAGGAGAGAGCGCCCACCCGGCCGTATATGTGCAGTGGCCGGGTGGGAAGTAGTTAAACAATGGCAGCCCACATATTTATTTTTGGATAGAAGTTATTTTCCTGCATACCCTCATTTCTGAGCTCCATTACTGTCTTCCTCTCTAATATCCCTCTAAAACTTTTCGAGACACAAAAGTAAACATGAATCTTTTCAAAATACAGGTGGAAAAATCTGCAAAGACACAGAGGGGTGAGTTTTACACCTTAGCCCTGGGCCCATTTTTTTATATGTTGGATTGCAGAGATTATCTGTCAATTCCTGAACTGATGATATCCTAAATGTCCTCAGAAAAGAACGTAAGGAGAAGTCAGTAGAGACAGATAGGAATAAGAATCCAACAGTGATTCAAACCCTTCCCAAACCCAGTTACCTAGTTAAACCTGAGCAGTGGAACAAATTTGGTGTATATATACAGATAAAAAACTGTACATCAATATAAATACACTTGTTTTGATTTCATATTGTAAAACCAAAGTTTGGTTCTAATTTCCAACTCTAAGGCCCTCAATATCATAATTGTGAGAAATGGAATTAACTGACCTCCAAAAATGTTTTACATTAACATCTTCATTTAATAGGTGAAGCTATAAAACACATTGTTGAAAACTTTGCAAACAAAGCATCAACATATCAATTAAGGTCTAGTGAGCACAACTACTAGGACAGAACATATCCAGTGATCCCTGTTCTCTGTGGTCTATTCGCAGAAGCAGAAGAACAAAGCGTCTCTATTCAAGTCTGGCCAACTATGAAATATTGCAAAATGGGAGTGAACGGAGAAGTTGGCAAAGTACAACTGATAAAGTAACAAGGATCCAACTGACAAAGTCTATCACACCAACCTTGCTAACTTCCTGGTGTTATTGGTTGACTGTCTCGAATAGTTTTGAAAAATCTGTGACAATACACTTGTCATGCAACAAGGAGCCACCATCTACTTTCTCATGTCACGTAACATTACTGTCCATTAAAGGAAGTTGATATCAAATCAAATTCAGCTACTTATACATTTTAGATATATTAATGAATCAATAGCATAAATAGGAGGCAATTTTTGATTCTGCCTAGACTCTAGACTTCATCCACTAACAGAAAGTAATTTTCCTTTCCATAGATCTTCCAAATTTCTGTATTAATGCTGTCATTCGCCTTTACAACTTGCAAATTCAACTCAAAGCTGTTTTCTTTTTACTTAAAGCATATTTATGGTCCAAATGTAAATTCATATATTTGTAAACTATATTTGTGCAGATCCCCACACATTTACTTCCTTGAATTATGTGACCCATGTTCACTATGCCCTGTTAACAGGCACTGCTGTGTCACACATTTCACAGAGCCTGCCTTCTGACCTACAGAGGTGCTGAAAGGAGGTGGTTCAGGATTTGGAGTCAGTACAGGAATCACTGTTAGTAGGTTGCAAAGTACCATAAAATATGCAGTCCTTAACAATTGAAAGTAAACAGCAGAGGAGAAGCTACAAAGTATTTAGGGAATCCAGGAAGTTTCAGAAAGAGATGGTCAGCCGTCACATACCAGGTAGGAGGCTGGAGTGCTGAGAGGGCACCATTTGCAGTCAGAGTGCAGAGCACCCCTGAAGGTGATGCTACCCTCACAAACCCACAGGTTGGCAGCTGCGTTAGGCCGGAGTGCTGAAAAGATGTTCACCGGATGATGGCCGGACGAGCAGGATGGACTGCAGAGATGGAGTCTCTCAGAAGTACCAGGCAATACCTGGCAGTAGGGTGAGAGCCAGGCCAATAGTCATGCATGGGAGTTCAGACAGGAGCAGAAGAAAACAGTAGATTTAGGAAAGCAGGTCAAGGTCATACACTAGGCAATCATGCAAAGCAGAGTCAGTAGAACAAGACACAAGTCAGAGCCAGGGATGGAGACAAGACGGGTCAAGGACAAGCTGGTCGGTAACAGGGAATACAATAATAGCATAAGCAGGAACACAGGAACATACAGGGGGGCTGACGATCATCCAGAAAATTGTGGATCAGACTGCTGACTTTAAATAGGCCACTGGGCACCAGGATCTGTCATGCATTGCGTGCACGAATGTGCACCAATGTTCACAGCCCTTTGCGGCCGTGCGCACGTGCGCATTCACACGAACACATGCCTGAGTGCCCGCAAACATTGTGTGTTGCCCTGTTTAGTGTTGGCAGAGGTGCCAGTTCTTCTGTGAACCATCCTCTGACACCAGAAAACAAGCAGCACTCGTAACATGAAAGGAGAGTTTTCACGTAAGCTTAAAATGGATTGCCAGATACTCTTGTTAGTATTGTTATTACTATGCTGATGTTATAAAATGAAAGAATGCTGTGGCCATTTTTTTTATTTTATGAACCTGTGACCTAAAGTGAACTTTGTTTTACCCTTTAGGGCAAGGCGACAGGTTGCCTGTCCTTCACCTTCCCTGCTTTGTGTCATGTTTGAAAGCAGGAGCAAAGAGAGTTATCTCTTAATTCGAGGCATAGGTAAGAATTTGGGTCACTCCCCTTCCTCCCATGTGACAGAGCCAGTGCTGCCAATTGGCTACTCAGGAACCAGCAGCATCTCATGGGGGTGGAGAGAGAGTCCTCAGTCCTGTGTAAGCTCTAAGGCATCGTACACACGATAGATTAACTAGAGGACAATGGTCTGATGGACTGTTTTCATCGGTCCAAACCGATCGTGTGTAGGCCCCATAGGTTATTTAACCTTAGGTTAAAAAAAAGACAACTTGCTTTAAAATTAACCTATGGAATCCTAACCGATGGGAAAAAAACGATCGTTAGTAGGCACGTCCATCGGTTAAAAAGGCCTTAGACACACTTATGCCTCGTACACACGATCGGTCAAACCGATGAGAACGATCTGATGGACCGCTTTCATCAGACCAAACCGATCGTGTGTAGGCCCCATCGGTTATTTATCTAACCGACAGAAAAAAAAACGATCGTTTGTAGGCACGTCCATCGGTTAAAAATCCACGCATGCTCAGAATCAAGTCGACGCATGCTTGGAAGCATTGAACTTCGTTTTTTTCAGCACGTCATTGTGTTTTACGTCACCGCGTTCTGACACAATCGTTTTTTTAACTGATGGTGTGTAGGCACGACTGACCATCAGTCAGATTCATCGGATAACCGATGGAAAAATCCATCAGACCATTTTGATCGTGTGTACGCGGCATTAGACTTTTCACTGGGTTTTTCCTCCTACCTACTGCCAGTAACTGGAGTGTCAAGGACAGCAAATTAAGTATTTACTATGGGAGTTCACTTTAAAATGTTTCTTGGTCCTGCATAGCCAAAGGTCAGGTTCACAAAAAAGTGCCAAGTAAGTTGCTTCTTTTTGTCAGTTCTAATTTATTTTAATTTTTTTAAATAATCATCTAGTATTTTCTTTTATGTATGTAATCTTCATGCGGCCAGCCATTATAGGAAGATGAATACACAAATTACAAAATAGGTGCCTTTTATATATAAAGCACAATGGAAAGAAAAACATGATTTTTTTCCAACTACCAGAAAGCAGTTCTGTGTAATAGTCTCAAATTCCACCAGTTTCTTAACCCATGTACAACAAGACAGAATTAATATTTCCCAATCAAAAGCCTTTGAAGTGCTATAATATCCATAGGACTTGTTTGGGAGGAAAAACAAGACCACACAGTGACCACAGCGGGCACTGCCGTTGCTCATTCATGACCTGCTGATGTTATGTTCTCAGCACAAAAGCTCCACGATGTTCCTAAACAATACTTCTGTTGAAGAACATAAAAATAGTCAACTGATTTAAATTGATTTGAACCTATTTTAATAAAAAATAAATGCATGTAGTTTAGTAATATCCCCTATTGAGGTTTAGAGCTTAGATATGCAGACATTCACCAATATATTTTCACTCAGTCAGTGGTTAGGTTAAAAAGCAATATGAAATGTATTTAGGGCCACGTCAAATCTTTCTCTGCAGCATCCAGGCAGGGCGAGATATTGCCTTGTATGACTCACTCTAAGGGCCTATTCACACAGTAGGAAGGCTGGATTTGCTGGGTTTGCAGGGTGGTAGGGCTTGGGCACAGTTCTCTGCACCCGAGGACAACATAAAACTGGCCAATTGGGGCCTCAGGCTGTGGCCATGTGCCTGTGAGGGGGGTGATGGACTAGGTAGAGACCTGTTGGTCCAGTGCCCCACACACATGGTGCAGTCTCAGGAGGGGGGGCGGTACCATGGGCTGGGGGGCGGCTCCTGCGCCCTTGTAAACCAGCCACCACTGATCCAAATTCAACAAATACTTTTCATGTTTCATGCCGGGAGATGTAATCAGGTACGCGGCTCATATACATTGTAGATATATCCAATTTACTTGTCCTCCTATACAGTTTGGAACAAAATATTCAAAACCATCTCATAAAACCTTGAAAAGGAAAGTAATAGTTAAGGGAACAGAATTTTTCCTATGCTTACTTAATCCTAATTTAATGATAGGGTAAAAGAAAATAATAAATTCAGTTATGATTACTGCTCAGTCAATCATTTCTAAATGTCGGTGCCACAAGGAATATTGGTTACCAACTTTTCTTATTATATTCAAGTGGAAAGATGCTTTTTTATGAAAAAAAAAAACCAAAAAACATAAATATATAACCTGTTTTAAAATGATATAGAGCCCTGTATTGGAATACATCAAAAAAATCTATAATTTAGACATGTTTTGCCAAGTAAATATCATCCCTATCAATAGTTGAACAATGTCTATGATATTATTTTATTGTATATTTATATAGTTGCATAATTTTCAGTATGGTTTTTCTAATATAATAGACATTTAAAAAAAATCTGTTTTATACATTTACTTGATCTAATAATAAGGGGTATCTATAACGTATTAGGAACAGGAAATATCTCTCAATGTGAAGACCCATGGCTGCTACAAGTAACTATTTCTAGAGTAGACTGTTATACTGCCTTTAGTGTAAAATCAGAAAGTATGGCACAGATTCTCAAAGGGCTTACGACGGCGCAGCGCCATGTACGCCGTCATAAGTCCTAATCTGGGCCGTCGTATCTATGCGACTGATTCTTAGAATCAGTTACGCATAGATATCCATTAGATCCGACAGGCGTAAGTCTCTTACGCCGTCGGATCTTAACCGCAATTTTTTTTTGCCCGCTAGGTGGCGCTTCCGACGTTTTCCCCGTTGAGTATGCAAATTGGCTAGATACGCGAATTCCCGAACATACGCGCGGCCGACGCAGTAAAGTTACGGCGTTTACGTAGGCTTTTCCCGGCGTAAAGTTGCCCCTGGGTATATGAGGCGCAACCAATGTTAAGTATGGCCGTCGTTCCCGCGTCGAAATTTATAAATTTACGTTGTTTGCGTAAGTCGTCCGTGAATGGTGCTGGATGTAATTTACGTCCACGTCAAAAAACCAATGACGTCCTTGCGACGTCATTTAGAGCAATGCACGCCGGGATATTTTAGGGACGGCGCATGCGCAGTTCGTTCGGTGCGGGGACGCACTTCATTTAAATGAAACACGCCCCCTACCCGTCGAATTTGAATTCCGCCGGGTGATTTACGTTACGCCGCTGCAACTTTACACGCAAGTGCTTTGTGAATAAAGCACTTGCCTGAAAAACTTGCGGCGGCGTAACGTAAATCAGATACGTTACGCCCGCCCACCCAGTTTTACGCCGATCTACGAGAATCTTGGCCTATGTGTGACTGTAGAAAGCCTTCTATTTTAATTGCAGAAAGCCTCTTATACTGATTGTCTGCAAAATAAACGATAAATTACTCAGCTATTTCCACTCATAATCTAATCATGCTGCAGCGAACCTTGCAGACTGTTTGTTTTGGAGGGATGTTGATATCTCATTTTGGTTTGATAGCTCTTCATATTCAATGCTGACGGAGCCAGCAGACCAGAAATGCTGCTGATAGCAGTTTATAAGCACACAGCGTTTTCTTTCATTCATTTATTAAATTTTCAGTGTGGAAAGAAGCTTAAAGTGTCGGTTCTTCAAGGCTGATCTTTCAGTTCTGAATACAGGCTAGTGGAATGAATTGTCAACTGCTTGAATTCCCACATCTGTCCAACTGCAGTACCCATTATAAGTAGGGTAACTTTCATCTTTTTGCTGCACTTTCTTATTATTTTACTTTATAATGAGTATGCAGCATGATATCAGTGTTTTAGGCTTAAGCCCTGTACACACGGGCGGGAATCCTGTCGGGGAAAAAAACGTTGGTTTTCCAGACGGGAGTCCCGGCAAGCTAGCCTGTGTACACACAGCCATTCAAAATAACCACCATTCTTTTGAATGGCAAGAACGTGGTGACGTCATAGACTACAATGATCCTGCGCTCGTCACATTCGATGCCTTAGCCACCATCTTGCTACACCCTACACGTCCCTTGTATGCTACCAGGCATGCGTCGAAGTCTCTTAGTGCATGCGTGGGGTTTACTTGGGTTAGGTAAGTATACACAGAAACAGCTTTCTCGGCAGGAAACACTCTGCCGAGAATCCCGACAAGAAAATAGAGAGCAGGTTCACCGAGAAAGCATACACACGCATGGTTTTCTCGGCAAAAAGCTCTCCCAGCAGCTTTTTTTGCAGAGAAAACCATGCGTGTGTACAAGGCTTAAGTTTAGGGGCAAGGTCCCCGTTCTTCTCAGTTTATTGGTTTGGTTTATATTCCTTTCACATTGGTGCAGTACATTAATTCATTGGTTTTGAATAGGCTGTCAAAATATTGCAATGTACCTAAAAACACACCTGCACAAATTGTTTCAATACAATGCAACAAGGCACAGCCATGAAATGCTGTCTGCTGTAGCTGTCTACTGTAGTGCAGGTTCTTTAAGAACTACTATATATGTGCAATTTAGAATGTCAGCACAGTGCAACACGCATGTACTTGTGCATTATGACAATGCACATGTGTTCTCTAAGCATCTGGAGATGTAATTGACTAACTGTAGGGGTTAAGTGTTGGAGAGTGTGAAAAAATGTTAAGGGCCCACTTAAAGTGGACCTTCAGTAATTTTTCAACTTTCCATCTATTAAATCTTCTGCCCTTGTTATTTTCACTTTGGATAGTAAAAAACATTTTTCTGCCAGTAAATACCTTATACAGCCAACTTCCTGTTTCTTATCTGCTCATTAGCCTAAGCTTATGACATCATGCACAGCTCTCTCTCTCACTCTCGTGAGAATTTTTCAGGAAAGAAGGGGGGATGAGTCATAAGAGGGCCAATGAAAGCTGCAGGGCTACAGAGCTGGATGTGTGCCTCTGTGTGTGTATGTGTAAATCCAGGAAGTGAACAGGCAACAGCTTCAAAATGGCTGAAGTCAGACTTAGTGGAGGAAGATTTCTGCAGCATATTTGGCAAGTACAGAATCACAGTATATTTAAAATAATATGCAAAGTGTTTGGAGGGAAGCTTCAGAATGGCAAAGATGTTTTTATTACACATCATGTAAGCAGACGCAGTTCCTCTTTAAGGAGTTACGTGTTTGGGGAGGGTAAAGGTTAAGAGCTTGTTTTAGTATTTTGATTAAGTGTTGGGGAAAGTAGGGGGAACTAACTCTAAAGGGCTAATTTTCAGGGTAGTTTTATTTAATAGGATTGAGAGGAAAACATGATAAGGATTGGCTTTTAGGGGTTAGTGTTGGGAAGAGATTAAAGCAAGGGTGAAAGTTTTTTATTTTGACCAGACATCAGCTTTTAGGTCCTGTTTACATCTTTGCAGCATTGTAACCACAAGGGCTCAATATGACTGGCACCCTAATGTATCCTCTCTTTCAAGTCTCGTACACACGTACGGGATTCCCGGCAGTAAAAAGTCCGCCGGGAATCCCCAGGGGAAAACCGAGAACCTGCTTGGTAACTTTTTTCCCCTACACACGACCAGGTTTCCCGTCGGGAAAACTGCTATGAGAGCTTTGCTCGGGAATCCCGGCTGTGTATATGCTCCATTGTAAAACCACTGGGAATCCCGGTCGGGAAAACTGCGATGGAGCATACACACGGCCGGTTTTCCCGACCAAAAGTTCTCATGGCAGTTTTACCGATGGGAAAACCGGTCGTGTGTACGAGGCTTCAAATTAATGGGCTGCCCTAATGCAATGTGAACCATTGCATGTTCATATGTAAGCACTTAATGCATGGTTTAAAGTTGATGTAAACCCTCACATACACCCAGTGAAGTGAACAGCCTCAGATGATACGCAGAGATGAAACAAATCTCCCAATATAAGTTTTACATGCATATCTGCTGTCTTCATCTGTATATATCCTTTAGAAAGTGCTCTTCATGTTAAAGTTTTTCTCTTCCTGGTTAGCACTGAGAGTGGATTATTGGCATACAGTCAAGACAGCTGATTGGAGGAAAGGCACACACCCCCACTCCTCATAGGCAAAGGAAAAAAGGAATGTGCATAGCTCTGCTCTTAGATGGCAAGCTGACTGCTAATCTATTTATAGCAACCTCCCCTGACACACACTTCTATCTCCCGTCTCGGAGAACTTGTGAGAAGTTATGAGGCTGATAACTGAGCAAGAGACAGCTACGGGACTCTTGGAGTGCTTTGGAGAGGGATAAGAAAGCACTATAGATGCCCAGCTCAAATTTCATAAATCAGGTTTACAGCAACTTTAAGTTGAATGTTGGGAGAAAAGTTCTGCGTAAAAGACTACCGTAATTTTAGTTGATGGCTAGAGGTCCACCTTCTGAAAATGCTATTTGCCAACTGTTGCCCACTTGGTGATGCACAACTTCATCTTTAAACCCACCCAATCCTGGTTTTGCTCCTTACACATGTGTGCCACAATCTCTATTCATACCTTTTTTTTGTATTACGCTCAAAACTAAAAAACATATTTTTTAGACATGTAAAAACTCAATAAAATATGTATATCACCAGTTCTGCAAGAAATCCAAGTACTCATACACCTCTTTACTTTTCTCACATACTTTGATAGCATGTTTTACGTTGAAAACCTTATGAACCAATCATCAGTGACGCCTGCCCAAAACTTTTTTTTTTTTTTTTTTTTATAGAATGGGTAAGCGTTAAATCACTTTTCTCAATGGGAAATGCCAAGAGACATAAAAATGTATGTCATGGGAATTTATTTCATGCAGCGTTGGCATTCCTTTGAAAGATTTAATTTATTTGGCCAAACTCAAGATCACGTTATTCTTAGTTTTTGAAACAATGGCCCAACAGTTCACAGAAGTCCTTTAACTCTATTAACCCCTTTATTCCCACATACAGAGTGGTTTACACTGACTCATTATTGCTCTTCCTACGTACGTGTTTATTCACAGACAAGAATGGATTGTTGTTGTTGATGTTGTTAGGGGTCTAAACATTATTTAAGCATGTGCACATTCCTAAGCTAAAGTTGCTAATTCATAAGAATCTCTATTCTGTTCGTTCTTGTGAGTTTTTAGCTACATCATAAAAAACAATGCTTTCCAAATTAATAATGGAGAACTAATGCCTACGTTGACACTCCTACAAAACCACATGATCTCTCTCTCTACATGTTTTACAGTGGATGAATACAAGGCAGTGTTATTTCATTCATAAAATCGAATCTATGGCACTATTAGGCTTTTTATTAAGTTGCATGTATTATTCCATAGCTCTTAGGCCCCATACACACGATAGAATCCATCCGCAGATAAATCCCAGCAAATGGGTTTCTGCGGATAGATTCTATGGTGTGTACACGCCAGCGGAGCTGTTTCCGCAGATAAATCTCCCCTGGAATGGATTTCCAGCAGATCGGATATTTGCTGACATGCACAACAAATCCATCTGCTGGAATCCATTCCAACGGATGGATCCGCTCGTCTGTACAGACTTACCGGATCCATCCGTCCAAAGGGATTCCCCGCACGCGTCGTAATGATTTGACGCATGCGTGGAATTCCTTATATGACAGCGTCGCGCCGTCGCCGCGTCATAATCGCTGCGACGGCGCGACACGTCATCGCCAGAGGATTTCCGCGCGGATTTCAATGCGATGGTGTGTACACTCCATCGCATCGAAATCTGCGGAAATCTTTGAGAGGATTTATCCGTGGAAACGGTCCGCTGGACCGTATCCGCGGATACATTCTCTCGTGTGTATGGGGCCTTATTCCTTGCTTTTAGACCCGTAAGGTTGATGCCTATTTTTGGAACAAATACTCTCTTTCCTAAAAATACATTGGTTACAAATTATGTTTTTTTTAGCAGCCAAACGTATAAAATACTCTCTAGGTTGCAGCCCAAGACCTGTGAGGCTCACCCACAAAAATTATATTGATAATAAAACAGAAAATGTGTTATAATGGCCAACACACCTTGGCCCGGATTCACAAAGCACTTACGCCGATGTATCTCGAGATAAGTCTATCTATGCGCCGTCGTATCTGTGGGCCGTGCCCACAATCTGAGATACGCCTGAAAATAGGCTTCCTACGACCGACGTAACTTGCCTACGCCGTCGTATCGTGGACGCATATTTACGCTGGGCGCATTTGCCGCTCCCATTAATTTTCTATGCACATATGCAAATGAGGGAGATACGCCGATTCACGAACGTAGTTGCGCCCGGCGCATAATATACGCGGTTTGCGTAATTCGTACGTCCGGCGTAAAGTTATTCCCCATATAGGAGGCGCAACTCATGCAAAGGTATGGACCAGGGAACAGAGCTGTCCTATTTTACGTCGTTTACGTAGCACGTGAATATGGCTAGGCGTAGGTTACGCTCACGTCGTAGGCAGTGATTCGACGTATCTTCGGCTGATGTTTCGACATGATTCTGCGCATGCGCACTGGGATGCGGCCACGGGACGGCACATGCGCCGTTAGTTTTAAGTACTTCTATGGCGCTTGAGCCCATCATTTGCATGGGGTCATGCCTCATTAGCATGACTCACGCCCACTTCCACCTACGACGGCTTACGCCGAGGGAACCCAGCGCAGTTTGGGAGGCAAGTGCTTTGAGAATTCGGTGCTTGCCTCTCTGCGCGACGTCGGTGTAGCGTATATTAGATACGCTACGCCGGCATAAATATGCGACAATGTATGTGAATACGGGCCCTTATGTTGAAATACTACAGATTTCAGATTGTATGTATCAAATTGCCTACAGCAAAGCTAGATTAAAATCCAAATGTGTATGTTGAAATATACATCTCAAGATATCCCAAAATGTGAGTGAGTTAATTTTCACACAGACAATATTTGGCCCAAATGTGATGGTTATATGAATTTTACAGCCTTCCAAATCTTCCGAATCTTACAATGGCTTTTTCTCATTGTTGCTGAAAGGGTGCAAACTGAATTGTATATGTTACAAAAACGACAGCTGGAATAACTTTCTGCTTTCCTTCTAGCCAGTTATGCCATTCCCATTGTCATTACTGATTAAAGTAACAATCCTACTATAACATTACTTCTTGCATTGAAATGGGAATGTTCAGAACCCGAGTCGTGTTTTTATTGTAGTCTGTGTCCTCACTGGGAAAACTTTACTCCACTTCTAGTTATGTCCCCTAGGACAGAAAGTGAGAAGAATCTTGGTAATGGGAGCACAGCCAGCAATGAACACACTTTTACTAGTACAGTTGGGAACCTGTCTAAGGTGTAGGTTTGTCTAAAGGATTTCCTCTGACTGTTGTATCACCAGGAATGGGGAGAAATCTCCCCAACAAGTGCTCTAATGCCCTGTACACACGATCGGTTCGTCTGATGAAAACGAACCGATGGATTTTTTCATCAGATATCCGATGAAGCCGACTTTCATCAGTCTTGCCTACACACCATTGGTTAAAAATCCGATCGTGTCCAACGCGGTGACATAAAACACAACGACGTGCTGAGAAAAATTAAGTTTATGCGTCGACATGATTCTGAGTATGCATGGATTTTTGACCGATGGATTTCCCCACAGCCGATCGTTTTTTTCCATTGTTTTTTTAACCAAACGAAAATTTTAAAACAGGTTCTATTTTTTTTCACCGATGGGGAAAAAAACTGATGCGATCGGTTCATCCAATGAAAACGGTTCATCGGTCCGTTTTCATCAGACGAACCGATCGTGAGTACAGGGCATAACACTTTCACATTCCATGCAAAAATGGTAATGGCTAGAGTTATAGAACTATAGACAATTTTTTTTTTATCTCCGGTAGAGCAAGGAAGGGTCATAACCCCAGTAAGATTTTTTTTCACCATCTGTGTCCCATTGTGGAGATTTCCCTTCACTTCCTGTCCCATAGCCCATTCTTTTCTGGGGACAACCCAGATTTTCTTTTACTTTCACTTTTAAGGATAACGGTAAACAGGACACATAGAGAGGGTGAATCGCCTTAACGGGGGGAGGGGTTAGAAAGCAATAAAAACTGACATGTGTTCTGATCCCTCTCAACTCTATTAAAAACTTCAAAAAAAATTTAGTTATACTTTAGGTTTTACTCATTACTCTCCATTATATTTGCTATTTACTTTGCAAAGCTTATATACAGTGAGGAAAATAATTATTTGATCCCCTGCAGATTTTGTAAGTTTGCTACAAATGTTATAAATTGAGTTGCAGTTCAGTAAGTAAAATAAGTATTTGATCCCCTACCAACCAACAATAATTCTGGCTCCCACAGACTGGCTACAGTATGTGCTCATGTGGTACACAGATAAGTCCTGTCAATTTAGTAAGTGCTCCTAACGACATCTCGTTATGTATATAAAAGACACCTGTCCACGGAATCTCTTTCTTCCTTTCAGACATCACCATCATGGGCAAGACCAAAGAACTGTCAAAGGACATTAGGGACAAGACTGTAGACCTGCACAAGGCTGGGATGGGCTACAAGACCATCAGCAAGAAGCCTAGTGAGAAGGAGACAACCGTTGGAGCAATAATTTGCGAATGGAAGAAATACAAAATAATCATCAATCGCCCTCGGTCTGGAGCTCCATGAAAGATTTTGCCTCATGAGGTAAGGATGATTATGAGAAAAGTGAGGGATCTCCCCAGAACTACAAGGGAGGAGCTTGTGAATGATCTCAAGGCAATTGGAACCACACCCACCAAACAAACCATTGGTAACACAATACGCCACTATGGATTGAAATCCTGCAGTGCCCGTAAGAAGGCACATGTACAGGTCCATCTGCAGTTTGCCAATGAGCATTTAAATGATTTAAAGAAGGATTGGGAGAAAATGATGTGGTCAGATGAGACCAAAATGTAGTTCTTTGTCATTAACTCGACTTGCCGTGTTTAGAGGAAGAAGAATGCTGACTATGACCACAAGAACACCATCCCTGCAGTCAAGCACAGAGGTGGAATATGAACATTATGTTTTGGGGCTGTTTCTCTACTAAAGGTGCAAGCCAAATTTTCTGCATTGAGGAGCTATTGGAAGGGGCCATGTATTGTAAAGTCTTGGATGAGAACCTTCTTCCCTCAGCCAGAACACTGAAGATGGGTCGTGGATGGGTCTTCTAGCATGACAATATATCGCTAAGGCAACAAAAGTGTGACTCAAGAAGAAGCACATTAACCACTTAACCACTTGCTGCCCGCCAATGACATATTGACGTTGGCAAAGTGGTTGTAGAATCCTGACTGGACGTCATATGACGTCCTCAGGATTCTGAGCCGGGGGGCGCGCATCGCGGCGATCGTTGTTGCAGGGTGTCAGTCTGACACCCCGCAACACCGATCTTGGTAAAGAGTCTCTCACGGAGGCTCTTTACCACGTAATCAGCCGTGTCCAACCACGGCTGATCACGATGTAAACAGTTGATGACTCTTCCTCACTTGCGTCTGACAGACGCGAGTAGAGGAGAGCCGATCGGCAGGTCTCCTGACAGGGGGGGTTCACGCTGATTGTTTATCAGCGCAGCCCCCCCTCGGATCGCCACACTGGACCACCAGGACCACCAGGACCACCAGGGAAGGGCAAACAAAAAAAAAAGTCTGAAAACAAAAAAAGTCTGGAAAAAAAAGCATTAAAAAAAAGATGGGCACTGACTGGCAACATGGGTAAATCAGTGATGCCCCACAGTGTCCATCAGTGCCACCCCACAGTGTCCATCAGTGCCACCCCACGTTATTTAAAAATTAAAAAAAAAAAATCGCAGAGGTGATCAAATACCACCAAAAGAAAGCTCTATTTGTGGGGGGAAAAAGGACGCCAATTTTGTTTGGGTACAGTGTAGCACGACCGCGCAATTGTCATTCAAAGTGCGACAGTGCTGAAAGCTGAAAATTGGCTTGGGCGGGAAGGTGCGTAAGTGCCTGGTATGGAAGTGGTTAGGGACCGTCTAACGCCGATATATACGTCGGCAGAATGGCACTACCTGTACGTCGCCTTTAAGAGCCCAGCCGCGGGTCGCGCACGCGCGACATGGTCCAAAGCTCCGTGACTGCGCCCGCGGGACCCACGGACCCGATCGCCGCCGGTGTCCCGCGATCGGGTCACAGGAGCTGAAGAACGGGGAGAGGTGTGTGTAAACACACCTTCCCCGTTCTTCTGTGTGGCAGTGACACTGATCGTCTGTTCCCTGATATAGGGAAAGATGATCAGTGACGTCGAGGCCTACAGCCACGCCCCCCTACAGTAAGAATCACTCTCTTAGGGCACACTTAACCCCTTAGCTCCACCTAGTGGTTAACCCCCTCACTGCCATTGTCATTTTCGGTGCAGGACAATTTTATGGCCCAGCTTATTGAGACCTCAACTAGGAATGATGCTCTGTTGGACCTGGTAATCTCAAACCATGCAGAGCGCATTACTAATGTTCAGATAAAAGAACACCTGGGTAGCAGTGATCATAACATGATTTCATTTGATGTTAGCTGCAAGCAAGAAATGCATACGGGAAAGATAAAAACATTTAATTTCAAGAGAGCACATTTTCCAAGGATGAGGGCTGCTCTCCAGGACTTAGACTGGGAGAGAATATTGTCATCAATGGGCACAGAACAGAAATGGGAATTCCTTAAAAAGACTGTGACCCGCGGACCCGATCGGTGCTGGAGTCCCGCGATCGGTCCCCGGGGGTTGTAAACACGGCTTCCCCGTTCTTCACTGTGGCGGCCCCAACAAACAATTCATTTTAAATGATTTTTTTGCTGTGAAAATGACAATGGTCCCAAAAATGTGTTCGCCATAATATCGCAGTCACGAAAAAAAAACGCTGATCGCCGCCATTAGTAGTAAAAAAATGTTTTTTATAAAAATGCAATAAAACGATCCCATATTTTGTAAACGCTATGAATTTTGCGCAAACCAACCGATAAACGCTTATTGCGATTTTTTTTTACCAAAAATAGGTAGAAGAATACGTGTAGGCCTAAACTGAGGAAAAAAATTATAATTTTTGGGGGATTTTTCTTAGCAAAAAGCAAAAATAAATCTTTAGCAAAAAGTAAAAAATATTACATTTTTTTCAAAATTGTGGCCCTATTTTTGCTTAAAGCGCAAAAGATAAAAATCGCAGAGGTGATCAAATACCACCAAAAGAAAGCTCTATTTGTGGGGAAAAAAGGACGCCAATTTTGTTTGGAAGCCACGTCGCTCGACCGCGCAATTGTCAGTTAAAGCGACGCAGTGCGGAATCGCAAAAAGGGGCAAGGTCCTTAACCTGCATAATGGTCCGGGTCTTAAGTGGTTAAGGTCATGGAGTGGCCTCGCCAGACTCCAGACCTTAATCCCATAGAAAATTTATGGAGGGAGCGGAAACTTAGATTTTTCCAAGCGAGAGCCAATAAAGCTTAACCACTTGACAACCGAGCCTATTTTGGCACTTCTCTCCTTCATGTAAAAATCAAAAAATTTTTGCTAGAAAATTATTCAGAACCCCCAAACATTATATATATATATATTTTAGCAGACACCCTAGGGAATAAAATGGCGGTCATTGCAACTTTTTTTTCTCGCACAGTATTTGCGCAATCATTTTTCAAACACATTTTTTGGGGAAAAAACGGTTTAATGAATTAGAAAATAACAAAACAGTAAAGTTAGCCCAATTTTTTTGTATAATGTGAAAGATGATGTTATGCCAAGTAAATAGATACCTAACATGTCATGCTTTAAAATTGCGCACACTCATGGAATGGCGCCAAACTTCGGTACTTAAAAATCTCCATAGGCGACGCTTTAGCATTTTTTACAGGTTACTATTTTCGAGTTACAGAGGAGGTCTAGTGCTAGAATTGTTGCACACTCTCTAACGCACGCAACGATACCTCACATGTTGGGTTTGAATGGCGTTTACATATGTGGGCGGGACTTGCATGCATGCAAACTTTTACTTTTTTATTTTTATATTTTTTTTTACATTTTTTTTTTGATCACTTTTATTCCTATTACAATGAATGTAAACATCCCTTGTATTAGGGATCGGTGTGACAGGTCCTCTTTAAGGGTTACAAGCATGAGATTATGAAAAAAAAATCACCGATCTCAGGACGACAGCCGCGATTGCGGCTTTGTTTACTTCTGGGTACCGGGCGTGACGTCATAACATCGCGCCCGGGCCTCCGATGGTCATAGAGATGACTGGTGACCATGTCTGTACAGACTCACCGTACATGTCCGATCGGCTGCCATCCCTCGCATGCGTCAAAATGATTCGACGCATGCGTGGAAGTATTGAACTTCCAGGGCCGCGCACGTCGCCTCGTCATCGTCGCGGCGACGGCGTGGCCACGTCACCGCGTATCATGTACGCGCGGATTTCTGTCTGATGGTGTGTACAACCATCAGACAGAAATCCGGCAGCGGACATGTCCGCTGAAAACGGTCCGTACAGTCCGTCCGTCTGTACGAGGCCTTAGAGAAGATCTGTAAAGAAGAATGGACCAAAATCCCTCATAAGATGTGTGCAAACCTGGTAACCAACTACAAGAAATATCTTACCTTTGTGCTTGCCAACAAGGGTTTCTAAACCAAGTCATGTCTTGCTTGGGGATCAAATACGTATTTTACTCACTGAACTGCAACTCAGTTTAAAACACTTGTATTACTTTATGTGTTTTTTTCTGGATTTTTGATTTATCTGCTGGGGGGTAAAATAATTATTTTTCCCACTGTAAATGTCATGAAAAAATTAACAGTGTAGTGCATTCTGCATATACAGTTTATTTTGTATTTGCTAAAGGAGTTTTATTTGCTGAATGCTTAGCACATGTGATGGTCTGTCAACAATCTACATCTGTCTTTGACTTTTCACAAAGTATTTCCTTTTCCACAGTTAGCTGTTTAAGGTTTGTATAGTACAACAGGTGAGGGTGGCACCATACTATGTACATACAGTGCTTAGATTCAGAATAGTTATTCCAGAGATGTCAGTCTGGGAGAAGACCATGGGGCAGATCCACAAAATAATTATGCTGGCGTATCGATTGATACGCCGGCGTAATTTTTAATTTCCCGCGTCGTATCTTTGCTGCTGGGCCTTGTAGTCCACCAATGCCTCCTATAGTAAAATACTGGGCCTTGTAGTCCACCAGTGCCTCCTATAGTAAAATGCTGGGGCCCAGCATTTTACTATAGGAGGCTTTGGTGGACTACAAGGCCCAGCATTTTACTTTAGGAGGCTTTGGTGGACTACAAGGCCCAGCATTTTACTTTGGGAGGCTTTGGTGGACTACAAGGACCAGCATTTTACTTTAGGAGGCTTTGGTGGACTACAAGGCCCAGCATTTTACTTTAGGAGGCTTTGGTGGACTACAAGGACCAGCATTTTACTTTAGGAGGCTTTGATGGACTACAAGGCCCAGCTGCTGGGCCTTGTAGTCCAACAATGCCTCCTATAGGAAAATTCTGGGCCTTGTAGTCCACCAATGCCTCTATAGTAAAATGCACCAATGCTGTAGTGTCATTGTGTATTGTGTAGTGGTCTGTGGGTAGTGTATTATGTAGTTGTCAGTCTGTGTATTGTGTAGCGGTCACTGTGTGTATTGTGTAGCGGTCAGTGGTTAGTTTACTGTGTAGCGGTCAGTGTGTATTGTGTAGCAGTCTGTGGGGAATCGGGTAGGTCAGTGTGTAGTGTAGTGGTTGATCAGGTGGGTTAGTGTAAGGGTCAGTATAGGAATAAGATAGGTCAGTATATAGTGTAGTGGTCAGTATAGGAATCAGGCAGGTCAGTACTATTGTAGGAAGGGAATGGACTCGGGGCGTGCGAAAAAAGTCAGCGGATTAGGGGGGCGCAAATTACTTACCTTGCCCCGGGCGCTGACAACCCATGCTACGCCACTGCTGTCATACACCATGCTAATTGTCTGGGAATGCCAGAACTCCATTACTTTAGATCTTCCAAGAATTCATGTACTGGTGATGATTGTAGACAAAAGGGGGAAATTGACACAACAGTTTTGAAAGTTCAAAGCGATAAACACTGCTGTACCCTGTGATGAATCTTTAGTATACACAAAACATGTGCGAGTCCACCAACACACAGATAAAAGGCTTACCAGCTTTTCAAGCTAGGATAGCTTGTCACCCAGCTTGGGTTTGTAGGATCTCCCACCGCTCCAAATCACACACAAGCCTGGCGTTCCAAAAGCTCCAGCCTGCTTGGTCTGATGGTCCCAATGTGATTAGTATCAGCTAATGCCGTAGAACTAGGTGTTTACTCCAGCAGGTCAGATGAAGCAGAAGAGAGGGTCTCAGTGGATATATGCCACGGGAAAAAAAACTAAAATATACCGCCATCGGTAAAACCAGGAGATTTATTGTGTAAAATGACAGGTCTCAGCATATATCAGACACTGTATCAAGGCAAAAACCTTTGTGTGACGAAACACGTAGGGTACCGACGTCATTGCGCTTTTGCCACAGGCAAGTTTTTCTGTCTTTTTAAACTTGCCGGCCTGCTTCTGTTTTTTGCCTTGATACCGTGTCTGATATATGCTGAGACCTGGGTGCAGCAGTGTTTATCGCTTTGAACTTTCGAAAGAGGTATTTATGACATTTTTAGAAACTGTCACATGGTGAGTTTTTTTCCATGGTTTTTCTTAATACAAATAACAATTTTCTCAATGTAATCACCTTTATTGCACTTTCTAGGTTGTGTATATTCACTATACCATCATTAGTTGCTTATTTTTGCTTTATATATAAAATGTATTATAGTGCAACATTTCTTATTTATTTACACTAAGGCCGTTCAGCACGTCGTGTGTTTGACGTCACCGCGTTCTGACCCGATCGGTTTTTGGAACGATGGTGTGTACGCACATCAGACCATCAGGCCACTAGACATGTGCACAGAAATTTTTTTCGTTTTTTTTTGTTCTGTTTCGTATCGTTCCGTAGGTTCGTTTTCGTTCGTTTTTCGGAAGACGCCCGTTTTCCTGTTCGTTCCCGTTCGTTTTTTGTACGACGATATTTTTTCGTATTCCGATCGTTTCGTATTTTCGTTACCGTTTTATTTTCGTACATGCGGGATGGTTCGTTATTCTGTTTAATTCATGTTCGTTACTTGTTAGACAATAATTTTCGTGAATTTTCGTCAATGATTTGCATTCTGTGTTTTGGATTCTTTTTTCTGTTCATGTTTTCGGTCGTGTGTTCGTGTGACATCTATGACAATTTGTTGTGGATGTCATGTGGGCATGCGACTGAAGATACGAACAGAAAAAGGATTTTCGTCATTTTGTACTTTCGTAAATATATCGCAGGAATTCGCGGCACTTTCAACACGCGGCTCATCCATATTAACGATTGTTAAGCCCCATACACTTGGTCAGACTTTTTTAACAACAATCATAAAAACAATCGTTTTCCGTTCGTTCTCAGAAAATTTGTTCGTTTTTAAACTCCATCAGAAAACCATTTTTGGGTTCAAAAGTCTGGCCAACTGATCTCCCTTCAGATGAAAATCCACAGAAAAGTTTATTTGGCTTTACTGTACTACTCAGCACAAAAGAGAAGCTGCTTTACTAACTACACTCACTGCCCATTCAAAAAAACGAAAATGACATCTATAATAAAAGATTTATATTCTGTATTTTGGGTCCTTTTTCTTTTGGTGTTTTCGGTCGTGTGTTCGTGTGACATCTGTGGCAAAAGATTTGCATTCTGTTGAATCCAAAATACGAACAGAAAAAAGGAATTCAAAATACAGGGTGCGGGTCTTTTGTTGTGGATGTCATATGAGCATACGACTGAGGGTGCGAACAGAGAAGGGATTCAAACAGGATACAGAATGCAAATCTTTTGTTGTGGATGTCGTGTGAACATACGGCTGAGGATACGAACAGAGAGGGGATTCAAACAGGATACAGAATGCAAATCTTTTGTTATAGATGTAATTTTTGTTCTTTATACAGAATAGAAATCTTTTATTATAGATGTCATTTTCGTTTTGTCGTATTTTCGTCAGATCGTTCGTTCGTATTTGCGGTTGTTCGTTATGCGGCTCATTCGTAATCCTGTCGTTTTCGTATTTTGGTGCTTTATTTTTTTCGTATGTACACATTATTCTGCGGGTACGAAAATGAACATTTTCGTACGAAAATGAACATTTTCGTACGAAAATGAACATTTTCGTACGAAAATAACATTCGTACGAACGGGAATGCACATATCTACAGGCCACTTCAGCGGTGAACCGATGGAAATGGCCAGTCGGACCATTCTCATCGGTCTGGAACAACCATGTGTACGCGGCCTAAGGACCTGCCATCTGGTGTTATTAGTATTCATCACTTTGTTTTGTATTATGGTAATTACCGTATTTATCGGCGTATAACACACACAGGCATATAACACGCACCCTAACTTTAATGTCCTGTACACGCGATCGGTCAATCCGATGAAAATGGTCTGCTGGATTTTTCCATCAGTTAACTGATAAAGCTGACTGATGATCAGTCGTGCCTACACACCATCAGTTCAAATAACAATCGTGTCAGAACGCGGTGACGTAAAACACAACGACGTGCTGAAAAAAATGAAGTTCAATGCTTCCAAGCATGTGTTGACTTGATTCTGAGCATGCGTGGATTTTTAACCAATGGACGTGCCTACAAACAATGTTTTTTTCTCTATCGGTTAGGTATCCATCGGTTAATTTTAAAACAAGTTTCAAATTTTTTAACCGATGGATAAATAACCGATGGGGCCTACACACGATCGGTTTGGTCTGATGAAAACGGTGCATCAGACCTTTCTCAACGGATTGACCGATCGTGTGTACGCGACATAAGAGGGAAGTTTCAGGAAAAAAACTTTCCACAGCCCCGTGCGTATAATAAGCAGGCACTGTTTACTCTCTATTTTCAGGGTAAAAAAGTGAGTGTTATACGCCAATAAATATTTTTCACTTTAATTACTTTCTGTAGTGTTTTTCAGTTAGTACACATGATAATTGCATACCTTGCATCTGTCAATCTCAAGCTACTTGTTATCAATATCTGTTAAAGTCTAATTTGAACTGTTTAAGGCAGAACTCCACAAGAAATGTATAAAAAAATATATACCGTATTTATCGGCGTATAACACACACCCTAACTTTAAGAGGGAAGTTTTAGGAAAAAAAACATTACACAGCCCCCTGCGTATAACACGCAGGCACAGTTTACCCTCTATTTTCAGGGTAAAAAAGTGAGTGTTATATGCCAATAAATACAATATATCACATTAGAAGTTAAAATAAAAAGCATATTTTGTGGTAATATCTTCATTTTGAAGTTATCCCCTGCAGAACTTTTTCCAATTCTCAAAGAATCCGCGCGGTAAGTTCCAGGGGCGTAGTGTATCTATTGCGGTGTAAGGGCGCGCAATTTCAAATGGGAGTGATGGGGGTGTTCTATGCAAATACGTCGTGACCCGACGTAAACAACGTTTTTTTTTTAACGGTGCCTGCTCCATCCTTAAAATATCCCAGGGTGCATTGCGACAAAGTACGCCGCAAGGACGTATTGGTTTCGACGTGAAAGTAAATGACGTCACATTCCTATTCACGAACGACGCAAAAAATTTCAAATTAGACGACGGCCATACTTAACATTGAGTAGGCCACCATATAGCAGCTTTAACTATACGCCGGAAAAAGCCGAACGGAAATTACGAAAAAAAATGCGACGGCCGCTCGTACGTTCGTGGATCGTCGGAAATAGCTAATTTGCATACTCGACGCGGAAACGCCACCTAGCGGACGCCGAAAAATTGCATTTAAGATCCGACGGCGTACTAAGGCGTACACCTGTCGGATCTAACCCAGATGCCGTTGTATCTTGTTTTGTGGATACAAAACAAAGATACGACGCGGGAAATTAAAAATTACGCCGGTGTATCAATAGATACGCCGGCGTAATCCTTTTGTGGATCTGCCCCTATTATGTTTAGTTATATATTATTGAATATAGAAATGCATTGATTTCTGTATTTTATATCTGCCTGCAGTAACTTCAGCTTTACATATTAGCTTTCGGATCACTTTGCAAACCAGCGCTAAATTAACTTAGATACGCAAAGGAATTGAATTCCATGAATTTCAAGTTAGATTAAATACAATTACGTAATTATAAGATAAAAATAATCCTTGGGCTTTGGTGATTTCACTGTGTGAATCAGCACCATGTATATTGCCAGCTAATATAGTAACAGAATAATACAAATGAAGCAAAGCTTCAGCTCTGTAATTAAAGCAACTCTGCTGAGACTATGCTTCAAAATACAAGTCCACACATGTACATGTAAATAAACTAGACACAGGGGAAATAGTCTCTGGAAAATCTCTTTTGCACGAGGTAACATCTCCTTGGATCCTGCAGTCCATGTGACTAATTAAAGAGTTTTCAAAGCTCTGGCAGAACTTTATCTATGCCACCTATAATCCTTATGTTTATAATGGAAATAGAGTCTCTATGAGCTGAATACTCTATTTACACTTTAGCAGCTATATCTTTGAGCTTTACTTCCTAACTCTTGAATAAATCAATGTATCTTCCATTTTTTGCAGGTATTCCAAGGTTTTCAGAGTAATTATACCATGCATATCTTACTTCCTTATAGACAGGGGCGGACTGACAACTCATGGGGCCCCCGGGCAATAGAAGACTATGGGGCCCCTAGGCTTACAGATGGTCACCACGCCAGGAGGCAGTGCAGAGGCGGGGCAGCTAAAATCTTGGGATTTTCACATCAAAAGCATGTCGGTTTCAGACATATCAGGGGCAGGTGTAAAAAAAACGGATTTTTACATACTGTCCCTGGTTTTACTGAGCATGGCAACCCTGATGGGGCCCCCTAGTGGCATGGGGCCCTCGGGCAGTGCCCGAGTACCTCAATGGTCAGTCCGCCCCTGCTTATAGATATAGTATATGATCCAATGACACACCTACAAACAAAATGCTCACTAAAACCCACAGTACTGAACATTCACAGTCTGTGAAATCAATCCCAAAGCTTCCTTGAAAACCGGCTAGCAATGATGTATGTAAACACATTCTCACACAGAAAATATCTGTATTCTTGTGATGGCTACTGTTTCCAGAGTGTGCACAGATACTTTGGAGGTGGTATAGAAAACCAGATTCAGATTGATGACTAGTTCACCCCATGTGTGTGTTTGAGCAACAATTGTAGCAATGTAGGTCTTGTGATCTAGAGGCCCAATTATTTACCGTATATACTCGAGTATAAGCCGACCCGAATATAAGCCGAGGCGCCTAATTTTACCACAAAAAAAATGGGAAAACGTATTGACTCAAGTAGAAGCCTAGGGTGTCCATGTGCATGCCTCACTGTGCCTCACTTTGCCTCACTGTGTCCATGTGCTTGCCTCACTGTGTCCATGCCTCACTGTGCCAATGCCTCACTGTGCCAATGCCTCACTGCGCCCATAACTAGACTGATGTTTAACAAGGGAGTCTATGAAAGGAATGCCTGTAGGTCCCCCAGACAACAAACGTTGCACACTTGTAGAGGAGAAATGGGGCTACATGTGTGCCAATTTCCGGGTCCAGGGAACCTACGACCGGCCAGTACTGGGTCTCCAAATTCACTGGAGAAATTACCATTTAACATGGAAGTCTATGGAAGGGGTGCCCGGCTTTGAAAAATTGGTGTTCCCCGGCCGTAGGTCCCCCAGGCAACAAACTTTGCACAGTTGTAGAGAAAGAGAGGGGCTACATGTGTGCTAAGTCGGTACTGGGCCCCCAAAATTTCGGAAGATCAGGCACAAAAATTTGACTCGAGTATAAGTCGAGGGGTGCATTTTCAGCACAAAAAAATTTGCTGAAAAACTTGGCTTATACTCGAGTATATACAGTAATTGAAGGAATGTAACCCTGAACTCCAGTCACTGCAATGGAAGGCCTGTAAGCCTGATCTCCAGTCACTTTAATGGATGGCATGTATGAGGTGTGTGATAATTTAATTCCCACAATGAACTGTAAGGAAAAAAAATGTTTGTGCTGGTGCTATGTTGTGGTGGAGAATCCATTTGTCAGCCTAGAGTTCCATTTTTTTCCTCTGAACAGATTCCCATAACCTTTTCAGAATTTCCAAGTAACAATGTTTGTTGACCGTAGTCTATGTATTTGTAGGGAACTATCCCCTTTTGATCAAAAAAACACACCAGCATGGAGCGTATGAGGGTTCGCACTCACTCCACATTCTTGTGTCATCGTGGACATCTTTACGCTCCTCCTCAAACAGCCTATGCCATTCAAAAACCTTTGCTTTCTTAATGGAATGTTTACCATAAGCCTGTTGTAACACAGCTAAAGTTTCACTCACATGTTTGCCAATTTTCATCACCAATTTGATGTTAATCCGCTGCTCCAGATTCCTATCACTCATTTTCTGCCAACAACAAAACGCACATATGTGTTGTTTCTACTACTACTCTATAAAGACTGAGTCAACTGGTCTGCTACGCAGGCGAGGGCAAGTTAAAACATGTCAGAACAAGCTCAAGTGCGAATAGCTGTGTGACTCACCAACATAGTGGTATGTCACCCCTCGTAAGCCTGATGGTAGGCCTGTGAGCGTGAACTTCAGTGCCTTCAATGGAAGACCTGTAAGTCTAAAGGAAGGCATGTAAGCCTAAATTTCAGTAACTTCAATAGAAGGCCTATGAGCTTGAACTCCAGTCACTTCAATTGAAGGCCTAAGAGCCTGAATAGACAAATGAGATGGCAGCACTTCCAACATTAAAACTCCATCTTAATTGAATTTTTTTTAAAAACAAGGATGATTCATGCACAAACAGCTTTAGGAACAACAGCAAATGCATTTCACACTACTGTGCTTAATCATTGCTCCTAAGAGCCTGAATGCCAGTCACTTCAATTAAAGGCCTGAGAGCCTAAAGTAAGGCATGTGGGGCCAAATCCACAAAAGAGATACTCCGGCGTAAGCCGTCGTATCTCTGGTTCTAACTTTGGAACTGATCCTCAGAAGCAGTTTTCCTAAGTTAAGCAGAAGATCCGACATCTGTAAGGGACTTACACTGCCGGATCTTAGGATGCAGTACCGCATCCGCCACTGGGGGCATTTCGAGTCGAAATGCCTCTTCTGGTATGCAAATTAGCACTTAGGGCGATCCTCAAAGCTTTTGTGCTTCGTTTTTTCGCCGTAAGTTTTAGTTTGCCAGGTGTAAAACTAGGGCTGCTTTTACAAAGTGTAAAGTTAGTCACACCTTGTAAAGGCCCATTCAAGCGACGGCATTTGGTATGCATTCCCGAGGGAGAACTCCACGGCAATTTGTAAAATCCAAACCGGCATGGGTTCCCCCCCAGGAGCATACCAGGCCCTTAGGTCTGTTATGGGTTGTAAGGAGACCCCCCCTCCGCCGAAAAATCGACATAGGGGGTCCCCCTACAATCCATACCAGACCCGTATCCAAAGCACGCTACCTGGCCGGTCAGGAATGGGAGTGGGGACGAGCGAGCGCCCCCCCCCTCCTGAGCCGTGCCAGGCCGCATGCCCTCAACATGGGGGGGTTGGGTGCTCTGGGGCAGGGGGGCGCACTGCGGGCCCCCCCACCCCAGAGCACCCTGTCCCCATGTTGATGAGGACAGGACCTCTTCCCGACAACCCTTGCCGTTGGTTGTCGGGGTCTGCGGGCGGGGGCTTATCGGAATCTGGGAGTCCCCTCTAATAAGGGGGCCCCCAGATACCGGCCCCCCACCCTAAGTGAATGGATATGGGGTACATCGTACCCCTACCCATTCACCTGGAGGCAAAAAGTAAAAGTTATTAAACACACAACACAAGGGTTTTTTAAATAATTTATTATTCTGCTCAGGATGCCCCCCCTGTCTTCTTTATTAGCTCTATTACCAGGGGGGGCTTCTTCTTCCACTCTCCGGGGGTCTTCTTCCACTCTCCGGGGGGGGTTTCTTCTTCCGCTCTCCGGGGGGGGGCTTCTCCGCTCTCCGGGGGTCTTCTTCTCTCTTCGCCGCTCTCCGCTGTTGACTCGGCGAACCCCGGTTCTTCTCCAGCTGTCCGGTGCCTTCTTCTTCAGCGCTGGCTGCCTGCTATCTTTGTGTGTTAGCTCAATTTCTAACAGGCAGCCGGCGCGGTCTTCTGTGACGTCAGGTTCTTCTCTTCTGTTCTTCTCCCCTCTTCCGATGTTGACTCGTCGCCTCTTGTCACTGCAATGATGGAAGCGCGCCTTGCATCCCATTTATATAGGCATCACCGTCCCATCATGCTCTGGCAGGTACCCACGTGGTGGGTGCCTACCCACGTGCACCCCCCACGTGGGTACCTACCGGAGCATGATGGGACGGTGATGCCTATATAAATGGGATGCAAGGCGCGCTTCCATCCTTGCAGTGACAAGAGGCGACGAGGCAACATCGGAAGAGGGGAGAAGAACAGAAGAGAAGAACCTGACGTCACAGAAGACCGCGATGGCTGCCTGCTAGAAATTGAGCTAACACACAAAGATAGCAGGCAGCCAGCGCTGAAGAAGAAGGCACCGGACATCTGCAGAAGAACCGGGGTTCGCCGAGTCAACAGCGGAAGAGGGGAGAAGATAGAAGAAGACCCCCGGAGAGCGGAGAAGCTCCCCCCCGGAGAGTGGAAGAAGAAGCCCCCCCTGGTAATAGAGCTAATAAAGAAGACAGGGGGGGCCTCCGGAGCAGAATAATAAATTATTTTAAAAACCCTTGTGTTGTGTGTTTACTAACTTTTACTTTTTGCCTCCAGGTGAATGGATAGGGGTACGATGTAGCCCATATCCATTCACTTAGGGTGGGGGGCCGGTATCTGGGGACCCCCTTATTAAAGGGGACTCCCAGATTCCGATAAGCCCCCCGCCCGCAGACCCCGACAACCAACGGCAAGGGTTGTCGGGAAGAGGTCCTGTCCTCATCAACATGGGGACAGGGTGCTCTGGGGTGGGGGGGCCCGCAGTGCGCCCCCCTGCCCCAGAGCACCCAACCCCCCCATGTTGAGGGCATGCGGCCTGGCACGGCTCAGGAGGGGGGGGGCGCTCGCTCGTACCCACTCCCTTCCTGACCGGCCGGGTAGCGTGCTTTGGATACGGGTCTGGTATGGATTGTAGGGGGACCCCCTACGTCGATTTTTCGGCGTGGGGGGGTCTCCTTACAACCCATACCAGACCTAAGGGCCTGGTATGCTCCCGGGGGGGGAACCCATGCCGGTTTTTTCTTTGAAAATTGGCATGGAGTTCTCCCTCAGGAATGCATGCTGAGCGACGTTATCATTTTTTTGTATAATTATTTGTTTTCCCGGCGCGTATATTTTTTTCACCCGTCGCAA
The DNA here is from genome assembly GCF_905171775.1 of Rana temporaria. Lineage (NCBI taxonomy): Eukaryota > Metazoa > Chordata > Amphibia > Anura > Ranidae > Rana > Rana temporaria. The sequence continues at coordinate 158,202,257 of NC_053489.1, read as the reverse complement.
CTTTAGTGTCCCGTCGCAATCCACAAAGCCGCCCGGCGTCAATTACGTTCGCGCGCTGCACGTCGGGAAAATGACGTCACACGCATGCGCAGTACGGCCGGCGCGGGAGCGCGCCTCATTTAAATTATAAACGCCCCCTGGAGAGGAGGACTGCCTTACGACGGCGGCACTTAAGTTACACGGCCTGAAATTTCTGATGATTCTGATCTACAATCTTTTCAGTGGAAGTCCTATGAGCCTGAACACCATTCACTTCACTGGAAGGCCTGTAAGTCTGATGGCAGGCCTGTAAACTTGAACTCAAGTCACTTCAATGGGGGGGGGATACAACCTCTAATGGACAAAATTAAACCAAACAAAGATGCTTTATCCTGTGTCAGAACAAAGGTTAAAGGATCACTAAAGATATATATATATATATATATATATATATATTTTTTTAAATAACAAACATGTTATACTTACCTCCACTGTGCAGCTCGTTTTGCACAGAGTGGCCCCTAACCTGGTCTTCTGGGGTTCCTCGGAGGCTGTCTCGGCTCCCCCCGCAAGGACTCAACATCTTCATGCAAGCGTGCTCGCATGGTGTTGAGTTCTTGCAGGTGCGCTCCCGTGATAGCAGCTCACTGTATCACTCGGCCACGCTCCCCGTCACGTTGCATCATTGGATGTGATTGACAGCAGGTCAAGCCAATGGCTGCACTGCTTTTAATCCATCCACTGTAACCAATCAACGGCCAGGCTGAGCGACGAAGAGGATGTCCGGGGGGAGTGCGGGACTTTCGAGGGGTCAGGTAAGTAAAACGGGGGGGGGGACGGTATTGTCGGATGTTTTTTCACGTTAATGCATAGAATGGGGAAAAATTACCTTTACAACCCCATTAAAAACGATTTTGTGCCACAAAAATGAATGTTTCAGCTGGTTCAGTTTTTGAGATATTGGAATTCAAATTCAGATTATGTAACATCAAGCCCCGCCTACTTTGCACCCAATGTTATTAAAATTTAAAAACAAAAATAGCATTCGTTTGCACTGCATCTGTGCGGATTTGTTCTCCAAAAGTACATAATGTGCTGGTTTGGTTTCAGAGATATTGCGCATTATAGTTGATGAAACCTCTCCCACTTTGCACCACATGTTATCACATTTTAAAAACAATTATACAATACATTGTTTTTGCTGCGTTTGTGCTGATTTATACCACAAAAACAAACTTTCTGTTTGTTCGGTTTTTGAGATATTGGAGATTCAACGTCAGATTATTTAACCTAAAGCCCTGCCCACTTTTCACTATGTTATTATATTTCAAAAACAAATATAACAATATAACTTGATGGACTTTATGCTGCATTGGCAGTAAATATAAGCATGTTGGTATAGTATATTTTTTCATATAGCACTCTCATTTTGTATCAGAAAGCATGATTATGCTTTTATAATCACAGACATTTATACTTTTATAATCACACACGTACGTTGGACTTGATGGACTTGTGTCTTTTTTCAACCTCACCTACTATGTAACTATGCAAGGTATGTATTCCTAACTTAAAACACAAGTCTCATAATGGCAGGGCTCCATTGTTAGCCCCAAGTGCCGGGACCGATCTGATCCCGAGCGCCGCCGAATGTGGCCGAGTCTTGCCGAGTGCCATAGCAGGTCCCGCCTTCTGGGGCTTGCGCAACGCCTATGATGGACGTCCCACTGGTCAAAGGTGCTGCAGGCAACAGAAGGCGGGAATTACAATGTGGCCGCCGCGTCACATCCCCGCTCGGCACTCGGGCGGGCAGCTTTCCTCAGGCTCTCCTCCAGGCTCCTCGTGTCTCCTACCCTCCAGGCTCCTCGGCTCTCCTCCCCTCCAGGCTCCTCGGCTCTCCTCTCCTCCTCCTCTCCTCCTCTGACGGAATGACTGACTGCCTGGCCTGCCTGTGCCTCCTGTGACACCACTGAGCTGAGGTAGGTCAGACAGTGTAATGTGTATGTAAAAGTCAAGGGGCCAGATTCTCAAAAGAATTACGCCGGTGTATCTACAGATACACCGGCGTAATTCGAAAATCCTGCCGGCGTATCATTGTTTTGTATTCTCAAAACAAGATACGCCAGAATTAGGCTAGGATCCGACTGGTGTAAGTCACTTACACCGTCGGATCCTAAATGCAATACTACGCTGGGCGCTAGGTGGCTTTTACGTTGATTTCAGCGTCGCGTATGCAAATGAGCCGAATACGCCGATTCCCGAAAGTTTTTGTGCCGCTTCGCCGTAGTTGGTCGTTTCCGTAAGTGTAAGGTTACCCCTGCTATTTGAGGTCCGCCGTATGCCATGTTAAGTATGGCTGTCGGGACAGCGTTTGGTTTTTCCGTTGTTTACGTTGTTTACTTAACTTGTCACGAATAGGGCTGTGTGTTAATTATGTTCACGTCGAAACCAATGTATTAGTGGCGTACTACGGAGCATGCGCACTGGGCTACGTTTAAGGCCGGCGCATGCGCAGTACGTTTGGCACGGGGGCGCGCTTAATTTAAATACAAGCCGCCCCCTTTAAATTACGCAGGGATACGCCGGGCCATTTACACCACGCCACCGCAAATTACGGAGCAAGTGCTTTGAGAATACGGAACTTGCTCCACTAAGTTGCGGCGGCGTAGTGTAAATAGCTTATGCTACGCTACGCCGGAATCTACGTGAATCCGGCCCAGTGTATGTAGGTCAGTGTATATAGGTCACTACCATCAGTGTAGGTAGGTCAGTGTATATAGGTAACGACTGTCAGCGTAGGTAGGTCAGTGTATATAGATCACTACCTTCAGTGTAGGTAGGTCAGTGTAGGTAGGTCAGTTTAGGTAGGTCAGTGTATGTCAGGTCAGTGTATGTCAGGTCAGTGTAGGTAGGTCAGTGTATGTCAGGTCAGTGTATGTCAGGTAGGTCAGTGTATGTAGGTCAGGTAGGTCAGTGTATGTAGGTCACTACAGTCAGTGTTTGTAGGTCAGTGTAGGTAGGTCACTACCGTCAGTGTATGTAGGTCAGGTAGGTCACGTGCCAGCCAAAAAAAAAAACTGCGTCACATACACCACCCCCCAGTTTCCGGCCTTGGACTTTGGGCTGAAGCCCCTGGTCTTTTTGTCACCTAGCAACGCCCCTGGCCCCACCTATAACTGACCTTTGCAGCAAGCAGCACATGAAAAGGTGGTGTCAAACAAAACCAAAAAAAATTCCCAGCTCAACTTACCAACCAGCCTGCAACCAACCAAATCATCCTCTCTAACAGTGTGCGTTAAAAACAGGGGTTTAGATTGCACACATTTGCAAATATAAGACTGACTTGCAGAGCCACTTCAAGTATTATCTGCAGTCCTAAGTATACGTTTCGAGAGCCTCCATAGTAGAATCACATGCATTATAATGGATAGGTAGAGGGCAGGTGAGCCTGAAGGGAGCCCACCCCTCCCTAAAGGCACAGGGGCACACTGGGCACCCAGCATATAGCACAATTGCAGCAAAGGTGTCCAGTGCGTCCCCTCACCAGTATTCCAACAGTACCTATACCTGGCCTTTGCAGCAAGGAGCACATGGAAGGGCAACACATGTCAAGCAAAACCAAAGAAAATTCCCAGCTCAACTTACTGACCAGCTTACAACCAATCAAATTATCCCATCTAACAGTATGCGTTAAAAACAGGGGTTTAAGGAAGAACCCACACAAATTTAGACAAAGGCACTTCTGAAAATATTTGAACAGCTTTCATCAGGGTGACCACCGAATAGAATTTTGGTCACATGATCAGAATTAGAAGGATCCTAGAGGAACACTTTCTGCCCTTCTTTTACTCTTTATTTATCAATACCAGCTAGACTGTTAACATAGCTCCACGATAACACAATATAAGCCTGCTTTCACTGGTTCAAACAAGCATATCTACAGAAAAATGAGTAAATGACATCTGAAAGGAAGAAACATGGCTGAAGGGCTGCTATTCACATGTTGTATAACCATAAAGAACTTTGAATGTCACCTCCATGGCTCGTGTACCTAAACAGTGGCAGCGACACAATATACGCAGTGTCTTGGGTGGCTAATAAAAGATTGTGCATTCATTGAAGATTGCCAGCGGCACTTCATATAATAATAAAATGCATTGTGCTAAATACTGTGCTTCATTTGTTGGGGTATTGGCTCCGATTGAACATTTAGGACTCAATAATCTCATTGGCACAGTAGCACTGACTATTTGGACACAGCAAATGACTGCAAAACTAGCCAAGCCAAACAAAATACATCCAGAAATAATATGTGTTGGATAAAATCTGTATTTAAGTTCTTTTTGCAAAACAAACATTTGAAGAGAAACTTAATTTTTTTTAACATTAGATTGAGGCTAATTACGGGAAGCATAATCGGGTGTTTTTTTTAAATCAATGCAGTAAATACCGTTTTAGATATAGATGTTCTCTGTGGCTTCCGGGTATGATCTTCGGGACTGGGCGTTTCTATTTGATTGACAGCCTGCCGACGGTCGCATACAGCGCGTCACGAGTTGCCGAACGTCGGTGCTGCTCTATACGGCGCCTGCGCACCGACTTTCGGCTACTTTCGGAAACTCGTGACACGCTGTATGCGACGGTCGGAAGGCTGTCAATCAAATAGGAATGCCCAGTCCCGCAGCCCATACCCGGAAGCCATGGAGACCATCTATCTCTAAAACGGTAAGTACTGCATTGATTTAAAAAAAAAACACCAGATTGTGCTTACCAAAATTAGCCTCAATCTAATGTTAAACATTTATTTTTTGGGTGAACCTCCACTTTAAGTGAAGATATACTGTATGTCTAATCAAATAATAGCAATTTTTAGAGATCATCTGAACATCTAATTGTTACTTATTTATTTCTTTAAGTTTCAACCTTATGGTATAAAATGAAATATGTAAATAAAATACAAGAGGAAAATTGCAATTTATCATAACAGGAACTAACAGCCTCAGATGCTTACAGTGAGGTTAGTACAAATCACAAAAGTTAGTTCACAGCTGCAATTTAGAAAGACTTCTTTATCTGTTTAATGCAGGATTTTTCTAAATGGTTTTCTGCATATATTATTTAGAGAAGTCCACTAAACACTTATCTTATCATATTGCATCAGAAACATTTTGTAGGAATTACCTTGTCTTCATAAATAGTACACTTAAAGTGGTTCGAAAGGCGCAAGGTTTTCTTACCTTAATACATTGTATGCATTAAGGTAAAAAAAACTTCTGGGTGCAGCTCCCCACAGCCCCCCTTATACTTACCTGTGCCCCATCTTGATCCAGCAATGTGCAAGTGAGTAGCTGCTCTCTGAAGTCTCTCTCTCCTTATTGGTTAACACAGCAGAGGAAGACATTGGGCCAGATTCACATAGAGATACGACGGTGTATTTCCTGATACACCGTCGTATCTCTGAGTTGTGCCGGTCGTATCAATGCGACTGATTCATAGAATCAGTTACGCGTAGATATCCCTAAGATCCGACAGGTGTAACTGTGTTACACCGTCGGATCTTAGGCTGCAATTCCAGGCCGGCCGCTAGGTAGCGCTTACCTATCTTTTACGCGACGATTATGCTAATGAGCAGTTACGCCGATTCCGAAACGAACGACCACCCGGCGCTTTTTTTTACGTAATTTGCGTTAGGCTTTTTCCGGCGTATAGTTACCCCTGGGTCTATGAGGCGCAGCCAATGTTAAGTATGGCCGTCGTTTCCGCGTCAAATTTTTTAATTTTACGTCGTTTGTGTAAGTCAATTCACAAAAGCGCTGGACGCAAGTTACTCTCACGCCGAAACCAATGACGTCCTAGCGACGTCATTGGGAGCAATGCACGCCGGGAAAATTTGCGGGGACGCGCCTGATTTAAATACTACACTCCCCCTAGCCGCGGAATTTGAATTCCGCCGGGGGATTTACGATACGCCGCCGCAAGTTTTGAGGTAAGTGCTTTGTGAATTACCCACTTGCCTCAAAAACTTGCGGCGGCGGATCTTAAATCACATAGGTTACGCGGATCTAAAGATCCGCTAACCTATGTGAATCTGGCCCATTGGCTCCTGCTGCTGTCAAACACAGCCAGTGAGGCAATGAGAAGAGAGGGGGCGGGGGCAAAGCCATGCTCTGTGTGTGCATGAGCAATGTTTATTGACAGAGCGTGGCTGGGGAGCGAGCCTGCTCAAGTGCCCCCATAGCAAAAGGCTTGATACGGAGGCACTTAGCAGGGGGGAGGAGCTAGGACCACCAGCAGGGGACCCAAAAGAAAAAGGATTGGGGCTGCCCTGTGCAAATTATAATTTTATAATTCAGCTTACTAGTCCTTGGATGCAATGACTACCTCCGTTTTTCAGAATTGTTTTACTGTGTTTCCAATAGTTCAATCCAATACTTTTGACAATATAGTGTATTTTTCGTGAGAATGATGCCACTTCTGGTGTGGTGTAAATTAAAGTGAGCTTATTTTTAAAAGAACAACGTGCATTAAGTATTATAGATGCATGTTGGGCAAAATCTACAGAAGCCACATTTCTTCTTTGACAGGTTTCATTTCCCGTTACAGGATGACAACTCGATAGAAAGTAAACCTGCATTCATACCTGAGCAGAATGTACTTCCAGGTGATTTTGAACACATTTTTCAGGCAATTTACAAGCTTTATGCAGTTATCAAGTTTCAAGTTTTGGTTGCTTGTTTCCTGGGAGAGAAGAGAAGAGCAATTCTAGAGAAGGAATTGTTCAAGCTTGAAAACGTACATATTATGGCCCAGATTCTCAAAGGAGATACGACGGTGTATCTCCAGATACGCCGTCGTATATCTGAGTCTGAGCGGTCGTATCTATGTGCCTGATTCTTAGAATCAGTTACGCATAGATTTCTATTAGATCCGACTGGCGTAAGTCTCTTACGCCGTCGGATCTTAACTGCATATTTACGCTGGTCGCTAGGGGCGTGTACGCTGATTTACGCCTAGAAATATGTAAATCAGCTAGATACGCGAATTCGCCAACGTACGCCCGGCCGACGCAGTACAGATACGCCGTTTACGTTAGGCTTTTCCCGGCGTAAAGTTACCCCTGCTATATGAGGCGTACCAATGTTAAGTATGGACGTCGTTCCCGCGTCGAATTTTGAAAATTTTACGTCGTTTGCGCAAGTCGTCCGTGAATGGGGCTGGACGTCATTTATGTTCACGACAAAACCAATGCGCCCTTGCGACGTACTTTGGAGCAATGCACACTGGGATATTCCACGGACGGCGCATGCGCCGTTCGTGAAAAACATCAATCACATCGGGTCATAAGTTATTTACATAAAACACGCCCCCCCTGTTCCACATTTGAATAAGGCGGGCTTACGCCGGCCTATTTACGCTACGCGGCCGCAACTTACGGAGCAAGTGCTTTGAGAATACAGCACTTTCCCGTCTAAGTTGCGGAGGCGTAGCGTAAATAGGATACGCCGGAACAAAGATACGCCGATCTACGAGAATCTGGCCCTATGTGTTTACAGGCACTATTGAGGTCCATTGGGCCAGCTAAACACTCTTCTACTTTTTTGAGCATAGGACATAGCGATGGAGGGAAGGGGCGACTGGGTGACAAATATGTATAGGGAAAATCAGAAACAATGGGATTCTGTGTGTTGTCCAATCAGGGGTGCTGAAACAAACCACCCAGTCAGGTATAAAAAAATCTATTCAAAGCTGTCCCTGTAAAAGAAGAACGTAAATGCTCACCATGTCCTGTAGTAACAAAGAGGTCAGCAGGTGGACACCACTGCACACAGCCAGGGACACAGAAGTTCTACAGTCCCAGAGGTGTCCTATTTTCTGCCTCACAGGAAGATTGGGCATGATGAAAGCAGTGTTTGGCCATGTGTGTGGCAGGATAGGTGAGTATTTACGTACTTCGTCTGACTGTGAATTTGTGAATTTTTTCTTTGACTTGACAGGATCTCATTAATGCACAATAAATTCAAATACAAAGAGCAGACACAGGTAACCAGGTAAACAGACCTTTATTTTATAGCCTTATGCAGAAAAAAAACACTGATATTTTTTTATTGTTTTTTTTTATGCCTCTGATAGTGAGAAAAAATTCCTGCGCTAGTGGACCACTCATATGAGTAAAATTATTAAGTCAAATAGATCAAAGTGAGGGCAGCAGCAATCAAAAATACTCCACATAACAATATAAATAAAACAGTAGGTAAAAAATGTATGTGCTATCCATAAATCATACAGTGAATATTACATCAGCTAATCACTATAAACCATTTCATCAAAGTGCAATAAAGTTCAAACATAATTCATAACTTTTTTTCTCATAACATAATAAAAGTATTGGGCCAGATCCACAAAAACCTGGCGTAACTTAAAAAATCCCATTTAAGTTACACTGCCTTAAAGTTTCTACCTAAGTGCCCGATCCACAAAGCACTTATCTCGAAATTTCAGGCTGTGTAACTAAAATTCCGCCGGCGCAAGGCGTTCCTATTCAAATGGGGCGAGTCCCATTTAAATGAGGCGCGCTCCCGCGCCGGCCGTACTGCGCATGCGCGAATTTACGTTACGCCGAGTTTTGAGGATCGCGACGGCTTAAAAAAGTTGAGTCGGAAAAAAAAATAAAAAATGACAGCGTCGCTCGGCATGCATTCCTGAGGGAGAACTCCATGCCAATTTTCAAAGAAAAAACCGGCATGGGTTCCCCCCCCAGGAGCATACCAGGCCCTTAGGTCTGGTATGGGTTGTAAGGGGACCCCCCTACGCCGAAAAATCGACGTAGGGGGTCCCCCTACAATCCATACCAGACCCGTATCCAAAGCACGCTACCCGGCCGGTCAGGAAGGGAGTGGGGACGAGCGAGCGCCCCCCCCCCTCCTGAGCCGTGCCAGGCCGCATGCCCTCAACATGGGGGGGTTGGGTGCTCTGGGGCAGGGGGGCGCACTACGGGCCCCCCCACCTCAGAGCACCCTGTCCCCATGTTGATGAGGACAGGACCTCTTCCCGACAACCCTTGCCATTGGTTGTCGGGGTCTGCGGGCGGGGGCTTATCGGAATCTGGGAGTCCCCTCAAATAAGGGGGCCCCCAGATACCGGCCCCCCACCCTAAGTGAATGGATATGGGGTACCCCTACCCATTCACCTGTAGGCAAAAAGTTAGTTAGTAAACACACAACACAAGGCTTTTTAAAATATTTTATTATTCTGCTCCGGATGCCCCCCCTGTCTTCGTTATTAGCTCAATTAGCAGGGGGGGCTTCTTCTTCCGCTCTCCGGGGGTCTTCCACTCTCCGGGGGTCTTCCACTCTCCGGGGGTCTTCTCCGCTCTCCGGGGGGGGGCTTCTCCGGACTCCGGGGGGCTTCTTCCATCTTCTCCCCTCTTCCGCTGTTGACTCGGCGAACCCCGGTTCTTCTGCAGATGTCCGGTGCCTTCTTCTTCAGCGCTGGCTGCCTGCTATGTTTGTGTGTTAGCTCGATTTCAAACAGGCAGCCGGCGCGGTCTTCTGTGACGTCAGGGTCTTCTGTTCTTCTCCCCTCTTCCGATGTTGACTCGTCGCCTGTTGTCGCTGTAATGATGGAAGCGCGCCTTGCATCCCATTTATATAGGCATCACCGTCCCATCATGCTCCGGTAGGTACCCACGTGGTGGGTGCACGTGGGTAGGCACCCACCACGTGGGTACCTGCCGGAGCATGATGGGACGGTGATGCCTATATAAATGGGATGCAAGGCGCGCTTCCATCATTGCAGTGACAACAGGCGACGAGTCAACATCGGAAGAAGGGAGAAGAGAAGAGAAGACCCTGACGTCACGGAAGACCGCGCTGGCTGCCTGTTAGAAATTGAGCTAACACACAAACATAGCAGGCAGCCAGCGCTGAAGAAGAAGGCACCGGACAGCTGGAGAAGAACCGGGGTTCGCCGAGTCAACAGCGGAAGAGGGGAGAAGATGGAAGATGCCCCCCGGAGTCTGGAGAAGCCCCCCCCGGAGAGCGGAGAAGCCCCCCCCGGAGAGTGGAAGACCCCCGGAGAGCGGAAGAAGAAGCCCCCCCTGCTAATTGAGCTAATAACGAAGACAGGGGGGGCATCCGGAGCAGAATAATAAAATATTTTAAAAAGCCTTGTGTTGTGTGTTTACTAACTAACTTTTTGCCTACAGGTGAATGGATAGGGGTACGATGTACCCCATATCCATTCACTTAGGGTGGGGGGCCGGTATCTGGGGGCCCCCTTATTTGAGGGGACTCCCAGATTCCGATAAGCCCCCGCCCGCAGACCCCGACAACCAATGGCAAGGGTTGTCGGGAAGAGGTCCTGTCCTCATCAACATGGGGACAGGGTGCTCTGAGGTGGGGGGGCCCGTAGTGCGCCCCCCTGCCCCAGAGCACCCAACCCCCCCATGTTGAGGGCATGCGGCCTGGAACGGCTCAGGAGGGGGGGGGCGCTCGCTCGTCCCCACTCCCTTCCTGACCGGCCGGGTAGCGTGCTTTGGATACGGGTCTGGTATGGATTGTAGGGGGACCCCCTACGTCGATTTTTCGGCGTAGGGGGGTCCCCTTACAACCCATACCAGACCTAAGGGCCTGGTATGCTCCTGGGGGGGAACCCATGCCGGTTTTGTCTTTACAAATTGCCGTGGAGTTCTCCCTCGGGAATGCATACCAAATGCCGTCGCTGGAATGGGCTTTTACATGGTGTGACTAGTTTACACTTTGTAGAACCAGCCCTAATTTTACACTTGCAAAATAACACTTACGGCGAAAAAACGAAGCTGGAAAGCTTTGTGGATCGCCTTAAGTGCTAATTTGCATACTAGAAACGGCATTTCGACTCGAAATGCCCCCAGCGGCGGATGCGGTACTGCATCCTAAGATTCGGCAGTGTAATTCAATTACACATGCCGGATCTTCTGCCTAACTTTGGAAAAAGCCTTTTGAGGATCGTTTCCAAAGTTACACACAGACTGAACAGCAGTTAAGTCGGCGTATCTCTTTTGAGGATCTGGCCCATATTGTGCAAAGAGTCCTGTAAAGAAAAAGTTCTTATATATAGTACTGTATATATGTGAGTATGTGTAAATGTAGAAATAAAAAAAATATAGTGTGATCAGGAAAATCTCAACAACCAATCGGTTTATAAGATAAAGACAAAACTGCTTAAGGAAAGCAACCAATGGTCCGACTTTATAGGCAACACAGACAGGAATAGCAAAAAATATATAATTGTATTGTATTACAAAATAGTTACATAAAACAACATTAAAAAGAAAACCATACAAGATGTCAGGTATGAAAAATTTCCCCTGTGCGTCTACGCGTTTCGCCGTGAGGCTTCTTCAGGACATACAAAAGAGGAAAATAGTGGAAAATAAATTTCACTATCTCATAGTAATCCGAACCACATAGGCATAGATATATCCATATGTCGGGAACTTTACAGGTAGGGGAATTCCATGGGAAAACAGAAAAAACTTATCTACAAAGATATCACCATAGGGGAAAATTATTATTATGAGGGAATGCCTCAAATTCAATGTAGAAATACAGATTGGCTCAGAAGCAGAAATAGATTGATCAGAGGGCAATCCAGGAACAGGGCTCTAGGAAACTTATAGCCTCCACAAATGACATCAGGGTCCCAGTTCAGGATCCTGAAGATCAAAAGCTGTAATAAGCCTTGTGGGCTAATATAGCCTGCACAATATGGCAGATTGGATAGCAGCGTTTGCCCCCCGGGAGACAGCCTGTGCTGTACACAATCGGTTTATAAGGTGTATTGTTTCCCGCCGCCACAAAACAAAAATGACCACTGACCGCCACTGCTGAAAACTGCGTTTTCATCCCAAAAAAATCCCAAAGAACACTAAATTAAGTTGTTTACAGATTTTTTTTCTATATGCAAATGTGGTTGAATGAGTATAACAACCTGCACAATAAGTGAAAGGTCCTTTCAGTAGCACACAGTGCTGAATCTGTAACATATAAATAATCACTTTGCTAACCAATAATTCCCAATATTATATGTAGTTTATTAGCCTCAAGGTAGATATAGATTTTCTGAAAATGAACCATAAATCTGTTTATCCGTTGAGTTTATAGCTGTCTTTATGATTCTTTATCAGTCTAGTTGGATCATCTCTGTATATTGATTGAATGACCATGTCTGTTATGGCAGATTGTAGATAAGTCACCTGCAGAGCACAATTCAGGCCGAGTACATGACAATAACCAGAAATAATTAATGGTACAGTAGCACACTATCTCTCTTCTTTCTGCTGTCACTGTACAACAGTTAAGCTCAATAATTTAAGACTGGGGTCAGTTCTCCCTGACTCCCATTTTATGAAGACATCTGCTGTTAGAGGCATTAAATGACATGACTCCTGTGAATTTCTAATTAAACCAAGCAGAGGCAAAATTAAAGACTGACTAAAGCGAGTAGCAAGAAACATATTTTCGGTACCGGAGGCAGACTGCTGAGTTTTCTCCAACAGTTATTTTTATTTGCATGGACTAAACTGTAAATCACGGGCTAATTAGGGTTAGTGAGGCTAAGCAAGTAATCAGATCAGGGATTCTCCACACCACTGTCAAGGACATGACAACAAAACAAACGAGAGGTTTAACAAGGCGGTTTTATTTATAAGGCACCGTGGCCTACTTAATACAGAGCAAACTGAAAGCATAGACATGACTAGAACATTGTTTCAGTACATCCCACTGTAAACAGATAAGTCTTTTCAGTGATGAAATTTTTCCTGTTCTGATAACAGGCACAGTTAGGCCCCATACAGACAAGCGGACTGTCCGCTGAAATTGGTCCGCCGGACCATTTTCAGCGGACATGTCCGCCCGGAGATTTCTGTCTGATGGTTGTACACACCATCAGACAGAAATCCGCGCGGACAGACAGCGCGGTGACGTGGCCGCGCTGTCGCCGCGATGATGACGCGGCGACGTGCGCGACCCTGGAAGGTCAATGCTTCCACGCATGCGTCGAATCACTTCGACGCATGCAAGGGATGGCGGCCGATCGGACATGTCAGGTGAGTCTGTACAGACGACCGAACATGTCCGACGGACATGGTTCCAGCGGACATGTTTCTTAGCATGCTAAGAAACATTTGTCCGCTGGAAACCTGTCCGATCCGCCGGACATTTGTCCGGTGGGCCGTACAGACGACCAAACAAGTCTGCTGAAACTGGTCAGCGGACCAGTTTCAGCAGACATGTTCGGTCGTGTGTACGAGGCCTTAGAATCAAATCTCAAAGATGGATGAGTTATATTATTTGTAGACAGTGACGGGCGCCCCATAAGGGGCACAGGGGCACCGCCCCCTAATCTATGGGGGGGCGCTAATGAAGGACGCATGGATTTCAATGTATTATTTTCTTTTGAAGCACGTAATTAGAGCCTGAGGTTCTAATTGTCTTAAAAAAGGGTGGGCTGAGCCCACCCAGATGTGTGACAACAGCGAATTAATATTTGCTATTGTCTTCCTGCTTCTCCTCCCAGCCAATCCGGAAACGATTGGCTCAGAGGAAAAGCAACCGTATTGACTGGGGGGGGCACCAAAGAGGAGACACAGCTTCCCAGAACCTTGATGGGGTAAGTGCAAGGCTGACGAGTAGATGGGTGAGCGGCGGGGGGGTAGTCGCCGATCGGCCAAGCGACGTTGGGGGTTTTGACCGACTGAGTGAATTGGGGGGGTTGGGTGGTTTGTTTGCGCCCCCCCCTCCTAAAAAAAGAGCACCAGCCACCACTGTTTGCAGATTAGCCACTGGAGTGAGCAAACACCAAACCAGTTAAACACACCTCCTGTATTAGAGTGCCTATACTCTGGATGAATTAGCACAGGGGGCACCTTTGGACAGCAGCATTGTTAGTAAGGGGGGGAGTGTTAGATGTACTAGCAGATTCAAATACACTAACACATTAAGGCCAGACTCCAGCTAATACATTTTAAGCAGTTACAGCAAGTAACAGTTTTTTTCTTGTGGGATAAAAGTTTTAAAATTAATAAATAACATTTTATCATTGTAAGCACCCTTGCAAGTGTTAATTAGTTTGTCTTATCTCTGTAACTGATACCGTCTTCAAGAGATCTTATTCTTTTAAACAACAACAGATGTATTGGCTGAATAACCAGGTCATAATAGAAGAAATAAAGCCTAAAAAAAGAAACCTATTGCAGCTACCAACAAGAATTGTTAAGCTGCAATATAATAAATGTTTAAGCTTGAGTTGGGTTTAATATGACTTTAATGTATTGATATTGGTGTAAATAATTTGGTTCCCCGGCAGAGAACCACAAAGAATCTCCATGGTCTTCTTGACTTATAATGCAATGTAAAAAAAATTGAAATTGAAGTGCCAAACCACTGCTAAGTGGTCCAGTTCACGTCTAGTCTATTCACATTGGCCCGGATTCAGAAAGAGATACGACGGCGTATCTCCTGATACGCCGTCGTATCTGAGTGCGCTCGGTCGTATCTATGCGCCTGATTCAGAGAATCAGTTACGCATAGATATCCCTAAGATCCGACAGGTGTAAGGCCTCGTACACACGGCCGAGGAACTCGACGTGCCAAACACATCGAGTTCCTCGGCCAGTTCAGCACTGAAGCCGCCGAGGAGCTCGGCGGGGAGAGAGCTCCCATAGAACAACGAGGAAATAGAGAACATGTTCTCTATTTCCTCGCCGAGCTCCTCGTCGGCTTCCTCGGCCGAAAGTGTACACACGGCCGGGTTTCTCGGCAGAATTCAGCCAGAAACTCGGTCGGAAGCTGAATTCTGCCGAGGAAACTGGTCGTGTGTACGGGGCCTAAGTGTCTTACACAGTCGTATCTTAGGCTGCAATTTCAGGCTGGCCGCTAGGTGGCGCTTCCGTATTTTTAAGCAAGGAATATGCAAATTAGTTTTTTCGCCGATTCAGAAACGAACGACCGCCCGGTGCTTTTTTTTACGTCGTTTGCGTTCGGCCTTTTCCGGCGTATACTGTAGTTACCCCTGCTATATGAGGCGTAGCTAATGTTTAGTATGGCCGTCGTTCCCGCGCCGAGTTTTGAAATTTTTACATCGTTTGCGTAAGTCGTTTGTGAATAGGGCTGGACGTAATTTACGTTCACGTCGAAAGCAATGACGTTTTGCGGCGGATTTTCGAGCATGCGCACTGGGATTTTTTCACGAACGGCGCATGCGCCGTTAAAAAAAAACGTAAAATACGCGGGGTCAAAGCAAATTTAAATAAAACACGCCCCCAACTTCCCCATTTGAATTAGGCGGGCTTACGCCGGCCCACATACGTTACGCCGCCATAATTTAGGGCGCAAGTTCTTTCTGAATAAGGAACTTGCCCCTAAAGTTACAGCGGTGTAACGTATCTAGGATACGTTACGCCGGCCGGACAGATACGCTCAGGTATCTGAATCCCGCCCATTGTTTCCAATCATACCCCGATGAAGGGAGTGTTTTTGGACCACCAAAACATGTTGGCTTCTTTTTAGGAAATGTCTCTGGACCCGTTAGCAGTGGTGTGGCACTTCAGTTTCCATTTCTGTTTTTGCGTTATACATCTCTTCTGAAAGTGGCCGTGTTTGTAGGGTAAAAAGTTTAAGAGAAAAGAAATGTATACAAGAGAAAATTAAATACAGCACTCAACTGTCTACCAGACAACTCTTTAAAGCGGATCTCCACTCTAAAGTGGAGTCCCGCTGATCGGAACCCTCCCCCCCTCCGGTGTCACATTTGACACCTTTCAGGGGGGAGGGGGGTGCAGATACCTGTCTACAGACAGGTATCTGCACCCACTTCCGGCCCTACGATACGGGCAAAGGACGGGTTTTTTCCTTCCTTCCCGTCCGTCCCCCGTTGTATGCTGGGAACACTCGGCTCCCAGCACACAGCGGGAGCCAATCGGCGGGCGCAGCGCGACTCGCGCATGCGCCGTAGGGAACCGGGCAGTGAAGCCGGAGCGCTTCACTTCCTGGTTCCCTCACCGAGGATGGAGGGGGGAGCAGCAGGGTGACGAGCGATCGGCTCGTCATCTGCTGCGATCGCCGCTGGACTCCAGGACAGGTAAGTGTCCTTATATTAAAAGTCAGCAGCTGCAGTATTTGTAGCTGCTGGCTTTTAATATATTTTTCCCGTGGCACATCCGCTTTAAGTCTTTTTTTCTATTGCAGAGCTAAAGTTGCCATTTTTCTGACAGTGCCAGGTGTGTCAGATAGTGTGTCCCCCCCAGACAAACAGTTTTGGTGTAGCAGCCGGCAGGAGGAACCGAAAAGCACAGCCGGGCTGATCTGACAGACCCAAAATTGTTGGATAGCAGCAAGGATGACAGCTCTACAACAAAGGGAAGATTTGTTCAACTTCTTGAACAGGATGCTTCCCTTTCAGACTTCTTTTTATCCTATGTTTGGGGAAACTTTTTTTCCCAAGCAGTGGGGCTGTGCCCGTACTGCACAGGTCAATTGCTCGTTTTGTTTAGGGGTGAGCAGAAAGCTTACACTCACCCTCAGAAAATAATGCTCCCCCATGGTCCAGCTCTGGGTGAAAAAATGTCAGGAACAATCCACCACACAAGACCACTAGACTGAGGGGGCAGGAGCCACAGGGACCGGTCTTGCGCTAAGAGGATCATGTAAGTATATCTCTGCTCTCCTCAACCCTAGAAAAATTAAGCATTTTTTTTTTTTAAGTGTACTCGAGAGAGGAGCCGGACTGCAGGAGTTGGGAGTAGGCAGGCCTCCCCCAGAGGCAATCTGCCACCTTTCTCCATGCCCCGGGTGGCAATGGCGGGTGTGTGAGGGGGTCCTCCCACACAGCCCGCCCTACCTGCTCCGCTTTGAAGCCCAACGGGGCAGAGGGACTCCCTATAAGGGAGTGAGAGGATCTAGCCCACTCAACCAGCCCCGTTTTTTGTGGGAGGGGGTGGGCGTACTAAGCACAGGCTTACCTCGCATATCACACCCACCGGGAGCCGGGCTGAGACCACCAAGCTCAATTTACATGTAGCCGAGACCGGGATCCGAACCCCTAGCTGCAGAGGTGAATGGCTTGTCAGCGCAGTGCCAATCGCATTGAGCCACCGCAGCTCCCTTAAAAATTAAGCAGTTAACCCATGCGGTGTAGGCACAGCCCCACTTCATGGAAACTGTTTTTTTTGCCCAGAGTTGGACTTTAACATCTGTTGAGCTAAGGCACCTGCCAGTTTGGATGTGCCATGTATTCAGTGAGTTGGCCAGCTCATAGGCTTGAATTGTAAGTAAAAGTAGTGGAGTCAAGCAAATGTGAAACACTGAAAATCTGCCAGCCGACCCTGCATATGTAATGATCAAATATGACATTAGCAGTGTCAGATAATCAGCCCTTACCATTCTGCACACTGCTATCAATCAATAACGGTAGGCTTCATCACAGGAGGAGAGAGCACAGTGTTAAAGTGGTGCTAAATATTTTGATTTTTTTTTTTGCATGAATGCACTCTACCCAACCAGAGAAACACTCCCCAGTCCATTATTTAAAGCATTTTTGTTTGCAAACACCTAATATTTGTATCCCCCAATGCCTCAAAGCTGTGGTCATCAACCCTGTCCTTAGGGCCCACTAACGGGCCAGAATTTATGTATTACCTTGGGGAGATGCAGACTAGAATACTGCAATCACTGAGCAGCAAATGATATCACCTGTGATCTTGCAAACCTGGCTTGTTAGTGGGCCCTGAGGACAGGGTGATGACCATAGGTGTGCGCACAGGGTGTGCCAGGTGTGCCTGCGCACACCCTAAGCTGGGCAAATTCCCCCTGCTGCTTGGCTGCAGAGAAAGGGGGAATTTGTCTGTCCTCAATCCCTTTCTCTGCCTTAAAATTAGACATCAGGGGTCTGTTTAGACCCCTGATATTTCACCAATGTCCCCCAATGGGGCTCCTAAAAAAAATGGTAAAAAACAATAAAAAAAAATATTGTAAGAAATAATAAAACTGTAACAAAGTCATAATAAAGAAAAAAAACTACTGACACCCATCTCTGTCCTTCTGATACCGTGCCCTGCTCTACTGTCACAAACATCTGCCCTACTGACATCGTCCACTTCTCTACCGACACTGTCAATTGCTCTACTGCTACTATATATATACACACACACGCATGTGCTTTGGGGTGCACACCCTAATGCAATAGGCTGCGCACACCTATGGTGATGACCACTGCCTCAAAGCACCAGATTGCTCAGTGCAGTTTCCGCCACACTTCCAGATTGCGAAGTGTGTCAGGTGATCTCACCCTCCTTTTGACTCTGCACATGCATGCCTCATGCATCCAGGGCCGATCCACCCTATAGGCTCACTATGCAAGCCGCTTAGGGCCCCACAAAGCTGCAGAGGGTCCCCCAAATTACTAGAGGCCCCGTCTGGTGAGAAGCCATTTACGGCCCCTCACCCCGCTTCTCAACTCGCTGGCTGCATAGGAGAAGAGGTAAGAAGTCAGCACCCTGAGCTTCTCACTCTTCTTTATATTGATATAAGATGTCATTGCCGACAGCATATCACCCCCCCCCCCCCCCCCGCTTCTCAACTTTTAATCTTCAATGTGACATGTCACTGTCGGCAGCCCCCCCCAACTTTAATGTGACATGTCATTTTCGGCAGCCCCCCTGCTTCTCAATTTTAATGTGACATGTAATTTTGCTTAGGGCCCCAGGGAGGTCAGGATCGGCACTGCATGCATCAGTACTAAATGTCCCATGATCGCTTGCACCAGCTAAGTCAGCTGGTAGATGAAGTTGCTCCCTGGTGCTCCAATACAGATTCCAGCTTCAGCTGGTATAATAACCTGAATTTAGGCAAAAACCAACCTGTACAAAGCACAACTATTAATTCAGGCTGAGGCTGACTACAGCCCAGCAACACTAAATTTAGAATAGGAACACTACTGCTTATGGCAGGGTCCTAGGGTTGCCACCTTTTCTTCAAGTCAAACCCGAACACTTTAGCAGCCCACTGCAATTTTTTTTATAGTATAACCTATACATATATTTTGCTATTAAACACCATTTCTGATCATATGAAGTTAATACCAAGAGTTTCCCTTTACATCAGAGTCCTCAGAGTTCCCCTTTTACATCTGAACTTGCAGAGTTCCCTTTCACTGTGAGGGGGGACTCTGCAGACTCTGATGTAAGGGGGAACTCTGGGGGCTCTAACATAAGGGATGCTCTGGAAACCATGATCTAAGGGGGAATACTGGGAACTCTGATATACAGGAGGACTCTGATGTATGGAGAGGACTCTGATGTAAGGGGGAACACTGTGGCCTCTGGTGTAAAGGGGAACTCCAATGTAAAGGGTGCTCTGAGAACCCTGACTCACCTTTGTGTACTCAATCAGAGGCAGGAGAGAAAAATGAGAGGGGGGGAGACATTCACAGACAGGGATGGATGGTGAGCTCACTCACCCCCTGGCAGTCAGCACCTCTCATCCAGATGTATCTGAGGCTGCTGGACTTCAAATTTCCAGCCCCAACTTTCCTTTTCTGAGGCACAGCACTGAGGATTGGAGTGTGGGCAGACACAGAGGGGATGGTGTGTGCGGGGGGGGGGGGGGGGAGGGATAGGTGTAGATCGAGCCCTCTCTCAGGCAGTGTGAAAGAGACAACTGCAGCCATAAACCCTGCTGGCAAGCCATAGTCCAGGCTAAATAATGTGTCCGAGTTTCAGGCTTTCTGAAACCCGGACACATGATTCCAAACCCGAACTGTCCGGGTGAATCCTGTACAGGTGGCAACCCTACAGGGTCCCTATATGTGCACAGATTTTACTTCACTACAGAAAGAAAGGAACAACTGGTCGTAGTAGTCCATGTTTGCTGATCCAAACATTTATCCATGCAAACACATACAGCAACCTAGTTACACAGCTAGATTTGTGCCTTGAATGATTCTCAGGCCTGCAGAGGATCTGGGCTTGCTGTCAAGTAATACACTTGGTTACATTATTAATATTCAAGTTGTTTGAAAAATAATACCAGCAGGCCAAAAAAAAGCTATTTTGTTGTTATTAGGGAACATTGCCCCAGCAAACAGTAGTGTAATCGATACCCATTAGCAGAGATAACAGCTAAGTAAACAGCTATAAAACAAACTGATTTTCTGATATAATGTGTCAATGCCAGCAAAAATGTCTGCATTCAGATCAAAGTGAGAATAAACAAGGCCTGCGCTTTTCGACGATGAGTAGACTTATTTACAGTGGCCATTCATAGAGCATTGGAACTTCTTTGAGGCACCTCGAAGGCCGAGCTTTGAAACATTCACGAACAAAGCAATAACGCAACTTTTTTTTTGTCTTTTTAGTCAACTTGCCTTTTTCTTTAAACATTTGTGATTGTACAAAATGATCCTTCATCGTTTTTATTGCAAAAATGAATACAAACATGCAGCTTTTTTGGTGCATTTGACATTAAAAAAAGCATTATCTTCTCCAGAAAGAAATCCTTGCCACAATTCAAAAGTCTAGTTTTTATCCTACTGGCACCAAGTCTGGAACCACTGGAAGTCGGTAGGAAACAGTTCAGGTAGTCAGGGCCAGGGCAGAGGCAGAAGAAGCAACTGACTTTTTGCCATAAAATAGGGGCACAGCTGGGACGGGAGGCTCTTCTCTCTCTGCATTGTCCACCTGTCACCTGCACTGAGATTGCAACTTTCATTCATAAATTACCTTTAAATGCGTGAATAAAAAAAATAACAAATCACTAAAAAGAAAAAAAAAATTGCCTCTCATTAACTCTTATGCCGCGTACACACGATCGGTCGATCCGATGAGAACGGTCTGATGGACCGTTTTCATCAGACCAAACCGATCGTGTGTGGGCCCCATCGGTTATTTATCCATAGGTTAAAAAATTTGAAACTTGTTTTAAAATTAACCGATGGATACCTAAGCGATAGAAAAAAATCGATCGTTTTCTCAACAATAGATTTTTATTGAAGTTTATCATAAACAAGATAAATATAGACATACATTGTATAGCGTTGTCATACATTAAGAGACGGTAACAGACGTCTCAGGATTGTGTGCTTAAACACAAACAGGTTAAAAAAACTGATAACGGGAAGTTTTCAAAATTTCACATTACATATAGGTCGATATAGTAAGTGGACACAATCCACCCCCAGGAACCCCTAATGGGACCACTTTTGTTACCTGGAGGCAGGTTAGGGTCGCTCAGAGTGAAACCTACATAACATCAAGTTAAGGCAATCAGGGTCTAACTTGTCAATACATCACAAAGAGAAAAAACATTCATTCTAAAAAAAGTTATAGATATTAATCATAAAAACTTTGCTGAAAAAAAAAATGATCGTTTGTAGGCACGTCCATTGGTTAAAAATCCACGCATGCTCAGAATCAAGTCGACGCATGCTTGGAAGCATTGAACTTCGTTTTTTTTCAGCACGTCGTTGTGTTTTACGTCACCGCGTTCTGACACGATCGGTTTTTTAACTGATGGTGTGTAGGCACGACTGACCATCAGTCAGCTTCATCGGTTAACTGATGGAAAAATCCATCAGACCGTTCTCATCGGATGGACCGATCGTGTGTACAGGGCATTAGTGAACCCTAATTTGTATCAACTATCTCATTCCCTTTTCCCTTAGCATTTTTAGCTGATTTTTGCTATTTGTCATTTGTATGTAAGCATTTTATGTTTGTATTACTCATTTTGTGTTTGTTGTGCCACATTTAAAAATTGCTAAAAAATCATGATTCAAATGCCATTACAAAATACAATTTATAGTTGAGCTGAAAATGTGTAGTTAAAATTTTAGTTAACCCTATTTTTTTTTTAAGTCTTTTGTTTTTTTGTTTTTTTGTTTTTGTATATAAGCATCTTAAACTTAGTGTTAGTTCATTTTGTTGACAAACCATCCAAAATGATAATGCCCAGCAGCAGTCTCAGGACTTTTAGATGTCTACACAAGGGAGGCTTTTTCAGGTAAATAATATGGGCCAGATCCACAAAGAAGTTACGTCGGCGTATCTATTGATACGCCGCGTAACTTCTAGGATGCGCCGGCGTATCTTTTTTCTGTATCCAGAAAGCAAGATACGCCGGATTTTTGCTTAGATACGACTGCCGTAAGTCTCTTACGCCGCCGTATCTTAGCTGCATATTTACGCTGGCCGCTAGGTGACGCTTCCGTAGATTTACGCATAGAATATGCAAATTAGGTAGATACGCCGATTCACGAACGTACGTGCGCCCGGCGTATCTATATGCGTCATTTGCTATAGTGAGGCGTACGCAATGTTAAGTATGGACGTCGGGACAGCGTCTAATTTTCCGTCGTTTAGGTCGTTTGCGTAAATCGTTTGTGAATAGGGCTTTGCGTAAGTTACGTTCACATCGAAAGCATTGACTATTTGCGACGTGATTTCGCGCATGCGCACTGTGATACGTCTACGGACGGGGCATGCGCCGTTCGTAAAAAGCGTCAATTACGTGGGGTCATACCAGATTACCATACAACACGCCCACTCCAAGCCTACTTTAAATTACGCGGGCTTACGCCGGCAGATTTATGTTACGCCGGCCCGCATATGGGAGCAAGTTCTTTGAGGATACCCTAGGAGCCACTCTGATTTACGGCGGCGTAGCGCATATGAGATGCGCTACGCCCTGCCCAAATATACGGCCGTTTTTGTGGATCTGGCCCTATATGTTGAAGGTACATAAAATCTTATGGAAAAGATTTGTTAAAATGCATGCTCTAGCGACAGGGTTTCTTTAACCAGTTAGGCACCGGACCATTATGCAGCCAAATGACCGGGCCACTTTTTGCCATTCGCCACTGCGTCGATTTAACTTAATTGCGCGGTCGTGTGACATGGCTCCCAAACAAAATTTACATCCTTTTTTACCAACAAATAGAGCTGTATTTTGGTGGTATTTGATCACCTCTGCATTTTTTATTTTTTGCGCTATAAACAGAGCGACAATTTTGTAAAAAAAATTCAATATTTTTTACTTTTTGCTATAATAAATATGCTCAATTTTTTTTTCCCTCAGTTTAGGCCGATACATATTCTTCTACATATTTTTGGTAAAAAAAAATCGCAATAAGCTTTTATTGATTGGTTTGCGCAAAAGTTATAGCATCTACAAAATAGGGGGTAGTTTTATGGCATTTTTATTAATATTTGTTTTTTACTAGTAATGGCAGCGATCAGCGATTTCTATCGTGACTGCGACATTATGGCGGACACATCGGACATTTTTGACAAATTTTTGGGACCATTGTCATTTTTACAGCGATCAGTGCTATAAAAATGCACTGATTACTGTGAAAATGACACTGGCAGTGAAGGGGTTAACCAGTAGGTGGCGCTGTAGGGGTTAAGTGTTTCCTAGAAAGTGCTTCTTACTGTAGGGGGGGTGGGCTGTGTGTCACATGACACTGATCTCCACTCCGAGTACATGGAGCGGAGATCAGTGTCATTGTCACTAGGCAGAGCGGGGAGATGCTTGTTTACACAAGCATCTCCCCGTTCTATCTCTCCGTGAGAGGATCGCGGGTGTCCCTGCGTCGATCGAGTCTGCGGGACCCACGGTCGGGTTCATGGAGAAAGCAGCAGGGTCGCGAGCGCGCGTGCACGACCACGCGGCAGCATCTTAAAGGGGGAGTACCTGTACGTACCTATGCCTGTCCGTGCCACTCTTCCGATGTAAATATACAGGAGGCGGTCCTTAAGCGGTTAACCACTTACCCCCTTCCTGACCAGGCTATTTTTTGCAATACGTCACTGCGTTGCTTTAACTGACAACTGCACGGTCATACTACGCTGTACCCAAATAAAATTAATGTCCTTTCTCCCACAAATAGAGCTTTCTTTAGGTGGCACTTGATCACCTCTGTGGTTTTTATTTTTTGAGCTATAAACAAAAAAAAATCCCGACAATTTTGGAAAAAAATACAATATTTTTTACTTTCTGTATACAAATATTCCTAATAAAATAAAATAAAAAAATCGAAAATTACAATAAGTAAATATTGATTGGTTTGCACAAAAGTTATAGGCCCGGATTCACAAAGCACTTGCGCCGACGTATCTCAAGATACGCCGCGTAAGTGCAAATATGCGCCATCGTATCTGTGTGCCGGACCCACAAACTAACATACGCCTAAAAATAGGCTTCATCCCGCCAACGTAACTTGCCTACGCCGGCGTAGCGTGGGCACATATTTAGGCTGGAGGTGGTGGCGCTCCCATTGATCAGCTATTCAAATATGCAAATGAGGAAAATACAGCGATTCAAGAACGTACGTGCGCCCTCGCAGGCTACGAGTGGTGCGCGTAAGTTGTACGTCCGGCGTAAAGTTAAGCCCCATAAAGGAGGTGTAACCCAGCAGCAGACATGCAAAGGTCTGCACCAAGAAATACAAGCTGGTGTATTTTACGTAGTTTACGTTGGACGTGAGTCTGGCTGGGCGTAGGATACGTTCATGGCGTTGGCAGTGATCCGGCGTATCTTAGGCAGTTGTTCCGACGTGGTTGTGAGCATGCGCAGGGGGATGCGTCCACGGCACGACACATGCGCAGTTCATTAAATGGACTTGTCTGGCGCTCGGACCATCATTTGCATGGGGTCACGCCTCATTTGCATGGGTTTGCATACGCCGGCCTGCGCCTTCAAAATCTACGCCACGCCGACGCAGCGTTGGGAGCAATAGCTTGCTGAATGCAGTGCTTGCCTCTCTGCGCTGCGTCTGTGTAGCGCACAGGGGGATGCGCTGCGGCGGCGTAATGTGCGCCTGCTGTCTGTGAATCCGGGCCATAGTGTCTACAAACTACGGGATAGATTTATAGATTTTTAGCAGGACTGCAACACTTTTTGGGGACCAGTGACACCAATACAGTGATCAGTGCTAAAACAAAAATGCATTGTCATTGTATAAATGACACTGGCAGGGATGGGGTTAACACCAGGGGCAATCAAGGGGTTAAGTGTGCTCATAGGGAATGCTTTCTAACTGTGGGAGGAGTGGATGCACTGGAGTAAAAGAGAGATCAGTGTTTCACTCTTTTACTCCCTGCCATTGCATTCGCCAGACTTGTTGATTGGCTCCCGCTGTGTCCAATCACAGCGGGAGTGGCGCTCCGGTGGCCTCCTAGATTGCTTGCACAAAATCACGTACAGGTACATGATCATGTGCAGCTGGGCTGCCTTGTCACAGAATATATATGCGGTGGGAGGTCTTGAAGTGGTTAAGGAGAACAAGCCATGACTGGGTTTTTTCATGAATTTAAATAGTTATTCTTAAGTTACTATGGGCCAGATTCACATAGAACTGCGGCGGCGTAACGTATCGTAGATACGTTACACCGCCGCAAGTTTTTATCGCAAGTGCCTGATTCACCAAGCACTTGCATGAAAACTTACGCCGGCGGCCTCCGGGGTAAGCCTGCGTAATTAAAAGGGGCGTGTGCTATTTAAATTAGGCGCTCTCCCGCGCTGGACCTACTGCGCATGCTCCGTTTTGAAATTCCCACCGTGCTTTGTGCAAAGTGACGTCATTTTTTCGAACGGCGACGTGCGTGGCGTACTTTCGTATTCCCGGACGTCTTACGCAAGAATTTTTTTTTTTTTACATTTCGACGCGGGAACGACGGCCATACTTTATACAGCACATACGTGTGCTGTGTAAAGTTAGGGCAGGTCAAACGACGACTAAAATTGCGACGGGAAACTAGACTAGCGCTGACGTACCGAACGCGAAAAACCGTCGTGGATCGCCGTAAAACCTCATTTGCATACCCAACGCTGGAATACGACGCGAACTCCACCCAGCGGCGGCCGCGGTATTGCATCCTAAGATCCGACAGTGTAAAACAATTACACCTGTCGGATCTAAGGGCTATCGATGCGTAACTGATTCTACGAATCCGTCGTATCTCTGCTGTGAATCTGGGCCTATAATTGTAATTTTGCCCTCTTACCCTGTTTCCCCGAAAATAAGACCTACCCCGAAAATAAGATCTAGTGTTATTTTCCAGGAGGGTTGCAATATAAGCCCTACCTAAAAAATAAGCCCTAGTTTAAAATGCTTTTAACATCCTATAACCCACTCTATTACAGTAGTATATAATGTACAATGTGTGTGTTTCTGTAATATAGTTGCGGGGAAGAGAGCTCCGGCGGGTCACAGAAGCGCAGAGCGGCGCTATAACGAAGATATTTGCCACCATTATATTACAGAAACCCACACATTGTACATTATATACTCCTGTAATAGAGTGGATTATAGAATTTTACAAGCATTTTAATTCAGGTCACACTGGCGATTCCTGACAGGCAGGGAGGGAGAGGGGGTGAGAAGACATCACATTACATGGTAAGACCTACCCCGAAAATAAGCCCCACTGTGTCTTTTGTTACCAAAATTAATATAAGACCCGGGCTTATTTTCGGGGAAACACGGTAGTAAGCTCAAACTGATCCTAATAACACAAGCTTTTTCCCAGCTCCTGAATGTGTATAATAGTAACTAAGAGAAATGTCCAAAATACTTTGACGCTCGAGGCAACCTATATGGACATCTAATGAGTAAAAATTAATGAGGCAGTTTGGACTAAGCCATGAGTCAAACATGGAAGCCCCAGAGTTTGTATCTTATGCCGGGTACACACGAGAGGATTGATCCGCGGATACGGTCCGCCGGACCGTATCCGCGGATAAATCCTCTTGAGGATTTCCGCGGATTTTGATCCGATGGAGTGTACTCACCATCGGATCGAAATCTGCGCCGAAATCCCATCGCGATAACGTGTCGCGCCGTCGCCGCGATGATGACGCGGCGACGTGCGCGACGCTGTCATATAAGGAATTCCACGCATGCGTCGAATCATTACGACGCATGCGGGGGATTCATTCGGACGGATTGATCCGGTGAGTCTGTACAGACCAGCGGATCAATCCGTTGAGATGGATTCAAGCGGATAGATTTTAACCACTTGCCGACCGCGCACCGTCATTATACGTCCACAAGGTGGCTCTGCTGGGCGAGAGCACGTAATATGACGTCCTCTCTCCCAGCCGCCACTAGGGGGCGTGCGCGCGCGCCCCCCGCTCGCCCCCAACTCCCGTGCGTGTGCCCGGCGGGCGCGATCGCCGCCGGGCACACGCGATCGCTCGGTACAGAGCGGGGACCGGGAGCTGTGTGTGTAAACACACAGCTCCCGGTCCTGTCAGCAGGGGAAATGCTGATCTTCGGTTCATACAATGTATGAACCGAGGATCAGTGTTTCCCCTAGTGAGGCCACCCCCCCCCCCCCACAGTAAGAACACACCCAGGCATACTTAACCCCTTCCCCGCCCCCTAGTGTTAACCCCTTCACTGCCAGTGGCATTTTTATAGTAATCCAATGCATTTTTATAGCACTGATCGCTATAAAAATGCCAATGGTCCCAAAAATGTGTCAAAAGTGTCCGAAGTGTCCGCCATAATGTCGCAATACCGAAAAAAAAAATCACTGATCGCTGCCATTACTAGTAAAAAAAATATAATAAAAATGACATAAAAATACCCCCTATTTTGTAAACGCTATAACTTTTGCGCAAACCAATCAATAAACGCTTATTGCAATTTTTTTTTACGAAAAATATGTAGAAGAAAACGTATTGGCCTAAACTGAGGAAAAAAAATGTTTTTTTATATATTTTTGGGGGATATTTATTATAGCAAAATGTAAAAAATATTATTTTTTTTCAAAATTGGCGCTCTATTTTTGTTTATAGCGCAAAAACTAAAAACCGCAGAGGTGATCAAATACCACCAAAAGAAAGCTCTATTTGTGGGGAAAAAAGGACGCCAATTTTGTTTGGGAGCCACGTCGCACGTCTGTTAAAGCGACGCAGTCCCGAATCGCAAAAAGTACTCTGGTCTTTGGGCAGCAATATGGTCCGGGGGGTAAGTGGTTAAAGCATGTCTTCAAATTTTTATCCGCTGGAAATCCATCACAGGGGATAAAAATCCGCGGAAACAGCTCCGCTGGATTGTACACACCAGGGGATCTATCCGCTGGAGCCGGTCCGCGGATCAATTCCAGCGGATGGATCCTCTCGTGTCCTCCTTAGACCCCATTCACACCTTCGCGTTTTGTCGCATGTAGCGCGACGCGAACAAACGCCAGAGGGACGAAAAGCAATGAAAGTCAATGGGGATGGTTCACATCTGCACGCTGATGCGCCTGACGCGCATCGCCTGTAGTCAAAAGAAGTTCCGGACCCTTTTTTGTCGCGCAATACGCGCGATATGCGCGTATTTGAGCGTTTTTGGTTTTCCATTGAAATCAATGTAAAACGCCAGATACGCGCGTATTGTGCGACAACAAGCGTTTGCTACGGGCGTTTTGTCAATAGAACTTGTCGCCCATGCAGAAGATTAAAAAAATCTACCAACATAGCAACAAGTGATGAAAAGATGATAGTTTTTCCTATTGGCTAAAAAAAAAAACGTCTAAGTACAAAAACGTCGGACAACGCTGTATGCAAACGCGCATATTAGCATGAATACGCGCGAAAAAAACGCCGAAAAAAAACGCCGGAAAACGCTGCTATTGCCTACGCCTAGGTGTGAATGCAGCCTTAGTCTCTTACGTTTTTATTTATTTTATTGAATTATTTTTTTACTTCTTTGGATCTTTAGTATATTTCTGGCCAGACTCTTTTCCTTAAAAAATGCCACATGGGATGACAATGCTCGGTTCTGGAAGCTGGGGAGCAGTCAGTCATATATAGTGAGATATTTTAGGCTTTTTAACCCATCATAAATGTTTTAAAGCTCTACAAGCAGCATTTTTTTTACTGCATTTTGACAAAAATAGATGAAAAATGTCACATGAAAAATGGATTTATACGTGTTAAAAATGTAAGCATGAAATATTTACCAGTCCTCCTCCAGCTTTTACTTTTTGTGCAGGTGTGAATCTGATTAATTGCTGCGTGGCAAAATGTAATTCTTATGCCGCATACACACGATCAGTTTATCCAATGAGAACAGACCGATGGACCGTTTTCATCGGTTAACCGATGAAGCTGACTGATGGTCCGTCGCGCCTACACACTATCGGTTAAATAACCAATCGTGTCAGAACGCAGTGACGTAAAACATGACGTGCTGAAAAAAACGAAGTTCAATGCTTCCAAGCATGCGTCGACTTGATTCTGAGCATGCGTGGATTTTTTAACCGATTTTTATGTGATGAAAAAAACCGACATTTTTAAAAACGTCAATTTAAATGACCGTGTGTGGGGGAAAACGTTGTTGTATGTCTTGTGAAAAACGACAAAAAAAAATGGTGGAAAAAGTGGTGAGAACGTAACCTCGCTTTGCTAGAGCATTGTGAAAAAACGATGGTGTGTAGGCAACGTCGTTTTTGAAAATTGAAGTTTCAAAAACGTTGTTTTTTACTTCACAGAAAATGTCGTTTTTTCCATCACATAAGGTGATGGCGTGTACGCAGCATAATTCCCAGGGAAAAGCTGTTTTCCGGGGGGTGGGGGATGTCAGCATAAGTCTTGGCCATTGGAGGACAGGCAGGCTGTGCTCCCAGCACACTCAGAAAACGGACAACGCTATGAAGGATTTGCTTCTATGCCTAGCGTGGTCAATTTGAAATAGGAAAGCAGGGGGACTGGCAGGGTCACCAGGTATTTCACACAAAGGAAGCAATGCAAAGAGAACAGGATACTTTTTACTACACAATAACACACATATAAGACACATATTAGGAATATGAAATGTTGGGGTAACATGCATTTGAAATATAATGATATGCGAGGCTGAATTATTGTCTTTATACATTACATAACATTACATTACATTACATAATAGAAACATGTTCTGCAAAGTATATTTACTTTCAAAATACATTATTTGACCAATGGCACAGGCTTTTGATTATGTAACCATCATTGGAGGGAGCCTAGACATTTGTCTCCAGAAAAAGTAAATATACTAGCCCATTATTATTCTCATATTCCATCCAAAAAGGAAAATGAACTGTTTTGGATAGTGGGAGATGACCACTTGCACATCTTTATTGCCCACCACCAAACTGGTATTTTTGGTGACCCAAATGAAGTCCTTTTGTTTACTAACGGGTATCATCTTGTTCAGTGATGTTAATCAGATGAGGTCCCAATGAGTGCCATAAATGAAAAAAGGTTTGATTATTTGAGTTTATTTTTGATAGTCCATGTAATGTTTCCTTGAATCACAATTGCAAAGTGCAATATTCCAGTGTACAACATTTATTTGTCAAACTTGTTTCTTTTTTGTCAAATATATGTTCTGATTGGTATGCTAAATTCATGGAATTTTGTGTTTTTATTTGCCACTAGTGATAAGTATAGTAAGATAAGTAGATACTAGTATGATAAGTCACTATTTTACATGTGCTGAAGGTTTAAGGTTTTTCTGTTGCTTTTTTGTAACATGAAAAAGCTTGCACCAGTAGTAACATCATGCAGCTTTTCTTGGAGGTTCTAGTAGTGCAACAGTAATGATTAGCACAAGCACCTGGAATGAGCCTGGATGTAGATAGTGGCACTGACCTGGAGATGAGTTTTAATGATGCTGCTTATGTTATCCTACAGAATTTAAAGCGGAGTTCCACCCAAAAATGGAACTTCCGCTTATCCCACTCCTTACCCCCTTACATGCCACATTTGGCATGTAATTTTCTTGGGGGGGGAGTGGGGGCTTCAGGAGAAGGGGACTTCCTGTCCCACTTCCTCCTTCCGCCGAGGGGCTGAAAAGGCGATTCGCTTAATCGCCTTTTCACAGCCCCTCCCTGTAGGCGAGCGCCTGTCCAATCGGACGGCGCCGTGCCGCTCGCGAATGCGCAGTGCCGCTCGCGCATGCGCAGTGGGTGCCCGGCCGTGAAGCCGAAAGCTGTCACGGCCGGGTGCCCACAGTGACAATGAAGACGCCGGCTGGGGAGGGGGGGAGAGGAGCGGAGCCCCGGCCGGCGCGTCGCTGGAACGCTGGAGCAGGTAAGTGTCTGTTTATTAAAAGCCAGCAGCTACACTTTTTGTAGCTGCTGACTTTTAATAAACATAAATATTGGCTGGAACTCTCCTTTAACCTCCCATTTTTAGTTTGTCTTACTGGCTGTAGGTGGCACAGCTCAAGATTTATGTGCATAAACACTTTATGGCCGATTATTATCCTAGTGTCAGATAACTGTAACCAGGGCTGGTGCTAGCACTAGGTAAACTAGGCAGCCACCTAGGGCACACTGCTGCCTAGGGCGCCCAGTCACTGGTGTTCCTACTCTCTTCTCTCTGCAGCAAGCAACTTAGGCCCTGTACACACAGTCAGTCCAAACTGATGAAAATGGACTGAAGTTCAGTTTCATCGGTTCACCGATGAAGCAGACTGATGGTCTGATGTGCGTACACACCATCAGTTCAAAAACCGACCGGGTCAGAACGCGGTGACGTAAAACACACGACGTGCTGAAAAAAACGAAGTTCAATGCTTCCAAGCATACGTTTACTTGATTCTGAGCATGCGCGGGGTTTGAACCGATGCTTTTGTGTACTAACCATCGGTTTTGACCGACGGTCAGACGTCCATCAGTCCGATTTTAAAGCAAGTTCTAAAACTTTGGTCTGAAGGACAAAAGTCCGATGTGGCATACACACGGTAGGTTTGGACTGATGAAACTGAACTTCAGTCCGTTTTAATCAGTTTGGACTGATCGTGTGTACAAGGCCTAAGTCTCAGCATCAGTAGGCGGCCACCGCTCTGCTCGCACATAGTGTCAGAGGCGCAGTGGTGGTGGAGGACTGTGTCTGTGTCCCAACTCCTGAATGAATGGAAGCAACCAAAAATTCATCAATGGGAACTGGTGAGCCTGCATTTGATGGGCACTGGTGAGCCTGCATTTAATGGGTGCTGGTGAGGCTGCATTTTATGGGTGCTGGTGAGGCTGCATTTGATGGGTGCTGGTGAGGCTGCATTGATAGGTGCTGATATGCTGCATTGATGGGCACTGGCGAGGCCGCATTTGATGGGCACTGGTGAGGCTGCATTCGATGGGCGCTTCATTAAAAATGTGGGGTATACATGGGCAGGGTAAATGAGGTAGAGTCAGGGGTGGATTGGGGGGGGGGTTAGGATTTGTCTAGGGTCTACAAAAACCTTGCACCAGCCCTGACTGCAGCAACTACCATAGACCGTAAACATCGAACTGGATTTAAGGTCTATTATGGAGAGGAAAAAGTTAATACAATCTGTTACACTCTGAGATAGAAAGACGAGCTTGTACAACAGCAATCTATCGGAGGGCAGGACAGACTAATAGCTTGGCGATGAGTTGCTATCTCAGAATGACAGTATTACTAATGAGTAGTACGACAGTTGTATGGCACTGTATGTTTCTGCAATTAGTTAAACCTTTAATTGCACAGATTCACTGGAAGGTTTGTGTTAGTGGTGGTACCTGAATACCTAAGTTTAGATAACACTAAATTTCATCTCCATGTATTTGCTTCTAAGCTACTAATGGTCTGCTCATACAAATATACTTCTGGGAAAATATATCTAGCAGCAGATGTTTATTCCCTTGGAGACCAATTAGATTACAAACATTAAGAATGGTCATCCTTACCAAAGAAGAGGTTACGGCATAATGTCATTGACGTGCGGGTTGGTTTGTCTTGCATGGTTTTAACTAATAAAACGATAATTTGATTTCACAGACAGCGAGATGAGACCATCTTAACATCTGATATACAGGAAAAAGTCAGTGGCTTCACATCTGCTCTATTGTACTGGTACTGCCACATTCCCAGGCAGCTTTATGGGAAGACTGATAAATTGTCCAGGAAATGTAACATTGTTAACATGTCAACCTGCACAGCAAATACCCATTACTGATAAATTGTTTCTTTTCCAAATCTGCTATGCAATAACCAATTCACTAGAGTAAGCTGAAAAGAAAACACAACCTAATACCAGTATGATAATACTTAACTATATAAATACACGGCATATACAACCCAATACAGCTAGGGATTTTAATTGGATTTTTATAGGACATAAACCTAATAAACTGTGTTGTTTTGTTTAATCAAATAAACATTCTTTGTAAGTATAAAATTCTGTACAGGCGGTCCCCTAGTTACAAACATCCGATTACAAACAACTCCTACTTACCAACGGAGGGAAACAACAGGAAGTGAGAGGAAATCTACCCCCCCAAGGAAGGGAAATTCTCTCCTGTTAGGCCGGGTACTCACGAGCAAACATGTACGGTGAAACCGGTCCGTCGGACCGTTTTCACCGTACATGCCTGCCAGAGGGCTTCTGTACGATGGTTGTACTAACCATCGTACAGAAGTCCGCGCGTAAACATTACGCGGGGCGTGTCCACGTCGTCGCCGCGATGATGACGCGGCGATGACGCGGCGACGTGGGCGGGCCTGCCATTTAAAGTCATTCGACGCATGCGAGGGACGGCGGGCGCTCGGACATGTACGGTAGGTCTGTACTGACGACCGTACATGTCCGAGTGGGCAGGATTCCAGCGGACGGTTTTAAAACACGTCCAGGAATATTTGTCTGCTGGGAAAAGGCCCGGCGGGCAAATGTTTGCTGGAATTCGGCCCGCTCGCGCCTACACACGACCGAACATGTATGCTGAAACTGGCCCGCGGACCAGTTTCAGCATACATGTTTGGTCGTGTGTACGGGGCCTAAGAGTTATTATGTGAAAAAGGTGTCTCCACTAAAGCTTTATCACCAAGACTTGTTTCCACAACAACCCACATTTTTCAAAATCCAATTGTCATAGGGACAGAAAGTGAGGTGGCATCTTCTGAACATGTGCACAGACAGCTAAACAAATGTTTCAGGGGTGTTAACCCTTCCCTATGCTATCCAAAAAGCGTAAAATATTTTTTTGGGCTGGAGCTACACTTAATAAATGTACCTGTTCTGACTTACAAACAAATTCAACTTAAGAGCAAACCTACAGTCCCTTTCTTGTTTGTAACCCGGGGACCGCCTGTAACTAATTAATGCAACTGGCAAATGTTTTCTGCTGACACTGTTTTATAGATGTCATGAGTTCCAAGAAGGTGATTATGCACTAGGTGATGAGAAATTTTACATGTAAGGATGTTTTATCTAAGTTTGTTTCATTTTTTGCTGTTTTATTTTATATTACTGTGGGCAAGAGGGCAAAAGGTACACAGAAATATGTGGCTGGGCATGAATGTACCAGCCAGCTACTCTCTGTCCTCCCCACCATCGGGCTGATTGTTAAACACAAATGGATTGTGTGACTGCTCATGTTTAGTCGATGGAGCAAAAGGATGGAGGCACATGTTCACATAACTCTGGAACTGGACTAGACATTGCATATTGTTTGCTAAACTGTCTAATCACTGTTATCCCATGTGAGCCTCTGCCTTGGATCAATTCTCCTTTTTAGATGGTTTTGAGGCTTTATCTAACAATTAAAGTGTTACTAAACCCAAAACAGTAAAATCAGTTTGCAAATGCAGTAAAGCAGTGTTTCCCAACTCCAGTCCTCAAGGCACACCAACAGGTCATGTTTTCAGGCTTTCAGTTATTTTGCACAGGTGATTTGATCAGTTTCACTGCCTTAGTAATTACCACAGCCGTTTCATCTGAGGGAAATCATGAAAACATGACCTGTTGGTGTGCCTTGAGGACTGGAGTTGGGAAACACTGCAGTAAAGCATGCTTGTTATACTCACTGTAGAACTAGATATGTGCATTCCCGTTCATACGAATGTTATTTTCGTACGAAAATGTTCATTTTCGTACCCGCAGAATAATGTGTACATACGAAAAAATTAAAGCACCAAAATACGAAAACGACGAGATTACGAATGAGCCACATAACGAACAACCGAAAAAAAGGAACGAACGATCAGACGAAAATACGACAAAACGAAAACGGCAAAAGAACGAAAATTACATCTATAACAAAAGATTTGCATTCTGTATCCTGTTTGAATCCCCTCTCTGCTCGTATCCTCAGCCGCATGTCCACATGACACCTACAACAAAAGATTTGCATTCTGTATCCTGTTTGAATCCCCTCTCTGCTCGTATCCTCAGCCGTATGTTCACACAACATCCACAACAAAAGATTTGCACTCTGTATCTTGTTTGAATCCCTTCTCTGTTCGCACCCTCAGTCGTATGCTCACACGACATCCACAACAAAAGACCTGCATTCTGTATCCTGTTTGAATCCCCTCTCTGCTCGTATCCTCAGCAGTATGCTCACACGACATTCACAACAAAAGACCCACACCCTGTATTTTGAATTCCTTTTTTCTGTTCGTATTTTGGATTCAACAGAATGCAAATCTTTTGCCACAGATGTCACACGAACACACGACCGAAAACACCAAAAGAAAAAGGACCCAAAATACAGAATGCAAATCTTTTATTATAGATGTCATTTTGGTTTTTTTGAATGGGCAGTGAGTGTAGTTAGTAAAGCAGCTTCTCTTTTGTGCTGAGTAGTACAGTAAAGCCAAATAAACTTTTCTGTGGATTTTCATCTGAAGGGAGATCAGTTGGCCAGACTTTTGAACCCAAAAATGGTTTTCTGATGGAGTTTAAAAACGAACACATTTTCTGAGAACGAACGGAAAAAGATCGTTTTTATGTTTGTTGTTAAAAAAGTCTGACCAAGTGTATGGGGCTTAACAATCGTTAATATGGAGCCGCGTGTTGAAAGTGCCCCGAATCCCGCGATATATTTACGAAAGTACAAAATGACGAAAATCCTTTTTCTGTTCGTATCTTCAGTCGCATGCCCACATGACATCCACAACAAATTGTCATAGATGTCACACGAACACACGACCGAAAACACGAACAGAAAAAGGAATCCAAAACACAGAATGCAAATCATTGACGAAAATTCACGAAAATTATTGTCTAACAAGTAACGAACATGAATTAAACAGAATAACGAACCATCCCGCATGTACGAAAATAAAACGGTAACGAAAATACGAAACGATCGGAATACGAAAAAATCTCGTCGTACGAAAAACGAACGGGAACAAACAGGAAAACGGGCGTCTTACGAAAAACGAACGGAAACGAACCTACGGAACGATACGAAACAGAACAAAAAAAAAACGAAAAAAATTTCTTTGCACATGTCTATGTAGAACCTAAGGGATTAATCATCTGCATTGTGTAAAATGTCTGTTTGCTTCTGTTCCTTCCCTTCTTCCACAGATCCCCAATCCATCTCCTGACAGAACAGAGCCTTGGGGGCATTCTTCACATGCTCAATTTGATGTGTATTGCTAAAGAGTTTTTTTTTTTTCTTGGAAAGGTGCATGTGATCAGCACAGGGCCAGTCAGAACTGTCCAGACAGAGGGTCAGGAGTCCTGCAGCCTCATAGGACAGTCAGAGTAGAATGAAAGCTCCTCCTGTAAGCTTTAACCAGACACTGATAGAAGTCATAAGACTGCTATATACTGCTCATGAGAAATGGTATTTGGCAGTTTATATTTACTAAAATAATTGCATTTCCATATTCTGTGTACTGTGGGAGACCAGATACAGTGAATGCAGAGTCCTGGGTTTAGTTACACTCTAAAGGCAACTTACTAATGTTGCACCCAAAGTGTCATAGAGTATGTTATACTACCAGTGACTGCAGTAGTAGTGGACATTGACAGCACAGGAAGTCTGTGCTTGGAGACACCTTAGTCACTTACCACTATGTCTCTTTGTACATGCAAGACTTATCGCTGTGATGTATGCATATCTCCATAAGGAAACCAAATGATACCTGGAACATGCTATGGAAGTAAATATAGCTGCCAATAATTTTGCAACAATCACACCTTGGGTTATGTAAAGCAGCTAACACTTGGCTCTTGGGTTAGGATGCATGCATGCATTATAGCAAGAGAGGAAAAAAGCGGCGCCTTCTAAGCGTAGCAATTCTGACAGAAGTCAGGTAAATCTGGGGGTGTTGTCACAGACGGGAGATACATTTCTGCCTTGTTTAGAAAATTCACCAATTACTATCAGGTGTGGGCTGCAGAGGTAGCCAGAAAGGTTTAAGGACATTGGATAGCTTCAGCTGTTCAGAATGAGAAAATTAAGGCCTCTATAAGTTGTCCAGAGGATTACTACTGATGCTGCATCCTGATGCTTGTTGAGTTAAGGAGAGCAGTGAGCTGAGGAAGACTTCTGAAGGTGAAGTGATTGTTGATATTTTGGCTGTGTGATAAGAAAATCAAAAAGACTATTGTTTTCTGCTGGAAGACCAGCAGTGTCTGCCCAGCAGTAGGCTGTGCCAGACTCCATAGGTAGGTCCCTGTGTTGTGAAGGTAGACGGCCCAAGTGGCCAGGGTTTATTTTATGTTTTATTTTGTTTATGCTGTTTGGATGCTTGCACTTGTTTCCAGCAATATGGAAGAATAAACCATAACCCTTGTTTTTTCAACCACCCACGGCTGCCTCTCTGTATAATTCAGTGTGTAGTGAACCCACTCAGGAGGTCACACACCCCCGCTACCGAGCTAACCCCTTACACAATGTAAATATTTATTAAAAAGTTGCAAGGAACATTGGAAATACACTCACAAAGTAGCTAAAGTGTAGGGCTTATCTGTACTAATCCTTGTCCGCTCTATCCCGGGTGCTACTGGTGCCTTGATGTAGAGAGCCTGGTGAAGAAGCACACATGTTTCGAACGCACGCACCCTCCCCGATGACCTTACACCCGGAAGTGATGACATCTGCGGCTGTGCTCCAGGGAACACCGTCCTCCGTCTCCGCTTGTTGAAGAGCGCCTAGTTCCACCACCACTGCTGACAGAGGAGAGGAGATACAGAGATCCCATCCTTCTACATCAAGGCACCAGTAGCACCAGTAGCACCAGCAGCACCCGGAATAGAGCGGACGAAGATTAGCACAGATAAGCCCTACACTTTAGCTCCTTTGTGAGTGTATTTTCAATGTTTCTTGCAACTTTTTAATAAATATTTACATTGCTACGCTTAGAAGGCGCCGCTTTTTTCTCTCTTGCTACTTTCCAGACCCTCCTTCTATCTGCAAGCTGGCAGCCACCTTTGCGGAAGCAAAGCTTCTATATGGACACATTATTATGGACTAACATACAGTCCCCCCAGAACATTCATTCCATTTACCTTCCCCTCCTACAGTAGAAGTCTCTACAATCATATCCGGAGTGCGCTCAATTAACCCTTTGTTCTATGTATGCATTATAGTTCTTGGATTATTGTGTATGGACTAACCCTTTATAAAAAAGAGTAATGGATATTTAAAAGTAACATTTGACTTTTTTTGTGTGAAAATATGAAATACTTTGTGCTTCTGTAACCAGCCAGTAAGTAAAGCTCTCCACTCTGTTTTACATTATGGCCAGGTTCTCCTTAGCTCCTCTGTGGAAAAAATGGATTTTCAACTTATCAAAAAATATTTTTCTTGGAGTTCATTACAGGACACAGGATGAATGTGTCTTCACTTCCTGGTTCCCTACTGCGCATGCACGAGTCACGCTGCGCGATCCCACTGGACCCTGCTGTCTTCGGGGGGGACTGAGGAGGCGCCGGACATGGCTTAGATAGCCGCGGGTGGCTCGGCTATCTATGCCCGGAAGTGGGAACATAATACCTGTATTAGACAGGTATCTGCTCCCCCTGAAAGGCGCCAAATGTGGCACCGGAGGTTTCCAAAAAGTGGAAGTTCCATTTTTGGGTGGAACTCCGCTTTGAGGAAGATTGTTTCTTAATAACTGAAGAAGCTGACGTTTACACACACACGCACACTTCAATGAGTCAGAGCATTGACTCACCAACCCTCCCTCAGTCAGGATAGTCTGAAAGGGAGCAGTGTCTGCTGTTTTCTCACTTTAGAAAACACAGAATGCTTTTAAATCCTTTTTCATGGGTTTACCTTGTATTAAATATTTATATGCAAAACAAACATATGCAAAATCAGATAGAACACAGATATAAATGATCAGTTTCAAAAAATATGAACCTAAAATGATTGAAATAATACTGATGAAATACAATTATAATTTCTCTGTAAATGCCAGGAAATCTCATTAGAAGGACTGAAGAAGCCACTTGTTGAAAATTTTTAAAGAGTAACCAGAATTTCCAGTTCTTTTTGGTTGACAACCACTAACTATACTACAAACCCGGATGACTAAAATCCTTCAAGGACATATACTGTAGCTATTCATTGTTTTGCACAATCTGGTCAAAAAATGAGGGGCAAGGGGAGGGGAAATTAACATGTTTAGAATTTTATGATCCCTAATCTATAACAGTGTGCACATTATTCACCTGGAGGAGAAAGATCGAATGCAGAAATTTTCATAAAAATTAAGATTAGTGGGTAGAGAACGTGACAGACTTCAAACTTTCCTAGCCAGAAAAGGAGGTTCTGGCCAATAGATTGAACTTTTTTGACACTATAACATATCTAATTGGATGAATTCATTACAAGCAAAATAAATTATCTGAAACGATAAGGATGAAAAATTCCACATTAAACTCAAGGAATAAAAACTTTAATTTAAATATGCACCTCTATAGCCATAACATGTATAATTTCAATTTACCCAGATGTAGTGATAGTGGTGGAATCATCACTTTAAATAGTCTCTACAGAGAGCAGAGCTGTGGGTGGGACCCAGCAGGTCACCCCACTTAAAGGGGTTGTAAAGCTTTGTGTTTTTTCACCCTAATGCATCCTATGAATTAAGGTGTAAAAACACCCTGCACTCTCCGCCCCCCCCCCCCCACAGGCCCCGTTTTACTTACCTGAGCCCCGAATCTTCGTGGGCGCGATCCCGCGTTGCTTTGCCCCAGCTCCTGTGGGCTCTACATTGGATGATTGATATGATTGATAGCAGCGCAGCCATTGGCTCCCGCTGCTGCCAATCAAATTAATGACGCAGCGCGCGGGGGGGGGCAGGTTTGAGTGATACAGTCAGCGGCTATGGCCACCGACTGTATCACACGGGAGCGTGCCCGCAAGCTAACCCCCCTGGGAGAGCGCTTCCCGGGGTGGTTAGCCCTTGCGGGGAGGAGCCAAGACAGCCGCCGAGTGACCCCAGAAGACGAGGATCGGGACCACTCTGTGCAAAACGAACTGCACAGTGGAGGTAAGTGTTTATAATTTTTTTAAACCTTTACAACTCTTTTAATGCTCCCTGCAGCAAACTACAGGGGGATGCAGGACCAGTCATCCTGAGAAAGAGCAAGCAGTGACTGGTCTTCATTAAAGTAAGGTCCTGCACAAAAGAAAAATGTAGGAGCTGTTTCATACTGGATTACTGTACAGATCTGGAAAAATTACACAAAAAGACCAAAGTTAATTTTTGTTTAGCCTGGAGTTTAAGTTTAAGTTTCTGTCACCCTAGTGGGTACTAAAGCACATGCTCTGAGCTGTGACCTGCAAACTCATCATTAGTTCCCATCTGAGCATTTGTCAACTAAAAGGTTGAATGCTTTAAAAATGAAACAAGTCACTATAATAAAATAACAAAAGGCTATTCTTTAGGCTGATCAAAAAGACATGAAACACAGGCAGCAGTATACAGATGTACACTTCAGTCATTGTTAGAAAAAGATGTGCCTGAAAAAAACATATTCTGCCGCATTTACTGACATTCAACTTATGATAGCCATGACCGCATGTATATCATTAAAAAAATACACATAACACACTGCTTCAAAATTAGAATGCTTCTAAATCTTGGATACTATATACAAATTCTACATAGACACTGCTGACACAGTGACGCAAGATGCCTCCCAGTAAACAAAACATGTAACATGCAAACTAGTCAAACAATGGCCTGCAGGTTCTCAGGAATTCTGAACCAGGATTCTCTATTATATTCACGCTCACCTTTATTCTGCAAGGCTAGCCATAGATGAGCAGATACCTTACTGACAATAGCTGAAAAGCCTGTCTTAGCTACAGGACCTGGCTGCCAGGATGCTTTCACAACCATTAAATATTTAATGTTATTGTACTTAGAACAATCTGATTGGTTGCCATAGGTACTTTTACTTTTTGTTAATTTAGTTCACTCTGTTGTGCGAAAAGGGTTGTGGCCTCGTACACACGATAAGATAGCCAGAGGACAGCGGTCTGATGGACCGTTTTCATCGGTTAAAAACGATCGTGTGTGGGCCCCATAGGTTATTTAACCTTCGGTTAAAAAAATAGGAACTTGCTTTAAAATGTAACCGATGGACGCCTAACCGATAGGTCAAAACCGTTTGTTAGTATGCAAAAGCATCGGTTAAAAACCCACGCATGCGTAGAATCAAGTTGACGCATGCTTGGAAGCATTGAACTTCGTTTTTTTCAGCACGTCGTTGTGTTTTACGTCACCGCCTTATTTAACCTATGGTGTGTAGGCGTGACGGACCATCAGTCAGCTTCATCGGTTAACCTAGGACAGCGGTCCTTCAGACCGTTGTCCTCTGGCTATCCTATTGTGTGTACGAGGCTTATAACACAAATAGTAGAAAACAATCAACCCCTATAGGATTTTGAAGATAAACAAACCAACTAAAGAAAACCATATTTCATTAAAATGTCATCTTTAATATTGAATGAAGTAAAATAGAAATCCAAATTTTAAAACCCACAAAACAGCTGCAGTTGGCCACAGTTACCCGATTCCATTAAGCAAGCGACTATGTGGGACACTAGATCTATACAATGCAATGGTTTCAGGGAGTTCCACCCAACATGTATTTGTTAATTGATGTCAACCATACATAAGCTTACTGTGGCCAACTGCGGTCGTTTTGTGGTTTTAAAATTTGGATTTCTATTTTACTTCATTCCTTATTAAAGATGACATTTTAATGAAATATGGCTTTCTTAAAAGAGAAATATGGGATTTTCTTTATCCCATATATATACTTACCTAGGTGGATGCAGCATCGGTAAGATGCTGCATCTGTCCCCTGCCGCCTCTTCACTAAGAACCGAGCCACCGAACATCTCACCTCCCTGAGCTGCCTGTCAGTCAGCATCTCTCCTGCTTTTCTGAGACGCCTATAAGTCCAGGCACCTGGCGGATCCAGGCATACAAAGTTGGGATGACGCGGTGCCTGGACTGATCTTGGTGGGGTCAGCAGAAAGCAGACTTCAGACCGCTCTCTGCAGAAAACAGGTCACAGGAGTGCAAAACTAATTGCACTCCTGTGACCCATAGGAGAAGCTCAGCCAAATAAGCTCAGGCTATACTTCTCCTTTAAATTGGTTTGGTTGCCTTCAAAATGCCATACAGGTATTTGCACTTTGCTCTTTAATTTGCTGCTAATTTCAAGTGAGTGTTTAAAATCCGGGGCTCTGTATACCGAAAGGAATAACTAACAACTGAGTTAAAAAATTAATACAGCAGTGATGACAGCGAATGGGACAACACCCAGAAGCAAAAGCTGTCTATAAAAAAAACTAGAAAAAAGCTACGCACCTCCTGGGTCCTTGGTGACAGTTTGAGGACAATGGAAACCCTGCTAATACCCTAAAACCATACATTACCCTGCTCCATACAACATTGCAGAAAGGGATTCCCTAAAAAGTATAAATACAAGTTTGATGACCGTTGGGAGAAATAGGGAGCCAATAGGGA
Organism: Rana temporaria; assembly: GCF_905171775.1. Classification (NCBI taxonomy): domain Eukaryota; kingdom Metazoa; phylum Chordata; class Amphibia; order Anura; family Ranidae; genus Rana; species Rana temporaria. The sequence goes on along the minus strand of NC_053489.1, from coordinate 158,159,511 downwards.
GCCAAAATTGGGCTTTAGTGTAACCCCTAGATGTAACAACTTTCTAAACTTAAAGTGGTTGTTAAGCCACTATATCATCTGTATACCATCTCATCTGTTATATAATTCTATGTGTCCCAGTGCCTGTGCTGTATAAAAAAAAATGCTGATTTCTACCTTATCTTATCACGTGACTCCTCGGCTCTCTACCCTCTAACCGGCTGACAGCTATAGTGGGCGGGGCCGAGAATCCCCCGCTGACATCAGCAAGGAGGAGAGGGGCCGAGGAGTCACATGAGCGCCGGGAGACGCTCTAAGATAAGGTAGATAAGGTAGAAATCTGCTTTTTTTGTACAGCACAGACACTGGGACACATAGCATGATACAACAGATGGGATAGTATACAGATGATATAGTGATTGATGAATGTGGTATCATTGTCTCCTTTTGCTATTGAGCCTTCATTATATGGAATATTAGCCTAATTAACGCCTCCTTGAACTACGTCTTGAACGTGGTATTGGGTATTGGGTTTCCATAGTAATGGCTGTGTTTCTTAAGCAGGTGCACACGATGCTTCCGTATCCGCTGAATGCGGTCCCCGCCCTGTAAGGGACGTAACGTGTACGGAAGGAGCGTTGTGACGTCACCCGCAGCCATCACGCTTTTCCATTGTTTACATGCTGATATATCTAGCACCGGACCTGGTGCCGTGCTTGTAAGTTTTTCATTTTATTTGTATCAAATTACCTTTTTATACGGAGAGCACTATGTACCTGCACTTTATTTCCACATGACCGCCTGGTATCTGGATCTGGATCGCTGTTGGTATAAGCTGTCCCTGTGGTTCCTGGCTTCACTTGGATCCTCTTTTATTAGTGCCCGCTGGCATATGTGCATGTGACTCTCTATAACTTAAGGGTCCTATACGTGAGGTAAGCGGCCATTGTTAATTATTGGTGGAGGTTCATCACACCCGCCGGATCACCTGTGTGTCTTCATAGTACCAGCACTTCATCTCCTCACGGATGGTGTTTTTTACTGATGGACATTAGCTCTGCTACATCTGCATTATATTTACCTTAGGGATTTTATGATTATTGACCCTGATGTTCAGCTGCTTTATTTAGGGTTTATCCATTGCGCTGATTTTATTTCTTATTCAATAGTGAAGCAATAATTATTAGTCTTTATTAATGTATACTATGTTATTGCATAAATATAGAAAGTCATTTTAAATGTTGAACTTTCTCTGCTTCATGCTGGTATTTTTTATAAGACAGTCACAAGTTTACTGGGTGAAAGGTTATTAGGATAGTCCATTTTTAGGTTTTAAGCCTACTATTTGGAAAAGAAACACGTTAACAGCAGTTGAATTACAGCCTGATAAGATAATATTCCTTAAAAGGTAATAAATTAACATTGTCAAGAATAAGTGGTTTAAAAGTAATTATGTGGAATATGGGAAAGTTATGTACATGAATTAAGTTTGACAGTGTCAAAAAGGTCTGCTTGTGACCTCATTGAATAAGAGAACTCTGATGAGTATGTATGCATATATTAATAATTAGACCATATTGAAAAAAACAGTTGGCTTTGTATGTGTAAATCTGTGTATATATATTATTTATATGTATATATATATATATATATATATATATATATATATATATATATATATATATGTAATTTATTATGTAAATAATACAGTACCTTTTTGTGAAGCCAATATATGAATACATACATATAGGATTGTAAAGTGAAAAACAATAAGACATATACCACATAAGGTGGGGTTATTGCAAGTTAATTTTCCCAACATCATAAATCTGTTATCCTTGAGTTGGTGAAGTCTTATCAGGACAAGGAGGGTTTGATTTAACAAGGCTGGGTGCCATACTGTCTCTACATAAGTATTTTAATGGGTAAAGCCATAGACAAAACCAGTTATAAATAGTTTTAATAAACATATAGGAATTCTGGGAATGTGTGACAGGTATTAGATGTATGGTTAGCTACATTGACGTAGATCTTAGCAACCAATCATGCTGTACCTAATATGCTTGCATTGTAAGAAACTGTATAAATTAGACCTGCATCTTGTAATACTTTGAACAGAAACCTGTATGTTCCCAGCCTTTGTTAATAAACCTGCATTACTGAAGTCCTGCCTGGTTCGATTCGTCATTATTTTACTTCAGCTGATGCCAAGCTAAATTCAAGTTCTTAGAATAAGTGTTTTTCAAAATGCATTTAACTGCCTGGAGTTCAGCTTTAAACACTGATTCAGAAAGAAATTTTTGCAATGATATTTTAGTGAATAAAGAATATGGGTGTCATTTTCAAAACCACCAGTTTACATCTGTGACAGGACCACGGGAGATCCCCTGTTCAGCAGATGAACACATTTTAATAAAAGTATCTCAATGTGGATTTGAACACCTGAGCCCGCGTACACACGGTCGATCCATCCGATGAGAATGGTCCGACGGACCGTTTTCATCGGTTCACCGCTGAAGCAGACTGATGGTCTGATGGGCGTACACACCATCGTTCCAAAAACCAATCGGGTCAGAACGCGGTGACGTCAAACACACGACGTGCTGAAAAAAACGAAGTTCAATGCTTCCAGGCATGCGTCGACTTGATTCTGAGCATGCGCGGGTTTTGAACCGATGCTTTTGTGTACTAACCATCGGTTTGGACCTATCGGTCAGCGGTCCATCGGGTCGATTTTAAAGCAAGTTCTCTAACTTTTGTCCGAAGGACAAAAGACCGATGGGGCGTACACACGGACGGTTTGGACCGATGAAATTGAACTTCCGTCCGTTTTCATCGGTTTGGACCGATGGTGTGTACGCGGCCTCATAGTATTCTTATATGTTTGTTTCCACTGCTTACCCTGTGGTACTGACCACTGCTCACGCAATGTAGACTATTCATGCATCATAAGCTTAATACATTTCTAATAGGCTCCACAATTTCTGCAGTGATGATAGCATCACAGACAGAATTTATTAATATTTGATGAAATGAGCTGTCTTACCGTTCCTGACATTGCAAGGTTATACTATATTATGGCAGGAAAATCAGGAAACATTCCTGATGATAAGTATGTCTTTGACCTGTGCTCGTGTAATGATATATTAGTTTAGGCCATATTGCAGGCAGGTTGAAATATTCCAACATAGGTTAACCAAGTGATGACTGGTGAGCACAAAGTCAACAGATTTTAATGTAAAAGATAACAGCATACTGCATTAGGTGGGTATTAGTTACATACAATACAGTTTCAAATTATCACAAAATTCAGGGGGTGGGGAGGTAGCAGGATGAGAAGACCGGTTCAGACTTCATGGGGTGCTCCAAGTGATTGCTTGGGCTTCTAAAATATAATCCCTAATTATGATCTGGTTATATCCTTGAAACCTCTTTCAATTAACCATGTCTGAACAGTTCAAGAGAGAGTCATCCAAGCTGGCACCAAGTAAAAAAAAAAAAATTCCAAGGTCATTCCCAAAGGATCTAACAATGGAGTTCCTTGTATAGCTTTCCCTTTCTGTGCCTGATGTATTTCCCTAGTAGAGTAAGAGCAGGTTGACAAGTAAGCCAGAAGATTATGGCATGGTTGGATGTGCTCACCCTGGGTTCATTAAAGGAGAAGTATGGTCAAAGCTATTTTGATTATACTTCTCCTGTAGGTCACAAGAGTGCAGTTTGCCCTGCATAAAAACAAATATTGGGCCTGGGCAATTTTCATTCATAATGTGCTAGTATGCATTGCATACTAGCACATTATGACAGACTTACCTGAAAGCTAAGCCCTCCAGCAGTGTGCTGTCACCGCTGAAGGAAGGCGCTTCCATCCTCAACGTCTTTCTTCCCGTTCACGGGCTTCGGACATATGAATGACCGAGCTGTGAATGATGTCACTCCCGCGCATGCACATGGGTGTCGCTATTTACAGAAAGACTCTAAAGAAACAGCCTGGGTATGCACATTTAGGAGATATTTACTGTACCTATAGATAAGCCTAATATGTATAGGCTTACATATAGCTAAAAATCATACAAGGGAGTTTACTCCCACTTCAACATTGGAGAATTTCTGTTTATTCTGCTCAGAATAATGTTCCAGTAAAGAAAAAGTTCTATGGACATTAACCTCTTAACCTTTTGTATTTTATTGTATTTTGTCTGTACTGTCTGTACTGTATTGTAAAGCACTGCACAAACTGTATTATAATAATGCTATATATATTCTGTATTATAATAATGTTAATAAATATTCTTAATTGATAAATTGGATCCTTCAGCTTCAACCTGTTCTTGGTGTGGCACTATACGACCCACACTACTTCAAAGAATGTGGAGCTGTGCCAAGATATCTACCTTCTGGGACCAAATTCTAAACTACATACATACTATATTGAGGATACAAATTGACAAGGATCCTATTATCTGCCTTTTTGGCTGTTTTGGCCCTTTGGCTGTTTTGGCCCTTCCTCCTCATCAACATCCCTATGGCCCCGTACACACGACAGAGTTTCCCGGCAGAATTCACAGAGAAACTCGGTCAAAACCCGGATTCTGCCGAGAAACTCTGTCGTCTGTACAGTTTTGGCTCGATGGAGCTGCCGAGGAGCTCGACGAGAAAATAGAGAACATGTTCTCTATTTTCTCGTTGTTCTATGGGAGAAGGCGGCCCGCCGAGCTCCTCGGCGGCTTCATCCCAAAACTCGACGAGGAACTCGACGTGCTTTGCACGTCGAGTTCCTCGGCCGTGTGTACGGGGCCTAACACTCTATGTTTGATGACGGCTTGCAGAACTATATTAAAATCCCAGACGTCACCTATTGCTCCCAAACTAACTAAGGTGAAAAAGGAACTGAAATCGTTGATGTATGTTGAAAAACTGGATACGTTAACACAAGCTCTTTTAACCGATGGCAAAGATTTATGGTACACTAATTTTCAAACTTGGAAATATTCCAAATGATTACACCATTTTTTTATACTGAATGTTACATTAAAGCAAATATGAATAATTCTCTAGGCAGACTAAGAATTCTACCAAGTGATTCCTATTATCAACAAATTTTCTTCACCAAGTGTCTGCGGGAATTCAAAGGATCTTCAACATAAGTAAACCCCAAAACTATTGACGAACAACTGTTACTATTACTTTATATTATTGCTAATATACAGGTATTTTTCTTTATGTTATGTTATTTTATTTCTGTTTTCATTCTTTGTTCTTTTTCTTTTATTTTCTTGTTCTATACTGTATATCATTGTAGAGCTTCTACACAGATTAAAGGGGTTGTAAAGGTACAATTTTCTTTCCTAAATAGCTTCCCTTACCTTAGTGCAGTCCTCCTTCACTTACCCTATCCGATTTTGCTTTTCAATGTCTTTATTTCTTCTGAGAAATCCTCACTTCCTGTTCTTCTGTCTGTAACTCCACACAGTAATGCAACTCTTTCTCCCTGGTGTGGATTGTCATGCTCGCCCCCTCCCTTGGACTACAGGAGAGTCAGGACGCTCTCTACGTTGCAGATAGAGAAAGGTGGGCGTCTCCTGTAGTCCAAGGGAGGGGGCGAACACGACACTCCACACCAGGAAGAAAGCCTTGCATTACTGTGTGGAGTTACTGACAGAAGAACAGGAAGTACCATAAACAGGAGAACAGGAAGTGAGGATTTCTCAGAAGAAATAAGGACATTTAAAAGCAAAATCGAAGGATGAGGTAAGTGCAGTTTGCGCCCCCCCTGACACATGGACTTACCTATTTTCAGCTATCTCCAGTCTGGTCACATGATCCACCATGTGAGACAGCGGTGGCTGTAGGGAAGAGCAGAGCGTGCTTGATAATGACTGGTAAAGCCTGGAGTGGTGACATCATGTATATGTTCCTATGTCCCACCTGTTGTTGGCGCTCCCTTCTCTTCACACTCGTGACAGCGCCCCTCTAAATTTTGCTCCCAGGGCAGTGGCCCCCCTCGCACCCCCCACGCTATGCCACTGGGTAAGTGAACTCCCATGGAGTTACAATATGAGCAGCAAGCTGTGACTTAAAAGTCTCTATGTGGGGATTAGTGTTTACAATGAATTGACATACTGCTTCCAAAGTTTAAAAGCAATTTTATATGAATGTGAAAATTACACCTTACTTGTTCCAACATCACTAAAATAAATGTTAGTATGAGAAAAAGCCCTTTTCCAGACAGCCTTCCTATCTGTATATAGAGGCCAGTGTTTAGATCATTGGCTTATATTAGCATTCAGCTGCTATTTTATATTGTAGGGATTCTCAATTTAATAAATTATTTTTCATATTTTTTCACCTACCTTGAGTCTTGTCCATCACTACCTATAGTAGCCCCTTATATCTTTAGGGTTCCTTTTTCTTGAGGTCCCCTTTATGATAGCACCCAGGTTCTTGCAGCCTTTCTATCCCCTGTTATTCTTCATAAAGAACCCATATCTGCTCTTGAAACCTAAATTAAATGCCATATCTCAAATTAGTTCTATGTTTAGTCAAGTGAAACCTGCATGAAAGCGCACTTTAATTTTCACAGCCATTCACATACTAAAGATTGTGAAATTCTGTTATAAGTTACCTTGCAAGTACTACAATGGCTTTCTTTATCTTGAGTTTACATGAGAATCAGCAGGAAGCAGGATGAAAACAGCCTTAGGTATGGCAAATATTTATTTTTTGCAACACTGATTAAACCTTGTATCCTTGTCTTTGCACAAAATTGGCAGGCAGGTTATTAAGAGCAAAATGTTTTATTTGCTCTTCTTCACATCCTGGTTCCTTTAAATTAAGGAAAACCAGCCAAGATTTGCATGCTAAGCTCGTAAAGTAATGTTTTTTGAATGTGCTAAATGCTGCCCCTGAACGTAGCTGCAAATGTAGAGGATTGGGAGAAGATGGACAGCCGCACTCCAAAAGAACTTCGAAAAGTTGTCTTTATTCGATAAAAATAAACATGCAAAACAAAACACAGCCACAGAAGGTGCTTAGTCAGCCATGACTAAGCACTGACATAGTGCGAAACATGTCGGCTGTCCTCTTCTGTGGCTGTGTTTTGTTTTGCATGTTTATTTTTATCAAATAAAGACAACTTTTCGAAGTTCTTTTGGAGTGCGGCTGTCCATCTTCTCCCAATCCTCTACATGTGCCTTGTGCATTGCCAGCACCTTTGTTTCCTGAGAGGTTCCTTAATTGCTCACAAGACCCACCTGGAGCGGTGACTCCCTTCCTCTGAACATAGCTGCACTCTGTGCTATGGCCACATGCAAACTTGCTGATTCTCTGCAGTCAGTTTGTGTGCCACCATAGACTCACAGAAACGTTATCCCTGGACACACACTGTCCAAAAGAGTGCCACCTCCTCTGGCAGTATTTATATATATATATATATATATATATATATATATATATATATTTACCATTTTTCTGATGTCTTTTGACCAGTCTGGTGCCATGCTCGGTCATCTACCTCTTCAGTCTTCTTCTGGAAGCCCTGCATGATGCAGAGAGTGGTGCTGATGTTATGACATGTGCATCAATACAATACACTGAGATTACAGGACACCATGGTTACATAGAGGGCTATAAAGGCCTGCACTCACAGTCTTTCTTCAGTCTTCCCGGTTGAATGACTCTGAGCATGATTCAACCTGGAAAATCAAAGACAACATGTGGTAGGGATGGGGTACTGTAGGGGCCAGCTACAAAATGAAGGTAAGCATTGCATCTATGGACACTCACAGCGTCCGGGCGTCAACGGTAAAACGCTGCTATATTTACCGTAGTTTTTGCAGCACTTTCAGCTGCCAGCAGGGCGCTTTTAAACCCTGCTAGTGGCCGAAAAAAGGGCTACAGCGGCGTTCGCAGGCGCTGCCCATTGATTTCACTGCTCCTAATGGGCTGCAAAGAAGCTGCTGGCAGGACTTTTTCTGACGCCCTGCCAGTGCACCGCTCTAGCGGTATAGCGCCTGCAAAGCGCCTCAGTGTGAAAGGGGTCTAAATCTTCAAGGAAACATTTTTTTAAATAGCCTGGTGTTGGGTTTTAAGAATAATATCACACAAGTAACACCCTAAGCTGCACTTAAACATTGCATTGCTAAGAATTGCTATTAGCACATTTTTTCTGTAGTCAACAAACTGCCCTTGACCATGCTTTCATTTGTTTACCAGGAATGAAATGATCATAAGGTCATGAATAAGCAAGAAAACAACAGTATGGAGGCAGTTCCTAAAACTCATAACTGTTATGCTGCGTACACACGGTCGGAATTTCCGACGGAAAAAGTCAGATGGGGCATACACAGGGTCAGAATATCCGATGAAAAAATTCCGTCTGACTTTTTTCATCGGATATTTTGACCCTGTGTATGCCCCATCGGACTTTTTCCGTCGGAAATTCCGACGGACTTAGAAAGAGAACATGTTCTCTTTTTTTTTGCTGTGGAATTTCAATGGAGAAAAAAAACATGCGTTCTTAGAACCAATTCGACGCATGCACGGAAGCATTGAACTTCATTTTTCTAGGCTTATCGTAATGGTGTGTCCGTGTGTATGCAAGACAGCTTGAGCAGAATTCCGTCGGAAAAAACAGTCGTGTGTACGCGACATTACTCTTGTTTTTATCAAGTAATCACCCTATACCTATACTGATCCAAATTTGCTAACAAAATAAATGAAAAAAAGCTGCCTGTCAGAATTATTTAAGTGTTCCTGCTCCTCATTACAGCATCCGGGTTTTGGCTATTGCATTCTCCCTGTCTGTGTCCTCCTGCAAGGTGATTGATGTAGTCAGTCACCTGTTATAAGCAAGCCAAACGCTCAGTCCCTTGCTTGTGATAGTGAGCAATACGTATGTTGTTCCTGATCAAGCTCCCTGTCTGTCTGCCCTGCTTTACTAGTTTGGATTTCCCTGTGTACGACTTTGGACCAAATTATTGGACTATTCCTTGAACGCAGCCTGCCTTTTTCCCTGGACTGTCATAGAACCACACTATCAGTCTGCTAACTGCAAGTATCTCTTTGCTTTTCTGAGTTCTGCTTCTGCCCTGGTGTGGTGGCCAGGCACTATAGCATTGTGTAGAAGTCCTGGGGGCAACCAAATACCGGTAGGCCTACTTGTCTTTTGGTAAAGGGGGCTTCTATAGTTGAAGTGTCAGTTAAAGTGTCTGACCACCTGCGTTGGGGCAGATGTGACACAGCCACAAGACAATTTCAAAACTGAATGCCGGTTTAAGTGAAAGAAATTACCCTTGCAGTGAGGATTCCTCAAACTGCAAAGATTAAATGCTCATTTTGTAAAGGGGTGGAGGAATTATTATTAGTTTTATTATTATACAGGATTTATATAGTGCCAACAGTTTTCACAGTGCTTTACAAAATGAAGGCAGACAGTATAGCCACAATGCAATTCAATACGAGAGCAATCAGAGGGTCGTCGTCATTAGAGCTTACAATCTACAAAAGAGGATCAAGTGATACAAAAGGTAAAAGGTAATAACTGTGGGGTGGTAAGCTGATGGAGAAAATCAAAGTTCAGTTGTTTTACTGTATAGATGCAGGATAGGCTTCTCTAAACAAATGGGTTTTCAGGGATCGCCTAAAGTTACAGTATATGGAATTGGACAGATTGAGATAAGGAGTTCCAGAATATAAGGGAGACTCTGGAGAAGCCCTGTTGGCAAGCATGGGAGGAGGTAACGAGGAAACTAGAGAGCGATAGGTCTTGGGAGAAGGGAAGAGAACAGCTTGGCTTTTGAGACAAGTTTATGTAACTGGGGAAATGTTGTGGATGCCTTAATAGGTTGTTGTTAGTATTTAGAATTGGTTGGGTGAGCGACAGGCAGAAAGAGGTAGCAGACACTGAAAAGTTGGTAAGGTGGATGAGTCTGGCAGCAGCATATAATATGGATTAAGGGGGTGAGCCAATGAGGAGTTGCAATCAGTGAGGCAACAGATAACCAATAAGTGAATTAGAAGCTTTTGGTATTGTTGGTTAAGAAGAGGCACATTTTGGAGTCGTTATTTTGGTTGAGGTGAGAATATTTGGACAGTGATTGGATGTGGTGCTGAAAGGAAAGTTCAGAGTCCAAGATTACAACTAACACCCTGACATGCAGGGACTTACAGTAGTTGCTAAGATTGGTGGAATCCAGCAAGACCTTTCTAAATATGGGGGTGACCGGTGACCAGTGTCTGTTTTAGAGGGTTGGAGAAGCTGCCAAGACAGAGGAAGAAATTGAAGATGTGAGTTAGAGAGTGTCAAATAGAGAAAGAGGGTGACTGTAGTATTTGTGAAGGAACAGCGTCCAGGGGGCAGAAGTTTAAGTGGGCATTAGAAAAACAATTTTGGAACTTCTCTATAGGCGAGGGAGATATCTGTATAGTGGAGATCTGATCACAAATTGCATCTTATGAAGTGATTTTTGATCTCCTGGACAGTGAGTGAGTTAGTGGGTGGAGGCAATAAAGGGCAAAAAGAGTTAAAGGTAGAAAAGAGTTGACAATGACTGCGTGAAAGGGTGTCAATGAGAGTGCTAAAATAGGTCTGTTTGGCAGTGCAGAGGCAGGAATTTTATTTTTCGAGGGCAGATTTATAGAGAAATAAGTCTTGCTGGGACTTACACCAAAGACACTCAAGAGTGTGGCTACATTTTTCATGACCTCTGGTGTCGAGGTAGACTGCACTACATTTGCCTTTCTTGCACACCAGCATCTCAGTCTGTCTCTTATAAAGCTGAATGTCAATACAGTTACATCAGCTGATATGTTCTCACTCAGTGCCAGCTTTACCTTACCCTTACCCTTGCATTTCAGCGCCCACATTTCACATCCCTTCTCTAGCAATAGCCGTCAATGACCCAGCAGAATTTCAGGGTAAATCTAATTAGTATTAAATTATTATTATTATACAGGATTTATATAGCGCCAACAGTTTACGTAGCGCTTTACAATAAAAAGGGGACAGTACAATTACAATACAGTTCGATACAGAAGGAATAGGAGGGCCCTGCTTGTGGAGCTTACAATCTAAAGGGAGGGGGAGGTATTACAAAAGGTAATGGCTGCAGGGGATGATCTGATGGAGGTGACTCAAGTACAGTTCTAAGGTGGAGGTGGGGTAGGCTTTATTAAATAAATGAGTTTTCAAGGATCGGCTAAAAGCAGACAGGGTAGGAGCTGACTGGACATACTGAGGCAGGAAGTCCCAGAGGATGGGAGAGGCTCTGGAGAAGTCCTGTAGGTGACCATGGGAGGAGGTAACAAGGGAGTTAGAGAGCAGGAGGTCTGGGGAGGAGAAGAGAGGATGATTTGGGTGATATCTGCAGGTGAGGTTGGTGATGTAGCTGGGGGCAATGTCATGGATGGTCTTGTATGTTGTGGTTAGTATTGTGACTTTTATACGGTGGGGTATGGGAAGATAGTGAAGGGATTGCCAGAGAGGGGCAGCACTAATGGAATGGTTAGTAAGGTGTTTTAGTCTGGCAGCAACATTCATGAAGACTGAAGGGGGGAAAACATGTGTAAAGTAAGCCAGTGAGGAGGGAGTTGCAGTAGTCGAGGTGGGAAATAACCAAGTACTGGTTTCAGGCTTTACCAGCTGTTTTAGAGCACTATATCGTCTCCCCTGCAGCCACCGCTGGCTGACACAAGGGATTACATGACCACAGCAGATACGGGTGAAAATGGTAAGTATGTACATCTTTCCTACACAGGTTATTCAGTATAGGTGTTGGTAGGGGAAGGGAGCATTTTTAGGATTAGTTAGGTTAGCCTGGAATTCTATGTTAATTGGTCCTAATTATGATCTCATCATTAGTTTACACTTGACTGACCTATTATCTAAATTGTTTATGGCACACGTAAGTCATTGGAAAATTTACCCTGAAGAGTTGCTGAATGCTTGAAAAGGCCCAGAGGGAAATACGTTTCCTATCCCATTACACTCAAGGTGGATAGAGATTTTCTTCTATTGGTTATACATTCATAATTCCTAAAGATAGTTAACTGTAAATTGCTAACTTTTTTGTTAATGATAATTTTCCAGGGATTTAATCATTGCTGATTCTAATGAAAGTGCTTATGATCAGTTATGACTTGAAATCTGTATACCTAATTAGATACATCAGTATCCATGCTAATCTGTATTTATCAGAATATATTTTTGTGATAAATTAAGCTCTAGATGGATTCTGCCAGAAGAATATCAAATATGAATTTTACAGAGAGAATATGAATGTGACAAGTACAAGGCTTATACATACCACAGTCTGTAGCAGTTCTGCAGTTTTATAGAGTAGTTATGTTAATGCAAAAAACAATGTATGTGGTAAGAATTGCTGGCGCATCATTAATAATTGAGTTTATTTTACAATTCAAAAACACCCAATTGGCAAAATGCTAAACTTTTTTTTACATACTGGCCCAGATTCAAGAAGCTATTGCGCCCGCGCAACCATAGGTTGCGCGGCGCAATAGCTGTTTTGCTCCCGCATAGCGAATGCCCCTGATTCAGGAACATCGCTACGCGGACTGCAGCCTAGGATATGACAGGCATAAGCCTCCTTATGCCTTCATATCTCAGGCTGCATTCTTGCGTTGTCCGCTAGGGGGCGCGGCCATTGTGATCGGCGTATAGTATGCAAATTGCATACTACCACCGATTCACAAAAGTTGCGCGGGCCCTGCGCACGCAAGGTACGGAGTTTCCGTACGGCGACTTTAGCGCAAGGTTGCTCCTGCTATAGCAGGGGCAGCCAATGCTAAAGTATAGCCGCCCTTCCCGCTCGTGAAATTTAAATTTCACGTCGTTTACGTAAGTGATTCGTGAATGGCGCTGGACGCCATTCACGTTCACTTAGAAGCAAATGACGTCCTTGCGACGTCATTTGCCGCAATGCACGTCGGGAAAGTTTCCCGACGGAGCATGCGCTGTTCACTCGGCGCGGGAGCGAGCCTAATTTAAATGATTCCGGCCCCCGGCGGGATCATTTACATTAGGCGCCATTACGCAGGGCTAATTAGCATAGCGCCCGCGCAATTTACGGAGCTACTGCTCCGTGAATCGCGGGCAAATCGAAATATTTGCGTGGGCGCAGAGAAAAATCTTTGCTCTTTGCCCACGCAAATATTGCGCGGATCTACCTGAATCTGGGCCACTGTGTTGTAAACCCTCCCCTATACCCAAGAAGTGAATAGCCTCAGATGATACACAGAGATGAAACAAATCCTCCTACATTGGTTTTACTTGTTTAATTGCAGTCTTCTCTTGTCTACAACCATTCAAAGTGACAAAATCCTTCTGCATCTGTGAGGAGTACAAAGGGGGGCCTAGAACTTCAGTTACACTGTGTGAGAGCTGATTGGAGGAAAGGCACCCCCCCCCACACACACACACACATAGACGGAGGAATGGGGGAACATGCAGAGCTGTATTCTGAATAGACAGAGGCGGCTCCCTAATTAGACGGCCGCTTAAGGCCTTGCACTCACAGGGGCCTTACGACCGCCTAATTTGGCTGTGCTCAATTACTGATGTCGATGCCGGTGGCTCTGCCTACCTCCGCTGGTCCAGAGGCTGACTGAAAATGGGGTACTGCCCAAGGAACAGCGGCCTCAGCATGGAGCGCCTGCGTCCCGATCCGGTGGCAGTAGGTGCGGGGAGCAGGACAGTAGAGGCCCCTAGGTGGCGTCAGCTGCTGGAAGACAGCACCTGGCTCCAGGTGCCATCTCTGCAAGGCGTGCGTGTGGGTGGCATGTCCATGTGGGACCTACAGCTGGGCTGCTCCTTCTGCCTGCGCCACTCACTCGACCTCCCCGCACCTGCCTCCAGCTGAGCTGTGCGTGAAGAGGAAGGAGCTCCGCTTCTAATCTCCTGATGCCACCGTGGTGCCTGTCCGACCAGAGAGAGTGCCTGTGCAGCCTCCCTGTGTGCCTCGATAGGAGGAGCGGTGGGGGTGGGGAGACTGCATATAGAGGAATTGATCTTTCCATATTCCTCCAGCAGCCGCTGAATGTCTGCAGGAGGCAGAGGAGAAGTGAGCATTCAGCAGCTGCATGGAGGAATATGGAAAAATCTATTCCTCTATATCCAGTCTCTATCTAACTTCTTTGGTGCCCCTGTGCTCTCCGGTCCCGCCCTGTGCTCCCTGACTCCGCCCCCTGCTCTCTGACCCCTCTGTGTGCTCCTTGGCTCCTCCCCCTGCTCTACTACCCTCCATGTGCTACATGGCTCTGCCCCCTGCTCTCCGACCCCTCCTTGTGCTACATAGCACCTCCCCCTTCTCTCTGACCCCTCCTTGTGCTCCCTGGCTCCGCCCCCTGCTCTCCGACCCCTCCATGTGCTACATAGCACCTCCCCCTGCTCTCTAACCCCCCTTGTGCTCCTTGGCTCTGCCCCATGCTCTCTGGCCTTTCATTGGCTCCGCCCCTGCTCTTTGGTCCCTCCTTGTGCTCCCTTGCTCCTCCCTCAGTGCTCTCCACCCCCTGCTCTCCAGCACCCTCTGCTCTCCACTCCCATTCTTTCTGACTCCCCTCCTCTCAAGTCCCCCCCAGCGCTCTCCAGCCCCCACCGCTTCTATGCTCTCCACCCTTCCCCAGTGATTTCTGCCCCCACCCTCATGATCTCCAGCTCCTCTCCGCTCCTTACCCCCTCTCCCCAATACTCTCTGCCCCCACCCCCCAGTGCTCTCAACTCCCCCAGTGCTCTCACAGACTGGGACATGGGGCACAGGAGGGTCTGCAGACAGGGACAGGATTAGGGATCTCTCTCACCCCCTTTTCCTCCCCCCTCTTTCTCACCTCCTCCTATCTATCTCCCCCTTCCTCACTCCCCCACTCTCTCTCTCCTTCCCCCCTCTCTTTTTCTCTCTCTCCCCCTCTTTATGTCACCCTCCTTTCTCTCATCCCTCGTCTCTTTCTCTCTCGCACCACCCCTCTCTTCCACAAACCTTCTCCCTCACCCCTCTCTTTTTCTCACACCCCTCTTTTTCTCACCTTCCTCCTCTGTGTCACCCCCAGTCTCTCTCTCTCCCCCACTCACCCCTTCCCACCGCTCCCTCTCTCTCCCTCCATCTCTATCACACCTCTCTCTCTCTCCTCTCTCTCTCTCCCCGCCCTCTCTACCCTCTCCCTTTCTCTCCCCCTCTCCCTCTCTCTCTCTATTTCCCCTCTCCCCCTCTCGATACCTTCAATCCTCTCTCCCTCCTTTCCCTCTCCTCTCTATTGCATTCTCTCTCCCCCTCTCTCTGAGCTGGGATCCCCACACTCTCCTTCCACCCAAGGCATGGGAAATTCTTTAGAGGAGTGGGTTGACACCTTGCTAGGTCCCAGATGGTTTTATGTCTGATGATTAAGGAGGGTGCCATGGAAGTGGTGTTGATGAACTGTGTACTAGACCCTCTCTCCCTCCCTCTCTCTCTCCCCCTCCCTCCCTCCCTCCCTCCCTCCCTCTCTCTCTCTCTCTCTCTCCCTCTCCCTCTCCCTCCCTCTCTCTTCCTCTCTCCCCTCTCTCTCCCTCCATCTTTTCTCCCTGCCCTCTTTCTCCCTCTCTCTCCCTCTCTCTTCCCCCCTCTCTCTCTCTCTCTCTCTCTCTCTCTCTCTCCCCATCTCTCTATCCCTCCTGCTCTCTACCTCCCTCTCTCTTTTGCTTTCTCTCTCCCTCCCTCTCTCCCCCTCCCTCCTCTCTTGCTCTCTCTCTCCCTCTCTCACCCCCCCTCTCTATTTCCTTTTCTCTCCCTCCCTCCCACATCCCACTCTCCTTCCTCCCAAGGCATGGGAAATTTTTAGAGGGGTGGGTTGCCACCTTGCAAGTTCCAGATGTTTCATTGGCTGCATATGTCTGATGGGTGAGGAGAGAGCCCTGGAAGTGGTGCTGATGAACTGTGTACTAGATCCGTGCATCTTTCTGCAGCCATTTTTATTAGGCGTGAGTGGGGCCTCATGTGTAAGTTTTGCCTAAGGCCTCACAAAGTCTAGAGCCGCCTCTGGACAAGTTGTGTGCTTAAACACTCATGTGTTATCTCATGTGACTCATGCTGATAACAAAGTAACGAAGCACAAGAGAGAAACGACACTTAGGAGCTTCAGAAAGAGACAAGTACACAGTACAGATATGTGTGCTTCGTTCAAATTGTATTACTGGGGGTTGCAACGACTTTAAAGTAGATTTCTAACCAAACTTTTTTTCAACATTGGATAGAATAATGAAAGGTTAAAACTTTTGTTATTTTTGTATTACGATGTGTGTCCCCATTAGTGAAAATACACTCTTGCTTCCTGTTTTGGTGAGCCCTGACAGGGGGGGCAGATAGTGAGGGTCAATGGAAAAGTTGAACACTTGCCACAGAAACTGAAAATGAGGGGAAGTTTCCAGTGGGGGGTTGGCACCAATCAAAAGAGGGTCTCTCTCATTACTTGAGCGTTTTCCTCCCACTTACTGCACCTTTCTTATACAAGTTAGTCAGCATAGGTGTTAGGAGGGGGGAAGAAGCATTTTTAAGATTCGTTAGGCTTAGCCTGGAATTCTAATTTAACATGTAGCACCGTCTAGTGTGCTACTGGTGTGAGAGGAGGTAAAACATATTTTGACTCAGGGCTAAGTCTGAGTCATGAAATCTGGGTCAGGGTTTACTGGAGTTCAGGGCTGGATGACTCATGCAGGCAGCTCTCTGGTGCCTCTCTCTGGTTCTGGGAAGTTGGAGGCCAGAGGCTAGAAGGGTTGTCGTGCATACTAAGGGGAGTTTAGCTAATCCCCATGTGATTGTCATGGTCTTACCTCTCTCCTGTCTCCTTCGTTTGACATGTGCTGGCGGCCATCTTGGTTTCTCGGACTCTTGTAGCCTCCCACCCTGCGGCTCCTCCTTCCCACTGGGAGGAGCTGGATGCCTGGCTCATATATTAGGAGGTCTGTGGCTTCAGTTCCTTGCTTGGTCCTCCTGTGTTCACATGCTTCTAAGACTGCTGCTGCTTCTGGTTCCGATCCTGGCTTCGTCTGACTTCCCTGCTGGTTCCTGATCCTGGCTTCGTCTGACTTCCCTGCTGGTTCCTGATCCTGGCTTCGTCCGACTACCCTTCTGGTTCCTGACCTCTGGCTTCGCAAGACTCTGTTTAACCATCCGTTTGGACTTTTGCTTTACAGCTTGATTTTCAATAAAGCCTTCTTATTTTCACTTATCTCTTGTTGTACGTCTGGTTCATGGTTCCGTGACATTAGGACCAAGCCATGAATTTTGACGGTACAGGGCCATCCTCGCTACCCACGCTGGTTGCCAGACTTGATCAGCAGGATTACTTGTTGGGTCAGTTCGCCGTGGCGTTGCAAACCCTGCTTGAACGCACGGCTCATTTCGCTCCCGTTGCCGATGGGTCGGTTGTCGCTCCTGGGCCCGCTCCTACTGCCGCTCCGGTTGTTGCGCCAGAGTCTACCCCGACACCTGTTGTTGCGCCTGCGGTGTTTCGGGGTATAACCGGTTCTGCCCCCCTTCCACAGCGATTTGGGGGAGAGCCAACTCAGTGCCGAGGTTTCCTTAACCAAGTGGGCATTTATTTCGAGTTGCTGCCACATGCCTTTCCCACTGAGAGATCAAAGGTGGGCTTCTTGATCTCGCTGCTCTCGGACAAGGCCTTGGCCTGGGCCAGCCCTTTATGGGAGAACAACAATCCGGTGGTTGCCGAGTTTTCCGGTTTTGTTGCTTCTCTTCGGAAGGTATTCGATGTGCCGGCTCGCGCCGCCTCTGCTGCGAAGCTCCTTATGTCCGTCAGACAGGGTTCACGATCCGTAGCCGAATACGCCATTGAGTTTCGTACCCTGGCAGCAGAGGTGGCCTGGAATAATGAGGCTCTGGTCGCTGCTTTCTCTCATGGTCTCTCGGATGCCTTGAAGGATGAGGTTGCAGCTAAGGACCTACCAGTGGAGCTCGAGGCTCTTATTTCTTTCCTGATTTTGATTGACACCAGACTCAGGGAGAGACCTTCCTTTAAGGAGAGCCTGCGGAGGCCTCCTAACAGTTTGGCGCCTACGTTTGCTGTCCCACCCGTGCCTCCCTCTCCTCCCACGCCTCCTGGGGTTGACTTGTCTGGGGGTGAACCCATGCAGCTGGGGTTTGCTCGCCTGTCCGAGGGGGAGAGGGTACTCCGGAGACGCGAGGGCCGATGCACGCACTGTGGTCTCGGTGGGCATTTTCGGTTGGCATGTCCGAACCGTCCGGGAAACGCTCGCACCTGAGATCCTGTCGGGGGCAGATCTTGGGTGGAGTCTCCTCGTCCCCGGTTTCCCGTGTTGATAAACCACTGATCACTGTTGTCCTCTCCTGGGTCGGGGGCTCGGTGACGACCCAGGCGTTGGTGGACTCTGGTGCTGGTGGTTTTTTCATTGATAGTGAGTTCGCTGCCGCCAATTCCATTCCTCTGCAGGCTCGAGGTTCCCCGCTGGCTCTAGAGGCGATAGACGGCAGACCCCTCCAGCCGCCACACGTGACCCATGAGACCCTTCCAGTGGGGATAGCCATTGGTGCCGTTCACAGAGAGTCGGTCTGCTTCCAGGTTATTTCGTCTCCACACTACTCGGTGGTCTTGGGGTACCCCTGGCTCCAGAAGCATAATCCGACTTTTGACTGGAGATCGGCCGAGATCCTCTCATGGTCACCACAGTGTGGGGCTAGTTGCATCCATGGGCCTGTCAAGTTGCTGTGTACTTCCTCGGACTCTCTATTGCCTCCTGAATACGAGGAGTACCGGGATGTATTCGATAAGGTGCGCGCAGTTGCCCTACCTCCGCACCGCCCATACGATTGTGCCATAGAGTTACAACCTGGTGCCGTTCCTCCTCGCGGCAGGGTCTATCCACTGTCGGTTGCGGAGAATGAGGCTATGGAGGAGTACGTGATGGAGGCGCTGTCCCGTGGTCACATTCGCAAATCCTCGTCCCCGGCAGGGGCTGGATTTTTCTTTGTGAAAAAGAAGGGCGGTGAGTTGAGGCCTTGCATCGATTACAGGGGCCTTAATCGCATCACGATCAAGAACGCTTACCCGATACCCTTGATTTCCGAGCTGTTCGATCGCCTTAAGGGGGCCACGGTCTTTACCAAACTCGACTTGAGGGCGGCATATAACCTGGTAAGGATCAAGGCGGGCGATGAGTGGAAGACCGCGTTTAACACCAGGACCGGTCATTATGAATCCTTGGTTATGCCTTTTGGGTTGTGCAATGCGCCCGCAGTCTTTCAGGAATTCATCAACGATGTTTTCCGTGACCTGTTGCAGCAGTGTGTGGTGGTCTATTTGGATGACATCTTGGTATACTCTGAATCCATGGAGGCCCACATTCTGGATGTCAAGCGAGTGTTGCAACGGTTACGAGAGAACAAGCTGTTCGGTAAGCTTGAGAAATGCGAATTTCACCGATCCCAGGTAACCTTCTTAGGTTACATCATTTCCGCTGAGGGGTTCTCCATGGACCCTGAGAAGGTTTCGGCTGTCTTACAGTGGCCTCAGCCCAGTGGTCTTCGTTCCTTGCAGCGCTTTTTGGGCTTCGCCAATTATTATCGGAAGTTCATCAGGGACTTCTCCATGCTGGCCAAGCCTCTCACGGATCTGACCAGGAGGGGCAGTAATTCCCAGGTCTGGCCGCTCGAGGCCATCCGGGCTTTTGAGGCCCTAAAATCCGCCTTTGTGTCGGCCCCGATTCTGTCTCATCCCAACCCTGGGTTGCCCTTTGTCCTCAAGGTGGACGCATCTGAGACGGGAGTAGGCGCCCTTCTGTCTCAGCGTAGAACACCAGAGGGTCCGCTGCTTCCTTGTGGGTTTTACTCCCGGAAACTGTCACCCGCGGAGTGCAACTATCAGATTGGTGACAGGGAGTTATTGGCCATAGTGCAGGCTCTCAAAGAGTGGAGGCACTTGCTCGAGGGCTCCGTGGTTCCGGTTCTCATCCTGACGGACCACAAGAATCTGACCTACCTTTCTGAGGCCAAGAGATTGACACCACGTCAGGCCAGATGGGCTCTGTTCTTGTCACGTTTTAATTACGTGGTCTCCTACCTACCCAGTTCCAAGAACATCAGGGCGGATGCCTTATCACGGCAGTACTCCGAGCTGTCCAGGGAGGAATCTATACCGACTTCGGTCATACCTCCGAATCAGATCCTGGCCGCCATTCGCACCAGTCTGACCTCTCCCCTTGGTGAGCAGATTTTGGCGGCTCAATCTGGTGCTCCCTCTGGGAGACCCAACGGCAGATGTTTTGTGCCTGAGGAGTTGCGCACTCGGTTGTTGCGAACCTACCATAACTCCAAGACCGCGGGGCATCCTGGTAAGAATCAGCTGTCCTGGGCTGTTTCACGTCTGTTCTGGTGGCCTTCCCTACGCTCCGACATCGCCGCATATGTAGCGGCATGCTCCGTTTGTGCCCAGAGTAAGTCCCCTCGGCACCTTCCGTTGGGCCTGCTGCAACCCATAGCCACCGGGGAGCGCCCATGGTCACACCTGGGGATGGATTTCATTGTAGACCTCCCTGCATCCCGAGGCCATACGGTCATTCTCATGATTGTGGATCGGTTTTCCAAAATGTGCCACTTTGTTCCTCTCAAGAAGTTACCCTCTGCACAAGAATTGGCCACGATTTTTGCCTGGGAGGTCTTCCGGTTGCACGGTTTGCCCAAGGAGATAGTGTCGGATCGGGGGAGTCAGTTTGTGTCCAGGTTCTGGCGCGCCTTTTGCTCCCAGTTGGGGATTCATCTCTCCTTCTCCTCGGCCTACCACCCTCAGTCCAATGGGGCCGCAGAACGATCCAATCAGGCCTTGGAGCAATTCCTTCGTTGCTATGTCTCCGATCACCAGGACAATTGGGTTGACCTCCTGCCTTGGGCTGAGTTTGCCAGGAACACGGCGGTGAACTCTTCCTCTGGGACGTCTCCCTTCATGGCCAATTATGGGTTCCAACCTGCCGTGTTACCGGAGGCATTCTCTCCCCAGGATATTCCGGCTGTGGAGGATCACCTTTCCGTCCTACGCGCCTCTTGGGTACAGATCCAGAAGTCCCTTGAGGTCTCTGCGCAGCGCCAGAAACTCCAGGCTGATCGCAGACGAGCGCCTGCTCCTTCCTACCAGGTCGGAGACCGTGTATGGTTGTCCACTCGCAACCTCAACCTTCGAGTGCCCACTCCCAAGCTGGCTCCTCGCTTTGTTGGTCCCTTCCGAGTGCTTCGCAGGGTAAACCCGGTAGCCTATGCCCTTGCGCTTCCTCCTGGCATGCGGATCTCCAACGTGTTTCATGTCTCCCTGTTGAAGCCACTGGTGTGCAATCGCTTCACTTCCTCGGTTCCTCGGCCTCGTCCGGTCCAAGTGGGCAATCATGAGGAGTATGAGGTGAGCAATATCCTGGACTCACGCCTGGTCCGCGGTCGGGTGCAGTTTTTGGTCCACTGGCGTGGTTACGGTCCAGAGGAGTGTTCCTGGGTTCCCTCCGCAGATGTCCATGCTCCTGCCTTGCTCCGAGCCTTCCACGCACGTTTCCCTCAGAAACCGTTTTTTGCACCGCGGAGGAGGGGCCCTTGAGGGGGAGGTACTGTCATGGTCTTACCTCTCTCCTGTCTCCTTCGTTTGACATGTGCTGGCGGCCATCTTGGTTTCTGGGACTCTTGTAGCCTCCCACCCTGCGGCTCCTCCTTCCCACTGGGAGGAGCTGGATGCCTGGCTCATATATTAGGAGGTCTGTGGCTTCAGTTCCTTGCTTGGTCCTCCTGTGTTCACATGCTTCTAAGACTGCTGCTGCTTCTGGTTCCGATCCTGGCTTCGTCTGACTTCCCTGCTGGTTCCTGATCCTGGCTTCGTCTGACTTCCCTGCTGGTTCCTGATCCTGGCTTCGTCCGACTACCCTTCTGGTTCCTGACCTCTGGCTTCGCAAGACTCTGTTTAACCATCCGTTTGGACTTTTGCTTTACAGCTTGATTTTCAATAAAGCCTTCTTATTTTCACTTATCTCTTGTTGTACGTCTGGTTCATGGTTCCGTGACAGTGATTGGCCTGCAGGGGACAAAGTGAGCCCTTAAATATAACATGCCAGCAGGGTAGTCGGGTGGAAGAAGGAGATAGAGTGCTAAGGGGACTGTCAGTGGCCCTTGAGGTGAACCCCCTAGTCTTGGGGGGGCCTTGGGCCCAGACTCAGGTGCTGGCCTGGGAGGATCCTGACAACAGTAGAAGCTTGGAAGGAGTCTTCTTTGAGAGACAGCGGGAGCAAGGAGGACATTGAGAGTACTACAACACGGTGCAGGGACTTACAAGGGGAGAGACGGCCATACCTAGTAGGTCACTGTAGAAGATGTGTGCTTACATTTTGTGCAATTTTGCCCTGGGATATCTCCGGAGGAGTCAGTTGGATAGACTGGTGAAGAGTCAGTTGGGTAGACTGGTGAAGAAGCAGCCGGGTAGGCTGGTGAAGAAGCAGCCGTGTGGGCTAGCATTCCCTACAGTGGTAGAGCTGGGACCAGTGTCTACAAGGGAGTTGAGGTTCAAAACACATTGTGCTACTTTCCAAAGGGACTGAGAGTTCCTAGTCTGTAAGGGGCTGTTGCTTTTCTAACAGAGATTGTTAGCTGCCAAGAGAGGAAGTTGTACAGCCTATGTAAGAGGAATCAGAGTTGTACAGAGTAAAGGAGAAGAATCAATTGGAGTTGTAAATAGGGAGGGAGTTGTCCCTGGTTTTGTTGCTATCAAGTTGGACATCCCATGATTCCCGATTTACCATCCAAGTTATTACCTCCTTAAAGCGGAGGTTCACCCTAAAAAACATCTATATACCATTACATCCAGCATACTTCAGACATCTACAGTATGCTGGTATTTTTTTTTTTTTCGCTGTACATACTGTCTTATAGTTCTTTTTCTTTTCTCACTCCCGCGGGGAATAGGCGTTCCTATGAAGAGGCGTAGATGATTGACGTGCGGATAAGGTGCGTCACGCGTTCCGAAAATAGCTGGACTGGGACTCGGCTCCTAGTCTGCCCGCCGTATATAGCCGAGTCGCAGTTTGGCTATTTTTAGAACGCGTGTCGCGCCTTATCCGCACGTCAATCATCTACGCCTCTTCATAGGAACGTCTACTCCCGGCGCGAGTGAGAAACCGGAGGCCGGGTGAAAAAGCACTATAAGACGGTATGTAGAGCGAAAAAAAAAATACCAGCATACTGTACATGTGTACACACGATCAAATCTGTCCTCTGAATTTGGTCCGCGGACCAGTTTCAGCGGACATGTCCGGTCGTGTGTACGAGGCCTAAGGGATATTTCTTACATTGGTGGTCTGTGGAATAATGCCCCCTTACATGGCATAAGCAGCACTTAAAAAAATGATTTGTTGATGTTTACACAACAGATTAATTAACAAACTGTTATGTATTTCTCATATCTTTTGACGTCTTTCTCTCGATCCACAATGTGCAATGTATCATCATTCGTATGTGAAGATCATTTCAAATGACCACAAATGTAAGGAGCATTCTATGTCCCACTGTCCACAAGAAAAGTCACAAACTTCCTCCCACTGACTACCAATGTAAGAGGCATTCTCCCCCTACTGTTCACCAATATAAGGTCTTCGTAAGGAAGCATGCTTCTTCCATTGGATGTCAGCAGGAGAAAGAATGTTTTTTACATGAGTGGTCTCTGGGAGGAAAAATGCCTTTTACATGCATGGTGAGTTAGAAGATGGGCACTTACATCAGTGGTCTCTGGTGATATTTGGTGAAATGCCACATTCTTACTGCTGATTACTAATGTTATGCCTCGTCCACAAGATCTTTTTTCTCGTCAGGAAAAAAAACAATGTTTTTCCCGACGGGAATCCTCTCAAGCCTGCCTTGCATACACACGTTCAGGCCAAATACCGCCCATCCAAAGCGCGGTGACGTACACCACGTACGACAGGTCTATAAAGGGGAATTTCCATTCAAACAACGTCACCCTTTGGGGGCTGCTTATGCTGATCCTCGTGTTAGTAAAAGTTTGATGAGAGACGATTCGCGCTTTTCAGTTTTCATGCTTTTCAGTCCGTTACAGCGTGACGAATGTGCCATCTCCATTCCGAACCCTAGTTTTACCAGAACGAGCGCTCCCGTCTTATACTTGATTCTGAGCATGAGCGGTTTTTTTCCCCCCTCGGGAAAGCATACACACGACTGGTTTTCCTGATGGAAAAAAGTCTGCTGGGAATCCCGGCGGGAAAAAAGAAAACATGTTCTCATGTCTCATGTCAGGAAAACTGCAATGGAACATACACGCGGCCGGGATCCCCGGTCAAAAGCTCCCATGGCAATTTTCCTGCCGGGAAAACCGGTCGTGTGTATGAGGCATAAGAGGTATTCTTCCTACCACTGACTACCAATGTAAGGAGCATGCTTCCTCCCAAAGACCTTACATTTCCCTTATACTGGTCTCCAGGAGGAAGCATGCTCCTTAAATTGATGGTCAGTGGGTAAAGGATGCCTCTTACATCAGTAGTCATTTTGGAGACTGCCACTAACACCTGTGGTTTCTGGGAAGAAGAATGACCCTTATATTTGTGGTATTAGAAAGAATGCTGAATTCTTACCACTGACTTATTTAGGGAGCATTTTCCTCTTACTGACTGTAAGAGACCATCATCTTTTTACTGTACGGGACATTTCCCTCCCCATTATACTTGACATGGTCACTAATATCATTCATTTTATAGTTATTACTGAAAATAAATTTGATGTATACAGGGGAGGGGTTGTTAATTTTTTTTTTAAACTGCCCTGTGTGTAAAAACGCTAGGTATACCCCTGAAGAAAATATCAGTTACTGGTATATTTAGAGTTGATGCTCTTGACCCATTAAATTAGATCCCTATAATAAGCTATGGTTAAAGGTAATAACAAGCTTGTGGGGTGGTATGCACCACTTGACAAAAATGTAAAGTATGTCCATGCCAAGTCAGTTTATAGACTATAATGTACTCAGTGCTGCCTTTAGAGGATAACCTTTTTTAAATTACATGGACATTCCTAAAAATTAATTCTCAACACTGTAATTGGAGGAGTGACCGTTTCACTATACTTTGACAATGTTTAGTCTATTAATACCCTATGTGGCTATTTTTACATTTCACAGTATTGCCATAGTAACAGCAGTATCTATTTATAAAACTCTTAATAAAAGGTATTCGCTTTTACCCTTCAACTTTTGCAGATAAGGCAGCAGTGCATAAACAGAAGTATGAGAACTGGCAAAATTGCAAAATTGTATAGGCTGTCACTCTTAAAGCAACATGATATGATTTATTGTTTCTTGTGGCAACAACTTGATTAGACCTTGTATATCTTTTTTCTTTTTTTTTTTTTATATCACAAGGAAGGGCACAAGTGTCTCAGCCACATTCAACTTAGTGTGCCCACCCCAGCATGCGTTCACTCATTGCGTCTCTGATGAATGTAGTTGCTGTGCATTTTCAACATGGTATAATCCTGACATGCTGACACACCTGCCCTTAGTCTACCCCATTTTACATATGTGCTCCTACTATGGAGCCTCTCAGAATTTATAGAGTTAGGACTGCACATAATACTGGGGTGCCTTGTCACGGCCTCTGTAGCTTACGCATGTATTTGTAAATGTGTGCAAACAAAACCCCTATTTTTAATGTGAACTGTTAGAGCCAGTTCACACTGCGGCGACTCGTCAGGCGACTCAGCCGCCTGACAAGTCACGTCCCATTCTATTCAATAGAACCGTTCTAATAGGAGCGACGCAAGTCGCTCCGACTTAGAAAAAGGTCCTTGTACGACTTTGGGGGCGACTCGGGGTGACTTGCATTGACTTCTATACAGAAGTCATTTTGAAAGTCGCCTCTGAAGTCGTCTTCAGGACGCCTTGCCGAGTCGCCCCCGAAGTCATGCCGCCCCAGTGTGAACCGGCTCTTAGACAGGTCAATTTGGTTTGTTGTAGGCTGGCTGGTCAGTTGAGCTGGGATTTTTTCTTTGTTCTTGTTTGACGTAGATGAAGATGACCTGGTTTGTCTGCCCTCCTCAGGATGATCAGCTCTCCCGAGGCTTTTGCAGCTTCCCAAGTCGGCTCTATCCGGCCTGGGCCCAAATCGATCCACTCTGTCTCTCCCTCTCTCATCTGGCCTCCAACACATTCTCTCCCATCTACCCCCGGTTTCCCAGGCTTTTTCTTTTTTAAATTCCCCTTTGCCAGTCCTCCTGGGCAGTATAGTTCAACCTCAGCTAATCTGGATGAAAGAATCCTTTTTACAGCATACAAATCCCAGCGTCCCCACCACTCCTGGATGGGTTGTGTGATAACTAAGTTGCGGAACACTGCCATCTTGTTGCCAAACAGTAACATTGCACAGTACTACACATACACTACAGGCCAGATTCACAGAAGAAGTACGCCAGAATATCTGCTGATACTCCGGCGTACTTTCAAATTTGCCGCGTCGTATCTTTAGTTTGAATCCTCAAACCAAGATACGAAGGCTTCTGGCTTCGATCCGACAGGCGTACGGCTTCGTACGCCTTTGGATCATAGGTGTAATACTTCGGCGCCCGCTGGGTGGAGTTTGCGTCGATTCCCGCGTTGGGTATGCTAATTAGCTGTCTACGGCGATCCACGAAGGCACGCGCGTTCGTCGCATTCTCTTACGTCGTAGTCGGCTTTTCCCGGCGTATAGTTAAAGCTGCTATTTCTTGGCTTATATTTAGACTTGCCATGTTAAAGTATGGCCGTCGTTCCCGCGTCGAATTTAAATTTTTTTTTTTTGCGCAAGTCGTCCGGGAATAGGAAAGGACATAACGCACGTCGCCGTTCAAAAAATTACGTCGGTGCTACGTCATTTCGCGCAAAGCACGGCGGGAAATTTCAAAACGGAGCATGCGCAGTATGTTCGGCGCGGGAACGCGCCGAATTTAAATGATACACGCCCCATTTGATTTAGGCGGGCTTGCGCCGGACGGATTTACGCTACGCCGCCGCAAGTTTACAGGCAAGTGCTTTGTGAATCAAGCACTTGACCGTAAAACTTTCGGCGGTGTAACGTAAATGCATTACGTTACGCCGCCGGAATTCTACGTGAATCTGGCCCTACATTACTAAAATGGGCCTATTTATATAGAAGGGGCTTGCCAAATTTTGTATACTGTTTCTCATATGCCACTCTTGGGATTATGTATACTATATATACATTAAAGCAATCAGTTAGCTTCCATTATGGTCTCGGAAAGTTATTGGCTGGTGTTCCACTTTAAGCATAACATACAGCTGAAGAAAACATAAATGGTGTCCATTTCACCAGGTAGCTTATATGTTAAAAAAAAATATTATTCCTGGGAGACCGTCCGAACAATGTGAAAATGTTACAGATGGATTTATTTTATTAGCTCTTGACAACATTTTAAAGTGTAATACATTCTAATCATCTGTAATGCCATTTGAGCCCATAATGTAATTTTAATAATCAGTAAGAAATAACCTGTTTCTCCTTTTTTACAAATAGGTTTAATAAAAAGGAAAACGCAAAGGTATGCATTATTATTAAAGAAAGCAAGACGGGTTTAAATCCTCTAATAACTATAATTGACGTGCAACAATTTTAACCTCTATATTTACAGTACAGCCCTAATTGCTGGTTCAGACACGCACACTGCTCATATTAAACAGCTAAATTCTCTGACAGACCCAACTGTCCAGCTATGCTATAAAGAGATATGCAAAAACTATAAATACTACCCCATACATATACTATTTACAAAACAGGCCGAAAAAAATATACACTTTTCAACAAATACAAGCTTAAAACTAAAAAGGATATAGCAGATTATCATTAACAATCTTTCTCATGTGTGCTAATGTTGAAATTTGGAGATGGTGTCATATTTGTCTATTGCAAATACATTCTTCTGCTTTCTGCTTAGTAATGCACTTTGTTGTTCTTCCTTCTGTGAAAGTCTATTAGCTTGGTCAGATGGATTAAAACAGTAAAGTCCATAGGTTACTTATCCTTCAACTGGCTTTATCTCAATAGTTGTCAGAAAGTGTCAACAGCAAGTGCCATGACTCACTTATTTATGTAGGGAGAGGGAGAATCTGTAGGTTTCTCTGGAATTCCATAATGAGTTTTAAAACTATAATTTTCCTGAACAGAGGAGCTGTTTATAGGTTAAAGGGGTTGTAAAGGTAAAAAAAAAAAAAAATCCCTAAATAGCTTCCTTTACCTTAGTGCAGTCCTCCTTCACTTACCTCATCCTTCAATTTTGTTTTTAAATGTCCTTATTTCTTCTGAGAAATCCTCACTTCCTGTTCTTCTGTCTGTAACTCCACACAGTAATGCAAGGCTTTCTCCCTGGTGTGAAGAAAGCCTCTTGAGGGGGGAGGGGCGAGCAGGCAAGTCAGGACACTCTCTACTTTGCAGATAGAGAAAGGAGCTGTGTGTTAGTGGGCGTTCTGATACTCCTGCTCGCCCCCTCCCCCCTCAAGAGGCTTTCTCCACACCAGGAAGAAAGCCTTGCATTACTGTGTGTAGTTACAGACAGAAGAACAGGAAGTGAGGATTTCTCAGAAGAAATAAGGACATTTAAAAGCAAAATGGAAGGATGAGGTAAGTGAAGGAGGACTGCACTAAGGTAAAGGAAGCTATTTAGGGGGAAAAAATGTACCTTTACAACCCCTTTAAGGCTACATTTGCTAGTTCTGGACAGTTTTCCTTCCCAATTAGCTTATTATTACATTAGATGGCCATGGCAGGAGACTGTCCACCAAGATTCCAGCTCTGTTCCTTAGCTATATTTAATCAAATCAATGAAGCTACTGCTAGATTTTTTTAAAGTGTTGAATTCAGCGGTGGTGGAGATGGTGATGGCTGCCAAAAAGGGGACAAAACCGACCCTCCTTCATGGATCCCATCAGTTGAATAGGGGGTCCATTCCACACCCTGTGTCCCCCTGATGTGTTGCCAGCTTCTCCTACTCTCTCCCCTGCCTGCTGTCAGCTGTTGTGGGCACACTGGGGATCAGACTCTCACAATGCCCCCACCCCTCTGATTTCCAAGCACCTCTTTCCCACAGTGCTGTTGGCCAGCTTCCCCCCCCCCCACCAGCTCTCAGCTGTTGTGGGCACACAGGGGGATCCATTTCAGAATGGAGAATGAGGTATCGGTAAAAATGTCATGTTTGCCCAACTCCTCCCTTCCTGAATGAACACAGAGAGCGATCAGTACTGAACACGCCTGTGTTTATTCAAAAGTGAAGCATAGTAAATGTTTTTTACTATGTTTCAGTTTGTGAATGAACAGGAAGATCCTGCATAGAGTGATACCTGTTCATTCATCCTGAAGTGCAGCCCA
Source organism: Rana temporaria (assembly GCF_905171775.1). Lineage (NCBI taxonomy): Eukaryota > Metazoa > Chordata > Amphibia > Anura > Ranidae > Rana > Rana temporaria. The sequence goes on along the minus strand of NC_053489.1, from coordinate 158,130,137 downwards.
GGCTGCAAAGAAAAAGAGGATTGAGGAATCTATGTCCTCAATCTTTTTATGTCTCAACATTGAGACATCAGGGGTTCTGTTTAGACCCTTGATAGCTCAGCAAACTTCCCCGCCAACATAGCTGTTCAAAGAAGAAAAAAAATGAAAATAATAAAAAGAATATATAATTAAGGGCTCATTCTCACAGGTGCTTTGGCCGCATGAATGAGTAGTTTGTTTATGCGGCTAGAATTAAATGGCTGTACAAACATAGCTGTGTGTTCTAATTTCACAGGTGTGTATGTGCAGGTGAATGAACACTACCTGTGTTCGGGGCCATATACCTGCATCCACATGTCTGTCAAATTAGGACCTGTGACTGTTCGTACAGCTGTTGTGTCCCAATAGCATAACATTGGTCACCTGCACACAGCTCCAGGTTGCTCCAGCCACAGTGCCTATATGAATGAGCCATAAGATCTCATTCACACAGAGCTTTATTTCTTAATTCAATATAGTTTCAACTTTTAGATTTAGGTGAAGTTACAGTATGTTGTGTTTGTGTCTGCCAATAATGGTTTTAATATATATTTTTAGCAAAAATATTGTTTTGATAAACAATTGTGCAACTATTGTGGGGCCTAAAAAAATAGCTGTATCAGCTTTTTTTTATACTACCGGTGCTATGCTGTTAGGAAATCTATAGTTTAGAGCAGGGGTCTCGAAACATTCTAAACAAAGGGCCGGTTTATTGTCCTTCAGACTCTTGGAGGGCTGGACTTTGGCCAGCGGGAGTAGAATTTTTTCTGGCATCATTGTTAGCTAACATCTGGTATTAGGGGGAGGAACAGTGCCCCATTGCTGGTATCATAGGGAGAATTAGTGCTCTATTAGTTGTGTGAGTGGGAGAAATGGTGCTCCATTGTCGGTGTCAGATGGCAGAATAGTGTCTCGTATCAGTGGGAGGGATAGTGCCCCAAGGGCCGGATAAAGGCAAGCAAAGGGACACATCCGGCCCTCTGGCCGCAGTTTGGAGACCACTGGTTTAGAGGGTATATAGCAAACTCTGAAAGCTGTAGGGGGGGACAAACAAACAAGGGAAATTGCAAAAATGGCAACCCCCAGGCTGGAAGGGGTGGGAGGGAACAGTTATGTAGGCTCTACCGGCCATCATAATTTCTATCAGCAACCCTGGTGGTAGTGGGGAAGGGGACTGTATTACCATATTATTCCATCCCAAGGGAGAAGGGAGGGGCAACACATTTGCTCCACCCACCTATGAGACCCACCTATGAGACTGTGGCAGACTAATGCCTTGTACACACGATTGGAACTTCAAATGGAAAAAGTCAGACGGAATTTTTTCATCGGATATTCCGACCGTGTGTGTCCCCCATCTGAGTTTTTCCATCGGAAATTCCGACGGACTTAGAAAGAGAACATGTTATGGTCTAATGTAAGTGAAAGTGTTATATTATATACATTAGATTTGGTTTTTATGGTTGGTAAAATTAATACCAATAATAAAGGCCTTTTTTTATTATTAATTTAATGTTATGTTTATTTGAGTATAAATTCTGCATACGTGCCCATTAAGGGGACACAATTGAGAAATTGGTGGTAATTGCTCAATGCAGGGATCCAACCAGATCTAAGCTGTCATTGTGGACTAATTCTTTAAAGGTAGCCTATCAGAAGATACATACAGGATTTGCCATTGCCAACCTATTTTTACAGAGGCAAATTCCTGGATTATGATCCCTTTACCATCCTTTCACAGTATATTACAGAACCAGAACAATTATACAGGACAGGAGTCCTAATACTTGAATGGTCACATTTACAGTATTTTACTTAATTAATAACTATTGACAGACCTGAAAAAATAATGAAAGGAAAATACAGATGGCTGCACGCCTAACTGAGATCCAAATGTACAAGCATGGGAGGAACGGCTTACATATTTCGCACATGAATTGTGCTTTATCAAAATCTTTGAGAAAGGACTTTGATAAAGACTTATAAAGCACAATTTGTGTGCGAAATATGTAAGCTGTTCCTCCCTTGCTTGTACATGTAGTGCTCTACATGTTGTCATCATGGTTTTATGCGAATAAAGGCATTTGGATCTCAGTTTGGTGTACAGCCATCCAGATTTTCCTTTCCTTCATTGCTTCAGCTGCGACTGGGTGAGCACCCTGCAGTAAGCAGATCATGCCGTTGGAACCAGCTCACCTGTGAGTAGCCTGGATTTTTTATTTATTTTTTGACAGACCTGAAACTTGAAGCCTGGCTACTACCATATTTCTATCCTTAAAGGACTTGTAAAATCTCATGGTTTTTCACTTTAAAGCGGAGTTCCACCCAAAAGTGGAACTTCCGCTTAATCCACTCCTCGCCCCCTTACATGCCACATTTGGCATGTAATTTTTTTTGGGGGGTGGGGGCTTCAGGAGGAGTGGGACTTCCTGTCCCACTTCCTCCTTCCGCCGAGGGGCTGCTAAGGCGAATAGTCAGATCGCCTTTTGGCAGTCCCTCCCTGTAGGCGATCGCCTGGAACACATGACAGGTCCCAGGTGATTGCCTGTCCAATTAGAGCGCAGTGACGGTCGTGCATGCGCAGTGGGTGCCCGACCGTAAAGCTGAAAGCTGTCACGGCCGGGTGCCCACACTTGGAATGAAGACGCCGGCCGGAGAGGGGGGGAGAGGAGCGGAGCTGGAACGTGGAACAGGTGCGTGTATGTTTATAAAAAGCCAGCAGCTACACGTTTTGTGGCTGCTGACTTTTAATAAACATAAAAAATTACTGGAACACCCCTTTAATGCATTATGCATTAAGGTGAAAAACCTTCTATGCTGCAGCAGCCCCCCCAAGCCCACCTTTTTCTTACCTGAACCCGATCATTCTAGGGAGGAAAACAAACCCAGCAGCTCCAGCGGCTGTCTCGGGTCCTCATTGGACAGATTGGTAGCAGCAGGAGCCATTGGTTCCAACTGCTGTCAATCAAGTCCAGTAGCATGGGAGCCAGGGGGTGGGGTCAAGTCCTGCTGTATGTGTCAATGGACAAGGGGGCACTCGATAAAGAGTAAGAGCCAGGAGCGCCGCCAGGGGACCCAAGAAAAGGAGGATCGAGGCCGCTCTGTGCAAAACCCTTGCACAGGACAGGCAAGTATAGGCATGTTGGTTAAAGACAAAAGAAAAGAGAACGGCACCCTCTAAATGCAGCGTGTTTTACACTATGTTTAATGTAGATGGATTAAAAACACTCACATGGGAGCAGTGATTTTCCAGCATTCATAGAAATACAGTGGTTCATCCACAGAGTCCCCGGATAGTGTTTGATTCACGGGTTGGTGGAGGCGATCATCTATCCTGTGGCTGTCCGGTAACACAGCATGCACACAGCGCATACTTACATTGTTACAGTTAAAAGCAGGTCTTTAAATCTGTGTTGCCCGACTTCTTAAAGTGGAACTTTTTCATTTTTTCATCTTTCCATCTATTAAATCTTCTGTCCTTGTTGTTTTAACGTTGGATAGTAAAACATTTTTTTCCTGCCAGTAAATACGTTATACAGCCCACTTCCTGTTTCTTGTCTGGTAAAAATCCTAGGCTTATGACATCATGCACAGCTCTCTCTCTCTCTCTCTCGTGAGAGTTTGCCAGGAAGGGAGGTTTGATGAGCCATAAGAGGGCCAATGAGAGCTGGAGGTGTGTGTCTGTATAAATCCAGAAAGTGAACAGCAGCTTCAGCTGCCCACAATTAAAATTGTTACAGCCAGACTCGGTGGAGGAAAATTTCTGCAGCATATTTGGCAAGTACAGATTCACAGTATATAACAATATGCAAAGTGGTTGGAGGGAAGCTTCAGAAGGGCAAAGATGTTTATATTACAAATGTATATGAGCAGACTGCAGGTCCTCTTTAAGTATGATGAGTTTTGGTTTGCATTCATTAAAAGATTTGTGGGTAATTCCACAAAGAAACTACACAGACATAGGGAATTACAACATGAAAGCCTGGGACCCTGCACTACTACATATAACTGTAGTTTAATTGCACATAGAAACTAGATAATGTCATTATATTTGTGCCTCTATGTCAATTTAAACTAAATATAATTATAGACATACGGCATACAGAATCATTCTGAAAATGTGTATATGAATGTTAAGAATAGTAAGCAAGGCAGGTAGATGGGCTTGTGTGATGGATAAAATTAAAGTATATGTGAGCCTTTCAAAACAACCTATTCAGTTTAAAATATAAATATATAAAAAAGGAAGGATACAATCTCCAATTGAAAATTCTTCATAAGGTTATGGAAAAAATCTATCACATTGTTCAAAATTCGATCCATATATATAATAAAAAATTGGACCCATGGTTTGAACATTCTGCTACTTTCTTTAATCCCATCTAAATCACATAATTCCTTTTGCTGATCTGTTTATCCTAATAACACTTATGGTTTTATATCTACTTTTTGACCCTCATCTTAATTCTCTACTCTTTAGAACTATGTTTTATTAATGTTACATAAGATTTGTATAGTTTACTATTGTCTATTTTTTGACTCCTGGACATTTTCTTATGTGTACTCTTTTTTTGTATGCCATTTTTCTTTTTGTACCACCATTTTGTACCAAATAAAAACATTTGCAAACAAAAAAAAAAGAAAATTCTTTACTTCCAAATGAGGTTTCCATTCAAATTACATTGTAGCAGTGACTGTACAGTTTCAAGCATCCCTGCTCTTTATCAAACTGTCAGTGCACTACGCAGAATCCGTTCTAAATAACCACACAGGTTTATCCCAATCCCAAATAATCATCATTTGACCCTAAAGGGGCTTATTTAACAGATATTTATTCTAGCAAAAAATAAAAGCATATAGCAATATAGCAGTCCCATCTAATATTCATGTTTCAATAACATAATTCCTGTTGTCAAGTTCTTCTTCTAAAAAATACCATAATTAACTACTTTCCGACCGCTGCACACACATATACGTCAGCAGAATGGCACAGGCAGGCAAATGGGCCTACAGGTACGTCCCTTTGAATTTGCCATCTTGCACGTGCACGCAGCGGGATCGATCGTGAGACAGAGAGGCAGAATGGGGAGATGCCGATGTAAACAAGGCATTTTCCTGTTCTGCCTAGCGACATGACAGGGATCTACTGTTCCCTGTCATCGAAAAGAAAGCTCTATTTGTGGGGAAAAAAGGATGTCAATTTTGTTTGGGTACAATGTCGCACGACCGCGCAATTGTCAGCTAAAGCGACGCAGTGCTGAATCGCAAGAAATGCTCTGGTCAGGAAAGGGGTAAATTCTTCCGGGGCTGAAGTGGTTAGTATATGAAATTGTAATACATCAATAATCGGTAATATTTAGAGAAACAAATACAGATCATAATCTCTGTGCAAGCCATGGGGATCCAAAGAATTTAATTGATAAATCCAACATACCTCCTTTTGTTTTAGTTTTAAAATTCTGTCACCCTCCTCTTCTGTCTTTTGATATTTCTTCGAGAGAAATGTGAGGGTGAGGGCGCTAAAAAAGACTAAATAAAGATAACTAATATACATTTAGTGAGTGATATAACAAAAACTAATTATATTAATCAGTGGCGGCCCGTCCATAGGGACGCACGGGCGCCGCCCCCCCCCCCCCCCTCCCACAGTCACAAAAAAAATAAAAAAATAAAAAAAAAACGGGCCCTTTAAGAACTTTTATTCGGCTAAAATGTCATTTTGACATTTTAACCGCAGTTCTGGCGGGCGTCTATAGAGGACGCTGCAGCGCCACCCCCTCTCGCAAATAACACACATTCGTGCATAAATGCACGAATGTATGTTATTGGTTGGTTGCCAGCTGCCTTGTCTATTCAATAACCGGACGCGGGACGCCGGTTACCCGAATAGCGGCAGCTGGTTGGCTGAGGGGAACTGCCTATCAAAGCCAGCGGCTCTGATAGGCTTTTCTCCGGCTCTCAGATGTCTATACTCGGAGCGCAGGCAATCTGCGCTCCTTGCATAAGACAAACGGCCGTTTCAGCCAATCAGGTTCCCGGATTCTGGTTATCAGGAACCTGATTGGCTGAAGCTTCACCACAGCGGCAGAAGACATCGAGGGAGGACATGGAATCCTCAGGTAAGTGCTTTTTACAGGGAAAGGGGCACAGTGACATCATGGGGCACAGTGGTGACAAAGGGCACAGAGGTGACAATTGGCACAGTGGCATCATGGGGCACAGTGGTGACAAAGGGCACAGAGGTGACAATTGGCACAGTGGCATCATGGGGCACAGTGGTGAGTGACAATGGGCACAGTGGCATCATGGGGCACAGTGGTGACAATGGGCACAGTGGCATCATGGGGCACAGTGGTGACAATTAAAGGGCACAGTGGTGACAATTGGCACAGTGGCAACAATTGAGGGGCACAGTGGCTGCGTTTGATGGCATGGCACAGTGGTGACAATTGATGGAACAGTGGCTGCGTTTGATGGCATGGCACAGTGACTGCATTTGATGGCATGGCACAGTGGTGACAATTGATGGCACAGTGGCTGCGTTTGATGGCACAGTAGCTGCGTTTGATGGCATGGCACAGTGGTGACAATTGATGGCACAGTTGCTGTGTTGCATGGCACAGTGGTGACAATTGATGGCACAGTTGCTGTTTGATGGCATGGCACAGTGGTGACAATTGATGGCACAGTGACTGCATTTGATGGCATGGCACAGTGGTGACAATTGATGGCACAGTTGCTGTGTTGCATGGCACAGTGGTGACAATTGATGGCACAGTGGCTGCATTTGATGGCATGGCACAGTGGTGACAATTGATGGCACAGTTGCTGTGTTTGATGGCATGGCACAGTGGTGACAATTGATGGCACAGTGGCTGCATTTGGTGGCATGGCACAGTGGTGACAATTGATGGCACAGTTGCTGTGTTGCATGGCACAGTGGTGACAATTGATGGCACAGTGGCTGCGTTTGATGGCATGGCACAGTGGTGACAATTGATGGCACAGTTGCTGTTTGATGGCATGGCACAGTGGTGACAATTGATGGCACAGTGACTGCATTTGATGGCATGGCACAGTGGTGACAATTGATGGCACAGTTGCTGTGTTGCATGGCACAGTGGTGACAATTGATGGCACAGTGACTGCATTTGGTGGCATGGCACAGTGGCTGCGTTTGATGGCACAGTGGCTGCATGTGATGGGCACAGTGAGGCTGCAATTTTTTTTTTCCACTTGCGCCCCCCAAAAAATTTTGAGCACCAGCCGCCACTGATATTAATTAACAAAAAACACCAGCTGCCTATACAATAAGATGTGAACCAAAAACCCTATCCCTCTGCAGTGTAGTAATATGATGTAGGATGGCAGTACCCAATTATACAAACCAATATACTGGATAATAATGCAACATATACTCACTAACTAATAGTGAGAATATAAATGCAAAATAACCGTGAGTGCAATTGGCTACTGTGCAAAGAAAATCAGGTGAATACAGTGCTTCATGCAAAATAAAGTCAGTCAAAATCCAATCTATTCATCCTATATGTGCAAATCCAAATGTAGAGTGTAGAGGTCCACCTTCACCGGCCGGCCGTAGTAACACACCCAAAGTGTTCAAAATATACATGGCAGCTTACCAGATGATGTTGACCCTTTTTAATCAAAAAAGAGGTCAAATGCGCTTTATGCAGGATACACCTGCTAAATGGATCAATCAGTACACCTCAAACCCTTATTACCAAAGGACTCCAATACGGATATGCAAAAACGAAAAGATACCGCAATAGTGTAATCTTGTTTAATTAAAAATGTGTATACATAAAAACAGTCAAATGGCTCCTTACTTGCAAGAGTGCCCTGAACCCGGAACTGAGGCTATATGGCATGTCATAAGTGGATGGACATCCCAAAGCTGAGTGTGCTGTCGTGCGTTCCACCTCTCTCACACCGTGATCCAGCGGGACCAGAAGTTACGACCAAGTACCACCTCGACGTACGTTTCGTTGCCACGTCTTCAGGAAGCGTACTTGGTCACGCACTGAATGGACTTAAATGTGTCAATCAATTTAGCCAAGGGGAGGAGATTAGTAACAGCCTCTGTCCCGGTTCCAGTGGCTAAACTGTGTTTGAATGCCAGCTTAGCGTGCCTCAGCCCACACGACTCTGGATAAACCAAGATCGTATATAGGATTGATTGTAAAAATAAAAATTAACACTAACATAACCATCAACGTTACAATTAATAAAAAGTATATAGCAACCTGCATTGTTTAAATTTGAACAGGTATATTAAAATTGGTCACATAATTATACATAATATACATTAAATCACATAAAATCCCAGATACTCCCTAAAAGAAAAAATACCAATGTTTACTCGTTGGTTAAAAAACAATTTAAATCCAGTTCTATATTGAGGCCCTGTGGCTGCATGGTCCTCAATCGGTATAGCCACTGAGTCTCATTTTGAGAGACTGCCCTTGTAAGGTCAGTACCCCTCCAATGGCTAATGGCCCTATCAATCCCATAAAAAGTCAGTTTACTGGGATCCTTGTCATGGCATTGGGCAAAGTGCCTTGTAAACGCTGTGGTTAGGGAAACCCTTAAAAATATTGGCCACATGCTCATTAATTCTAACCCTAAGTTCTCGTGTTGTTCGTCCCACATATTGAAGGGAACAAGGGCACTCCAATACATAAGTAACATATTTTGAATAACAAGTGATGAGGGGTTTAATAGTATATTCATGTTGTGTCACATTGGATTTGAATTTACTAATTTTCTTGGACTTTCTAGAGGTGGTCCTACATGATCTGCATTGGGTGCAGTAGTGGAACCCTGACCCATCCAGAAATGTTAGAGGTTTTTCCGGAGGTTCCGGTACATTGGGTGCAATTATTTTCCTCAACCCCGGAGCCCTCCTATAAATGAACTTAGGTTTGAGAGGTAAAACAGTTACTAGGTCTACATCCTTCAATAGGATGGGCCAGTGTTTTTTGAAGATTTTCTCTATACTTTTAAACTGCCTATGAAAGCCTGACAGAAACGCCACATCCCCTAAATAGGGGGGTTTCTTTTTAGAAACCAAAAGTGACTCCCTGTTCATGTTGGAACCATTTTACGTATATGCATTTTTAATTAAACGAGATTACACTATTGCGGTATCTTTTAGTTTTTGCATATCCGTATTGGAGTCCTTTGGTAATAAGGGTTGGAGGTGTACTGATTGATCCATCTAAAGCGCATTTGACCTCTTTTTTGATTAAAAAGGGTCAACATCATCTGGTAAGCTGCTATCCATATTTTGAACACTTTGGGTGTGTTACTACGGCCGGTGAAGGTGGACCTCTACACTCTACATTTGGATTTGCACATATAGGATGAATAGGTTGAATTTTGATGGACTTTATTTTGCATGAAGCACTGTATTCACCTGATTTTCTTTGCACAGTAGCCAATTGCACTCACGGTTATTTTGCATTTATATTCTCACTATTAGTTAGTGAGTATATGTTGCATTATTATCCAGTATATTGGTTTGTATAATTGTGTACTGCCATCCTACATCATATTACTACACTGCAGAGGGATAGGGTTTTTGGTTCACATCTTATTGTATAGGCAGCTGGTGTTTTTTGTTAATTAATATAATTAGTTTTTGTTATATCACTCACTAAATGTATATTAGTTATCTTTATTTAGTCTTTTTTAGCACCCTCACATTTCACAAAGTATTTTTAGTCAGTCACTAACTATTTTTTGGGGAGAAGCTTTCATCTTTTATTAATAATTATAACATATATTTGGGGTGAGATATTTTTCTATTATTTCTTCCAGAGACATAAACTTGCTGGGATGCATATACTTCCATACCTGGTGTGGTCAGTTTGAAATAGGAAAGCAGGGGGGTCGGACTGGCAGGATTAAAAGGTATCTTCCACAAAGGAAGCAATGCAAAGAGAACAGGACACACTCCTACAGTTAAAGTAGTCTCCTTGCTAGCTGAGTTTCCAGTAGGGATCTGCATCTACCTACAGCCATTCACTCAGGTGTCTGAACCAGAGACTATTCATGCCACTTGCCTGTGGAACAGGTCCAGGGTACCCTCCAGCCAGCCACCTGAAATATCAGGGAAAGTCTACATCCTTGTGACAAAAAGTTGTTGCCCCAGGGGAAACACATGTTGTTGTTTGTACTTTACTGTTCTTATAGAGGTTTTCTGAATGTCTCATAAACTTTACTATTCTGCCGCCTAGCGCCCTTATTTGGAAACTGCTCTTAGGCAGCCCCTGTTATTGTAACAGTTGCATTGTCTACTACTATTTGTTATGTGATTGTTGCATACTTCCATTACCACCTTATTTACATTGTCAAATTACACTGTGTAGCCCACTTTTGGGGGTTTATGAGAAATGGACATCCGCAAACAGAATATTGTGCTGTGGGGAGCTGCGGTGGCTCAACGCGATTGGCACTGCGCTGACAAGCCATTCACCTCTGCAGCTAGGGGTTCGGATCCCGGTCTCAGCTACATGTGAATTGAGTTTGGTGGTCTCAGCCCGGCTCCCGGTGGGTGTGCTATGCGAGGTAAGCCTGCGCTTAGTACGCCCACCCCCCTCCCACAAAAACCACCACACTTACACGCACTCGAAATTGGGTTAACATGCACGCACTTTGACCACGCGGTCTCTAAAAAGAGAGGCGAAGGACTAACGGGGCTGGTTAAGCGGGCTAGATCCTCTCACTCCCTTATAGGGAGTCCCTCTGCCCCGTTGGGCTTCAAAGCGGAGCAGGTAGGGCGGGCTGTGTGGGAGGACCCCCTCACACACCCACCATTGCCACCCGGGGCATGGAGAAAGGTGGCAGATTGCCTCTGGGGGAGGCCTGCCTACTCCCAACTCCTGCAGTCCGGCTCCTCTCTCGAGTACATGCACAAAATACACTTAAAAAAAAAAAAAAATATTGTGCTAAATCTGTAGGTAAATAAGAGAACCAGAACCTTTGCTACGTGGGTTTGATAATAATGTTGGCAGTGATTCCACCCAGCACAGGGCATCTGTGAACAGAAAAGATTTCCTTCCTGGGAAAATAAGTAGTAATCTAAACAAAGTAATTGATAGAAGAAGAACTAATGCAACCAGCATATAACATAAATCATACATATATAGATGCACACTGGTATGGAAAAATTACAAGCTTTATTATAAGAAAAGATTAATACCGTACAGCCAAGTACAAGCAGGTATTATCAGGAAAGAACCCTGTACACACATACATATATATATATATATATATATATATATATATATATATATATATATATATATATAGTTATTAATAGATACCTCCAGATGAATGTTGCAGCAAAGTCCAGTTGCAGGGGGCCCCAAGGACAACTGTGATGCCATATACAGTATGTCTTAATACCGAAGACCTGAAGACTAGATCAGTAATGATCGGGAGATCCTCCAACCATTGTCCAACCACCCTGGAATGCATCGTCTCTCCAGCAAACTGCTGTGTGGCATTAGAACTCAGAGTCAGCCTATTTACTCTGTCTTAGTCTCTATTAGCTTCTAATCTGGCATGCAACCGGACCTCTAACTATCAAGTGGCCATTGAATGTTGAATATGAAACTCTTAAGCTAAAACTAGCTATAGAATCCCAGACCAGAAGCGACAGGGTTAATAAAAATAATAAAAAAAACAAGAGCTGCATATAAACTCTATTGCAATATACTGGAAGGTGACCTCTAGACAAACAATAGCACAGACCTAGCTATCTGGCACTGTATATGTGAGATAATAACAATGACGCAGATATGATTTTGTCTCCAGTCTTTAGAGATACGATATATATATATATATATATATATATATATATATATATATATATATATATATATATACACATTAGGGCTGTTACTGATCAAAAAATTTGTGTTCGATTAATCGATTTTTTTTAATCGGTTAAGCGACTAATTTCGATTAATTATAACGCACACACAAATTCAACTACTTTTAGCTGATCTCCTTGCAGGCTGATTTCCAGTGCAGCTACCAACCAATGGAAAAATGGATAGCAGGATACAAAAAACACACAAAGGCAGCGCTCGATGGGAATAGAATTAAAACTTTTATAGTCTTCAAGTAGATAACAAAATAAATATTGCACTGGAGTCAAAATCGATGTAGCTACATAAACTGTAAAAATGGTGTAAGTAATACCAAACGGTAAAAAAAGCAGTCATAAAAACATGTAGCAAAGTATGATACTGGTATAAAAATGTGTACAACAATGCCACTGCTAAATCCAGACGAGGAGAGGTTAACATCAGTCCGTCGGCATGTAGATGTCCCGTTAAGGGAACTATCACAACTCCCAGTGGATGGTTGTAGAATCCCAGGTTGATAGAGGGAAGTGTAACAGCCCTTGTGTGTGGCAGATAGTAAGGTACCGCCGGCATGCAGATATGAAAGCACAGCAAAGGTGCCCTTCAGATGGACACGGTAAGCCCCGCCGGTGTCCGTGACGTCACCGGATCTCCGACGGAACTCCCTGTAGGCCCCGAAGACGGCGGAGAGTACCAAAAAATGTGGATCGATCAAAAAAATTATATTAATCGATGAATTAATAGTAAATTTCCACAGCCCTAATTATATATATATATATATATATATATATACTGTATATATATATAATCTGTGGGCAATGATAATAATTATAACTATTAAACATTGGAACACCTGCCTAGTAATCGCTGTATTCTCGCTGTCAGTTTCACACACAATCCGGTGGCTGCAGAAAGAGTTTAGAACACAGACAGCTATTTCTGATTATCCCTCTCAGCATCCCTCTCAAAAAAGTCCATGGTAGCTGTGGTAAGTGGTAACACAGGCGAATAGTAGTGTTGCTCAAGAATATTCACATTGCGAATATTCGTTACCAATATGGCATATTCGAGTATTCGCGAATAACCCGAATTTTGCGGCCAATATTCGCTATTCCGAATATTCGTATTTTTTCAATTATATTTTTAAAACAGATCACATCCTAGTGATCTCCATCGACGTCTAAAAGCATTGCTGGTATGATTAGAGACCCTGGGCCGAGTAGCTGAGGCGATCCTTTTATGTTGCCGAATATTCGCAATCGCGAATATTCGATTTCCGAATATTCGCGAAAACCTTCTCCGCCCTTCTTTTGCATCAGAGCCAATCAGAGTTCTCCTACCACAGTTGTCAGAGGTTAGCAACCTCCATAGCAACCAATAGGAACCTGCCTGCACGACCAGTATATAAGATCACTCCCAGCAGTATTTCAGTGCAGATTCACAAGGTGGCTAGAGAGAGTGGAGTGTTTCTGTGTGATCTTAGAGCTTAGAGCATCAGCATTGTGCTTCCTATAGTGCTTTGAGTTCTGATTTTCCAGCTTCTAAACTGCTTTTTTCAAAGCAAAAGACCCAACAGCTTTTTTAAAAGCTCAGATTTGTGTTGTTTTGTCCAGGTTAGTGTAGCTTAGTGTTAGATAGATTTCTGTGTAGTTAGTGTAAGTGTACATAGTGTAAGTGTACATTTCTTTAAGGTAGCTTAGTTTAGTGTGTGTTTAGTGTCTGTGTTTTGTGTAAAAAAAAAAAAAAAAATTAGCTTTAGTTTAGCCATATAACTTTGTGTAAGTAGTTAGTGTTTGTTTAGTGCATATTAGTTTAGTATTTGTAGTCCTCGTCTTTGTCCTTGCCAGTCAGTGTAAAAAAAAAAAAAACTTTTAGGTGTAGTAGTTTTATTATAGTTTAGTAGCTGTCTACATCTTTGTCTGCGTCTTTGTCTGCGTCTTTGTCTACGTGCCTGTCTTGCTAAAAAAACAAACACTCCTTTCTCACATTTCCCCCCCCCCAATAAAGTTTACCCCCCCACCACATCAGCAAGTATGAGCAGCATACGTGGCCGTGGCAGCAGGGGTAGGGGAGTTACACCCAGTGCTGGGTCGCTGCCAGCACGGGGTACCTCTCGCGCCCCTACTAGTGGTAGAGGATCAGGTGGAAGGGGAGTCCGCCTCATCCGCGATTTTTTTTCCCTCGGGCAGCCGCCCGATATTGCCTTCTCAGGCTCCAGTAGCACCACCAGTACACCGGTGCCTTTAGTACCCACCCCCAGCCCCCAAGAGTCCAGCCTCTTACTGTTTGACAGCGACAGTGAGAGGGATATCTTGGGGGAGGCCCTGCATCAGGCAGTCATCCAGTTCTGTCCTGATGGTCAGGACCTTTTTGAAGGGATGATGGAGGAGGAGGATGGGGTACCTGCTGTCAGTATCCCAGAGACATCCCTTCCAAGTGGTGCTGCTGTTTTTGTGCAGGAAACAACCGCACCTAGTCAGACCCAGGCGTCGGTGAGGGGACAGTGGAGCCAGGCTAGCGGCTCCATGTCAGCTGTTTCCCTCAGACCACCACATTCCAGCCCTGGGTCTGACATATCTGGGGGCGAAGACGATGGTGACACAACATGGGTGCCACCTGCCTTGTCGGTTCACAGCAGCAGTGACGACGAGGAAGGTAGGCACCCTGGGGAAACGGTGCGCCAGGTCACCAGGGAGACCAGCGTCAGGGTCTCCACTGGTGATGGCAGCAGGAGGTGTCAGCAGCAGCAGCAGCAGCAGCAGCAGGCAGCTCCACCTGTGCGCACCGAGTCCCAGCAGGTGCAAGTCAGCGTCACCCCATCTGACAGGAGGGCGGCACTGAAGTCACCTGTCTGGGCCTACTTCACCCTGGTATCAGATAACCATACCATAGCCATCTGCCAGATCTGTCGTGCCAGGGTAGCAGATAACCATACCATAGCCATCTGCCAGATCTGTCGTGCCAGGGTGAAGAGAGGGAAGTGCTTGGCTCGGGTGGGTACCACAGCTCTGAACCAGCACCTGAGAATCAACCACTGGCGGGAGTATGACCAGATGAAGCGTGGTGGTGGTAGCAGTGCCACCACCACAAGTGAGCAGGGTACAGCAGCCCCTGCCACAGCTTCATCTGTTCCCAGCAGGTCATGCCCCCCCGCTCCCTCTAGTAGAGGTACTGGTACCGGCAGCCAGACCTCTACTTCCACAGCACCCTCCTTGTCTGTGTCCTGCACTGCAGTCCGGCGCCAGGCGTCGCTTTCCGACGTCTTCGAACGCACCACTCCCTTCCCCCCTGGAGACCGACGTGTGCGTTCCCTCAATGGGCTCCTGGCAAGGGTTATTGCCCAACATCTGCTTCCCTTCAACATTGTTGACTGCAACCCCTTCAGGCAGATGTTGGAGCAGGCCCAACCCCAATGGCGTGTCCCCAGCCGCCATTTCTTTGCCAGGACTGGTGTCCCTGCCCTACACCAGCACATTGTGCAGAATGTAACCCTGTCGCTGGATCACGCTGTCAACGACAGGGTGCATCTCACAATGGATGGCTGGACCAGCAGGCATGGGCAGGGCCGGTACATCAGCTTCACGGCCCATTGGGTTTCCCTCCGAGGCGCCGGGGAGGGATCGGCGGCATCAGATTTTGTGGTGCCGCCCCGGGGTGTCCAGGGGAGAACTGCTGGTCTCCGTCAAGCCACTGTCTCCGCAGCTGCTGAGCCTCCCAGCAAGCGCCCCCGTAGCTACTCAAGTGTGGGGCACGTGCGCTGTCAGGCCGCGCTCCAGCTTGTTAGTTTAGGGGACCGGAGACACACTGGACAAGAAATACTGACCGCACTTCAGGCTCAGGTCCAGAAGTGGCTGACACCCCAAAGGCTCCAGGCAGGTATGGTTGTCTGTGACAACGGCAGCAACCTACTCTCCACCCTCCAGGCTGGCAGTCTGACCCACGTGCCCTGTCTGGCACATGTCCTCAACCTCGTGGTGCAGAAGTTCCTGCGCACCTATCCCGGGTTGAGTGACATTGTGCTAAGGGTACGTAGGATTGCCAGCCACTTCAGGCGCTCCCCAACCGCTACCGCGTCCCTGTCCAAGTTGCAGCGGGACAACAGCCTGCCCCTTCACAGGCTGATTGTGGACAGTGTGACGCGGTGGAACTCCACCCTCCACATGCTGGAGAGGTTGTGGGAGCAGCGAAGGGCGGTGAAGGAATACCTGCTGGATCAAGGCACTGCCGGGCCATCACAAACACTCCCGTACATCACCAGTGCGGAGTAGGGGCAGATACACCAGGTCTGCCATGTGTTGGCCCCTTTCGAGCAGGCGACCAAGATGGTGAGCAGGGAGCATGTTGGCCTCAATGACGTGCTCCCTATAGTGTTCCTGCTGGACAGGGCACTAGATCGCCTGCTCGAAGCTGGGGAGAGTGCCTTGGTGGAGCAGGAGGAGGCAACACTGCTCCACCAAGACCAGGACGAGGAGGAGGAGGATGATGATGATGAGGAGGTTACTGGTGACGTCCTGGAGTCAGGGCTTGGTCAGGAGGGAGAGCCGGTGTTGGGGGCACCGATAGTCCGGGGGTTGGGCATCTCTGAGCGCGAGCAGCAGCGCCTCCAGCATGAAGAGTCCGACGTCATGGACCCGAGCAGTCATGAGGAGTCACAGCGGGCTGTGCTCTTCCCCATGGCTGCCCACATGCTGAGATGCCTCAGGAGGGACCCCCGGGTTAAGACTATCAAGGAGAGGGATGAATTTTGGATGGCCACCCTTTTGGATCCAAGATGCAAGGGGAAACTGGAGCAGTTCCTCCCAGCCAGCCGGAGGCAGCACCGGATGGAGGAACTGCAGGCACGCATAGTCAGCCGGTTGGAGCAGGCAACTCCCCGGCCTCCAGTTGTCCCCCCTCATCTCACCCAGCAGGTGGCTGCACCCAGCAGCAGCAGCAGCCGAGCAGGGGACCTAATGGGTGAGATGAGGATGTTCTTCCAATCTGAGCAACCCAGTACCAGCAGCAGCAGCAGTCGCCACCAGCGGCTGGCCCACATGGTGGCAGACTACATGGGGTCTGTCGGTGCTTCTGACAGTATGAGCACCGACGACCCCATGGAGTACTGGGTTGCCAGATTGGACACCTGCCGCAAGCTCGCTCAGTATGCGCTGGAGTTATTGTCTTGCCCCCCTCCAGCGTACTATCTGAGCGGACATTCAGCGCGGCAGGTGGGGTGGTCACGGACAAGAGGACCCGTCTGTCCACAGACTCCGTGGACAGACTCACATTCATCAAGATGAATAGGTCCTGGATCGGCGGTGACTTTCTGGCACCCGCCGTCGGTTCAGGGCGCTGAAGGGTCCCTTGTCATTCATTCCCTGATGTATTTATACCTTTGAAACTCATAGTGGGCAGGTAGTGTTAAGGGCATAAATATTTCCATGCTGTGTCATTAAGCCACTATAAGGAGTTCTGATGCTGCTGCCACATTATTTTGAAAATTAATTGCTCATCATGAATTTAAAAAGTCACGTATAGCATAGAAATAACGTTAATCAAACTTTTAAATTATGAGGCCTAAAGGTATAGTCAGGCTACAGCTACTTAAGGCCTGTGTCATTCTGCTTTTCAAATTTAATCACCATGCTACTGCAACTTCAAGCTTTTGTAATTTTGCCACCATATGGGCTCCTACTGCTAATGCCAAAAGGCTGAGTGATTATGTACCGATATATTACTCATACTGCTGCTGTCACCTTTTGTCCGAGACATTTGCCACTTTCTATTACTACTGCTGCTGCTGATGGCACCTCTTGCCAGAGCTATTTGCCATTTTTATTACTCTTACTGCTGCTGCTGCTGATGGCACCTCTTGCCCGAGTGATTTGCCATTTTTATTACTCTTACCGCTGCTGCTGCTGCTGATGGCACCTCTTGCCCGAGTGATTTGCCATTTTTATTACTCTTACCACTGCTGCTGTTCATGCCACCTTTTTCCCGAGTGATTTGACACTATATTGTCTACTATTACTACTACTGCTGTTGCTCAGTCACGACACCTATGTCACATGTTATTTGCCACTATATACTACTATTACCACTGCTGCTGTTCATCATGGCACCTCTTGCCCGAGTGATTTGACACTATATTGTCTACTACTACTGCTGTTGCTCAGTCACGACACCTATGTCACGAGTTGTTTGCCACTATATACTACTATTACCACTGCTGCTGCTGCTGTTCATCATGGCACCTCTTTCCCGAGTGATTTGACACTATATTGTTTACTATTACTACTACTGCTGTTGCTCAGTCACGACACCTATGTCACAAGTTATTTGCCACTATATACTACTATTACCACTGCTGCTGCTGCTGTTCATCATGGCACCTCTTGCCCGAATGATTTGACACTATATTGTCTACTACTACTACTGCTGTTGCTCAGTCACGACACCTATGTCACGAGTTGTTTGCCACTATATACTACTATTACCACTGCTGCTGCTGCTTTTCATCTTGGCACCTCTTGTCCGAGTGATTTGACACTATATTGTCTACTATTACTACTACTGCTGCTGCTCAGTCACGACACGTATGTCACAAGCTATTTGCCACTATATACTACTATTACCACTGCTGCTGCTGCTGTTCATCATGGCACCTCTTGCCCGAGTGATTTGACACTATATTGTCTACTACTACTGCTGTTGCTCAGTCACGACACCTATGTCACGAGTTGTTTGCCACTATATACTACTATTACCACTGCTGCTGCTGCTGTTCAACTTGGCACCTCTTGTCCGAGTGATTTGACACTATATTGTCTACTATTACTACTACTGCTGCTGCTCAGTCACCACACCTATGTCATGAGCTATTTGCCACTATATACTACTATTACCACTGCTGCTGCTGCTGTTCATCATGGCACCTCTTTCCCGAGTGATTTGACACTATATTGTCTACTATTACTACTACTGCTGTTGCTCAGTCACGACACCTATGTCACGAGTTATTTGCCACTATATACTACTATTACCACTGCTGCTGCTGCTGTTCATCATGGCACCTCTTGCCCAAGTGATTTGACACTATATTGTCTACTACTACTGCTGTTGCTCAGTCACGACACCTATGTAACGAGTTGTTTGCCACTATATACTACTATTACCACTGCTGCTGCTGCTGTTCATCATGGCACCTCTTTCCCGAGTGATTTGACACTATATTGTCTACTATTACTACTACTGCTGTTGCTCAGTCACGACACCTATGTCACGAGTTATTTGCCACTATATACTACTATTACCACTGCTGCTGTTCATCATGGCACCTCTTTCCCGAGTGATTTGACACTATATTGTCTACTATTACTACTACTGCTGCTGCTCAGTCACGACACCTATGTCACGTGTTATTTGCCACTATATACTACTATTACCACTGCTGCTGCTGCTGTTCATCATGGCACCTCTTTCCCTAGTGATTTGACACTATATTGTCTACTATTACTACTACTGCTGTTGCTCAGTCACGACACCTATGTCACAAGTTATTTGCCACTATATACTACTATTACCACTGCTGCTGCTGCTGTTCATCATGGCACCTCTTGCCCGAGTGATTTGACACTATAATGTCTACTATTACTACTACTGCTGCTGCTCAGTCACGACACCTATGTCACCAGCTATTTGCCACTATATATATTGAAGATGAAGATGAAGAACAAAGTATATTTTAATACTTTTGTTTAAACCCTTATGGATATATGACGTTAATGTATGGTATTCAACAATTGGAAGCATTCTCGCCTTATTAATCACTGACAGGGGTAACATGACAAATTTTATATCTTGCCATTTTGGTCGCCACCTTTTTTGCATAAATATATCAGCCATTATCATTTGCATAATTATGTATATATGAGTAACATCACAGGATACACGTATAGGGGAGAAATGAGTTGCTATTCATCTGACCGCTATAATTATTTTTTGACCCTTATACTGGGCCTGTACAATAGATTATTTTTTTTCATCCCTATCTTTATATATGAACAATAATATGTTAGTTTCTTTTGACTTTTTGATGAATTAATTTTGAATAAATAATGGAGTTGATGTTATTTAAAAACTACAACTACCAGCATGCTCTTATACACCATGTAGCTCAACGTCACCAGCTGTACCACAATTATACTTTAACTCCCAGCATGCCTGGACAGTCAATGGCTGTCCGGTAATACTGGGGAGTTGTTTTGCAACAGCTGTAGGCTCCGTTTAGGAAACAGTGCCGTACCAGACGTTTTTCTTTTTTATTGTGGAGGGGAGGGTGGCTATGTAGGGGTATGTGTATATGTTGTGTTTTTTAATTTTTATTTAGTGTGGTGTAGTGTTTTTATGGTACAGTCAGAGGGGCGTGGGGTTCACAGTAGTTTCCCGCTGAGGGTTTGAGCTGCAGCGCCAAATTTGCTTCAGCTAGAAGCACACTGTAAGCCCCAGCCCATGTGAATGTACCCTGTACATTCACATTGGGGGAGAGGGGGGGGGGTTATTGCAGCCAGTTGCATGCAGGGAGTTGTAGTTTTGCAACAGCTGGAGGCACAATGGTTGCAAAACACTGCAAGTTTGTTACCTAACTCAGGGTTTCAAGACCAGTGCGCCTCCATCTGTTGCAAAACTACTACTCCCATCAGGCATGGTCTGTCAGTGCATGCTAAGAATTTTACTTTTGCTGCATCTAGAGTGCCACAGTTTAGAGACCCGTGTATAGTGGTCTGATAAATGTGGGCCTGCAGAACTTGCAAAACTAGAAGTCCCAGCATGCCCAGGCATGCTGGAAGTTGTAGTTCTGCAACATCTAAAGGGCAATATGTATTCGAACGTCCTTGGGCCTTAAGGACCCTGAAGTCAGGACGTTCGCATACGTCCTATGTCCACAACATGTTAATTATGCTAAATAGCAAGGAAAGTGCCTAAATACACATTTACCAACCAGGGTGTCTGCAGCTGTCCAGGCATGCTGGGAGTTGTAGTTTTGCAAGAGCTGGAGACACACTTTTTGGGAAATACTAATATCTGATCTTATATACTAACTTTTAAACTAGTCTAAAATGCAGTTAAAGATAATGAAAAAACAGTGGTGAAATTAATTACACTAATCAGCAGTTTTTCCTCACTGGATGAAAAGTTACTCCCCACCATCTTCGCTTCTCAGTGCAGCACAAAATAGCGATCCGAAATTCGACTGGCAAAGATCCATGAAATGATCTCCGTTTTCGCGTGTTGTTCGCGCGCCTGCGCATGCGCGGACGAGAATTTCGCGATCATTTTCGCATTCGCATTAGCGAAATTTCGCAATATTATTTTTCCGATAAGATATCACGAATATTCAATTTCAGCGAATATTTCTCGAATATTCGTCTATATATTCGTGATATATCGCGAAATCGAATATGGCGTATTCCGCTCAACACTAGCGAATAGCTAAAGAGATCCAAGGCTCAAGAACAAAAGGGCCAACCCACTGGAACTGGAGTACTCTGGTCAGTGCCAGATGTAAGAGGGGGAAAAAGGAGCTATTGCCATATCCCCCCCCCCCCAGCAGATTTCCTTTTTGTTTTATGAAACATATTTTCCCTTGAGACTTCAGTAGTGTGTTATTTTCCAAGCTCCGGTCATGTCTCACTCCATCTCAACAGGCAGTTTTATTACATGATGAGGGG
Organism: Rana temporaria; assembly: GCF_905171775.1. Classification (NCBI taxonomy): domain Eukaryota; kingdom Metazoa; phylum Chordata; class Amphibia; order Anura; family Ranidae; genus Rana; species Rana temporaria. The sequence continues at coordinate 158,108,509 of NC_053489.1, read as the reverse complement.
CTTTGCTGATACCAGGTGGTAATGTAGCTCTTAGAATACATTTGAGCATGATGGCCACTAGTTGTTTGGGAGGAAGATCGTTCAGCAAATTGGCACTGATAAATAATTATCTGAGAACCATGATGACCCATGAAGGACTAAGTGCTCTGTGCCTACTGACTGTCAAGAGCAGTTTCCTCAAGATAACAGAGTTTGATGAGTTAGTTAGAGGTTTTGCAGATACTAAGTGCTTGAGAAAAGACTTTTCGTAAATATTGTAGTGTGATGCGTATGACTTGACAGTTGCACCAACTTGTGTTATGTGTATTCTTACAGTCAATACAATTAAGAAATAAATCAGACAAGTGTCTTCTTTGGAACTTAACTTTTATATATATTTTTTTTTATAAATGCGGTTTATCATTCATTTCAGTTCACTTTTTTATTTGTCATATAATTACATTTCTATGTTTGAGAGGCCCCCAAACTTGAGTTTCCTGAGCCATCCAAAGTCTAAATCTGGCACTGACTCTGGTAGCAATCAGGATGAGGCTCCCCATGTTACCTGTGGGCTATTAGGCTCTGGCCTGGATGCCTGTACACCAGTTCTGACAATGGAGGGCCTCTCACCTTGCTGTAGATTACTTGCCCAGCTACTTCTGTCTCACCTGATGTGGTCTCTCAGAGCTCCATTGGGAGAAAAGCTGAGGAACCTACAGTATATTTCATTTCAGCCTCAAGCCCAATTGTTGTCAAAAGTTTGTAGAATTCCCCTCCGTAACATCTCTAAAATTTGCCCTTTTTAACAAATGAAACCACCAAGCTCCTCATTCACTCACTTGTTATCTCTCGCCTTGACTATTGCAACTCCCTTCTCATTGACCTGCCTCTCCATAGGCTATCCCCTCTTCAGTCTATCATGAATGCTGCTGGCAAACTTATCCACCCTACCAACCGCTCAGTGTCTACCAACCCTCTCCTCCAATCCCTACACTGGCTCCCAATCACCCAGCGAATTAAATTCAAAATACTAAAGACAACATACAAAGCCATTCACAACTCTGCACCGAGCTACATCACTAGTCTCCAAATTTCACCCAAAGCGCCCTCTCCGCTCTTCTCAAGACCTCCTACTCTCAAGCTCTCTCGTCTTCCCTCCCATGCTCATCTCCAGGATTTCTCCAGAGCCTCTCCCATCCTCTGGAACTTTCTACCTAAACCTGTCTGGCTATCCCCTACTCTTGCCACCTTCAGGCGATCCCTGAAAACGTTTGTACCACCTGCCCCAGCCTATTAGATTGTAAGCACTTCTGAGCAGGGCCCTCTTAATCCTCTTGTATTATATTGTATTATAACTGTACTGTCTCCCTTTTATATTGTAAAGCGCTGCTTAAACTGTTGGAGCTATATAAATCCTGTATAATAATTATAATATAATAATTTCCCAAGAGTGTCCAGGAAGCCTGGGAGTTATGGGAAAAGGAGTTAAAGGGGTCTGAACATGGTGAGTAAATGGCCACTCCTCTACAGCACCAATTAGCCCAGGGATACACAAGCAATTAATAAGCAGATACATTGTACTAGCTACCCTCACTTTAGTATGAATTAAAACAAAAGCACTTGAGTGATTGTTGTTGGTAACATTTTCTTTGTTCAAATGTTCTCTATATTCTGTATATATTATTAACCAGATCACCCTGCACTCATTTTCACAACAAGGCAACTGACTCACAATGGCAATCAACAATTTGTATCTGCATCAGACCAGTGTGCCCATGTGTGTATCTGGGCTAATATAGATTTCTCAGACTCAATCAGCCCTGTTTAAATTAAAAAAAAAACAAGAAACACAGTCATCACTTAGCTTTTTTGAAATTGTAGCTGGATTTAACTTTGGCTCTACTGGTCTCACTAAACATACATAAGACCTTGTTCACACTATAGCATTCTCCTGTGCAAGGGCCATGTTTGCTTACATAGAGATGCACAGATGTTCTGGGCATACCTGTGCAGGTAGTCCCATGCATGCCAGTTGGCAGCTATGTGGATCGGGTTGCACGGCCCTGAACAAAGGCAGTGTTTGGGGCTGTGCATCCACACGGCTGTCAAATTGACATAATGTGTCTGCATAAGGATGCAAGGAACACCTGTGCATCCCCATGCGGTCAAACTTTGCATGGGCATATGCTATAGTATGCCAATGTAAACAAGACCTAAATATGCACTAGTGGACTTTATATTGCAGGGCTAATTTTAAGACCCCGTTCATACTAAAGCATTTTTACATCGTTTTAGCGTTAAAAATAGCGCTATTAAAACGCTCATAAAACGCTCTCCATGCATCTCAATGGACCCTTTCGCAAGCAGCATCTTTGGAGCAGCTTTTGGGCGCAAAAAAAAACGCTCCAAAAACGCCCCTGTCCATTAAAATGAATTGAAAGCGCTGTAAAAACGGCTTACCCTTTCACACTGAGGCACTGCAAAAACGCCCTAAAACTTTAGGGTCTTAGCAGTGCTTTACCAGCACATTGGGATTGCAGATGAGGCTTTGCTCCAATAACGCTCGAATAACGCTTGAAAACGCTTGAATAATGCTCAAATAACGCTCGAAAAACGCTCGAAAAATGCCCCAGTGTGAAAGGGGCCTTAATGGACAGCCCAGCACTATTTTAGGGCCACTGTTTAAAACCATGTACTTTCATTATAGAATCTTTTTACGTCCTTCTATATAGGTAGACCTATGTTTTTCAAATGCTATATGGTAAACTAGTGACACCCAGTGGTTACATATGTACATGGTTCTGATGCCGCGTACACACGATCATTTTTCGGCATGAAAAAAACGTTGTTTTTAAAAAATTTCATTTTAAATGATCGTGTGTGGGCTTCACATAATTTTTCAGGTTCTGAAAAACGACAAAAAAAAAATTTGAACATGCTGCATTTTTTAACGTTGTTTTAAACGATGTAGTTTTTCGGGTTGTAAAAAATGATCGTGTGTGGGCTAAAACGACGTTAAAAACCCGCGCATGCTCAGAAGCAAGTTATGAGACGGGAGCCCTCGTTCTGGTAAAACTACTATTCATATTGGAGTAAGCACATTCATCACGCTGTAACAGACAAAAAAGCGCAAATCGTCTTTTACTAAAACGGAATCAGCTAAAGGAGCCCAAAGGCAAATGGAACTTCCCCTTTATAGTGCCGTCGTACGTGTTGTACATCACCGCGCTTTGCTAGATCATTTTTTAAAAACGGTGGTGTGTGGGCAACGTCGTTTTAATGATAAAGTTGAAAAAATGTAGTTTTTTCAACATGTTGAAAAACAACGTGTTTTTAATGCTGAAAAAGGATCGTGTGTATGCGGCATGAGTTTGACACACGATAATTTTTCGGCGTGAAAGAAAATGTTGTTTTTAAGCATGTCCAAAAAACAAAGTTTTTCCAGCTTCATCATTAAAAAACGACGTTGCCCACACACCATCGTTTTTCAAAAATGATGAACAAAGCGCGGTGACGTACAACACGTACGACGGCACTATAAAGGGGAAGTTCTATTCGCCTTTGGGCTGCTTTAGCCGATTCCTTGTTAGTAAAAGACGATTTGCGCTTTTTTGTCTGTTACAGCGTGAAGAATGTGCTTACTCCATTATGAACGGTAGTTTTACCAGAACGAGCGCTACCATCTCATAACTTGCTTCTGAGCATGCACGGGTTTAAAACGTCGTTTTAGCGCACACACGATCATTTTTTACAACCCGAAAAACGTCATTTTTTTAAAACAACGTTAAAAAATGCAGCATGTTCAAATATATTTTTTTTCGTTTTTCAGAAACTGAAAAACGATGTGTAGCCCACGCACAATCATTTTAAATTACGTTTTTGAAAAACAAATTTTTTTTCATGCCGAAAAATTATCGTGTGTACGCGCTATTAGGTTTGGCACAAAAAGAAAACTTAATTGGTTGGTTAATCCATCTGTCAGTGCAATATTTTTTTTATTATTATTTATAATGTTAATTATAAGAAGACATTGATTATCAAAGAATGTAGTAACAAAACTAATTAGCACTGACACTTTGCAGCACTGATAACATGGGATTCAAATTCCAACAGCCCTGTACACACGGGCGAGAATCCCGTCGGAAAAAAAACTTTGTTTTTCTCGACGGGATTCTTGTCAAGCTTGACAGGATTCTTCTCTAGCTTTCCTTGCATACACACTGTCAAGCCAAGATCTCGTCATCGTCAAAAACGCGGTGACGTACAACACGTACGACGGCAGTATAAAGGGGAAGTTCGATTCCAATGGTGCCACCCCTTGGGCTGCTTTTGCTAATCTCGTGTTACTGCGTGTTAGTAAAAGTTTGGTGAGAGACGATTCACGCTTTTCAGCCTCGTGCTTTTCAGTCTGTTACAGCGTGATGAATGTGCTATCTCCATTACGAACGCTAGTTTTACCAGAACGAGCGCTCCCTTCTCATACTTGATTCTGAGCATGCACGGATTATTAAGCATATACACAACCAATTTTCTCGTCGTAAAACAGTCCGACGAGAATCACAACAAGAAAATTGAGAACCCTGACGTGAAAATAGACAGCAGGTTCTCTAGTTTTCTCATCGAGATTCCAGGCAGTTTTCTCAACAAAAAAGCATACACACAAATGTTTTTCTCAGCAAAAAGCTCTGCCAGCAGTTTTCCTGCTGTTTCTCGCCGAGAACACCGTGCGTGTGTACCAGGCTTCAGCCTTCAAATGGTTTGGGTTATACTAGGCCTACTGTGTGAGGCATCTCTAGATAAGGATGTTACATGTTGTACACCATAGAAGTCATCTCTAGATAAGGATGTTACATGCTGTACACCATAGAAGTCGTCTCTAGATAAGGATGTTACATTTTGTACACCATAGAAGCCGTCTCCAGATAAGGATGTTACATTGGACCTCAGGAAAAAGGTGATAACTGCCTGCGAAGGAGAAGAATCATTTCAAATATGTTAATGTAACCTCATTAGACAATAATGTTACTAAATCCATGATAAACAATTGTTTTAGTAAATATGATGTTAGTTTATGGGGTTAATGTCCAGTTGAGGTATAGTGACAGAATTTGGCATGTAGATTATTCATGTATTTAAAGCTTAATCTTTGTTTTTTGTTGTTGTTTTGTTTTTAAATCAACATAAGGGACATATCTTACGATGAGATGTGTTTTCCTTATGTTCCTTATGCCATTGGTCTTCCATTGATATAGCACTTTTCATTGCTGGAATGGAGAAGGAGGCAGAAAGGGCAGGTGTAGTTTTTGACAAATGCCTATGATCAGTCCAATGGCTCGTACCGGTATGAGGGAGCAGAGGACAGAAAATATAAATGAAGAGAGCAGTCATCAGCATGTTAAATGTGAAAATTAATTTAAAGCGGTGTTTCACCCTGCAGAACAACTTTTTAGCATAAAATTAGGCATAGTAGCGCGAGCTACACTATGCCTGTCTTAATTTTTTTATCCCCGTACTCACTGTTATATCGTACATAGAAGATTCCGACTGCCCGCGGGGAATGGGCGTTCCTTTCAAGAGGGAGGGTGATTGACGGCCGGCTCTGGCACGTCACGCTCCCCGAAGACAGCTGGAGTAGGTCTCGGCTCTTCACGGCGCCTGCGCACAGACTATGCGCAGGCGCCGTGAAGAGCCAAGCCTATTTCGGCTATTTCCGGAGAAGCGTGACGCGCCAGAGCCGGCCGTCAATCACCTTCCGTCTGGATTGGAACGCCCATTCCCCGTGGGCAGTCCGAATCTTCTAAGTACGATTACACAGTGAGTACGGGGATAAAAAAATTAAGACAGGCATACTGTAGCTCGCGCTACTATGCCTAATTTTATGCTAGATTTATGCTAATTTTACGATGAGATGTGTTCCTTATGTTCCTTATGCCATTGGTCTTCCACTGATAGTATGACCAGAGGCAGGTATAATATGATGTACCACACAGCAAGTCACAAAGTATCCCTGCACAAATGAAAGTTTAAATACATTTTTATTTAATCAGCACCTCATTAGGCAATAATGTTACTAAATCCATGATAAACAATTGTGTTAGTAAATATGATGTTAGTTTATGGGGTTAGTGCCCAGTAGATATGTGCATTCCCGTTCGTACGAATGTTATTTTCGTACGAAAATGTTCATTTTCGTACCCGCAGAATAATGTGTACATACGAAAAAATTAAAGCACCAAAATACGAAAATGACAGGATTACGAATGAGCTGCATAACGAACAACCACAAATACGAACTAACGATCTGACGAAAATACGACAAAACAAAAACCGCAAAAGAAAGAAAATGACATCTATAACAAAAGATTTGCATTCTGTATCCTGTTTGAATCCCCTCTCTGCTCGTATCCTCAGCCGTATGTTCACACGACATCCACAACAAAAGATTTGCACTCTGTATCTTGTTTGAATCCCTTCTCTGTTCGCACCCTCAGTCGTATGCTCATATGACATCCACAACAAAAGACCCGCACCCTCTATTTTGAATTCCTTTTTTCTGTTAGTATTTTGGATTCAACAGAATGCAAATCTTTTATTATAGATGAAATTTTCGTTTTTTTGAATGGGCAGTGAGTGTAGTTAGTAAAGCAGCTTCTCTTTTGTGCTGAGTAGTACAGTAAAGCCAAATAAACTTTTCTGTGGATTTTCATCTGAAGGGAGATCAGTTGGCCAGACTTTTGAACCCAAAAATGGTTTTCTGATGGAGTTTAAAAACAAACACATTTTCTGAGAACGAACGGAAAACGATCGTTTTTATGTTTGTTGTTAAAAAAGTCTGACCAAGTGTATGGGGCTTAACAATCGTTAATATGGATGAGCCGCGTGTTGAAAGTGCCGCAAATCCCGCGATATATTTACGAAAGTACAAAATGACGAAAATCCTTTTTCTGTTCGTATCTTCGTATCTTCAGTTGTATCTTCATCCACAACAAATTGTCATAGATGTCACACGAACACACGACCGAAAACACGAACAGAAAAAGGAATCCAAACACAGAATGCAAATCAATGACGAAAATTCACGAAAATTATTGTCTAACAAGTAACGAACATGAATTAAACAGAATAACAAACCATCCCGCTTGTACGGTAACGAAAATACGAAACGATCGGAATACAAAAAAATCTCGTCGTACGGAAAAACGAACGGGAACGAACAGGAAAACGGGCGTCTTACGAAAAACGAACGGAAACGAACCTACGGAACGATACGAAACAGAACAAAAAAAAACTAAAAAAAATTCTGTGTACATGTCTAGTGCCCAGTTGAGGTATAGCGACAGAATTTTGCATGTAGATTCTTCATGTATTTAAAGCCTAAATGTATTTTATTTTTATTTTTTAATCAACATAAGGGACATAACTTACAATGAGATGTGTTCCTTATGCCGTTGGCCTTCCATTGATATAGCACTTTTCATTGCTGGAATGGAGAAGGAGGCAGAAAGGGCAGGCATAGTTCTTGAGAAATGCCTATGATCGGTCTAGTGGCTCATATTAACCCCAGCAGTATCAAAAGATTACCGGTATGAGGGAGCAGAGGACAGAAAATATAAACAAAGAGAGCAGCCATCAGCATGTTAAATGTGGAAATGTATTTAAGATAGTATGACCAGATGCACTTATAATGTGATGAAATATGACAGTTTAAGTTATTATTTTTTTAATTAGCACAAGGAACTGCGAGAATAAGAGGTGTCCCTTGTGCTGATTTAAAAAAAAAATAACGTAAAATGTCATTTGTGCAGGAGTGCTTTGTGACTTGCTATATGGTACAGAATATTGTTAGTGCCTCTGGTTATACTATCTATAACACATTTTCACATTTTCTTCCTACTAAGACTGACTATTCTACAGCAGAACAAACGCATTCATATATCCCAATGAATCTCCTCTGCTTAAAAATCCCCTCAGCAGCATTCCAGTATTACATGATGTACAGCAGTACATGATTAGTTTACTTTTTCTTCCTGGTGGGCAGTCACGTGCATCCTCAATGCACAATTTTGTGAATATTCTTCTCCTTATCTTTGCAGATAACTGCATTTGCTTTCCTAAAATGTAAATGAGGAATAGAGTGACAATATATGAATTGATGCCGGCTGTCTGGCACCAAGGTCTTCTGGTCTGTCTCTGAACAACTCCATTCATAACAACTGACAAAGCAATGATACAATTTTTTGGCCACATCCAAGGTAACACTCATCAAATGTTTTTTTTTTTCTTCTTATTCTAGAAATTCTATCACAACAACTGTGGTGTGAGGATTAATGAGTTATTTTAGGTACTTTCACTCTGGAGCAGTTTTTTCATTTTTCACAAACCTGCATTTTTTGCCTATAAAATTAATTTAAAGACCCAGAACATATTTTCTAATTGCAGAGGCCCTGTAGAATAAAGATGATAGTTGCAATTTGTTATAGTATGTGATATTTCCACAACTGTTTATCAACACTATGGCCCAGATTCACAGAGAGTAAGGCGCACATTACGCCGCTGTAGAGCAAAAACTGTACGCTACGCCAACGCAGCGCAGAGAGGCAAGCATTGAATTCAGCAAGCCAGTGCTCCCAACGCTGCGCCAGCGTGGCGTGGGTTTCGAAGGCGCACGTCGGCGTAGGTGAAAGTGGGCGTGAATCCATGAAAATAATGCATGACCCCATGCAAATGATGGGCCGAGCGCCAGACAGGTACGTATCACGAAGTGCGCATGCGCTGTGACGTGGACGCAAGCCTCACAACCACGCCAGCACAGCTGCCTAAGCTACGCCGGAACACTGTGTATGCCGTGAACATAACGTACGCCCAGCCAGACACACGTCCAAAGCACAATACGCCGGCTTGTGTTCCCTGGTGCAGACCTGTGCATGTCTGTTGCCGGGTTGCACCTCCTTTATGGGGAATAACTTTACGCCGGACGTAGAACTTACGCGCATCTCGCGTAGTATGCGCCGGGCACCCGCACGTTCGTGAATCGCTGTATTTTCCTAATTTGCATGTTTGAATGGCTAATCAATGGGAGCGGCACTATGCGTCCAGCCTAAATGTGCACCCACCCTACGCCGGCGTGTGCAAGCTATGTCGGCGGGGTGTAGCCTGTTTTTAGGCGCATATTAGTTTGTGGGTCTGGCGCACACATACGCCGGCGCACATTTGCGCGTACATCGGCGTAACGTGTTATACGTCGGCGTAAGTGCTTTGTGAATCTGGGCCTATATTTTTAGAAAAAATAAATACACTCAGCACTCAATACACTTATTAAAATACATTTTTTATACACATTTTGTCTTTCATTTTATTGCTATAACAAAGGTGGATAACAAGCCCCCTATGTTATTGCATTGGGCAGGTGGCAAATATTCTTTATGGAGACATTTATTCTTTATTAGACCCTTGATGTCTCCTCTGGCCTTTGCTCCAGCTGATCAAACACAGGCTGTGCTTGATATGTTGTGCAACTGGCTTTTCAGAGAGGATGTTGACAGTTTTGAACCTGGAACTGTTCAGAGTTGAGCTCTTCCTTGTTCACACTGCACAGAGGAAATCAGGGAATCAGCTTAGCTTTGAGGTGGATTCACACGCACCAGACAGTGTCTCAGATTGGAAGACAAAGTCTGAACCCCCATTTTAATGAGCCTTAAAGAAGAGATCCATTGGAATTTTATTTTTAAAGAAGAACTCCCTGAAAATGTTTTCTTCTCCTGGGCAGAGCCCCACTGCATGGCTTACATGCTTGTTTTATCTAGGGGCGCAAGGGAAAGCTGTGCTTACCTGGTCTTTCAATCTCCGGAAAATGTCAAGTGGTGTACTGTTCCTGCCGTCCTCATGTTCAGGGCCAGTCTTGGGGCGTAATGATGTCAGGAACAGTCCCTTCACAAGACCACTAGGGTGCAAGGGGGCAGGAGCGGCAGTAACTCGTCTTGTAGGTGCCGGATAAGTTAAGTATATCTCCACTTCACAATCCCCTAGACAAAAACGAGCAGTTACCCGTGCAATGTGGGCACAGCCCCACTGCATGGGGGGGGGGGGGTTCTTCTTTAAACGTCAGCAGCTACACATCTTGTAGCTGCTGACTTTTAATAAAAGGACACTTACCTGTCCAGGGATCAACACAATCCTCATACGGGCTAGTTCTTCACTAGCCTTCAGGTTTTCGACACAGGCATCCTAACTGTGGGCAGCTATGCGGCCTTCGGCTTCACAGCTGCCCACTGCCCATTTGTGAATGGTCCCACAGTCTTCTTTGACCTGTGACATGCCCCAGAAGATGGCAGGAAGGGAGGGGTAGCCATTACCCCCCCAAAATGACATGCCAAATGTGGCTGGGTAGGAGGGGAGGCGGACTTAAAGTGGAACTTCGCCTTTTGGGTGGAGTTCTGCTTAATGTATGATTCACAGTTGGCCAGGTATTTAAACATGTTTTATGTTACTTTATTGTTTTAAAAAAACTATTTATTATTATTAGTAGTAGTAGTGCATTCAACGTCTAAATAGAATAAACTAGCTGTAGAAGCAGCGATATACAAAGGTAGCGTAAACCATTTTAGGGTTTACCTAAAACTGATATTTTTACCTTTATTTTCTATGTATATGCTGGCAAGTTCAGTCACCCATGTTCTATGACATGCCCCCACCACTTCCCCAATTACATGAACTGATAAAAAAAGGATTGTTTAAACACACACCACTACTTTTGATTTTTACAGTTTTGAAAAAATAACATATGCTCTTTTGAAGCTTTATTGAAGCTTGGCAGGTGCCATGTGTATCTGGATATCTCATACCTGCAATTTCCCCAAAACAAAGAGAAGCTAAAGCTGAATTAAAGCCTCTCAAAAACTGCAGATGCTTCAAGCTAGCTTCAAGAGAGTTTTACCATAGACTTCTATGGAGGCTTTGAAGACGCTTTGAAGCAACACTAAAGAGACATGGGGTATAATTTTTTAAGCAAAGCTGAAGCAGAGCAAAGCAAATGCAGGTGTAAACAGAACTTTAAGCTAACCATTTTTTTTAGTGATAGGGACTCTGACTGGTTTTCAGAGAGCTTTAACAAAGCCTGCCTGAAGCCTTGTTTAAGTGTAAACTAGTCCTAAGGGCTCATATACACTTGCTTTGGCTTCAACACACATTAAGGGCTAGTTTACACTTGCTTAAAAAAAAGGCTTCGGACACGCTTTGTTAAAGCTCTCTGAACACCAGTCAAAGCTCCTGTCACTAAAAAAAATGGTTAGCTTACAGTCCTGTTTACACCTTGCTTTTGCTTTGATTTGTTTCAAAAATTATACCCCATGTCGCTTTAGTGGAGCTTCAAAACATCTTCAAAGCCTCCATAGAAGTCTTTGGCAAAGCTTGCTTGAACCCCCACAAAAGGCCCTCCAAAGGCTCATCGGAGCCCCATCGAAGCTCCACCAATGCCTTATTGAAGCTCCACCGAAGACTCATTGAAGCCCACTGAAGCACCAAGCAAATGCAAGCTGTAAACAGGACTGTAAGCTAACCATTTTATTTAGTGACATGAGCTTTGAATGGCGTTCAGAAAGCTTTAACAAGGCGTGTCCGAAGCCATTTTTTGAAGCAAGTGTAATCTATCTCTAACAGTGTCCCAGATAGCAAGAAATTGAGCTGCAAGTTTGAAAATTACTTGCTGAGCTACTACTAGACTTGCCAGGCTTCACAAGTTTGTTGCACAATTGCAGCAAGTCCGCATTGCATGACTCCAGGTCTACTTTCTTTGAAAACATTCTGCAAGTTCTGCTTCAGTTATGTTGCACAGTAGTCATCCCACCACAGGGGTCACTGTGACTTGCAGAGCTCTTGCTGTAGACTCACCACTGCAACTTTTCTCTTGCTAGAGACGTGCCATGCAATTTTGCTACAAATTAGAAAAGTGTCAACTAGAACTTGTGCTTCAAATGCTCTGCAAGTGTACAACTTGTCAGTGAAAGTGTGCAGCAAGTTAACACTTTGGGGTGCACACCCAATGCAATAGTAATATAGTTAAATATTCCACACATCGGATCAAAAAGGGATAAATGGGGAGAAAAAAAAAGGGTTGATTGTACTTGGTCAAGATCTTGGTATTTGACCACTGTACACCAAAAATATATAAAATTATTGTGTCACAATAATTATTTTATCTTAAAAATGTTCTAAATATCCTTGAATTATTTGAGAAAAAAAAATACAAGATAATGTCTCATACATCAGGGAAAGCTAGGCACATTTTTGTGTGCTGAAATCAATACAACATTTCTTATTGACACAGTGCAGCGGTGAGGAAAAAAGGCATGCATTTTCTGTCATTGGATACTATGTGACCTTGAGAAAACCTACAGAGATTAAATCACAAGGGAAAAGGACACAGGGAAGCAGTCACAAGGATTTGCATCACGATCACCCACTCAAATCCAAGACACTTATTTGCCAGCACTGTCAGGATTGTAATCAGGACAAAGGTGACATTAATAGGTTTTTTGGCTGCTCATCCTCTAACAGGGAGCCCCGGCAGGTTTCTTGAACAATAGAAGTCTGAGTAAAAGAATAGAGTGCACTGACTCTATACGGGACTGTCTGACAACCAAGAAAGAGAGCAAATAATGGCTCCTACGCACTCTACGGCATGTGATGCTTGACAGCACTGCCAGCAGGAAGCTGAAAGGGTTAATCAAATATTCCAAGATTACAATTAATACCTGATATTCCACAGCGTTGATCTTCCCAGCTTATTTCAATGTGTGATTTGGATCTTTTTAAGACAAAGTCAAGCTTTTCTCTGCTTATCCATGATGGGGCCCTGTTTATATTTTCTGATCCTTGTTCCATGAGACAGAACTTATGTTGGGGGGGGGGCGGTCTGACATTTTAAGACACTCATTAAAGTGGATGTAAACCCACTCTCATCCTTTCTAAACTACTGCCATAGTGCTGATCTATAAGGATATACATGCCTCCTGCATGTATCATTACCTGTCAAATGTTTCCCCTCTGTCTGTTATAAGAACTGAAAAACTTCAGATTCTGTGGGTGGGTCTGTTGTCTGGAGCTCAGTGGGTGGAGTCGTGATGTCAGTAGACTCCTCGCCCACCTCTACACTCTCCTTGTCAACATGCATTTTCTCCTGTGTATTCCTTACACTAGATTCTGCAATGATCACTAACATCCAGTCAAAATTCAGAAAAGTAACCACATGACTTCAGAAAATGAGTGGGGGTGGGAATTAAAAAATAATGCCTGTCTCCAGGCTAGTGCATGATATATGTAAATAACCTGTCATTCACAGCAAGGGGGAAGAACGGACAAAAGTTTTCTGCTGTTTCTCCGTTTATCTCACTGAAAAAAGAAAAGAGGATTGCTCAGAGCTGAAATAACTCTTTGTGGCAAGACTGGGCACAGATGATGGGAAATCTTATACTCTACATTGGGACATAAAAAAATTGGGTTTACATCCACTTTAAGTTCACTGTCCCCCCCCCAGAAATGTTTATCTATATTTATTTTGAGCATTATCTAAGGGGCCTATTTATAGAAGACCACAGATACTGCTGTCCACTTCCAAACTGTGCTCTGCATGTTACATGCCTTTCATATTATATAATAGCCCTTGGTGTCCTACAGAGTGTTCTCTACCTAACACTACAGAATAGAACTGTGATTGGTGGAGAGGCCGAACACATGACAGGTCTCTCTTCTCCCTGTGTTTTTTAAGCATGCAGAAGTATCACTGCCTTATAAGTAGGGTCCTCTGGGTTTATATTGGTCATTTTAAAATGTATTTTGTGAACTTTTCTTTTAACTCAATTTTCTGATGTTTTTATATTACCCCCCTCTCCCCCACTCCAAGTCCAGCTGTATTGTGCCACCTCACTTCTCTCCACCCAGATAGCAAGGATAACTTTAGAAAATAAAAAATGTCCAAACAAAATTTGATGAATACAATCTCGCACAGATGCTTAACTTATTAAGACAACACCCAGTGAATGGATCGCTGTATACTTTTCGGAGATACAACTACTAGCCCCAGGGAGAACCCCCTGCCTGTGGACACCATAGAGCTGCCGATTGCCGCCTCCAACCTCCACCAGCCAGATTGCTGTTTACCACCCACGGAACATACAGAATCTATGGTGATTCGTCTGGGAGTCGCACCATTACATACACAGAAGTTGCGATTTTCCTGCAGATAAAGGTCCGTGCTGGGTTTTAGCCATCTACATTTTTGCTTCTAGTAAGCAGGTTATCTGTGTGGTGGTGGTGCACATGTCCATGATTCAGTTTGTTTATTTGGTGTTAGTATTTAAGTCAGGGCCGGCCCTATGATGGGACCGGGTGGTACAATGGGTACCAGGCAGCACTTTTAGGGGGGCAGCATACTGATGCCCCCCAGCCCGTTCCACCAGCTCTGCTACCCAAATAAAATTGATGTCCTTTTTTTCCCACAAATAGAGCTTTCTTTTGGTGATATTTGATCACCTCTGTGGTTTTTATTTTTTGTGCTATAAATATATATATATATTTTAACTTTTTGCTATAATAAATATCCCCAAAATTTTGAAAAATAAACTATTTTCTTCAGTTAAGGCCAATATGTATTCTTCTACATATTTTTGGTACAAAAAAACCCCCACAATTAGCGTACATTGATTAGTTTGCGCAAAAGACATTGTGGCCGCCGGCAATTCACAGGTCCCTTTATACTCCTGGATACATGTATAGAGCCATGGTAGGTCCTTTTATATGCCTATATGTATGTATAGAGCCATGACAGGCCCTCTTTATACATCTGTAGAGCCATGACAGGCCCTCGTTATACTCCTTTATACATGTATAGAGGCATGACAGGTCCTCTATATTCTCCTACATACCTGTATAGAGCCACGACAGGTCCTCTTTATACTCCTATATACATTTATAGAGCCATGGCAGGTCCTCTTTATATTCCTTTACATGTAAAGAGCCTTGACAGGTCCTCTATATACATGTATAGAGCCATGACAGGTCCTCTTTATACTTCTTTATACATGTATAGAGCCATGACAGGTTCTCTTTATACATCTATAGAGCCATGACAGGCCCTCGTTATACTCCTTTATACATGTATAGAGCCATGTCAAGTACTCTTTAGAGTCCTATATACATTTCTAGAGCCATGACAGGTCCTCTTGATATTCCTTTACATGTAAAGCGTAATGACAGGTCCTCTATATACATGTATAGAGCCATGATAGGTCCTCTTTATACTCCTATACATGTATAGAGCAATGACAGGTCCTCTTTATACTCCTTTATACATGTATAGAGCCATGACCGGTCCCCTTTAGTTATCATGATATAAAATAATGAATGTGGGGGCCTTTTGGTTGGCGTGATTTTTTTCTGGGGGGGCAGCATTTCATTCTTGGTCCCAGGGAGCACAATGTCTTGGGCCCGCACTGATTTAAGTGCAACCATATATACCTAAAAAACATCTGAGTTAGACAGTATTACACTATGGTTTTCCTTTTTTGTTTTTTGGATCGATTGATATACTATACTTACGGAGTTCAGGGTGTCCAGGAGTCTATGAATATTGGTATATGGGATCTCTGTGGTTACCTACAAGGATAAAAGGTCTGGGCTGGGTGTAAAGCCATCTGCTTACCTGGCTTGCTATCTGATAAGAAGGTTCTCTATATGGTGGTGGCACACCTGTTTACGATCCATTCACTGGGTGTTGTCTTAATAAGTTAAGTACAAACAAAGAAAAATGCGCCAAACTAAGTGCAGTAAGTGGGTATTTAATTCAAATGATTTGTACACAATAAAAATGGCTACTCACAAAACCAGTGATAACATAGGCATGTATAAGGAAAACGGCTGGTCCGGTGTCACAACATGTCATCAACAGCTACACAGCAGGCTGGTCTCATGTCCTGGTCCCCTGGGCGATGGAAATGGAGGTCCAAGGTGTTCAGGAACCTTTGGGGAACCCCAGAGAGTTCAGGAGCCGTGGATGCTGTTTCAAAAGCGGCGTGCGTTCCAGCGTGGAACACAGCGTATCGCCGTACGACCGGAAGGGACGTAGGGACTTCGGGCAGCCAATGGGATGACACGTTTCTCAGCCTCCGCTGGTTCAACAGATCCATGATGGATCTGATGAACGCCGCTTTTGAAACAGAATCCACGGCTCATGTACTCTCTGGGGTTCCCCAAAGGCTCCTGAACACCTTAGACCTCCATTTCCATCGCCCAGGGGACCAGGACATGAGACCAGCCTGCTGTGTAGCTGTTGATGACATGTTGTGACACCGGACCAGCCGTTTTCCCTATACATGCCTGTGTTATCACTGGTTTTGTGAGTAGCCATTTTTATTGTGTACAAATCATTTGAATTAAATACCCACTTACTGCACTTAGTTTGGCGCATTTTTCTTTGTTTGTACATATCTTTCAGAGTCCGCTTCTGCTTCAGGATTTTGCTGCCGCTAAAGTGCTATTGGACTTTTATTGGACTTTTTATTGATTCATTCATTTTTAAGTTATTGACATGGACCTTATGATACGTTTACTTTTCGATTATTGACTGTGCTCTTCTGGTTATGCGCCATCTACCTAAATGTTTTAATAAGTTAAGCATCTGTGCAAGATTGTATTCATCAAAAAAAAAATTGGACATTTTAGCGCAACTTTTTTTTTTCTATTGTTTTTTGTGTTATATCCCACATTTAATTGCCGCTGTCGGACTGGTCTATCCATAATTTGATACTTATTTTTTACTCCTATTAGCGCAGTTTTTCTTCCTTCCAGCAAGGATAACTTGCCACAAATTTGTGGCAGTGTTAAATTGTAATTCTGTTAACTTGCTGCACATTTTCACTGGCAAGTTGTACACTTGCAGAGCACATGAAGTACAAATTCTAGAGTTCTAGTTGACATTTTTTTTGTAGCAAATTTGCATGGCAAGTCTCTAGCAAGAGCAAAGTTGCAGTGGAGAGTCTACAGCAAGAGTTCTGCAATCAGTGATCCCTGTGGTGGGATGACTATTGCACAACATAACTGAACCAGAACTTGCAGCAGTCTTGCACACTGTTTACAAAGAAAGTTGAACTGGAATCCTGCAATGTAGACTTGTGGAAGTGTGCAGCAAACTTGTGAAGCCTGGCAAGTCTAGCAATAGCTTAGCAAGTAATTTTAAAACTTGCAGCACATATGCTTGCTATCTGGGCAGTGGACTAATTAAAGTGTTTGTTAACCCCCCCAAAAAATATATATATTACAGATGCTGGTCCCTTAAAGCAGATTAAACAGCACAGTGGTTATGCTGTGTAATCTGCCCCTCTCAAACTGTAAAAGAAACCTCCCTGATCCTGTATCCCCCTTTCTGCACTGACAACGAAAATCAGGGCTGCTGAGTCCTGACCACCATGGTCAGAGTATGTCCCTTCGTTATCCGCCCTGTTCTCAGCTCTCCTCTATCCTCCTCACCCCCTCCTCCCTGCCTGTCATCTCTATTACTGTGTCTCTGTCTCCACCCCTCCCGCCCCCCACCGCTATTAGTACAAATAAACTTTTACAAAATGTCACTGCTAGCCACTCTATTATAGGCAGGCATAGCACAGTGTATAAGTATTTTATAAAAACTAGCGTTGTAGATACAGTTTTAACATGATCTTCAGGCCGTTCATGTGACTCTTGGTTGGCCTCCAGGGCTACTGCAGGAGGGGCTGAGTGGCCATGTGATCTCCCTGGCTGACATCAGAGTGATATTTTTGCCCCTCCTGCAGAAACCATTTATCGGAGGTATACAGCGGCCGCGAGTCATGTGACCGGCCTGAAGATTGCCCTAGATCGGTATTTACAAAGCTCGTTTTATAAAAGACTCATAGAGTGTGCTATGACTGCCTATACTAAAGGGGCTGGCAGTGATTTGCACATGTGGGTTAACAAACCTTTTAAGCTGACTTTACACTTTTAATTCTTTTTTCTTCTTTTCTTATAGGCAGAACCAAAGCAACTAACTGATTCCTCCATCCATACTATACAACGCTGAAGGATGAATCTCTCGCTACTATTTGTTAAAAGCAGCCCCCACCAGTTGCCAAAATACCTGAATGGGGGCTGCATCAGATTGGATGCAGCTGCTGTTCGGCTGAAAAGTTTTCTTCAGGCCTCATCAACAAAATTGATGGCACAATTAACTTTTGTCAAAAGGATTGAGGCCAACAGGGCCACCCACTGAGCGTATTCCTCAGGAACTGGCTGAAAGTTGTACATGGTTTGGCCAGCTTTCATTTTAGTATTACATCAATCAGATATCATTGTCTCTCAAGGCATGTAAAGGGGGAGTAGGTAATTGCTGAAAGACAGCTGGCCACTTTGTATTACTCACCTCGAACCAGTGACTAGGGGCCAGATTCAGGTAGAAGTGCGGCGGCATAACGTATCGTAGATACGTTACACCGCCGCAAGTTTTCATCGCAAGTGCCTGATTCACAAAGCACTTGCGATGAAAACTACGCTGGCGGCCTCCGTCGTAAGCCCGCGTAATTTAAATGGGCGTGTGCCATTTAAATTAGGCGCGCTCCCGCGCCAGACCTACTGCGCATGCTCCGTTTCGGAATTCCCGCCGTGCTTTGTGCGCAGTGACGTAATTTTTTCGAATGGCGACGCACGTAGCGTAATTCCATATTCCCGGACGGCTTACGCAAACAACGTTAATTTTTAAATTTCGACGCTGGAACGACGGCTATACTTTATACAGCAATACGATTGCTGTGTAAAGTTAGGGCAGGTCAAATAACGACTAAAATTGCGACGGGAAACTTGACTATGGACGACGTAGCGAACGCGAAAATCCGTCTTGGATCCGCCGTAACTGCTAATTTGCATACCCGACGCTGGAATACGGCGCGAACTCCACCCAGCGGCGGCCGCGGTATTGCATCCTAAGATCCGACAGTGTAAAACAATTACACATGTCGGATCTTAGGGCTAGCTATGCGTAACTGATTCTATGAATCAGTCGCATAGTTAGAAACAGAGATACGACGGCGTATCAGGAGATACGCCGTTGTATCTCTTTTGTGAATCTGGCCCTAGAAGTTTAAGCAAACTGTCCTTCTATTCTGATGGCAGTTTGGTTTTGGCTATATGAACCTATGGTGAGTGAATTCCACCTGCAAGTTGCACCGACTGTCTGAATTGCATTGATAGGGAGAGAGGCAGTCTGGAACCTTTTGGACATTTGGCTCAATGCAACATATGAACTATAAGCCTCATGCACACTGGACGTTTTTGGACGTTTTTACAGCAGCTGTTTTTGGCAGTAGTTTTTTTTCTACAGTCAATAAACTCTCCATCATGTTATCCTATGTGTCCATGCACACATAGGCTGTTATCAGCAGTTTTGGAGCAGTAAAAATGCATACAGCGTCGTCCGACGTTTTTGTACTTTAACGTTTTTTATTTTAGCCAATAGGAAAAATTATCATCTTTTCATCACTTGTTGCTATGTTGGTAAAAAAATTTTATCTTCTGCCTGGGTGAAATGTTCTATTGATTAAAGCGACAAAACGCCTATAGCAAACGCTTGTTGTCGCGCTAGTCGCTTGAATCGAGCGTTTCCATTACTTTCTATGGCAAATAGAAACGCTCAAAAACACCCAAAACGCCCGATTCGACAAAAAAGGGTCCGGAACTTGTTTGAGCTTCAGGCGTTCGGCGTCAGGCGTTTTGGAGTGGAGATGTGAACCATCTCCATAGGGAATAATGTATTTTAGCATTGTGATATCAATAAATGACAATACAAACAATAGTTAAAACAACAACCTTACATTAAAAATGTGCTTTCATGTTGTGAGTGCTGCCTGTCTGCTGGTCATCTCTTGCCACAATTTCCTAAAATCCCTCAATGCTTTGCAGCTTCTCCTCTGCTGTTTACTTTCCATTTCTATGGACTATATATCCCATGGTACCTTGCTGTTTGCAAGCAGTGATTCCTATACTGACTCCGCCTCCTGAAACTCCTCCTCTCAGCACCTCTGTAGTTCAGAAGGCAGGCTCTGTGAATTGTGTGACACATCAGTACCTACCCACAGGGCATAGTGAATACGTGTCACAGATTTCCAGGAAGTAAATGTGCGGGAACCTTCACAAAGTAAGTTTACAAATGTCAAGATTATTCATAATAATAGGAGTGGGCTAGAAATCATTGAAATACAATGTGGAAATGAAGGTATGATTTAAAATTTTGACCATGTATATGCTTTTAACTGCAGTATGGAAAATTATGGTCACTGACCTAACTCAGCAGGGCTACCAACAAATAGTAAAAGGCATAAATCCCACCATCCTTTTTCTTAATATCTAAGAAGTGATTCTAGTTATATTTCAGACAGGAGGCTTCGTATCTTGCATTAATCTTCCTTTTTAATGCTCATAGCAGAAACATAACATTTATTTCTTTAATAAAAATGTATAAAAATTTCTTCAAAACTACAATACCCAGCAGCCCCGGGGACCCCTCCCCCTAGGCCACAGTCTCTATAAAAGGGGCTGTCTGGGTCTCCTCCTCCTCTTTCTTTCTGCTCATGGCAAGATAAGTACACCATTCGTTTGATTGTTTTATGATTGTTATATATTGTCTGATTATTATTGTCTGATATTCTATATTGATTGTTATTTCTCATATGTTACTGGTGACAGGGTATTACACCCTTTAAGACCGGGATATTGCGTTTTATCGCTATACCGGTTTCTTTTCTTTTCTTTTCTGTCAAGTGTGAGTGGTTTTCCCTACTCATGATCTGACAGGCAAGCTATCCCCTCTGCAGCGTCTTCCCCCGCTCTCCCCCCCCCGTACGCGCCGCTTCGCGGGCTTTTCCTCTCTGCCTGAGAGGCACGGCTAGTGACAGGAGAGCTTACGTCACTCTGCAGGTCTCAGGCGACCTATCACAGCGCTCCCGGCCGTGATCTCGCGAGATTACGGCCGGGGACTTCCACGAGCGATGCCCTCCCTCCTTCACTGTCGAGTAGACGGAGACAGAGGCACACTGCTGGCTGACTACTAACGCTACCGCTCCCCCCCCCCATCGGATAAAAACGCTTTTTAAAACCAGGTACCGCTGTATTGTTCAGGGGAACATTTCTCCCCAAATACCTGAGGTATCGCTGCATACTTAGGGAACGTCTCTCCCCAAACCCCAGTGCCACAGTATACTGCACGGCTGTGCTGTATACTGTTACCTCACTTGCCCTCCAATTATCTGTACAGATCTCCCTTCACTCCCAGTGACTGTACTACTGTACTGGACACTATCCATTTCTGTCATACCTTATAAACTACCTTAACCATTAATTGATTGTCAGTGATTTATCCCTGACGATCCTAGAACTGAAATACCTAATAAATTGTAATTAAATAAATATATTAGCAAGCCATCTGTCTGGGAATGGCAGCTGACGGTCACGCTTCTGGCTTTGCTGGACTGTCTAATGAGGTGGATCTAGATGTTTCACACCTGATATCCACGACCCAAATACAGGACTTGATTAACAAGTCCATTCAAGCAGCACTGGCTGCCAATACGGTAAATCCGGTCGTACCGTCCACCTCAGGATGCCACCTTACTAAGGGTAAAGCAACCCAGAAATTAAAGCACTTAACAGTGCACTTCGACTCCCCGGCAGGGGAAGATTATAATGTGCCCCAGGCAGGACCCGAACCGGTCTGCCACACCCCGCATACAAATGACCAAACCCGACCCTTGAACCCCAAGGAGTTAAACAGGGGGCAAAAATCCGCCAGGCGGATTAAACCGGACTCCTTTGAAACGTCCGACGACGAGTCCGAAGTATCTGACAGGGCTGAGACCTCTGACTCAGACATAGAGGACGAGGTTGATGCGGGGTTTACGGCGGAATGTCAGGACGCCAACACCGAGGTTCAACAAACGGCCATTTTGGATTCTCAGGGTCAATCTCTTTTTAACCCTGATGAAATATCACACCCTCGTTCAGGGGATTGGGCCCCATTACCCCATGTGGCCCAATACCTCGAACTATGGACCAGACGGTCCTTAGACAGGGCAAACCGTAACAAACTACGGGCGGAATGCCCCAGGCCATACGTGGCAAACAAGGTGGCGAGCACCCCGGAAATAGACCCGGTGCTCCTAAAATACCTTACGAGGTCTGGAAAGTATTCAAAAAAGGGCATTGAGAGGTCCTTCAAGGCCATCCAGGACCGCATACTGGACCTATTAGGCCCGCTCACTAAAATTCTGAATTTGTCAGAGCAAGCGGCTTCATCAACCCAACCTATAGACTTAACACAGTTGAGAGGTTGGGCCCAACGCGCAATCTGCCTACTGGGTACCGCAAACACAACCTGCTCAGTGGAGCGTCGCCGCTCCATTTTGATGAAATTGGACCCCCAACTCAGTCACCTAGCGGAAAACGAGCCAGGACCATCCGCAGATGGTCTACTGTTTGGGGATGATCTAATCAAGAACATCAATAAATTCATCAGCCTTTTCTCAAGCTTGGACAAGGCACAGACCTCACTCAGGAAATCACAACCTGGCAAGGTTTTTGGGAAGGCCGGTAGAAGCAGAGGGCGTTCTACCGGCCGTACTGCCCCGTACAGGCCCTACTCTAGACCACCTAGCCAGCAGTTCACGCCTGCTCCACAACCATATGCCATGCCTATGGCCCATCCAGCTCCCTTCTTCCCGCCACGAGGCCGTCCCTGGAGAGGACGCGGGGGACGTGGATTCCCAAGATCTAGACCTCCGACCGGTGAGTACACACCGACACTCAATTCCACACACACGGGTGGGGGGCAGGCTGATGTATTTTTCCCACGTCTGGTCCACGATTTCGGCAGACGCATGGATTCTCAATACGGTATCTGGATACCGGATAGAACTCTTATCTCCCCCGACCCTGAATGTGATACCACAACCTATCCATTTTTCTTCCCAAAATGTGGAATTAATAGACAAGGAACTCAAAGAGCTTCTGGCCAAAGGGGCGGTTCAGGAAGTAGACCCCTGTTCACCCGGGTTTATCAGCAACATATTCCTGGTCAAGAAGAAGGACGGCGGCTACCGCCCCGTCATAAATTTGAGAGAACTCAACCAATATGTGGCATACCGCCATTTCAAGATGGAGGGTATCCATCTGCTACGTGACCTCCTCTGGCCAGGAGACTGGCTAGTGAAGATAGATTTAAAAGACGCGTACCTGACTGTCCCTATGCACACCGAATCTCAATCCTTCCTAAGATTTCGGTGGAAGGACCGAATGTGGCAATTCACCTGCCTCCCATTCGGATTGTCATCAGCCCCCTGGTGTTTCACCAAGCTCCTCAAACCGGTAGTAGCCGCTCTGAGGAGCAGGGGTGTTCGCCTAATTATTTATCTGGACGACATGCTAATTTTGGCACGTTCCAGACGACAAGCCTCATTACACAGCCAATGGGCGGTTTCACTATTGACGGAATTTGGGTTCCTCATCAATTTCAAGAAGTCTATCCTGGATCCCTCTCAGGAGATGGAATTCCTGGGGTTTCTAGTAGACACCAAACAGGCTATGCTTCTCTTGCCAAAGTCAAAACTGGCATTGATTCGCAAGGAAATCAGAGCCACGTTACGCAAAGGCTTAGTATCCCTACGGGTGATCGCTCGCATAGTAGGTCTCCTATCGGCCTCTATTCAAGCAATATTCCCGGCCCCCTTGCACTATCGAGCTCTACAGAGACTCAAAACGCTACATTTACGCCAAGGCCTACGCTACGCGGACGAAGTTCCGTTAGACACAGAGGCCATAGAGGAATTGCTATGGTGGCTTCGCCACGCAGTGGCATGGAATTGCAGGACGATTTTCAACTCCTATCCCAACGTGATTTTAGAATCCGACGCGAGTCGCCAAGGCTGGGGTGCCCGATGCGGACACCTTACCACCGGAGGGAAATGGTCCGAGAGAGAGTCTCTCTTCCATATCAATGCCCTGGAACTTTTGGCAGCATACTTTGCGATCAGGAGTTTTATCCCTCATACGGCCAACAAGTGCGTACTTTTACGCATGGACAACGTGGCAGCGGTACAGTATATCAACCGCTTGGGAGGCACAAAATCCAAAATTCTGGCGGACATTGCGTCCGAGTTTTGGCAATACTGTCTTTCCATAAACGTCACCCCAGTAGCGGAATACCTTCCAGGTATATCCAACACGGTTGCGGATTGGAACTCTCGGTACCTTACGGATTCCAGCGACTGGTCGCTGGATCGCACGGTTTTTCTATCATTACAGAACCTGTGGGGCCCGTTACACACGGACCTGTTCGCTTCCCGACTCAACCGGCAACTACCACGCTTTTACAGCTGGAGGCCGGATCCGGAGGCGACAGCAATCGACGCGTTCCGACAATTCTGGACGCGGGGGACGCACTATGCGTTCCCTCCATTCAACATGATCACCAGGACGCTCCTCCAGGTGGCAAGTCAGATGGCGACAGTGGTGTTGGTCACCCCTTGGTGGCCGACTCAACCATGGTTTCCACTCCTCCTGGGAATGGCGATCGATTACCCTCGACTACTCCCATTATCTCATCACCTCCTGTCCAACACAACCGGAGGTTATCATCCACTAATACTGGAGGGCAACCTGCATCTCCTAGCGTGGTTGGTTTCGGGGTCGGAGACGCCGATAACGATATTTCACAATCGGCTAGAGACCTCCTCGCCCTGGCCTGGGCCCCAGGGACTAGATCGGCGTACAGATCTGCCTGGGCCCTATGGGTTCGTTGGTGTGATCGACGGCAAATTGATGCCGTTCATGCACCTGTATCAGACATAGTGAACTATTTGGCGGATTCTTATGAAACCGGTAAATCTTACAGTTCATTGAATGTCTATAGATCAGCCATTTCGGCTTATCATTGCCCTGTAGACACTTTGCCTGTAGGCAGACACCCCTTGATTTGTCGGCTCCTCCGGGGGGTGAAGTTTAAACGCCCCCCTCGGCCGAGATACCAATTTACGTGGGACGTCAACAGGGTTCTGGAACTTTTCAACACTTGGGAGGACAATGACGCCCTCTCGTTGAAGAAGCTTTCGATTAAACTCTCTACCCTTCTATGTCTGATCTCCATCAAAAGAGTTTCAGATGTTAGGGCATTAGACATCTCCCGGCGTCAATTCTCGCCGGAAGGGGTACGTTTTTCCGTAGTTCGTAGGACGAAGATGGGAATTCATACAGTATTCTATCCATTCTTTCCTGACCATCCACATATCTGTGTTGTTCGATGTCTTCAACAATACGAATCAAGAACTGCATCCCTGCGGTCACTTGATCATAATCAACTATTGATCTCATACGTGAAACCTCACCTTCCAGTGTCTTCGGCATCATTAGCCAGATGGGTGAGAACGGCCATGAAACTGGCCGGGATCGACGTATCACTCTTTGGAGCTCATTCCTCTAGAGGTGCCATGGCTACCAAAGTGGTCACATCTGGTGGGTCCCTTTCGGACCTTTTACTAGCGGCAGATTGGTCATCTGAAACGACCTTTCGGCGACATTATTTTCGACCACAGGACCATGTCTCCACTTCTATACTTTAAGGATTGTATATTTATATGTATGTATAATGTATGATAGCTTTAAACTTGCAAGATACGAAGCCTCCTGTCTGAAATATAATTCGGGATTTTCCTAGCTACCATGACGGAAAATCTGAGTTATATGATGACAGGAGGCGAGTATCTTCCCACCCGACCCACCCCTATCACGATACGTTTTCTCATTTCAGGTTATTGAAGGGTGGAGCCTAAGTCTATACGGACGGTAATACAAAGTTCTGCAGTTCCCGAATGATGGGTCTTCTGTTTTGTTCCAGTTGAACACAGTTCTGACGGTATAATAGCCGACCTGTTGAAAGTTGAAGGACCCAGTTGGTCCGGTTTCCAGCATCGGAGGAGGAGTCCCCGAGCAACGCGGAACGAAGTTCTTGACGACAAGGTTACGTGATGTTACAGGATCGCACAAAGAAAGAGGAGGAGGAGACCCAGACAGCCCCTTTTATAGAGACTGTGGCCTAGGGGGAGGGGTCCCCGGGGCTGCTGGGTATTGTAGTTTTGAAGACATTTTTATACATTTTTATTAAAGAAATAAATGTTATGTTTCTGCTATGAGCATTAAAAAGGAAGATTAATGCAAGATACTCGCCTCCTGTCATCATATAACTCAGATTTTCCGTCATGGTAGCTAGGAAAATCCCGAATTTTTCCCCAAGTCACTCAGCCGATCACGGCTGGGGAAAGATATTGACTTTACAATTGGGATCCACTTAGTCAGCTGCGCCTCTGGGAGTCAGCGGCTCCCTCCCTAGCCCAGTGTTTCAGTGAGCGCTGAAGGGGCAGAGCAGAGAACCGGTGGGTGACAGTTACCACTCTCTGGGTTATGGCTCTCTGCTCAGAGGGGAGAGGGAGAACTGAGCAATCAACAGTGGGCCAGATTCAAGAAGCAATTGCGCCTGTGTAACCATAGGTTACACAGCGCAATTGCTTACTTCCTCCGGCGTAGCGAATGCTCCTGATTCAGGAACATCGCTACGCCGACTGCAGCCTAAAATCTGCGTGGCATAAGGCTCTTATGCCGGCGGGATCATTTACATTGCGCGCTTACGCCGGGCAATTTTGCCGGCGCGCCCTCGCAATTTACAGAGCTGCTGCTCCGTGAATCGAGGGCATCGCAAAATATTTGCGGGGGCGCAGGGCCCTGTGCCTCCGCAAATAAAGCGCAAATGTACCTGAATCTGGGCCAGTGTCTATTGTAACAGAAATACACTGGTTGGACAAAAATATGGAAACACTACATGATTTGCAGGTGTGAAAGTGACATGTTTTGTGTTGAAAGTGGAAGTGATGTAATATGGAATGGTAGGTGGCATAAAATCCAAACATACAAAGAACACTAGACAAACCAAACTGATTGTTTCTGCATAGAGGGGGTTGGTGGGAGAGGGGGGGGGGGGGGTTTGCCTTCCTTTTCAGAATAAACATAGTGAGTGACCAGTACTGATCACCCACTGTGTTCACTCATAACTGAAGCATAATATTCTGTTTAGACCCCTAAAATTCCCGCCATCCTCAAACCTCCAACAGCATTGTGAAAAAAAATTAAAATAATAAAGTAATTGCAATATTTTTTTTAAAAGACTGTAACAAAAAAATTATAAAAATTAAGAGATCATACACACAGGTTCTCTGGCCCATACAGTGTGAATTAGTGGTTTGTTTGTGTGGCTGGAGCTGCCTGTTACTCTATGGGGAACACAGCTACAGGTCCTAATTTAACAGTTGTGCAGGTGCAGGTGCAGGTGAGTGGCCCAGAATGCACACTGTCTGTGTTTTGGCTGTACACTTGCACCCACACAATTAGAAGCTACAGCTGTGTGTGTACAATTGCTGCCTCCCCATAGAATACCATAGGTTGCCTGCACACAGTGCCACATAAGCAAACCACTGATTCACACTGTACAGGCCACAGCACCCATGTGAATGAGACCCAATACCTCATTCACACACAGAGCTTTCTTATTTACAGTACATAGTTGGAGAAGTTATAAACTATAAAAAAAAAGGGTATCTATGTCCTAACAGATATATAGAGAGAGAGAGTTAGATAGGCTATATTGGACTTTTATGGTACCATACAAAAGCTTGAGTTACACAACATAGGTATAAAAAGTAAAATTTTTATTACATTAAACAACATATTAAAACATACATGTCATTAAAAAAGGGAGGAGGTGTATGTATCTCAACAGGTTCACAGATGAGTTTCCAATTAGCCATATACCATCTGTGCGTTACATGCATGGTTTGCGGAAATAATCACTGCTTCTACAGGAGATTTTTATATATAGTGTTATAGAGCAGAAATCAATATCATACTACAAATAAAAAGAGAAAAAAACATTAATCATAAGATCAATAGACATTTGAGGTCATTAAGTGTGGTAAATACAACATGTGTGGTGGTATACCCTTTACGCTGCATTAGAGCCGGTTCACACAGGGGCGACCTGGGATCCGACTTGAAGTCTCCCCAAGTCGCCCCTTGTCGCGCAGTCGAGAAAATGAATGGAAGTGAATGGTGCCGTCTTAATGGACACTACTGAAGTCGCTCCGACTTCAGAAAAGGTTCCTGTACAACTTCAATCCGACTTGTAGGCAACTTGTACCCATTGATTTTAATGGAAGTCGCCTCAGAAGTCTGATCACTGTCTTAACTGAAGCAGCAATACAGGAAGATAACATACATTTCTCAGGCAAACCCCTCCCTCCCACAGAGCTGATTGTTGTTTGATTGGCCACCGGGAAGCCTCCTGTCCTGGAGGTAACTTGAAGTTGCCTTGTACTGTCCTGGAGGCAACTTGAAGTTGCCTTGTAAGTTACCTGATGATTCATACTCAAGTCGTGTCCAAGTTGCCTCCCAAAGTCGTGCTGGAAGTCGCGTTGCCCCCGTGTGAACCGACTCTTACCAAGGACATAATTATGTGCATGAGTCCAAGGAAAAGATTTCTGCTCTATAACACTATATACTGTAAGAAAAATGCCTAAAGAAGCGCTGATTTTTTCCCATTGTTCTTTTTTATGTCCATATGAACACTGGGCATTTAGCCCATGTGCATGGGGCTCTGGCATTTAGTTGTAGTTGTAGTTGGAGGACCCTGACTGTCCAGCTGTGCTGCTTAAAGCCTGTCAAACTCTATGCGAGGCTATGAGCTGCTGCAGCTAGACGGTGCACATAGAGACACAAACATTTAGGGCAGTATGTGGCCAGGGAAGACTTCCCAGAAAACAAAAAGTCTGTCTACTGAATATTCGATCCTGGGCTCATATTGTCCTAAACATAAGTACTACTGTGTCCAGCCATGTCCAACCACAGCAGCTGGCTAAATATCCAGTGTGTATGGGATCTTACTAGTATAAAATGAGAAAAAAGGCTGCAGCAACTCAGATAACCACCCTATAACTGTGGTGAGCAGAAAAGCATAGAAAGCACAACGTCTGTAAGAATTGAGGCTGTTATGATAGTAAAAGATTCTTTCCCTAGGGAAAAAAAACACTGCGCTAACACGTGAATAAATATATATTAACCTAATTAAAGAAGCCGCCAGTACCTATTACTCAAGATACCCAAAGTAAAAAAGACATAAAATACAAAAAAGGTACAGCGCTAGAAATATTGAGTGATAATAACCAAATAAGTGAAAAATGGTGACAAATTAAAAAAAAATGTTAATAAGATGATATAAAATAAACGTTTGAAACCAATATTATATCAATGTAAAAGTCCCAAGTATCTCCTCGTGAGCGTGATGACGTTCCACGCAAAATCCGGCCATTCCTATTTTGCTATTCCAGATTTTGCGTGGAACGTCATCACTCTCACAAGGAGATACACACACGGAGACCAGCTGACAGGACTGGATCGGATCAAAACGCCACTTTCTGTCTATCCCATGCTGTTTTAATTCATCTTAACTGTAAGTGCAACCCAACCTTTATTAAACCCGCGATTTTTGCAGTACTTCACTATGGAGTGTTTTTGTTAACTTTTCCAACATATATGAGCCATATTATTCCATGTGTTGGGGACTGTTGCTGAGGATCTGCCCTTTCCATTCACCTGCCGGAGAAAGTCTGATTGGGAAGACTATAATCATCCCTGTGCCTTACTGACCGCTGATATAGCGGTCAGTGGATTCGGTAAGGAGACTACATCTCACTACTTGGGTGTCCCTTTTTGGTGGAAGAAGATTTTTTCAGTGCACCTCCCTTCTTTTTTCAAATTATTAACCACTTCACTACTTGGGACTTTTACATTGATATAATATTGGTTTCAAACGTTTATTTTCTATCATCTTATTCACATCTTTTTTTAATTTGTCACCATTTTTCACTTATTTGGTTATTATCACTTAATATTTCTAGAGCTGTACCTTTTTTGTATTTTATGATAGTAAAAGGATGCATTACCCAATGCTAGATCCTTTATTGTGCTTT
The DNA here is from genome assembly GCF_905171775.1 of Rana temporaria. Lineage (NCBI taxonomy): Eukaryota > Metazoa > Chordata > Amphibia > Anura > Ranidae > Rana > Rana temporaria. The sequence continues at coordinate 158,078,420 of NC_053489.1, read as the reverse complement.
AATGTGGTATTATTTGCTCTTATTGTTTTAACCATTATGTTTTTACTATTAACAACTATGTTTTAACCACTATGAATTATTAACATATCCCTCTCTATTTATTTATTTTTATGTGTACATATTCCAGTCTGCAGTCTACCATTGACCGTGTCTACAAACAATTATTTCGCAAATTTTGGTGGCATGAAAGTTTAAAAATACACAAGAAAATATGTTGAACAGCCAGTTTTCATCAAAACAAGGGCGAGACAATGCTAAATATCTTAGTAAAAAAAAAAAGGTTTGTGTTTAGCGATATTAAGCAAGGCTTCCAAGGTCAAATTATTACTGCATCAAAAGCCCCACGATCCTCACTGGCACCAGATGCTGTAATCTTTAAACAATATGCCATTGTTCTAATATCCTTCTTTCCTTTTTAAAACCCAAAAGGGCAATGTTCCTCTGTCACATATAGTATTCAACATCCATCCACCCAAAAAAGTACAACATGTTTCACGTGTTAATGGCTACATGAATACTCTTGTTTGATGTCTTAATCTTTACAATAAAATTGCCATGTGCTGGATTTTCCAAAGTCTTTGAAAATGTATTTTGTTTGAATTTATACTGTGATAATGATACATTAATAGGACCATTAAAGGGTTTATAAAGGTTTACATTTTTTTTTAAATAACAAACATACCATACTTACCTCCACTGTGCAGTTCGTTTTGCACAGAGTGGCCCTAATCCTCGACGTCTGGGGCCCCTTGTCGGCTGTCTTGGCTCCTCCCTGCAATAGCTAACCCCCTCAGGAAGATCTCTCCCAAGGGGGTTAGCTTGCGGGCACGCTCCCGTCTCATACACTCTGCGTCCATAGCATTTGATTGACAACAACGGGAGCCAATGGCTGCGCTGCTATCAATTTATCCAATCAATGCTGAGAAGCAGTGGAGAAGAGCACTCCGGGGGATGCACACAGCAGGTCAATGGGCTCAGGTAAGTAAACGGGGGGGCTGGGGGGGCCGTCATTGCCAGGTGTTTTTTCATAGGATGCATTAAGGTGGAAAAACACAAACCTTTACAACCACTTTAACTATAATACAATGCTGGCTTATGTAAAATATTTGATAATATTCATGGATAAATATATTGGTTTCAGGATTCAGGAAATTATTGGAATGAAAGACACTTACAGTGGACCCAAAAAGTTAGGATGTGATAACTTAGAAACATAGAAAAGTGACAGCGGAAAAAGTCTGAGTGATCCATCGAGTCTGCCCATTTTTTTTTGTTAGATTTATTGTCTGACTATAGATCTATGTGTGCCCCATGCATGTTTGAAGCCATTTACTGTTGACTGTCTCACTACCTCTGCTAGTATTTTATTCCAAGCATCAAATATCCTTTCAGTAAAATAATACTTTCTAATGCCGGGTACAGACGAGAGGATTGATCCGCGGATACGGTCCGCCGGACCGTATCCGCGGATAAATCCTCTCGAGGATTTCCCCGGATTTGGATCCGATGGAGTGTACTCACCATCGGATCGAAATCCGCGCCGAAATCCCTTCGCGATGACGTGTCGCGCCGTCGCCGCGATGATGACGCGGCGACGTGCGCGATGCTGTCATATAAGGATACCCACGCATGCATCGAATCATTACGACGCATGCGAGGGAGGGAATCGGACGGATCGATCTGGTGAGTCTGTACAGACCACCGGATCGATCCGCTGAAGCCGATTCCAGCGGATAGATTTCTTTGCATGCTAAGAAATTTTTATCTGCTGGAAATCGGTCGGGCCGAAAAAAATCAGCGGAAAAAGATCCGCTGGGATGTACACACAACTGATCCGCAGATCAATTCCAGCGGATAGATCCTCTCGTGTGTACGGGGCGCTTAAACTACTCCTTGGCCCCTTACATGCCACGTTTGGCATGTAATTTTTTTGGGGGGGAGTGGGGGCTTCAGTTGGAGTGGGACTTCCTGTCCCACTTCCTCCTTCCGCCCAGGGACCGCTTAGGCGATAGGTCATATCGCCTTTTGGCGGCCCCTTCCTGTAGGCGATCACCGGGGACACGTGACAGGTCCCAGGTGATCGCCTGTCCATTCAGGTAGCGCAGCGCCGCTCGTGCATGTGCAGTGAGTGCCCGGCCGTGAAGATGAAACCTTTCACCATTTTTGTTACCCGTCTCTGGACTTGTTCCATTTTATCAATGTCTTTGTGTAAGTGAGGTCTACAAAACTGGACACAGTATTCTAAATTGTCTCATTAAAGATCTATATAGGGGAATCTTAGGGAAACTTATAGAGAACAATAACAGGTTACCAAAACAATAACCTATAAATTCTACCTTTTGTCTTTAATTCCACCAGTTAAATGCCTCTGTACTTCCTATGCCTTCATAACTGTATATCTGTGAGTGTGAGATCATCTAAGGCCCTCTGCCTTTAAAGGCTAGTGGCTACAATTGTGCGATTTGGTGATGTCATTACTGTGCAGCTCACTTCTTTCATTGCTGGATAGAAAACTGCTGTGCAAGAATCTATCTGATAGTAAATTCTTCACCCCTCTTGCTTTATATTTTTTTTAGCAGAGACCCTAGAAAATAAAATTATGGACGTTGCAATATTTTATGTCACACTGTATTTGCGAAGCAGTCTTTCAAACACAATTTTTGGGGGAAAATACACTTCAGTGAATATAAAAAAATGAAAGAGTAAAGTTAGCCCATCTTTTTTGTATAATGTGAAAGATGTTGTTACACCGAGTAAATAGATACCTAACATGTCACACTTTAAAATTGCACACACTTGTGGAATGGCGACGAACAACGGTACTTAAAAATCTCCATAATCTCCATGCTTTAAACATGTTAATGGTTACCTGTTTAGGGTTACAGAGGAAGGGCCAGATTCACGTAGATCAGCGGATCTATAGATCCGCTCGATCTACGTGATTTAAGATCCGCTCCCGCAAGTTTGAGAGGCAAGTGGCTAATTCACAAACCACTTACCTCCAAACTTGCGGCGGCGGATCCTAAATCCCCCGGCGGAATTCAAATTCCGCGGCTAGGGGGAGTGTACTATTTAAATCAGGCGCATTCCCGCGCCGATTTAAATGCGCAACCGCCTGGGGAATTTCCCGGCGTGCATTGCTCCCACTGACGTCACTAGGACGTCAGTGGTTTTGACGTGAGCGTGACTTGCGACGCGCGTGTTTGTGAATCGGCATACGCAAACGACGTTAGAAAATTCAAATTCGATGCGGGAACGCCGGCTATACTTAACATTGGCTGCGCCTGATGAAAGCACGGGTACGCCGCTAGGGAAACGTCGTAAGAAGACTGCGTCGGGTCCGCGTACGTTCGTGAATTTGCGTATCTCGCTGATTTACATATTATTCAAGGTAAATCAGCGGGAACGCCCCCGGCGCCATTTTTAAATTGAAAAAAAGATCCGACAGTGTAACACAGTTACACCTGTCAGATCTTAGCCCTATCTATGCGTATCTGATTCTATGAATCAGGCGCATAGATAGGACCAGTGTAAGTCAGAGATACGATGGTGTATCTGTAGATACACCGTCGTATCTCTTTGTGAATCTGGCCCGAGGTCTGCTGGCACGACTTACGCATGTGTTTTCTTTGACACACAATCACAGAGGGATAAGGCATTTTAAAACATTTTTTTTTCTAATTAATTTTATTTGTTTTTACACTGTCCCTTTGGGAAAAAAATTCTGATCGCTTTTATTGCTGTCAAAAGGAATGTCAACATCCGTTGTGACAGTAATAGGCAGTGACAGGTACTCTTTATGGAGGGATCTGGGGTCAAAAACACCCAAACCCCTCCCCCGCACTTAAAAGTATTTAAAACATCAAGATCTGTGTTTTAGAATACTGTAATTTTTTTTTTTTTAAATCCTTGCCGTTGACTGATTTCTACAGCGAAGACCTGATCAAAGCCGAATACGGCTTTGTTCGGGACTCCGGCCAGCCAGAGGACGTCCTGGCTTGTAGCTCGGCCTCCCAGTGGGAGAGGTTAAAAAACCTGCCTAAAGCCTAGTACAAACGATGAGATTTTCGGACGAATTATCATTCGTTCTTTTGCATGCTGATTTCCATATAGAATGTGAATAGGTTTCTAATGTACAAAAATTCTCGGACGACTTTTTTGGAAGTGCTGTAATGTATTTGTATTCATACGAAAACTGTACTGATTAAAAGAAAATTGTACGATCTGGTATTGTACGAGAAAAAGTTTTGTGTTTGTCCCATCAGAAGATTTTGGACGACAGCTGTACTAACAATCAGATTATCGTGCGATTGCGTCGAAAGTGGAATTTTTTCGTCCAGTTTTCTCATTGTGTTTACGAGGCCTAAAACTGATGCATTTTTTTCTGTCTAAAAGTTCCTCTCCTAAATGCGCCGGTGATGGTATTTTATTTTTTAGCCTGTAAACGCTCCTCTTTAAATACACCTGTAAACCCCGGGGCCTTATCATCTGCTTTACAACTCAGGGCCAGATAGTTTTTATATGCTGTCACACCCCGCTAGCATCTTCTATGTTATGTACGCTGCTTACATTTGATTGCAGACTTTTTGAGGTCTAATACCGCGTACACATGACCGTTTTTCGGGTTGTAAAAATTTTTTTTTTTTTTTTTTTCTTTTTCTTTCACAAAGATATTCAAACTACAACTTTACAGGTAAAACATCTCGTTTAACAATTCTGCATGATTAGCTCTTAAATGCTTTTATTTTACCTTAATCACTTTTTACCAAATCAAAACTCACATTTTTAAATGCTCCTATCCCGAATTCCTCCTTTATCACCTTCAAAAACTCTATTTTGTTTTAGGCTATTCTTATACTATCTTTGTCCTTACTATCCACCCAAGACCCAGCCTACCTAACCCCGTCCCCTGATAGAGGGGAAAAAATAAATAAATAAATACAAATAAAAAATCAGAAAAGAGGAAAAAGAGAAAAAGTTGAAAAAGACAAAAACAAGATATATATTAATTCCCGCTCCTCCCCCCCCCCCCCTCTATGTACGCAACATAAGGAGCCCAAATCTGTCGGTATTTGTCCTCCTATTCCTTCATACTCATACTGAGATTTTCCATTTGTTGGACTTCCGTTATTCTTGCCATCCATTGAGCTCTAGTTTGGGAAGTATTGCTTTTCCATAGGGCTGGGATACATAATTTTGCTGTTGTAAGTAAATGTCTCAATAATGAGTTTTTATACTTTTCTATCGAAATAGGAATTTCCAACAACAGGAAGGCTACAGGATTATCTCCAAGGGACACACCTATTATTTCTTCCACTGTTTCTGACACTTTTTTCCAAAAATCTTTTATTTCCGGGCATTCCCAGAAAATATGTATCATAGTACAAAAATTTAATTTTTAATGGTCTAGAAAAAACAACGTTTTTTTAACCCGATCGTTAAAACGGCCTTGCCTACACACGATCGTAAAAAAAAAAATGCTCTAGCAAAACGCGGTGACGTACAACGCGTGCGCTGGCACTATAAAGGGGAAGTTCCATTCGGATGGCGCCACCCTTGGGGCTGCTTTTTCTGTTTTCGTGTTCATAAAAGACGATTCACGCTTTTCAGTCTGTTACAGCGTGATGAATGTGCTTACTCCATTGCGAACGCTAGTTTTACCAGAACGAGCGCTCCCGTTTCAAAACTTGCTTCTGAGCATGCGCGGTTTTTTCACGTCGTTAAAGCCCACACACGACCATTTTTTACAACATTAAAAACGTTGTGAAAAACTAGAGCATGTTCTAAATTTTTAATGGCCATTTTTTACATCGTGAAAAATGCTCTGGAGCCTACACACGGTCGTTTTTAATGACCGTGTGTAGACTTATTTTTTTACAACCCGAAAAACGGTCGTGTGTACGCGGCATTACATTTGAACAGAAAACATTGTGCTTAGTCTATCTTCATTCTCATCTAGGCCTGTTTTCATACATGTCGCTGTGATTGCCAGCGAGGCATCTCTTCATCTAAACATAATGTCACTGTGATAGATTGCATTAATTAGAAGATCAGCGCTTTGTTATTACAAGCACTTACATAAATGTACAAGAGTTTATTTAATAAACCACAGAAATACAGAGCTAATAACAAAGCTTCAAAAATAGAATTTTCTCTTGAATTCCTACAGCTTTGATTTACATGAACAAGGGATAAATTTAGAAGTGGCTTAAAGTGAGTATTTCTATATAACACAGTAGAGTAGATTACAATATATATTTTTACAGTTACAATGATGTCATTAGACTAAAATTACTACAAGAGCGGGTTCAAATCATTGCACTGCGGTTTGGGTACAGGGTGATTGTATGTGCGATTTACCTGCAGTTTTCATTGACTTCTATTGGACTGTGCACCTTCTGAAAGCGCATTAAAGATGTGGCACTTTGATGTGCTTTCATAAAAACATGTGGGGGTTATTTACGAAAGGCAAATCCATTTTGCACTACTAGTGCAAACTACAAGTGCAAAGTGCACTTGGAAGTGCAGTCGCTGTAGATCTGAGGGGTAGATCTAAAATGAGGGGAAGCTCTGCTGATTTTATCATCCAATCATGTGAAAGCTAAAATGCTGTTTTTTACTTTCCTTGCATGTCCCACTCGGATCTACAGCGACTGCACTTCCAAGTGCGCTTTCAGTGCAATTTCAAGTGCACTTGTAGTTTGCACTTGTAGTGCAAAGTGGATTTTCCTTTAGTAAATAACCCCCATTGCCTAATAAAAGTCAAGAGGAGCACACCTACAAAAACTAGGTAAATCGCACACAAAATTGTGCTGTGCCCAAACCGCAGCACATCGGTGTGAATCCACTCCAAGGTGCCTGCAGCCTTATAATTTTTTTAAATCCAGCCTGCCAGTTGCCAAGGTCATTCCACCTAAAACAGAGGGGTAGATCCACATACAAATACATCAGCGCAGCGTATGTGAGAAACGCTACGCCGCTGTAACTTACTTTTTGCTGGTTCAAATCCCCAAAGAATTTGCGCGGAATTCAAATCGGTGTTTAGGGGGCGTGTTTCATTTAAATGAAGCGCGTCCCCGCGCCGAATGAACTGCGCATGCGCCGTCCCGAAATTTCCCGCCGTGCATTGCACTAAATGACGTCGCTAGGACGTCATTTTTTTTAACTTACACGTGACTTACATACATTCCGATTCACGGACGACTTACGCAAACAAAAATAAAAAATTCAAATTAAAAGCGGGAACGACGGCCATACTTAACATGGCAATTCTAACTATACGCCGCAAAACACCAGCTTTAACTATACGCCGGAAAAAAACGACTAGAGACGACGTAACAGAATGCGACGGCCGCGCGTACGTTCGTGGATCGTCGTAAATCACTAATTTGCATACCCGACGCGGAAAACGACGCAAACTCCACCCAGTGGACGCCAAAGTATTGCATCTAAGATCCGAAGGCGTACAAAGCCGTACGCCTGTCGGATCTAACCCAGATGCCGTTGTATCTTGGTTTGAGGATTCAAACTAACGATACGACGCGGGTAATTTGAAATCACGCGGCGTATCAAGTGATACGCCGGCGTAATTTCTTTGAGGATCTGCCCCCAACATTTTTCTCCAGCAGAGATATCTTTCTGACTACAGTTCCTGGCCTTCTAGTTTTGACCTCCACATCATGGAGTCTTATGCCGCGTACACACGAACGTTATTCATGTCATGCAAAAAAAACATGTTTTTCTCTACATGATTTGTCGTGATTCCTTTCAAGCCTGCCTTGCATATACATGTTCGTGAAAAAAATGCTTGAGCAAAGTGCGGTGACGTACAACACGTACAATGGCACTATAAAGGTGAAGATCCATTTGAACGGCGCCACCCTCTGGGCTGCTTTTGCTAATTTCCCCATCTCATAACTTGCTTCTGAGCATGTGTGTTTTCCCCCCTTGTTAAAGCGTACACATGACCCTTTTTCACGACATGAAAAACGATGAGAAAAAATAGAGCAGGTTCTAAAAATAATGGCCATTTTTCTCGTTGAGAAAAATGCACCGGAGCCTACACACGGCCGTTTTTCACGACCAATTTTAAAAATTGCATTTTTCTCGTCATGAAAAACGGTCGTGTGTACGCGGCATTACTCAGGGAAATACAGACATTTTGATACAGGACCCATTATATTGGGCATGTCATACTAAAATTAAATAGTTTGCTCCTCCTGTAATAATGCAATCAAAATACTCATCAAAATAAATGCCTACGCAGTGTATAGAACCAAAACAAATTCATCAATATTTAAAATATTATTAGCAGCATTATACAGAAGATGAATCAAAAGCAAATCACACAATCACAACCAATGACATATCCACAGAGAGCAAATCAGTATCATGCTGGGACATCTAGAAACAATCCACAACGACAGAAGAACTAATATATGGATACAAGCAAAAATGTCTATAGAGATACAATTAGTACCATACTGACACAACTAAAAACATGTCTGCAGAGGCAGAGGCAAGTCTTTGGAATTGGGCAGGACGCGACCCGGCTAGTTATACACCGGAAGGTTCTGGGCCCCTCTACTTTCCACTCCTCTGAACTACGATTTGCACTACTCTTCCTCCGTGGCCCCTGATGACGGTCGACAACCAGAAACGCGTCGGGAATATACACATCATCCACTAGGAGAGTGCTTTTTTGTCTATTTGTCATTGTCTGTGGCATATGTACTGTTTTAGTGTTATTGTTTTTGTATTTGTACATTTGTTGCTTTTACATGCACCGTAGGTGCGTACTGTGTGCTTCAACATCAAGTGCCAGTTTTTGTACTAATTTCCCATTAAAGATCGTTTTTTACCTTTATACTTTGTTTGGCCTTTAAAATCCTACCCAGGGGGAGATACTCTCTTTTTGTTATATGTCGCCAAGGGATGTGGCCAATACAAATGTTATTGGATCAGTGAGTACCTCTTGCTCTTTATCTGATATGAGATATAATCAGTACAAAAGCAACATAATTCTGTTGGGTTGCCTCTTAGATAGGACAGTTGATTCTGTTACTAGATTTAGAATATTGAGTAGTTGTAAATGAACAGACACCAATGGTCAGCTGTATGTAACATACAATAAAGTGTACAGTGTGGAGTGGTCTCCAGCATGTGATACTCAGAATTATGTGTTCATCGCAGTGGTTCAGACTTCAGGCAAAAAGGCATTGGTCAGTATTTGGAAAAATTGCTCCAACGTCATTAGTCACTCAGTACAAAGTAAAAATGTCTCAATGTCAAGAGTTAGCAAAAGGAAAAAATTTCCTTCTGTTAGTGGTCAGTAAGATAAAAAATACCCCCATGGCCCCTTACTATGGGAAGATCTTGTGTGTGTTGGCAACCTGAGAGTGGGGGGGCTTAACGTTGCTGGACAGGGAAGGAGCTTGTGGATGTTGACATAGTGTTCTGGCAAAGAGAGGAGTTTGGAAAGGTATAGGAGCTTGTGGGCGATGGGCAGAGAAGGATAAAGCCCGTACACACGGATTGTCCGACCAAAATCACATCAGATTTCCATTGGAGTAAAACAGAACATGTTCTCTATCTAAACTCCGAGGGAATTCCTCGGAATTTCCGATGGAAATAATCCGATGGGGCATGCACACGGTCAGAATTTCCGAAGGAAAAAGTCCGTCTGACTTTTTCCATCGGAAATTACGGTCGTGTGTATGGGGCATAAGGGGTATCCACGGTTAGGAATTGCTGGTGGGTAATACAAATGGCAACAGTACCTTAAAATAAAAGCCAACCAAAGGTCATTTGACTGTACTTCTACTGTGGATTACAGGAGTGCAGTTCTTTCTGCACTCCTGTGACCAGTTTTTGGCACATTTTTAGCTGAAGCAGGCTGTTGGCTGACGTCACAGAGTCGGCCCAGGCTCAGGCAAGATCACGACAATGGAGTCGGGATCCGACCACATGCTTTGACCAACATGCGGTTCAGCCTCTCAGCAAGCTGCTGAGAGGCTGAGCCGGACGATCCCGCCCTTCCATAGCCCAGCGCTCCAATGTCATTCTTTTGACGGCAAAAATTACTATAGCACAATCCTGGAAAATACTTCATTACAGGAAAGTAATGTAATTAAAGTCGTAAAGGGAAAAACATATTTTTTTTAAACTTCAGCTTTATTCTTAATAAAAATGAACTTTCATGGTCAATAGAAAAGTTTTCAAGCATTTTTGCATAAACTAGACTTATTTATCCTTAGGCCCCATGTACACGGGACACTGGTGCAAACTCTGCTGAATACATTTTTTTAAAAGCTGAAGCAGGCGTTTAAAAACGGACGTTTTGCCACAATTGCAGCCATGTTTAGCAGCGTTTTACAGCGTCTTACAGCGTTTTACCACGTTTTACCGTGGTTTACCACTTTTGCGTCTATAAGCGTTTAGTTAAGAAACATCATAAGACCCTCCCTAAGCTCAAAAAACAGTATTATTTATTAATTTCAGTCTCTTTGTGAGACCAGAGTGTGTAGCAGCAGCTGAGAGAGCAGCAGTGTACTTGTATGTAGCGTGTCACGTGCCACGTCACCTGCCACAAGTTGTGGATTGTCCACAATGCAATGCAAACAATCACAGTTTTTTTATACTATTTTTTATGGTTTTTCATAATTTGCCATCATTTTTGAGATGTAAAAAAATAGGTCACCTTTCAAAACGCTTATAAACGAAATCGCAGCAAAATGACGGTACCGCGTTTAGCGTCTGAAACGTGAAAATCTTTGGCGTCTGAACACATTTTTTTGCTTTCAGAAAAACAAGGTTAAACACAACTGCATATAAACGGCAATAAATTAGACAGTGTACATGGTCACATAGGATAACATTGAATGTGTTCAGGGGCAGTTGAAAAAAAGTGTCCAACTGCCTCTGAACGCGAGTTTAACAGTGTCCCGTGTACATGTGGCCTTATTTAGCCTTGGACCAGGCATATTCAAATACAACTTATTCCATAACAATATACTCTGAGCAATGGTATGTAGGAGATGGTAAGCTAGACCATGATGGGAAAGAGAAGGGTGAGTCTTCTGTAACGCTTTTCTATTATATACAGTATATTTACAATGGCCTATATCCATTTTTTTCTCTATATTTTTACCAACACTACATTATCTTCATTCTAGCTTCAAATATAAATAAGTCATCTCTGTTTAATTGATATTAATGTAACCTTTATACCAAGTCCAAATTTTAGAATAATAATAAGTTAATTAATATTTTATTAATATCTTTGTCAATAACAAACATTCTGCCACAAAATGTCCTATGTTAAATCAATACATCTGGTAAATATACTGCACATAAGAATATTTATGCTGTATAATCATATGATATGATATAAAAACAAACCACAAATTTCTGAGTTGCATACAGCCATCTGTCATTATTGCTAGGTGCCAGATTAGTTTTTCACAGTTCAGACTCAGAGAGGTAACACATGTAAAAAGATTCTTCCATTGTCCTTGCCTGTGTAGAGAGTAATAAACTTAAAACTGGACTTTCCATTACAATCGTTCACAGTACAGGAAAGAAACATTATAACATGGGGAAGAAAATGTTATAGGGAGTATTTGGCTATTACTCCTCTTTAAGTTACTACAATTTAGCCTTAACTGACTTTACTATGATTTGTAGCACAGTGGAATATTTTTTTTTTTAATAATTACACAATTTGACCAAAATTTTAATTTCCAGATAACAATGTAAATGTTTTTATTTTTTTATACATGTTCGGATTGTGCTGCTTTATTATCATGTCTTGTCTGTCTGAAATCACTTCATTTTATTTGATACATAATATTAGACTAGATTCAGTCATATATATGATTGTATTGGTGGATTGTTTGTTGTCTCTTGCACCATCCCTGCAAAGGGATAAAAATGTGTCTGTCTTGTCACATGCTACATGCAATACACTCCAAAGAGACAGAGCACGAAGGTAGGGAGAAAAATATTAAAGCGGAGTTCCACCCAAAAGTGGAACTTCCACTTTAAGCACTCCTCGCACATGTGGCATGTATTTTTTTTTGGGGGGGGGAGTGGGTGCTTAGTTTTAAGTGGGACTTCTTGTCCCACTTCCTGCTTCCACCTACAGGCAACCTGGGCGACTCCTCCTCTCCCCCTAGGCGGCCCCTCCCTCTCTGCAAACTTCTGTGTCCCAGAAGATTGCCTGTCCACTGGGAGAGCACAACGTGACTCGCGCATACACAGTGCGCACCCGGACCTGAAGCCACAAGCTGTCACAGCTGGATGCCCACAGTTCCAATGAAGGTGCCAAGGAGAAGAATGGGAGAGGAGTGAGGCTACCTGCGGCCGCAATGCTGGGCCATAGGACAGGCGAGTGTCTGTTTATTAAAACTCATGTTCGACTCAAACATTGCCTGTTCGCCGAACAGCGAACAATTTGGGGTGTTCGCGGCAAGTTCCTGTGAACTTTAGAACCCCGTGCTAATTTTAAAGGCTAATATGCAAGTTATTGTCCTAAAAAGTGGTCCTGCCCCAGGGGACATGTATCAATGCAAAAAAAGTTGTAAAAACTGCATTTTTTTTCGGGAGCAGTGATTTTAATAATGCTTAAAGTGAAACAATAAAAGTGAAATATTCCTTTAAATTTCATACCTAGGGGTTGTATAGTATGCCTGTAAAGTAGCGCTTGTTTCCCGTGCTTAGAACTGTCCCTGCACAAAGGGGGTTATTTACGAAAGGCAAATCCACTTTGCACTACAAGTGCAAACTACAAGTGCGAAGTGCACTTGAAATTGCACTGAAAGTGTACTTGGAAGTACAGTCGCTGTAAATCTGAGGGGTAGATCTGAAATGAGGGGAAGCTCTGCTAATTTTATCATCCAATCATGTGAAAGCTAAAATGCTGTTTTTTATTTTCCTTGCATGTCCCCCTCGGATCTACAGCGACTGCACTTCCAAGTACACTTTCAGTGCAATTTCAAGTGCACTTTACACTTGTAGTTTGCACTTGTAGTCCAAAGTAGATTTGCCTTTAGTAAATGACCCCCAAAGTGTAATTTCTGAAGGAAAAAAAGTAATTTAAAATCACTTGCGGCTATAATGAATTGTCGGCTCCCAACAAAACAGAGAAAAGTCATTCATAAAAAAAAATGCATGGGAGTCCTCCCAAATTCAATTAGGGTCTGGTGTGGATTTTTGGGGGGAACTCCACACCATTTTTTTTTTAATTTGGGGTGGAGTTCCCCTTAAAATCCATACCAGACCTGAAGGGTCTGGAATGGATATTTGGGGGGAACCCCACATAATTTTTTTTTTATTTGACGCAGGGTTTCCCTTAATATCCATACCAGACCTGAAGGGCCTGGTAATTGAATTTGGGGGGACCCCCACACATTTTTTTTTTTTTATGAATGACTATTCTCTGTATTGCCGGGAGCCGACAAATTATTATAGCCACGAGTGATTTTAAATGACTTTTTTCCTTTAGAAATTACATTTTGTGCAGGGACAGTTCTAACCACAGGAATATTGCGCTGCTTCACAGGCATACTATACACCCCCCTAGGTACGAAATTTAAAGGAATATTTCAATTTCATTGTTTCACTTTAAGTATTATTAAAATCACTGCTCCCGAAAAAATGGTAGTTTTTAAAACTTTTTTTGCATTGATACATGTCCCCTGGGGCAGGACCCAGGTCCCCAAACACTTTTTAGGACAATAACTTGCATATTAGCCTTTAAAATTAGCACTTTAGTTTTCAAACCTTCGAGACCCATAGACTTTAACAGGGTTCTAAAGTTCACACAAACTTTTGGTCTGTTCGCAGGTTCTGGTGCGAACCGAACGGGGGGTGTTCGGCTCATCCCTACTTACAAAACAGAGGGTTTAATATCACTTTAAATGTAACAAACCATTAGTAACATAATACGCCGCCGTGGATTGAAATCCTGCAAGGTCCCCTTCCTCAAGAAGGCACATGTACAGGCCTGTCTAAAGTTTGCCAATGAACATCTAAGGCCTCGTACACACGACCGAACATGTCTGCTGAAACTGGTCCGCAGACCAGTTTCAGCAGACATGTTTGGTCGTGTGTACGGCCGACCGGACAGGTTTCCAGCGGACATTTGTCCAGCCGACCGTTTTCCGGCGGACAAATGTTTCTTAGCATGCTAAGAAACATGTCCGCTGGAGTCCTGTCCGTCGGACATGTTCGGTCGTCTGACTCACCGTACATGTCCAAGCGGCCGCCATCCCTCGCATGCGTCGAATCACTTCGACGCATGCGTGGAAGCATTGACCATCCAGCGTTGCGCACGTCGCCGCGTCATCGTCACGGCGACGGCACGGACACGTCACCGCGCTGTCTGCCCGCGCGGATTTCTGTCTGATGGTGTGTACAACCATCAGACAGAAATCTCCGAGGGGACATGTCTGCTGAAAACGGTCCGGCGGACCGTTTTCAGCGGACTGTCCCCTCGTCTGTACGAGGCCTTAATGATTCACAGAAAGATGAGAAAGTGCTGTGGTCATATGAGACCAAAATTTAGCTCTTTGGCATTAACTCGACTCACTGTGTTTGGAGGAAGAAAAATGCTGACTATTAGCTGGATTCATAAAGAGCACCGCATCTTTAAGGCGGCGTAGCATATCGTATTTACGCTACGCCGCCGTAAGTTAGATAGGCAAGTACTGTATTCACAAAGCACTTGCCTCCTAACTTACGGCTTTGTAGCGTAAATGTGGCCGGCGTAAGCGCGCCTAATTCAAATGAGGATGGGGGGGCGTGTTTTATGTAAATGATTGGTGACCCGACGTGATTGACGTTTTTTACGAACGGCGCATGCACCGTCCGTGTACATATCCCAGTGTGCATTGCTCCAAAGTACGCCGCAAGGTTGTATTGGTTTCGACGTGAACATAAATTACGTCCAGTCCTATTCACTGACGACTTACGCAAACAACGTAAAATTTTCAAATTTCGACGCGGGAACGACGGCCATACTTAACATTGACTAGGCCAGCTATTTGATGGAATAACTTTACGCTGGAAAACGCCTTACATAAACGGCGTATCTTTACTGCGACGGGCGCACGTACGTTCGTGAATCGGCGTATCTAGGCATTTACATATTCTACACGGAACTCAACGGAAGTGCCACCTAGCGGCCAGCCTAAATATTGCACCCTAAGATACGACCGCGCAGGCTGTCGTATCTTAGCTAGGTTTAAGTGTATCTCAGTTTGAGAATACACTTAAACTTACGACGGCGCCGATTCAGAGTTACGTCGGCGTATCTACTGATACGCCAGCGTAAATCTTTCTGAATCTAGCTATATGACCCTAATGCCGCGTACACACAATCTTTTTTCGGCATGTAAAAAACAATGTTTTTAAAAAATGGCATTTAAAATTAACGTGTGTGGACATTACATCATTATTCGGGTTCTGAAAAACGAAAAAAAAAATGTTGTTTTTCAGGTTGTAAAAAATGATCGTGTGTGCGCTAAAACGACGTTAAAAATTCGCGCATGCTCAGAAGCAAGTTTTGAGTCGGGAGCACTCGTTCTGGTAAAATTACCATGCGTAATGGAGTAAGCACATTCATCACGCTGTAACAGACAGAAAAGCACGAATCGTCTTTTACTAACATAAAATCAGCTAAAGCAGCCCAAAGGGTGGCGTCATCCGACTGGAACTTCCCCTTTATAGTGCCGTCGTACGTGTTGTACGTCACCGCTCTTTGCTAGAGCATTTTTTTTAACGATCATGTGTGGGCAGCATCGTTTTAATGATGAAATTGGAAAAAACTTTGTTTTTTCTAGAGCCTGAAAAAACTTTGTTTTTTACATGCCGAAAAATGATCGTGTAAGAACAACATCCCTACAGTCAAGCATGGAGGTGGAAACTTTGGCCCGGATTCAGAAAGCACTTATGCCGACGTATCTACTGATACACCGCATATGTGCACAGATGCGCCGTCGTATCTATGCGCCTGAGTCTCAATGCAAGATACGCCTGAAATCTGGCTTCATCCTACTGACGTAAGTCTCCTACGCCGTCGGAGCCTGGGCGCATATTTACGCTGGCCGCAACGGGCACTTCCATTGATTTACGCGTCGAATATGCAAATGACCGAGATACGCCGATTCACGAACGTACTTGCGCCCGTCGCAGTAGTATACACCGTTTACGTAAGGCGTACGTCCGGCGTAAAGTTAAAACACCTATAGGAGGCGCATCCCATGCAAAGGTATGGACGACGGAACAGCCGGCGGATTTTACGTCGTTTACGTAAGTCGTACGTGAATGGGGCTGGGCGTAGGTTACGTTCACGTCGTAGGCATTGAGCCGTCGTATCTTAGGGAGTAAATTCAACGTGATTCTGAGCATGCGCGCGCATGCGCCGTTCGTTCGGCCCTTCATTTGCATGGGGTCAAGCTTTATTTAAATGGATCACGCCCACTACCTTCCTTTTTTGAATTAGGTGGGCTTACGCCGGCCAATTTATGTTACGCTGGCGCAGCGTAGGGAGCGAGTGCTTTGTGAATACTGCTCTTGCCTCTCAGAGTTACGTCGGCGTAGCGCATATGAGATGCGCCGATCTACGTGAATCTGGCCCATTATGCTTTGTGGCTGTTTCTCTGCTAAAGATACAGGGCAGCTTTGCCACATTGAGGGGCCAATAGATGGAGCCATGTATTGTAAAGACTTGGTAATTTTGGTAATATAGTGTATATATAGTTCATGAAGTGCCATAGTTTTGTGATTGGATTAATTCTAAAAAGAGTCGACGCTAATCTTGCTTAATTTCCCAAGCGATTGACAAAACATAATACATATAACACTTACAAGGAAATTGCTAATGTCATACATTAACTGGCCACTGGTTTCTACACTATGTGTTCCACTCTGCCTGTAAGGCCCCGTACACACGTCCGAGAAACTCGACGGGCAAAACACATCGTTTTGCTCGTCAAGTTCCTTGTGAACCCGCCGAGGATCTCGGCGAGCCAAGTTTCCCCGTAGACTAACGAGGAAATAGGGAACATGTTCTCTATTTGGCCCGACGAGATCCTCGTCGGTTTCCTCGGCCGAAAGTGTACACACGGCCGGGTTTCTCGGCAGAATACAGCTCCGATCGAGTTTCTGGCTGAATTCTGCTGAGAAACTCGGTCGTGTGTACAGGGCCTAAGGCTGCTTTCACACTGAGGCGCTTTGCAGGCCTGCAATGCGCCGTGAAAGAGCTGCTCCTCCCGAGAGCTTTCACACTGGAGCGTTGCGCTGGCGGGACGCTAAAAAAAGTCCTGCCAGCCGCATCTTTGGGGCGTGGTAGGAGCGGTAAAACTACCACTCATATAGCACCCCTGCCCATTGAAATTAATGGGGTAGCGCCTCCAAACTGCCTGCAAAGCGACGTTTTTAACCACTTTTCGGCCGCTAGCCGGGGTTAAAATCTCCCCGCTGGCGCCCGCAAATCGCGGCAAACACCATGAAAATAGCGGCGCTTTACCGCCAGCGCACTAAGTGCCTCAGTGTGAAAGTACCCTTATAGTTAACAGGGATACAGTATAATGTTAGACTGGCCTATGAAGATACTAGCCACCCAGACTTCTTTTAAATGTAAGACTTTTCTTGGGACAAATGTGAACAGAATAGCTGGATCTGTTTTACATACATACATTTATCTTTGCTTCTTTGAAATAGAGGCACTCAGATCTATAATAAATGTCCTTGACTGCAATAAGCAATGAATGAAGACTGCCGTAAGTTCAGGGTATCGTATACCACAGGATACACTCTTCCGTCACAGACACAAGGGTGGTTTGGGATACCCAGAGCTTCACAAATACTACCTTTCAGCTAGATTGGCTCAATTTTCCACCCTTTACTCCAAATTTGAGAGACCAGATTGGGTCGATATTGAACAACAAGCAGTCCCGTCTATTCCCCTGGATTTTTTGCTTTGGTCCCCTGCCAAGTCCCGCCCTTCCATTCTTTCTCCAGTACTCTCACAATCTTTTGCTTTATGGGACCGCCTCAAAGGCAATCCCTGCCTAACGTCCACTTCCCGTCCTTTGGCACATATTTTCAATAATCCCGATTTTCCATATGGTCTGCAAACTTCTAACTTTAAGTGGTGGATGGATAAGGGGCTATATCGGATAGGCCAATATTTCACCTCTAGTGGTCCCATTTCCCTGAGCTACTGTATCCACACACTGAAGCTACCCGATGTAGAGATGGTCCACTTTAAACAAATATCCAGTTTCCTGCACAGTATCTGGAGAACCAAACCCCTACCCCCTGATTTTACTGCTTATGAGATTTGGTGTGGACAAGCCATGGGGCGGAGGGGAGGCATTTCAGTGATCTATTCAGCCCTCACTCACCCAATTGATAAAACAACTTATATGACGGCTTGGGAGTCTGATTTACAGAAATCCATTAGCTTGGAGTCTTGGCATAAAGCTGTCTCTAGATCGTTCAAGGGCATTCAGAATATTTCCTTGGTAGAGGCAAATGTAAAGGTCATTACCAGATGGTATCTTACTCCCTCCAGATTGGCTGCTATGTTTTCGGATGCTGATCCTCTTTGTTTTAGGGGTTGCCAGCTTCGGGGGTCCATGGCCCACATCTGGTGGGAATGCCCTAGGATCCGCTCATTCTGGAGACTCATCTTCAATATGATTCACAGAGTGACCGTATTTCAGATCCCTAGGACCCCTGACGTAGCCTTGTTAAATGCCCTTATCCCCTCGCTTCCTAAATCTACACAACACCTAGTTCATTTTATTTTACTCGGCTCCAAAATATCCATAGCCAAATCCTGGAAACAGCCTAGGCCACTCATGTCAGTTGCTAAACAGAAAATCTCATGGATCATGGTTCAAGAAAAATTATCCAGCATATTAAATGACTCCGTTGCTAAGTTCCATGAAATTTGGACTCCTTGGGCTGTTTTTATTGATATCCCCCTTACCCAGGATCCTGCACTCGTTTAACTGGAATCTCACGGGTAGATAGGCACTGAGCTTCCCCTCCTTACCCCTCCTCCCCTTCCCTCCCTTCTCTCTCTGTTTCCTTTTTCTCTATCCTTTTCTTACTATCTCTGTCAGTTGTTGGGTTCTTATCTTTTAATATATGTGCTTTTGCAAGGTTACAATATGCACATGGATTATCCTCCCCCCCCCCTTTTTTTTTTTTCTCACCCACATCAGCAATAGTATCTTGGGTACGGGGCGGGGGTGTGAGGGGGCCGGGGCCGTGCTCTTATCATGGTGTGTTCCCCTTAGCTCCAGCCCTTCTCTTGGGTGTGAAACTAATGTATGGAATAGTTTTGAACAATTTTCTCCCCCCCCCCTTTTTTTTTTTTTTTTTATTTATCCTCTCAGACTGTCTGCCAATCGGCTATTTGAATTGTGATTTACTGCTACAATTTTGGCTGTTCTAATGCAAACAGATGTGCATAGTCCATTAGAGTTATTAATATTTCAGATGATATTTGTGACTGATGTAACCTTATTTTGAAACTTAATAAAAATTTATTGAAAGAGAAGTGTGCCGTAAGTTAGCATGAGTAAATTTAGATTGCATTTGATCATTGTGAATCAATTTGTTATTTGAAAAAAAACAAAGCTTTGGTTTTAGTATTGTGCTTTTTATTGCATAATATATCAAACGGCAGCCTTTCTTGTTTGTAAGTTTAATTACCCTGATGAAAATATCTGAGTTGTGATACTAGTGAATGAAGATTAATATGCAAACAATTAATTTAAAAAAATCGCAGAGCCACAAACAACTATTAGGAGCAGTGAGAACTGTATATATAAGCAGACTTATTGACAAAGTTGAGTATCTTCACCCAATAAGTGGTTATTTACTTTGACTAAGTATCCAGTCATGTGAAAAACAAAATCCTGTTTGCTTTAAATACCTAATCATCTGCAGATTAAATACGTATACATGAATTTGCTTTCGACTTGATTTGATAATTGAAGTGAATATTCACACAATTTATACAAAGATTCTTAAAGCGGTTGTATCCTCCGCTTGGTGATTTTTACCTATAGGTAAGCCTATAATAAGGCCTATAATGAGACTTACCTGTAGGTAAAATGAATATCTCCTAAACTTGCATAATCTAGGAGATATTCGCCCTGCATGCAGCCGCTGGCATCAGTGATGCATGCACTCTAAAGGTCTGGCGGATGCAGAGCTCCTTGCCGTAACGGAGCATTCCTACGCACATGTGCGGAAGTGACGTCATCGCGGCTCCAGCCACTCACAGAGCCAGAGCTGCAAACCCAGAAGAAAAGCTGAGGGAACATGTTAGCTCCCCCAGTGGTGACCGGGAGGCAGTGCAGGCGCTTCATTCTAAGGTGAGTATTTCATAATGAGCTAGTCTGCGGTGCAAACAAGCTCATTATGCCTTTGCCTTACAGGTGTTTTGTTTTTGTTCTTTGTCAGGGCATACAACCGCTTTAACTCCTTTAGTAAGTCAACCTCATTATGTCAATTCTTTAAAACATTTTAGGAAACAAGAACATTGTTATTATTAGAGGACAAGAGTACTTTGGGTAAAAATTGCAGGGCTGCACTGGATGGCTAACATGCTAACAAACTGTAAATATATTGCTCCCATCTTCCTGTTGTCTGCCTGCACACTGTGTTGGTATCACTCATGTTGGAGTTACTCATTTTGTATTGCAAAATCTATAAATTCCTTTTCACCTGTTATTGAGATAATAGGACTTTAAAACAGTACTTGGCCCTTCAGGGTTCAGCCACTATACTACTGTTGTCCCAGTATCCCATGGAATATATACTAATTATCTTCCCTGGGATTTATCCAAATTTTTTGTCTTATCCCCCTTGTCATACAGTGCAAATTTTCTATCTATTTTTGGGAAATTCCAAACCTGCAGCCAATTGATGTGTTGGAAGTTTTTATTATATCGATATGTGTGACTTTTCCTGCCTATCTAGAAGAGTGCTTCTGCTAAATAAATCTTTCCATTGTAAGTGTACATAAATGATGTTCCAATTTTTATATGGACTTTATATATATTTCCATACATGGTTATATATTAACTGCTTATTAATTGAAACTGTTTTTTCAGAAGTGGTATCATACCCTGAAGAAGATTTGTCTATAACAGGACATTTTGAAACCGGTTTGATCCTCTACTATATTCGTCTCTATATTTAATTATGCAAGGAACAGCAAGTAGATGGGGACCTCCAATTTATGTTTCGTAGAGATTTGTGTTAAAGGGGTTGTAAAGATAAACATTTTTTTCCCTAAATAGCTTCCTTTACCTTAGTGCAGTCCTCCTTCACTTACCTCATCCTTCCATTTTGCTTTTAAATGTCCTTATTTCTTCTGAGAAATCCTCACTTCCTGTTCTTCTGTCTGTAACTCCACACAGTAATGCAAGGCTTTCTCCCTGGTGTGGAGTGTCGTGCTCGCCCCCTCCCTTGGACTACAGGAGAGTGAGGACGCTCTCTACGTTGCAGATAGAGAAAGGAGCTGTGTGTTAGTGGGCATCCTGACTCTCCTGTAGTCCAAGGGAGGGGGTGAGCATGACACTCCACACCAGGGAGAAAGCCTTGCATTACTGTGTGGAGTTACAGACAGAAGAACAGGAAGTGAGGATTTCTCAGAAGAAATAAGGACATTTAAAAGCAAAATCGAAGGATGAGGTACACGAAGGAGGACTGCTTTTGAGGGAAAAAAAATGTACATTTACAACCCCTTTAATGTCCCATGTGGGAATTCTTTTTATGGAATTTGATATAATAAATATACGATTTTGTAAAAACAATATATTTTCTTTGATTGCCTACAAAATCCCACAATATTTGAGGTTTATTCTATAAACTAACACTGCATATCACCCTGAACACACCATCCCCACTGTGAAACATGGTGGTGGCAGCATCATGTTGTGGGGGTGCTTTTCCCCAGCAGGTACAGGGACGCTGGTCAGAGTTGATGGAAAGATGGGTGGAGCCAAATACGGGGCAATCAGTTGGAAGAAAACCTGTTAAAGTCTGCAAAAGACTTGAGACTGGGGCGGAGGTTCACCTTCCAGCAGAACAACGACCCTAATCATACAGCCAGAGCTACAATGGAATGGTTTAGATCAAAGCATATTCATGAGTTAGAATGGCCCAGTCAAAGACCAGACCTAGATCCAATTGAGAATCTGTTGCAAGACTTGAAAATTGCTGTTCACAGTGCTCTCCATCCAATCTGACAGCTTGAGCTATTTTGCAAAGAAGACTGGGCAAAAATGTCACACTCTAGATGTGCAAAGCTGGTAGAAACATAACCAAAAAACTTACAGCTGTAATTGCAGTGAAAGGTGGTTCTACAAAGTATTGTGCTCGTCACACTTTTCACATTTTTATTTGAAAAAAAAAAATGAAAACCATTTATCATTTTCCTTCCACATCACAATTATGTGCCACTTTGTGTTGATCTATCACATAAAATCCCAATAAAATACAGTTACAGTTTTGGTTATAAAATGGCAAAATGTGGAAAATTTTAAGAGGTATGAATCCTTTTTCAAACCACTGTATCTGGTTCCAAAGCTGAGAGGTATGTGTACCACCTCCAGCAATTAACCACTTGCTGACGGCCGTACGACTTTGTACGGCCTCAGCGCGGCTCCCAATTTCTAACAGGCCGTGTTTTTACGGCCTCTCCTTTACACGTTCCCCGCGCGCGCTCCCGAGCGCGCAGCGGGGAACTGCTGTGCTGGCCGTGTCCCTTGGACACAGCCAGTCACAGATCGCCGTGAACGGCCAATCGGAGCGGCCGTTTCCTAGGCGATCTGTGCGGCCAATGAGAGATGATCTCATATGTTTACATATGAGATCATCTCTCATTCCCGGCTCTCGCAGACAGCGGCGCTGTCAGGGGAGAGAGGAGACGGATCTGTGTCTCTTGTACATAGAGACACAGATCGGTCACCCCCCCAGTCACCCCCCCTCCCCCACAGTTAGAACACTAATTAGGGTACACATTTAACCCCTTCCTCACCCCCTAGTGTTAACCCCTTCCCTGCCAGTCACATTTATACAGTAATTAGTGCATATTTATAGCACTGATTGCAGTATAAATGTGAATGGCGCCAAAAATGTGTCAAAAGTGTCCGATGTGTCCGCCATAACGTCGCAGTCCCAATAAAAATCGCAGATCGCCGCCATTTCTAGTAAAAAAAAAAAATTTATACAGTAATTAGTGCATGTTTATAGCACTGATTGCAGTATAAATGTGAATGGCGCCAAAAATGTGTCAAAAGTGTCCGATGTGTCCGCCATAACGTCGCAGTCCCAATAAAAATCGCAGATCGCCGCCATTTCTAGTAAAAAAAATAAAAAAAAAATAATAATAATTTTTTTTTACTAAAAATATGTAGAATACGTATCGGCCTAGACTGAGGATAAAAAAAAACGTAAAAAAAAAAATTGAGCTATTTATTATAGCAACAAAGTAAAAATATTTTATTTTTATTCAAAATTGTCGCTCTATTTTTGTTTATAGCGCAAAAAATAAAAACTGCAGAGGTGATCAAATACCACCAAAAGAAAGCTCTATTTGTGGGGAAAAAAGGACGTTAATTTTGTTTGGGAGCCACGTCGCACGACCGCGCAATTGTCAGTTAAAGCGACGCAGTGCCGAATCGCAAAAAGTCCTCTGGTCAGGAAGGGGTTTAAGTGCCCAGTAAGGAAGTGGTTAAATGTTCTATTCAGCTTCCTGCAGGCATGTGCAGGTTTTCAATTGGAGCATTGTACATTGTAAGTTAATAAATGCATTGTTTGCATCTTGTATACACATCACTCCAGAAGCAATATTTCAACTTCACTCCTTGTCCTTGGTACAAGTCTATCACTTTTTTTCTTTAACAGTACAGCCATCAATATAAAATAAAACAAAAAGTAATGTGTAATGGGTAACATGTTTGTTACAGAATTTGGTGTTTTGGTTAGGGTACACCTTCAATTTGCCATTCAATAAAGGTGACCAAAAATCACCAACAGAGCACAGAGTTAGGTATCCAGTTTTCACAACATGATGTTTTGTTTTTTGTTTTTTTGTAGCAATTATACCATAGAATTGTATTCCACTAAGCACTTCATAATATTTCTTGTTATTTCATTTTTTTTTTGTAGTTGAATATTTTAACAATAGACATTTTTTTTAAATCTCATGTAGCAGAAAAACTGTAATACATTAATTTCCCTCACCTTGTTAGATTTTTATTCTTCTTGTGCCAGCCTATAGCAATGGCGACATCTAGTGGTAGCAAAGAAAAAGACAGTTGCTTTGATTTATATATTGTTTTTTTGAATCAGAAAGGTTTTTTATTGCTCACATAACATACAGTCAAGAAAAAGGAAAAAAGAAAAAAAAAACATATAATGACATTTTACACCGTGCATTGCAACATCAAACTGAACAGGAGTGTAAATCCGATCACAGCAGTATGGCAAGAGATCTTTTCACATACTCACTACACCATCTCCACCAGTTGGACCCGTCTTGCCTACCCCTCTTCCCAATCCGCCCCCCCTCCGGTCAATGATTTATATATTGTAACAGGAAAACTGTATACTAATCCAGTGTTTTTCAACTCCAGTCCTCAAGGCACACCAACAGGTCATGTTTTCAGGCTTTCCATTATATTTGATCAGTTTCACTGCCTTAGTAATTACTACAGCTGTTTCATCTAAAGGAAATCCTGTTGGGGCGCCTTGAGGACTGGAGTTGAGAAACACTGTACAAATCAATGACAATTGGATCATTATCAGATTATTATTAGGGCTGTTACTGATCAAAATTTTTCTGTTCGATTAATCGTTTTTTTTTTAATCGATTAATCGACTAATTTGGATTAATTACAACACACATACAGATCCAACTACTTTTAGCTGATCTCCTTGCAGGCTGATTCCCAGTGCAGCTACCAACCACTGGAAAAATAGATAGCAGGATACAAAAAACACACAAAGGCAGCGCTCGATGGGAATAACATTAAAACTTTTATAGTCTTCAAGTAGGTAACCAAATAAATATTGCACTGGAGATAAAATCGATGTAGCTACATAAACTGTAAAAATGGTGCGAGTAATACCAAACGGGAGCAAAAGCAGTCATAAAAACATGTAGCTAAGTATGATACTGGTATAAAAATGTGTACAACGATACCACTGCTGAATCCAGATGAGGAGAGGTTAACATCAGTCCGTCGGCATGTAGATGTCCCATGAAGGGAACTATCACAACTCCCAGTGGATGGTTGTAGAATCCCAGGTTCATAGAGGGAAGTGTAACAGCCCTTGTGTGTGGCAGATAGTAAGGTCCCGCCGGCATGCAGATATGAAGGCACAGCAAAGGAGCCCCGCCGGTGTCCGTGACGATACTGGATCTCTGACGAAACTCCCTGAAGGCCCAGAAACCGGCGGAGAGGTGAGTACCAATCAAAAGAATTTTAATCGATCAAAAAGATTTTGATCGATCAAAAAAATTTAAGATTAATCGATTAATTAAAAGTTAATTTGCACAGCCCTAATTATTATACATCCAGTACAACTCTTTATAATGTTTCAATTATTTTAATCTTTCTTACTCACATAAAAACAGGGGGCGTAAATACCATTTATGGTCATTTCCCTCATGTTTCCTTTACTCAAATAGGACAACAAAAAACTTTTATCATTATGTATAATTTGTCTTACTTGTTAACAGTACGTGAGATACATCATTAATGTTTCCCGTGTGGCTCAATGCAAGCTGTGTTTTCAGGCATTACAATCTAGGGAAGGCTGAAGATAATCCATATAATTCAAACAAATAACTCTTCTGCTAGCAAAATATTTGATAGGGTAAAAAAGTTTTTTTTATATTATTTTTGTTGTCTGTGTCCCATTGGGGGATTTTTATTTACTTTCTACTCCAGAAGCACATCAGGAAGTTTAATCTTCCCTCTAAAGGCAGTTTCACACTGGGGCGGAGGGAGCGTCGGCGGTAAAAATCTGTCACAGGCATTTAGCACTCCATTGTTAGCCCCAAGCAGCGAGCATCAGGACCGTTCTGATCCCGAGCGCGGTCGAGTGCCGCCGTGCTGAGTGTGACCGAGTCCTGCTGAGTTTGACCGAGTGCTGCCGCACCGAGTGTGGCCGAGTCCTGCGATTGCGATAGCAGGTCCCGCCTTCTGGAGCCTGCAACGTCAACATAAAATGCAGCGTCACAGTGCGCCATCAAATGCAACGTCACAGGGGCGTACCAATCGGGGGGCGGGGCGGTCCGCCCCAGGGTGCCACACATTGGGGCGTGTCAGTGGCCGGGTGACATTGCTATGGGGGTGCACTCTGCACCAAGGTCGGGTGACACTGTCTAACAGACTCCCAAGGGCCTCCCTGGCTCTGGCTGCTCTGTTTAATATTTTTTCTGTTAGCTGGAACACCCCCAGTGCTGTGGCCTAAATGGTATGGTCTGGTTTCTGTTTTCCCCTGCTAGCTCCACCCACCACTGCTGAGAAGCCAAGCTGAGTGTGTCATTCAGCGCGGGGGTGGCTGCTGCTGTTACACACTGTGTCCACACCAACTTCTGGAGTCTGAAACTGAGAGCCCCAGGTGAGCTGATGATAGGGGGGTGTATGGGTTGTGAGAAGAGGCTGGAGTGTGTCTGCCCTCTGCCATTCTGACTGTGCTGGTCTGGTAGAGAAGGGGGAGGTTGCTGTGTAGGGGGACTTGCAAAATGGAGGCATGTGCTATGTACAGGTTGTAGAATGCAGGTATGTGCTATGTACAGGTTACAGAATGGAGGCGTGTGCTATGTACAGGTTACAGAATGCAGGCATGTGCTATGTACAGGTTACAGAATGCAGGTATGTGCTATGTACAGGTTACAGAATGGAGGCGTGTGCTATGTACAGGTTACAGAATGGAGGCATGTGCTATGTACGGGTTACAGAATGGAGGCGTGTGCTATGTACAGGTTACAGAATGCAGGTATGTGCTATGTACAGGTTACAGAATGGAGGCATGTGCTATGTACAGGTTACAGAATGGAGGCGTGTGCTATGTACAGGTTACAGAATGGAGGCGTGTGCTATGTACAGGTTACAGAATGCAGGCATGTGCTATGTACAGGTTACAGAATGCAGGTATGTGCTATGTACAGGTTACAGAATGGAGGTGTGTGCTATGTACAGGTTACAGAATGGAGGCATGTGCTATGTACAGGTTGTAGAATGCAGGCATGTGCTATGTACAGGTTACAGAATGCAGGTATGTGCTATGTACAGGTTACAGAATGGAGGCGTGTGCTATGTACAGGTTACAGAATGGAGGCATGTGCTATGTACAGATTGTAGAATGCAGGCATGTGCTATGTACAGGTTACAGAATGGAGGCATGTGCTATGTACAGGTTACAGAATGGAGGCGTGTGCTATGTACAGGTTACAGAATGGAGGCGTGTGCTATGTACAGGTTACAGAATGGAGGCATGTGCTATGTACAGGTTACAGAATGGAGGCGTGTGCTATGTACAGGTTACAGAATGGAGGCGTGTGCTATGTACAGGTTACAGAATGGAGGCGTGTGCTATGTACAGGTTACAGAATGGAGGCGTGTGCTATGTACAGGTTACAGAATGGAGGCGTGTGCTATGTACAGGTTACAGAATGGAGGCATGTGCTATGTACAGGTTACAGAATGGAGGCGTGTGCTATGTACAGGTTACAGAATGGAGGCGTGTGCTATGTACAGGTTACAGAATGGAGGCGTGTGCTATGTACAGGTTGTAGAATGCAGGCATGTGCTATGTACAGGTTACAGAATGGAGGCATGTGCTATGTACAGGTTACAGAATGGAGGCGTGTGCTATGTACAGGTTACAGAATGGAGGCGTGTGCTATGTACAGGTTACAGAATGGAGGCGTGTGCTATGTACAGGTTACAGAATGGAGGCATGTGCTATGTACAGGTTACAGAATGGAGGCGTGTGCTATGTACAGGTTACAGAATGGAGGCATGTGCTATGTACAGGTTACAGAATGGAGGCGTGTGCTATGTACAGGTTACAGAATGGAGGCGTGTGCTATGTACAGGTTACAGAATGGAGGCGTGTGCTATGTACAGGTTACAGAATGGAGGCGTGTGCTATGTACAGGTTACAGAATGGAGGCATGTGCTATGTACTGGTTGTAGAATGCAGGCATGTGCTATGTACAGGTTACAGAATGGAGGTGTGTGCTATGTACAGGTTGTAGAATGGAGATGTTGCTTTGCTCACCACCCAGGTATAGAGTAGATAAGCTGTCTGCAGCCAAGGTGACATAAATTGACCTACACCCACATCTTGCAGCCATCAGACCTGTCCAGCAAGCAGCATGTCACCACATCATCTTGCCATCTTCCCTGTGGCCATCAGATCCCGTCTGCGGTCCAGCAAGCAACACACCTTGGTCAGTTCCAAAACCCGAATCAAATCATCAATGCCAATGATGCCATTGTCTGCTGTCCCCAGGGACAGATCCAATCCAGAGATCGTTATAAAGTGCGATCTCTGGATCTGTCCCTGAGGACGGCAGACAATGCAAAGTATGGGCCATGCCTTGTATTGACAGTGTCTCGACATCTCACTTTGATGTCTCCCTCATAGCAGCTCCAGTCCAGCTCTCCACTTCCCTGACCGTGACACGATCTGTCCAAAATTGTGGGATCTGCTCACACCTGAGTGACTGACACCTCTGTCCTGTCCCATCTATTGTCACTGGCTGCCATGGATGAACAGCATCAGCTGTTATTACAAGGAGTGGGAGGGGATGTCAAAATCCCCCCACAGCTCCCAATCCCACCCAGAGACCTGAGCCACCGACTGGCTGGAGACCCAAACAAAGCCGGATTTGCCTTTGACCGGGTCTTCGATGTAGAAACCCAGCACATTGTCACTTTCGGTTTACTCGGCAGCCAACAGCGGCATTTCTTAAAGAAAAAAAAACAGAATTTAATAACGCTGATCTTGGCAGAGGAGGGTGTTTTCTTGTGGGTGTTTTTATATTTTACAGTTGGGGGGTGCCAGATATAGGATGGGCCCCCGGGTGCCAAAGGCCCTAGGTACGCCCCTGGTGTAAGGGGATAGTCCAAGTAATTTTCTCCCTTGAAAGTCTGAGAAAATGATCCTGGAGCATGGGAAGGGTGGCCTGTAAAATATGGAATCTATGGTAGGGGTGGTCCCAAGAGTGGGCGAGGTTGGTTCTGAGCCTCCCTGGTATTGTGTGTTCCTGGGTTGGACAAGGACATTTCTGCACAATCCCCCAAAAGTACAGAATGACCATCTTAGATCCCTATAGAACCAAATGGAGGTTTTCAACACCCAGACATGTCATATTAGAGAGAGTATGCTTCATCCATCCTACCAACTCATATACACCCTGCGGGGGGGGGGGACAAGATACTCAATAGACCCCCACCTCAGGAGAAGCTCTATAGCCATCCAAATAGTGTAGAGAAGATGGTGGAGAATGGGAAGTGGAGGCCAAAAAATACAGTTTTATTAAATCAGTATAGCAATTAAAAGCCTTGAGTATGAAAATTTGTCCTAATGTTCCTGTCAAGTAGGCAGATGTTTCTAAAGCCCCATACACACGGGCCAGATATTGGTAGACATTGGTCGGTTCAATAAAAACTGGCTGACATTTTGCCCTTGTGTAAGGCAATGGGTCCGACAGAAGCCGACTGTTTTGCTCAGCGGGGGAGATCACTGTACTGATGTCAGATTGCTAGTACAGGGGCTACGACTGGGGCTGTCAGTTTTTTTAACCCAGCAGGTATGTACCAATCAATAAATTTGGCCTGAACATTAATGCATCATTGACCTCTGGTCATTAAAGGCTTTTAACAGACATGGTAGACAGGAGTGACACTTATTAAATCTAATTATTGAACTGTATGTTACCTGCACTCTCTATTTTTGCCTGTACAAGATCTTGAATTGTCTCCAAACACCTCCTAGCATTCTGAAATAGGAAAAGAGTGACATCCTTTCACAAAGTCTTACTACAGCTCTGGTTACATGAACCGCCGTTCTTTTGAATGGCAAGAACGCGGTGACGTCATCGAGCATGTGCTGGCTTACCGGGGCCAGGTAAGCATACATACACGCTTGGGTTTCTTGGCAGAAAAACACTGTCGAGAATCCCGAAGACAAAAGTAAAGAGCAGGTTATCTTTTTTTCTCGTCGAGATTCCTGGCAGTTTTCCCGACAAGAAACCATACACACGCACGGTTTTCTCGGCAAAAAGCTCTCCAGCAGTTTTTTTGCCGAGAAAAACGTGTGTGTGTATGAGGCCTTAGAGCCGGTTCACATAGGGGCGACTCATCAGGCGCATTAGCCGCCTGACAAGTCGCGCTCTGTTCTGTACTATGGACCCGTTCTAACAGGAGCGACTCAAGTCGTTCCAACTTAGGAAAAGGTTCCTGTACTACTTTGGGGCGACTTTAAGGCGACTTGACTTCAATACAGAAGTCATTTTGCAAGTAGCCTCTGAAGTTGTGGGCAGATTGCCTTGCCGAGTGGCTCGACAAGTCGTGGTGCCCCAGTGTGAACTGGCTCTTAGAGACGGATCTCCTGAGGTCTACACAAAACACTTCAGTTTTTAAAAAATGTATTTCCTTTCAATATACACCTGTACAGGGCACTTCAGTATCTATATATATATATATATATATATATATATATATATATATATATATATATATAATATATATATATATACAGTCAATTTTATTGGCTGTGAATTCATTGACATCAGACATCAGCTGTAGAATCCACTGTGGTCACTAATGAGGGATCAGAAGATTTTTTAGCCTGTAAAGAAATGAAAACGAGACTGTGTAAGTTCTGGAATTAATTTTCTAATGCCGCGTACACACGGTCGGAATTTCCGACAACAAATGTTCGATGAGAGATTTTTTTTCCGGATATTCCGACCGTGTGTAGGCTAAAAAAAAAACAACTTCAACTTCATTGAGTCCAGCGCCCCACATTCAGATTAGGAGGGCAACGCCCCTGTGCCCCTTATGGAGCACCCCCCACTGACCTACACATACCTGCAGCAGCGTTAAAGAGACCCTGTCCCCACGTCATTTATTTCAACGACAATCTTCCCATAAGATCATATGTGCATTTAATGTTTTTTATACATGTAAAGCCTCCCTTATGTAGACATCCAAAAGCACAGAGATTGCTGCTGGGCACCACCATCTTGGATGTGATGTCAGCAGACTCAGAGCTGCCACTCAAGAGACCCTCTATTATTCCCCATCACTCCTCCCCAGTAGCTACATAAATGGTTCTGTAGGGGTGTGGTGGAGGAGCTGGGCCAGCACAAACAGTAAATAAACACTTTCAGAAAAGGAGAAGGCTATGACTTGAAAGAAGACTGTGCTAGGGAATTCACTCTTCCTGGAGTAGTCAAATTATCAAGTTCAAAAAGCACATCAATAAAATAATAATAATTATGATTTAGCGGGAAAAAACAACAACACTGTAAATAAGTATTTAAGTATTTAAAGCTGAATTATATATCAGACAGGAGGCTCATATCTTATGCATTATCTTCCTTTAATAATGCGCACAGCAGAAATACAACTTTCAGTGAATTTCAATAATAAAATAACTTTTTATAAACAAACTACAAGTCCCAGCAGTCCTCTGGGTATGCCGGCCAATCACACTGCAGATCAGGTAGTATATAAGGGACTGTCTCTTTAAACACCTCCTCTTTCTTTCTGCTCACAGCATGAAATCAGATGAGTATATTATTCTTCAAATATAATTTTACTGTTTGAAATTTTTTTTTTCATATTTAATGGGACTTCGTTTGGGACTTGTTCCCATTACATTTCCCATTACATTTTTAATCAATTATGTAGTGATATTAACATTACTTAATATGTAATAAGGTCTATTTGTATTATGTAATTGTATATATATATAATTTTGTTGTCAAAAAATATTCTGTTGTCTTTAGCTGTCGCTTTAAGCGCTAGCGTTTTCTACAAGAAGTTTTAGTTTTTTTCTTTCCTCTGAGGTAGATCTCTCGTTTGCAGGTCGGCGCCATTTTACACATCTTGGCGCCTTCCTGTCAGTTCCTCAGACACCGCGCGCTCCCCCTCAGAGCGTCCCGTCTCTGAGGGGGCGTATCGAAGCATCCCCGCGCTCCTCCAATCAGCACATCGCGCGCTGCGGGGGGCGGGCTCGGCGGACCTCAGCGCCGTCCTATCACAACTCAGGAAGCGTAATCTCGCGAGATTACACTCTCCTGAACGTGGACACGCCTACCGTTCGCCGCTGCTCCAGTGTGTAGTAGTCGGCTGTACGGGTAGGACGTCCCTGAGGGCCCCCCCCCCCCTGTTATACAATCGATAATTACTTAATTATCCATTAATAAGAGATAGGTTTACCCCTTACTTTTAAACCTTACTGAGCTGGTATAGATAACCTGGGGAGCCCCAGTTACACTGTGCTTAGTGGAATCAGAGTGTGGAAAGTCTTCCCACCTGCTTTCCCCTCTTGCCCTAATTGCCTTTAACAAGATTATACCCCTCAGCTTGTAATTACCATGGCTGATGAGGAGTATACTGAATCCCCTGTCACCCCAAATGGAGGTGACCACACCCTTCATAGCCCCATATTCCTGACTGCTGCCCAGATCCAGGAACTCATTAACCATTCGGTACAAGTAGCCATGGCTTCGGCCCCTATGACACACTTGGCTGCTCCTGTCATGCCTGGTCCCCCAGGCTGTGGTGAACCGCCCACAAAAAAGGGCAAGGCGACTCATAAGCGCAAACACGTTCCCACAACATGCGACTCCCCGGCAGGGGAAGTAAATAATGTGCCCCAGGCAGCACCCAACCCGGTCTGCCGACCCACTACCCTCCCAGACTCTCACCGACCCCTGAGCCTCGGGGAGCAGCAAACGTAGGGGCAAAGGTCCGCTAGACGGTCCAAACCTGATTCCTTTGTGGACACGTCTGATTCGTCCGCGGAATCTGAGGCGGCAGACGCCTACGAGTCTGATGATGATGTTGATGATATTGATTATGAGGGTAGTGGGCATATGGCGCCCACTGACAACGCCACCCCTGTAACCCAGGGCGAAACAATTCTAGACGCTAGGGGAGAACCCTTCTTCGATCCAGAAGGGATTTCTCACCCCCGCTCTGGAGAATGGGCCCCTCTTCCGGAGGTTGCCCAATATATCCAATACTGGGCCCGCAGGTCCGTGGATAAAAACAACCGCAACAAATTGAGAGCAGAGTGTCCTCGCCCATGTATCCCGAAGAAGGCGGTTTTCACCCCCGAGGTGGACCCGGTACTTCTCAGGTACCTTACTAAACAGGGCAAATATTCAAAAAAGGGTATTGAACGATCCTTTCGTTCCATCCAGGATCGTATCCTCGACCTGTTTGGCCCTGTCACAAAAATTTTGAATATCGCTGAGCAAGCTTCCTCCTCGGATAATCCGGTGGACTTGGATCAGCTCAGAGGCTGGGCCCAAAGAACGGTTTGCCTGTTAGGCAGCGCAAATACCATTTGCTCCACGGAGCGTCGCCGCTCCATTTTGATGATATTGGATCCTCAGCTATCCCATCTCGCAGACTCAGAACCTGGCCCGTCAGCCGAAGGCATGCTCTTTGGCGATTCCCTTATCAAGGATATTAATAAAATGGTCGGACTGTACACGAGTCTGGACAAGGCCCAATCGTCACTGAAGAAATCAGGGACCGCCAAAATTTTTCCTAGGGCCGGCAGAAACAGGGGCCGTTCTGCCGGTCGCTACTCCGCAAACAGGCAATACTATAGAGCTCCCGCTCAGTACAGCCAGGCTCCGCAGTTATACCCAATCCCGGTGGCTCAACCAGCACCATTCTTTTCACCACGCGGACGTCCCTGGAGGGGACGCGGAGGGAGAGGCTATCACCGTTCAAGACCTTCTACCGGTGAGTGCCACACACCAGTATTCTTTTCACACTCTCCTAGGGGGAAGATTGAGACATTTTATCCACGCCTGGTCTGCGATTTCGGCAGACGCCTGGATACTCAACACGGTTACGGGATATCAGATAGAACTGTATTCCTTACCAGAACTGAATGTGGTACCTCACCCCATCCGGTTCTCAAACCAAAACTCGATACTTATAGACCAAGAGCTCCAAGCTCTCCTCTCCAAACAGGCCGTCATAGAGGTGGACCCTCTCTCCCCAGGGTTTCTCAGCAACCTCTTTCTGGTCAGGAAAAAGGATGGCGGATTCCGCCCCGTTATAAATCTAAAAACCCTCAATCAGCACGTCGTTTATCGACACTTCAAGATGGAAGGGATTCATCATCTGAGGGACCTCCTGCGTCCCGGGGACTGGTTGGTAAAGGTGGACTTGAAGGACGCCTACCTCACAGTCCCCATTCACCCTTCCTCCCAACACCTTCTACGCTTCATTTGGAGAGACAAGATATGGCAATTCACCTGCCTTCCCTTCGGGCTATCCTCCGCCCCATGGTGCTTCACCAAGTTGCTGAAACCTGTGGTGGCGGCCCTACGGAGCAGAGGCGTACGATTAATTATCTACCTGGACGACCTGCTCATTATGGCTCGTTCCACCCACCTGGCAAACATACATGCCTCCTGGACTGTCAACTTACTCCAGGAACTAGGCTTTGTCATAAACCGCGAAAAGTCCATCCTGATTCCATCTCAAGAGATGGAATTTTTGGGATTCTTAGTGGACACCAATCGCGCTGTCCTTCGCTTACCCAAGACCAAACTGGCTATTATCCGCAAGGAGATTCGTTCCGTATTGTACAAACGGCGAGTGTCCCTACGCGGCTTGGCACGACTAGTGGGACTTTTATCGGCCTCGGTACAGGCCATCTTTCCGGCACCCCTTCATTATCGAGCCCTTCAGAGGCTCAAGGCGCTTCACCTACACCAGGGTCTTCGCTACTCAGACGAGGTACCACTGGATGCGGAAGCTGTGGTAGAGTTACGCTGGTGGTTAAGACACGCCATCGATTGGAATGGGAAAACCATTTTCAGCTCCAATCCGGATTACATTATAGAATCGGATGCGAGCCGACACGGCTGGGGTGCTCGCTGCGGACCCTCCACCACAGGAGGGACCTGGTCCGCAGAGGAGTCTCTGCTACACATCAATGCGTTGGAACTCACGGCGGCCTTTTTCGCCCTCAGGAGTCTTCTGCCAAACGTATCCAATTGCTGTGTATTACTACGCATGGACAACGTGACCGCAGTCCAATATGTCAACCGCCTAGGAGGCTCCAGATCCAGAATCCTGGCAATTCTAGCAAAGGAGTTTTGGCACTTCTGTCTGGAACGCAACATCGTTCCCTTGGCAGAATACATCCCAGGCACCTCGAACTTGGTTGCGGACTGGAATTCTCGGTACCTCACCGACTCCAGCGATTGGCGGCTGGACCGTTTGGTATTCCTCTCCTTGCTTCGACTGTGGGGTCCTTTTTCCATGGACCTTTTCGCCTCACGCCTCAATCGGCAACTCCCGCACTTTTTCAGCTGGAGACCGGATCCCGAGGCCCAGGCGATAGACGCCCTTCGCCAGACCTGGCCACAAGGGACGCACTATGCGTTTCCACCCTTCTCAATGATCCTCAGGGTTCTCCTACATGTGGCAAACCTGGGGGCCTCAGTCGTGCTGATCACTCCTTGGTGGCCAGCACAACCGTGGTTTCCCCTTCTCCTGGGAATGACTGTCGATCTCCCCAGGCTGCTTCCCCGGGTTCCACATCTCTTATCCAATCCTACAGGGGAACCCCATCCCCTGGTAGTGGGTCACGACCTTCATCTCCTCGCTTGGTTGGTCTCGGGGTGCCGGACTCGAGTAGCGACCTTTCACGAACAGCTAGGGACCTCCTCGCCCTGGCCTGGGCCCCCGGGACTAGATCGGCGTACCGATCAGCCTGGGGAACCTGGGTACGTTGGTGTGATCAACGGCAAATTGATCCCGTTCACGCACCTGTACCAGTGGTAGCTAATTATCTGGTGGATTCATTTGAATCCGGGAGATCATATAGCTCCATCAACGTGTATCGATCAGCCATTTCGGCTTACCATTGTCCGGTAGATTCCCTTCCGGTTGGTAGACATCCCTTGGTGTGCCGCCTCTTACGAGGTGTTAGATTCCAACGTCCACCACATCCCAGATATCAGAACACTTGGGACGTGGCATTGGTATTGAACATGTTTTCTACATGGGAGGACAATGACGCTCTCCCGCTAAAACTACTGTCCTTTAAACTTACTGTTCTTTTATGCTTAATCTCCATCAAACGAGTATCTGATGTCAAAGCCTTAGACATTTCTAGGCGCCAATTTTCACCCCGGGGCGTTCAGTTCTCGGTTGTACGTCGTACAAAAACAAGAATACAATCGGTCTTCTATCCGTCTTTTCCATCACACCCACGCTTATGTGTGGTTCGCTGCTTGCAGGCTTATGAGTTACAAACAGCTGCGCTACGGTCTCCGTCGTTGTCACAACTTCTCATTTCCTACGTACGCCCACATCTTCCGGTTTCCTCGGCCACGCTGGCCCGGTGGGTGAGGTTCACCATGGACATGGCTGGGATTGATGTTACTCTGTTCGGTGCCCATTCTTCCAGGGGTGCCATGGCTACCAAGGTAATCACCTCGGGTGGTTCACTTTCGGATCTTCTGATGGCGGCAGACTGGTCTTCCGAGACCACCTTTCGCCAATTTTACTTTAGACCGGAGGACCACGTATCTATGGCAGTTCTGTGATTCTGTTATTATTTTGATTAGTCAAGTTTAACACTGTATGTATATCCATGTATGACTTTGAACTTGCATAAGATATGAGCCTCCTGTCTGATATATAAATTGAGATTTTCCTAGCTTGTGACGGAAAATATTAGTTATATGAAGACAGGAGGCGAGTATCTTCCCACCCGACCCAACCCTATCACGGTTTTATCTCATGTTGTTCCAGGCTATTGATGAACGAAACACTCGAGCCACGGGCTGAGAAGTTTCCGGAGTGTTCTCCGTTGTTGTTCCCCGTTGGGACGTCTACCTGCTCGACTCGCCGGATCCGATTCCTGACGGACGGAAGACTAGTTGCAGTTGAAGTTTTCGGTTTCAAGTCCTTACCAGTTTCGCTCCAAGAAAGAGGAGGTGTTTAAAGAGACAGTCCCTTATATACTACTTGATCTGCCGTGTGATTGGCCGGCATACCCAGAGGACTGCTGGGACTTGTAGTTTGTTTATAAAAAGTTCTTTTATTATTGAAATTCACTGAAAGTTGTATTTCTGCTGTGCGCATTATTAAAGGAAGATAATGCATAAGATACTCGCCTCCTGTCTTCATATAACTAATATTTTCCGTCACAAGCTAGGAAAATCTCAATTTATAACTATGATCTTTATTGCATTCTTGGCATAAAGTAAGTGCATATCTCATACCTAAGGGGCTGTTAACCACATAGCGACCAGCGAACGCACATTTACGTCTACACAATGGCACGGGCAGGCAAATGGGCGTACCTGTATGTCCCTTTAAATTTGATGCCCAGCGGGCGCGCACCGCCACGTGCCTCATGAGTGCGCTCGTGGGTCCCGGGAACTCGATGTTCCTGGGCGGCCCACGATTGCGGTCGGCAAAGGCAGAACAGGGGGATGCCTTTGTAAACAAGGCATTCCCCTGTTCTGCCTAGTGACATGTCACTGATCAGTGATCAGTGACGTGTCACTGGTAGCTCCTCCCCCTAACAGTTAGAATCACTCCCTAGGACACACTTAACCCTTTCAGCGCCACCTAGTGGTTAAACTCTTTACTGCCAGTGGCATTTTAACAGTAATCAGTGCATTTTTAAAGCACTGATCGCTGTATAAATGACAATGGTCCCAAGATCGCGTCAAAGGTGTCCAATGTGTCCGTCATAATGTCACAGTCACGATAAAAATCACTGATCACCACCATTACTAGTAAAAAAAATAATAATAATAAAAATGCCATAAAACTATCCCCCATTTTGTAGACGCGAGGCCCAGACTGGGACAAAAAATAGTCTCGGGCATTTTAGACTGAGCAGCCCAGGGGGGCATGTTGGTGGCGCATCGCGGTGGCGGTTAATGATGGGATGTGGGGTTCCAGCACCTTGTACCTCTGGACCCCTTTATATTACACAGCACCCTGCACCTCTGGGCCCATTTACATTACACAGCACCCTGCACCTCTGGACCCCTTTACATTACACAGCCCCCTGCATGTTACACAGACCTCCCTACAGTGCAGACCCCCTCCCTACAGTACAGACCCCCTCTACATTACAGACCCCCCTACAAAACAGCGCATACAGACCCCCCTACATTACAGAGACGTGACCTGCGGCCCGATCAGTCAGCAAAGCACAAGAGCCCAGACTCCCTTTAAATAAGCTGTCTGGCGCCAAGGAGAATTAGGCTCTTACGCGAGCGTTCGCGCCCGTGCGCATTTGTACCCACGATTGCAGGCTCTGGTGCGCATGCGCGCGCCTGTTCGCCATTCTATGGCAAAGGCTATGTGCTTGTGCACGTCTGTGTGCAAAACGTCTCACAGGAATTCCCTGACAGCAAGTCCATCAGGGCCGTCCTGGAAGATTGATCCGCAGACCAACACCTTAGCCAGATCAGGTGGCGTAAAACCACTGCATAGACTGAGGCTTCGGGCAGCAATGGAATCCTATCCAACCCTGACTCGCAGAAAAACTTAAGGCCCTGTACCAATTGGTCGGCCAGAGCCACCCCATCCGGGGGAGCCCGACGTGTCTTTAACCTATGGAGGAGCATTTTTTCCCCCTCAGTAAGGGCCCGAGACACCAAGGCCCCAGCCACCGCTGGACGCACCGCTGAGCCAACCACCGTGTACAGGTAGTGGGCGATTGTCTCAGCCTTCATGTCCGCAGGATCCTTGAAAGTAGGGGCCTCCACCACCGGAATTGTGGTCACTATGTTAAGTCTGGACACAGGAGGGTCCACTATAGGGGGAGAGGTCTAATTCTTCAGGAAACTCTCCCCAAGGAGGCAACGGACCGTCAAATTCTTTGGGGCCGAAGAAAAAACCTTCCATGGTTTTCCCCAAATCCTTGTACCAAAGCCCGATAATCCTTGTACCAAAGCCCGATAAACTACACAAGGAAACACCTGGCAGTGCGTGCCGAAACCCGAAAGGGACCGATATCCCCGCTGCAAATGCAGAATCCTCCATTTGTAGTGTATCACGTACTGCAGTGATCAGATTACTTACCAGAGCCTATTTGCGTGCTGACTCGGATCTGGGGACATCCCCACTGTCCGACCGGTCGTGGTCCCCGTCCCCTGATGCATCAGAACCAGGGCCGCCTCTGGGCTTTCCATGGAAGATGGCGGGGGCTTTTATCACCCCCTCCCCAGTTTGCCCACGTGTCGCTTCCACCTTGATAACAAGGCTTCCAGGACCACTGACATAGTGCCCACTGACACAGCAGGTGCAGGTGCACGTATTGCCAACTCAGGTGGACTGGGGAGGAGGCATCCGCTTCCGACGCCATTCTGACCCATGTGCCTGACACTCCCAGATGTAATAGCAAGGTACATAGCCCACCCTCCTAGTAGCTGCAGAAAGAATGAGGGGTCTCCAGGTGACTCACCATCCGAACGGTACCGCCCAGCTGCCGTCCGACTCCGGCCAGAGGTGCTTCTTCCACCGCTGCCTGTGACACACTGCCTCACTGTAGCGTGGCCACGCCGTTCGCGCCATATACATACACCAGAGGCAAAAGAGCTCCTCCAAAATGACCGCCGAGCGGCCACACTGTAAAGAGACGCACGGCCACAAAGAAACTAGAGTCACCAAAATGGCCGCCGGGCAGATGTAAGAAAAAAGAACAGCCACGCAGTAGGCCGCAAGCACCCGGGGCCTCCCACACTAATGGAAGCTGAAACAACCCCCCCAGGAGGCAGGAGCAGCAGCGTAGACCCCGCCAACGGATGAAGTCCCCCCAGTCAGGCCCCCAGCACATGCAGCCATCCTAGTTCCGGGACCCAGGTAGGAGAGAAGGGAGGGAGGAAGGGAGGAAAGGTAGGGTGGTACCCCCTAAGCGACCCCCCCAAGAATGTCCAGCTAAGTCCGCCTGCCGAGGCAGGGGAGCTACTACTCACCCGTCCTGTGTGGATATGCTGGAAGGCATTCCTGACAGGTCCATCGCCTCGCGTTTACGGGGGTGGCTGTTGGCCCGGCACACTGTGATTCAGGCATAGAGCCCGGTCATATGTGTGCCCTGGAGCGTGTAGCTCGCCGGCCACCCCTGGAGTAACGGGACAGGTCGTGGAAAACCCAGCGTGTAGCTAGAGGTCGGCACACGCTCAATGGCCGAAACTGAGGGGACTACAAGGATCTGGGATCCAGCCTGTTGCCCAGTCGGCAGTTGATAGTAGATTCTCAGGAACAAAAAGTAGAGAAAAATAGAAAAAATGGGGGAGTTGGCGCCGCACAGAGTCATTAGGGTGTGCCCAGAAACACCTGGCACACCCATTGTGCACGACTATGTTACATGTATAAATCTGTAAATATAAACTTTCACAGATATTCTAACCACTTCATACAATGTAACTGATGTCACAGCACTTTATACAGAAGCTCGGGCAGAGTTTTTGTTGCCCTGTCCAGTGTAATAGATGGCTTCATCAGTGGTCAGTATCAGGTGTCCACTGAGCAGATCCAGACCACTTTATTGAAGAGAATTTTTTTTTATAAAAAAATAAGAAAAGTGTTTTGTTACATTTTATATATATATATATATATATATATATATATATATATATATATATATATATATATATATATATATATATATATATATATATATAAAATATGCCATGCCAGAGGTTTGCTTCAAGGATTAAGGGGGTTTGGGTTCACACTGTTCTTACCCTTTTTTTTTTTACTTTCAAAAGATGCAACAGCGTGTGGACAGAAGGCAGCTCAAAAACAGATGGGCCATAATAATAAGTAAATTCTGCGCTTTTTAAAAAAAAGGGTCCTATCTCTATATAATAGAAACCAATTTACCCCAAATAACTAAGAACACCCCCCCCCCCCCCAAAATACTGCCTACCTAATACAAGGGCAGCAGCTAAAGGTGGACACTGACTTACCTCAAATCATTCACAAAAAATAACTGAAAAAAGGCAGCAAAAGGGTTGACTACTACATGAAGAGCTAGCAATCAGAAGTAAAGTACAGGTTCCTAAATGATCCTACTCTCTTTCTATGCAGTGTGTCAGCTTTCCCTATCCTTTCTCAACAGCAGCTTCCAATACACTGACACTATGGCTGCTCTTTCTGTGCTACCTCTTCTATAGTGAGGGAGCTGGCTTATCCAATAGCCCCCATATCAGCTCTTGTAAACCTGTAGTCCATGGTTCGAAGCAAACGGTTTACAACTACTTTAAAGTTCTTAAAGGAAGGTACTATTTTCTGCAGGGTCTTCAAGCAAGATAAGAATTCCGGGGCTTTTCCTATCTTTTAGAACTT
Source organism: Rana temporaria (assembly GCF_905171775.1). Classification (NCBI taxonomy): domain Eukaryota; kingdom Metazoa; phylum Chordata; class Amphibia; order Anura; family Ranidae; genus Rana; species Rana temporaria. The sequence goes on along the minus strand of NC_053489.1, from coordinate 158,036,772 downwards.
TGCAGTGGGCAATGGGCATGGCAATGTTGGGGAAGCACCATATTTTGACTGAAGTTCATATTTAATAAACCTTGTATTGCTTATTTGGATTCTTCATTTGCTTAGCTATGCCTGCCTCCTGCCCAAAACCGTCTGGCGCCCAGCTTATATTTTGCCCCACCATACATCACGAACCAGACTCTGAGATGAAAATGTTAGCTTGCCACTCTATTTAGGGGGTCATTCTTCCTGTCCATCCCAAGTGGAGAAATGCTATATGTAGCTGGAAGCTGGACACCTTTGAAATGTTGATGCCAATGGCCAACCTTCTCCTGCACCATTTCAATTTCAGCTCCCCTTACGCAAGGCAAAAAAATAATAATAATATGAAAACACTCATTGTATCATGAGTGCCAAACTTAATTCTTGCCTGCCTGCTCTAGTAGCAGAAGAATCACTTGAAAACTGTTTTGCGGTCAGCTGATGCCTCAGCTAAACACACATATCCATTTATTCAAGAATATTGTGATGACTAATTTCTGGAATGTTTCCAAATTTGCAATTATGAGCTTTGCATAGTGGACTGTATAAATGCTGAAACTGCAAATTTGTGTCCAATTTTCATTGTAAACCATTACTCTAAAGATAAGTAAAACAAGTAAATAATCTATTCTTTTAACATGGAATAATAAATAAAACATAGAAGTCCTAAAGGAGATCCATGTTCACAACTATCCATGTTGTTAAAACACAGTTGTTGTTTCATTCTTCCATAAAATGAAAGGTGGGCACTGGTTGCCACAGGCAACAATTCCAATGTTTTGTCCAAAATGTTTTTCTTTTAGATTTTAATAAATAGGCCCAAATGTATGAATTACTTGGAGTTCCAGGAATTGTATGTGATTTAGATGTGGCTTGTTTGTACCAGCTGCATAACCTGGCACAGCAGTGAGAATATAATTTGAATATATTTATTACTTGTATGTACACTCATCAGCCATCATTTTAATATCACTGACAGGTAAAGTGAATAACACTGATTATCTTGTTACAATAAAGGTGGGTGGGATATTTTAGGCAGCAAGTAAACATGTTGTCCATGACATTCATGTGTTGAAGGCAGAAAAAATGTGCATATCTGTTTGTTGTGTATGAGGCTGTATAGCATGGTACTCACGCTGACCTGTGTCCACAGCCAAAATAACCTACAATTGGCACATGACCAACTGAACTGCAGAGCAATAAAAGAAGTGGCCTGGCCTAATGAATCACGTTCTTTTCTACATTGTGTGGATGGCTGGGTGCGTGTGTGTCACTTACCTGGGGAAGAGATGGCACCAGGATGCAATGTAGGAAGAAGGCAAGCCGGCAGAGGCAGTGTGATGTTTTGGGCAATGTTCTGCTGGGAAACCTTTGGTTCTGCCATTCATGTAGATGTAGACTTGACACATACCACCTTCCAAACCTTTGTAGCTGACCCAGTATACCCCTACATAAAAACTGTATTCCCTGATGGAAGGATAATGCACTCTGCCAACAACAAAAATGGATCAAAAATGTTTTTTAGGAACACAACAATGAATTTAAGGTGTCTACTTGGAATCTAAATTCTCCAGATCTCAGTCCAATCAAGCATTCATGGGACGTGGTGGAAAAACAAGTCTGATCATGGAGGCCAACTCTTGCAACTTACAGGAGTTAAAAGATCTGCTACTGACGACTTGGTGCCAGATAACATAGCATACTTTCAGCGGTTTAGTGATGTCCATGCCTTGACGGGCCAGGCATGTTTTGTTGGTAAAAGTGGCTATTTTGGTGGTCAAAGGGGGACCCACTCAATATTAGGTGGGAGGTCATAAAGGTTTGGCTGATTGGTGTAGAGCTTGAATTTAACTATGTTAACTGACCTTGTAACAGAAAGAAAATGTCAATGTTTACTGCTCTAAGTGAAAGAGGAAAGTATGTGAATTATGACCTCTTTGCTTTGACTGGAAGTAACGTCATCATGCTGCGCACACGGAATTGGCGAAATTCCACAACAGATTTAAAGTGACATTGTTTCAATAACTATGTGAATATCATTTTTATTCAATAAGTGCTGTGATGTTACTATGAAAGTACTTTTATTTTAATTGGTCTGTGCTGAGCCTGAGTATGCTCACAAGAAAGGATAATTGGTCTTGAGGGTTCTTGTTCTCCCTCGAGAAGTGAAAACTTGTGGGAGTTCATGACATCTTTCTGGGTTTCTGGAATGAGAATTTTGACTCACTCCTCACTTTCATGCAAAGGAGTTCAAGTTATTCTGGTGAGCCTCTTTTTGATTTACAGTATATAACGTTAATTTAAAGTGACAGTAGCTAGTGACATCTTGCTGGGTTCCTGGAAAAAACAATTTTTTTGGGTCACTTATATTCTAGTGAGCGTCTCCTTTGGTTATAGTACATGAAATTCATTTAAAGTGACAGTAGTCTTAATTTGAAGAACAATATTGACCCATCTATTATAAGGGGACCAGTTACGTCTTAGGCCTCGTACACACGATAGGTTAACCAGAGGACACCGGTCTGATGGACCGTTTTCATTGGTCAAAACCGATCGTGTGTGGGCCCCATAGATTATTTAAAGAGGAGTTCCACCCTAAAAATGGACCTCTGCTTAACCCACTCCTCGCCCCCTTACATGCCACATTTGGCATGTATTTTTTTGGGGGGGGGTGGGGGCTTCAGGAGAAGGGGACTTCCTGTCCCAATTCCTCCTTCCGCCGAGGGGCTGGAAAGGCGATTAGCTTAATCGCCTTTTCACAGCCCCTCCCTGTAGGCGAGCGCCTGTCCAGTCGGATGGCACCATGCCGCTCGCGCATGCGCACCGCCGTTCGCGCATGCGCAGTGGGTGCTCGGCCGTGAAGCCGAAAGCTGTCACTGCCGGGTGCCCACAGTAAGAATGAAGACGGCGCGTCGCTGGAGCCGTGGAGCAGGTAAGTGTCAGTTTATTAAAAGCCAGCAGCTACACTTTTTGTAGCTGCTGACTTTTAATAAAATCAAAAAATGGCTGGAAAACCCCTTTAACCATCGGTTAAAAAAAAGCCAACTTGCTTTATATTTAACCTATGGTTTCCTAACCGATAGGTCAAAACCGATCGTTAGTAGGCACAACCATCGGTTAAAAATCCATGCATGCTCAGAATCAAGTCGACGCATACTTGGAAGCATTGAACTTCGTTTTTTTCAGCACGTCGTTGTGTTTTACGTCACCGCGTTCTGACACAATAGTTTTTTTAACCGATGGTGTGTAGGCGCGACGGACCATCAGTCAGCTTCATCGGTTAACCTATGACAACGGTCCTTCAGACCGTTCTCATCGGATGGACTGATTGTGTGTACGAGGCTTAATGAGCCTTATTGATATTGTATGTCGGAAGTAGTAATATGATGTAATAATATGTGAGTATTTCTCTAAATGTTGATCATTGGAGTATTGATTTACTGCACTATGGTAATTGTTATGTTTTATTGAAGGTCCTGCGTACATTGGGAAACAAAACTAGTATTTGAAGTGGAGAAGTTGGAGGTCTTTATATAGACATGGAGAAATCCCAGTGGGACATCCTGGACCAGGTATACTTACCGTATTTATCGCGGTATAACGCGCTCTGGCGTATACCGCGCACCCCCAAAGTGGCCCCCAATCCTGTGGGAAAAAAAGTTTTTTTGTTGTTTTGTACTTACAGTTTTGATGTCTTGCGCGGCGTCCATCTGCGGCCTCGTCGGGTCCGGCGTCCTTCTGCGGCCTCGTCGGGTGTCCTCTTCGGCGGGTCCGGCGTCCGTCTTCGGCGGGTCGGGCGTCCATCTTCGGCGGGTCGGGCGTCCATCTTCGGCGGGTCGGGCGTCCATCTTCGGCGGGTCGGGCGTCCATCTTCGGCGGGTCCGGTGTCCATCTTCGGCGGGTCCGGCGTCCTTCGGCGGCGTCCTCCCGCTCGTTTCCCGCCACGACTTTGAATACTGCGCCCGCATATAGCGAGCGCAGTACACTCGTGAATCTTCGGGCAGGCTCGGGCGCCTCTCGCACTGACGTCCTGTACGCTCAGGACGTCAGTACGAGAGGCGCCGAGACTGGCCGAAGATTCACGAGTGTACTGCGCTCGCTATATGCGGGCGCAGTATTCAAACTCATGGCGGGAAAGCGGGTATCGGCGTATATCGCGCACCCACGATTTTGCCCTGATTTTCAGGGCAAAATAGTGCGCGGTATACGCCGATAAATACGGTACCTTACCTGTGGGGAACACTCACGAGACTTGAATAACCTATTGAGAACCTATTTATTCAAACTCTATGGGGGATAACATTATTTGACTTGGTTAAATATGAAGAACCAATACATTCGGGTGAGCCTTTCATTATCTCCAAAAACAAACAGAGAACAGTGGTGGAATATTTTAGGGAATTAAAGAATTTTGTGTGTAAACTTCAATTTATTGATCACAAACTTCACTATTGAGATTTCATAGATTTATTATATATTGATTTGAGTATTATATTACATTTATATTTGAAGGGTATATGATAAGATGTGTTTATTGTATGATTAATTTCACTAGCCAGTGTTGATATAGTTGTTATTAGGGATAAGCCGAACACCTCCCTGTTCGGTTCGCACCAGAACCTTCGAACGAACCGAACGTTCGCGCAAACATTTAGAACCCCATTGACGTCTATGGTACTCGAACGTTTGAATTCAAAAGTGCTCATTTTAAAGCCTAATATGCAAGTTATTGTCGTAAAACGTCTTTGAGAAACCGGGTCTAGCCCCATGGAACATGTATCAATGGAAAAAAAGGACTCCTGAAAAAAACGACCGTTTTTAAAACTTTTTATTCCATTGATACATGTTCCCTCGGGCAAGACCCTGGTTCTCAAAGACATTTTCACATGCATACTATAGACACCCAGCAGGTACAATATTTAAAGGAATTTTTCATTTTTTTTTTTTATTTAAGCATCATTAAAATCACTGCTCCTGCATAAAGGAATGACAAATTCCTTTAAATATTGTACCTGCTGGGTGACTATAGTATGCCTGTGATAACGTCTTTAAATAGCACAATCACCTGCCTGCCAGTAAATTGGGAAGAACTGATCTAGCTAAACTATACAGTGTATAAATATATGTACAACACCTGGGATGTACATATATCCTCTACACACTGTAACATTAACTGACTAGCCTACCTGCCTGCCTGCTCTATCTACCTGCAAAAAATGACACTCTCTCTGTTCTCTGTTAACTGCCGCAACACACTACACAAGGCCGCCCTGCAAGCGGCCTTTTATAGTGTGGGGCGTGTACTAAACCCCCTGAGCCATAATTGGCCAAAGCCACCCTGGCTTTGGCCAATTATGGCTCTCCGTTTTTTGCGCCCTGTGATTGGCCAAGCATGCGGGTCATAGTGCATGCTTGGCCAATGATCCGCCAGCGATGCTGCAGTGAATTATGGTCTGTAAAAAAGGTAACTCGAATTTGGCGCGAACAACCCGTTTTGTTCGCATTTCGACGAACGATCGAACATACGATGTTCGAGTCGAACATGAGTTCGACTCGAATATGAAGCTCATCCCTAGTTGTTATTATAAATGTGAGAATTACTTGGAGTTCCAGTATTGTGCGTTATTTAAATATGGCTTGTAAAGTTTGTACCCGCTGCAAAGCAGTGAGAATATCAGTTGAATATATTTGTTACTTATATGTATAGCTTGAATTTAAACTATGGTAACTGACCTTGTAACAGAAAGAAAATGTCAATGTTTACTGCTCTGAGTAATAGAGGAAAGTATGTGAATTATGACCTCTTTGCTGGACAGAGCAGAAGTCTGAAAATAGAGATCAGATTTATTTTGTAAGCATGTAGGAGCCATGGTTAGCATGCGGGAGCTAGGATTGATGAGATTATAGGAAATGAGACATATGGAAGGTGCCATTGCTGTTTGTTTTTATCTTTAGTCAGCTAAACTTCTTGTTTCAGTACTTTGAGTCATTGATGCAAAACAAGTATGCAAATAAGCCAGACCTGGGACAAAAATAGTCGGTAAAGGACCCGTGTGCGAGAATTGATGCCAACATTTTCCCTAAGTACAAAAATATATTCACTATATAAAGATGGATAGAGGCAGATGAAGACTAGCTTTTACGATGCCCAAACATTTTTTAATAGTCAAGTGTGGTCAGACACCGTGGCAAGATCCCGAAAGTGCAACAATAAGGAGTTGATGCAATAAAGTAAACAAAATTTATAATTTAGAGTGTCTGAGGTTTAGTGGCGAGGAGGAAGCGGATGGGTTTGAAGCGATGTGGAGAGATTGGATAAAGTACACGCATACAATAAGATTTTCAGAATTGATGGGAGCTTAATGAAGGGGAGGAGTGGAGAGATTAGGTGCAATAAAGCAAGAAAAGAAAGCCCAGAGGGGGGGGGGAGTAGACGGGGGGGAACTTTATATATATACAGTATATATATATATATATATATATATATATATATATATATATATATTTTATTTTTTAACACACTCTCAATTCCTGACAAAAAGGCATTATGAAGAAATAGAAAAAGCATTCTGCATGGCTCAGTGCTGACCAGGTAGGAAGAGAAGACCAGTAGAACAATTAGTGCATCAGAAAGAATGCCTTCTCCCCTTCTCTGGATGTAGGTATTGCCTAAACCTGCATAACAGTGGGAATGGGAATCCCTCACCACAATCCTGACTCACATTTTCCAAAGCCAGGTAGGCCCTTGTATAGCTGCACAGTATGCACGATTAATGTGTCCTCCCCTAAGCTGAGACTGCCAAAAAAGTTCTCCTATTATGGTCACTGCTCCTGATTGGTCTACCCACATGACATCCCAATGCTGGGGCAACTAGGTTGCTGTGTTTAAAACGTCCTGGGATTATTTAACTCAAAGTTGTCTTCAGCCTTGTGATTTCAACTTGTGATTTCAAGCCTAGTGAGTTAGTGAGTTCAACTGGCCAAAAGATAAGGCTCAGTCAGTAAGTGGTCAGTAAATCCAATAATGATATAGGTAGTCTTGAAATGTAGTTTTTCTTGTAGCTTTATGTCCAGTAGTCCATTGCACAGTTTGAAATGTTTCCAAATGATTTAGCTTAAAATGCATCTGCCAGAAAATGAAAAGTTAAAGGTGACTGCACATACCTTCAGCAGCCTGTAAGTTTCTGACCCTGCACCCAAATCCTGGTTTATTCATTTTTGCTAAAAAAAAGGCATTTTCAAAAGTTGTTTAGTGTGGGATACATTAACAAAAGCAAAGACTGGATGACCTAGTAGAAGAGCTAGAGTAAAGAGAAGTAATAATAATAAGAATTTAAAGAAAAAATAAATATATATACATATTGGGCCAGATTCAGAGAACACTTACGCTGGCGTATCTACAGATATGCAGCGTAAGTGTCCAGATGCGCCGTCGTATCTATGCGCCTGATTCCTAACACTAGATACGCCTGAAATATGGCTTCAGCCGACCGACGTAAGTTGCCGTACGCCGTCGTATCTTGGGTGCATATTTACGCTGGCCACAAGGGGCGTCTCCGTAGATTTACACGTCGAATATGCAAATGACCTAGATACGCCGATTTACAAACGTACTTGCCAAGCTCTCAAAGCTGTTGGGGTGGAAGAAAAGTGGCCCTTATGTGTCTTCCATGGTAATCGGGATCCAAATTTTCCATCCATTGGCTTGAGACGGAGGTGTACATGATATCCAGCCTATCTACATTCCAACTACCATAGTGTTTACCCACACGCCTTCTGGGGTCTTCTTTTAATTAAGAGACCGCTGGATATCTGGTAAGCAGATATATTGATTTATGGTGGAGGTTTTCTGTTTATTGGATCGTCACCGCAGCCTTTGATCAACACTTATGGACTGTTTTTTCTGTTTCCTTCACTGCACTGGTGATCAGGATTTTTGTGGCTTGTCTAAAGACTATGTTTATTGATTTTTCACGTCTTGTACCATTCATGGACACTTAATTATGTCATGATCTCTAGAATTTATAATTTTTTAATATAGCGCATCTTGTTTATCTTTTTTATGTAACTACTGTACAATATTCACAGTAAGGTGCAGCTTTATCTACATTGATTTTGTTCACATATGTGTATCATTTATGAGCATTGGTTTGTTCATTTTTATATTTATTAGCGCAGTTGCTCCCACATATTTTTTCCACGAACGTACTTGCGCCCGCTACGCCGTTTACGTAAGGCTTACGTCCGGCGTAAAGTTACCCCTGCTATATGAGGCGCAAGTAATGCAAAGTATGGACGTCGGAACAAGCGTATATTTTTACGTCGTTTACGTAAGTCGTGAATGGGGCTGGGTGTAGGTTACGTTCACGTCGTTGCCATTGAGCCGTCGTATCTTAGGGCGTAAATTCAATGTGATTCTGAGCATTCGCGCGCATGCGCCGTTCGTTCGGCGCTTAATTTACACGGGGTCACGATTCATTTTAATACAACACGCCCACTACCAGCCTACTTTGAATTAGGCGGGCTTACGCCGGCCCATTTACGCTACGTCGCCGTAACTTAGGGAGCAAGTGCTTTGTGAATACTGTACTTGCCTCTCTATGTTACGTCGGCGTAGCGCATATGAGATGCGCTACGCCCACACAGAGATACCCCGATCTCTGTGAAATTGGCCCATTGTGTATGTGTATATATATATATATATATATATATATATATATATATATATATATATTGCATATACACACAAAATTATCAACTTGCAGTAACATCATTTTTTACCAGAATTGTTAAAAAAAAGTATTGTTCACAGACATGTGAAAGACAGGGGGCATGCATGACAAACCTGGCACCTTGGAAAAATATAATATATACAATACGGCGCTTTGTCGGTTCGGCGGCACTGCCCATTGATTTCAATGGGCCGGGGCGCTTTAAGAGCGGTGTATTTATTTATTTATTTTTTTTTTTCTTTTTTAAAGTGTATTTTGTGCGTGTACTCGAGAGAGGAGCCAGACTGCAGGAGTTGGGAGTAGGCAGGCCTCCCCCAGAGGCAATATGCCACCTTTCTCCATGCCCCGGGTGGCAATGGCAGGTGTGTGAGGGGGTCCTCCCACACAGCCCGCCCTACCTGCTCCGCTTTGAAGCCCAACGGGGCAGAGGGACTCCCTATAAGGGAGTGAGAGGATTAGCCCACTCAACCAGCCCCGTTAGTCCTTCGCCTCTCTTTTTAGAGACCGCGTGGTCAAAGTGCGTGCATGTTAACCCAATTTCGAGTGCGTGTGTAAGTGTGGTGGTTTTTGTGGGGGTGGGTGGGCGTACTAAGCGCAGGCTTACCTCGCATTGCACACCCACCGGGAGGTGGGCTGAGACCACCAAACTCAATTCACATGTAGCCGAGACCGGGATCCGAACCCATAGCTGCAGAGGTGAATGGCTTGTCAGCGCAGTGCCAATCGCGTTGAGCCACCGCAGCTCCCTAAGAGCGGTGTATTTACCGCTCCTACAGCGCCTCAAAGAGGCGGCTAGCAGGCCTTTTTTTTATTGTCCTGCCAGCGCACTGCTCCAGTGTGAAAGCCCTTAGGCTTTCACACTGGAGTAAAAGGAGCGGCTCTTTTAGGGTGCATTGCAGGCACTATTTTTAGCCCTATAGTGCCTGCAAAGTGCCTCAGTGTGAAAGTAGCCATAGAGTCGCTCATCTAGGTTTCATACCATTATATTACTGGGCACTTTTAATCTGAAAATCTTATCATTTGCTAAAAGTATCGGTGTCTCTGATTGCATTCCAGGGTTGCTTTCAGAAATCATGGGGCTCTATAATATATAATATCTCAAGCCCCCATCCCACTACTATATATACTATGGCAAATTATATCATATATTTTTTTGCTACAGTTGAAGAAGTTCTAAATGGCAAGACCTGTAAATTCAAAAATGTTTCTATCTGTTCTCATCTCAGATTTAAGGTGTATTTCTATATTCGCAGTCAAATTGGAACAACCCGAAAAGAGATCCACTGTACTCTACGCAGGCTCCAGTGCCAGTAATGAGATGCATCAGTGCCCTGTTGGCAAGGTTCAGACAGTGAAAGTACAGTAAAAGTCGGCATACAGCAGGATCTAGAAGAAATACAGTATGAAGGCTATATTTATATTTAGACATAGGGTTAAAATCCAAACAAATCAAATCCTTTTACATGTTTCAGCCTAGCAACCTTAATCATAGATATGACTAAGGTCGCTAGGCTAAAACATGTAAGTGGGTCTGATTCATTTGGACTTTAACCCTATGACTAAATAAAGCTGTCATATTTTTAATAGATCCTGTCATGTGCTTAAATTGAGATAAAACTTTATACACTAAAACCTTGGATAGCGAGTATAATTCGTTCAAGAAACATGTTTGTAATCCAAAGCACTTGTATATCAAAGAAAATTTCCCCATAAGAAATCATGGGAACTGAAATGATTCGTTCCACAACCATTTATTCATAGGTCCTTCAATTTACAGTCCATATAAAAAGATTAGAGCAATGTGACCGGGTTGTGCAACTATAAAATGTCCGTCCACAAATGGAAGCCTCCACAAGGGGATTCGATTCAAAACCCAGCAGGATCTACAACGTATTAAAGAGAAGAGAGGCACCTCTAAGTGTAGCAATAAAAGGGATAAAAATGTTGGATCCACCCTCCTGTAATTGTATGTTAATGAAGACAGACCTTGGGACAAATTCACTCTAACATTGTGCAAAAAACCTTGTAGTTAGCCATGACACCTTGTCCTGAGAAACATCTGAAAGAGAAGAAATATTTTTAAAAATATTTAAGCCGTGCAGTATGAATGGGAACACAAAACAAATATAATGTGGGGTTTTCTTAAATTTGACTGCAAACATGGAAATATGTGTCAAGGGTCCATGCACACTGAGCTTAAAAAACACTGGGCCAGATTCTCGTATAGCGGCGTATCTTTGCGGCGGCGTAACGTATCCGATTTACGTTACGCCTCCGCAACTTAGACGGGCAAGTGCTGTATTCTCAAAGCACTTGCTCCGTAAGTTGCGGCGGCATAGCGTAAATCGGCCGGCGTAAGCCCGCCTAATTCAAATTTGGAACAGGGGGGCGTGTTTTATGTAAATAACGTGTGACCCGACGTGATTGACGTTTTTCACGAATGGCGCATGCGCCGTCCGTGGAAATCTCCCAGTGTGCATTGCTCCTAGTACGCCGCAAGGACGTATTGGTTTTGACGTGAACGTCCAGCCCCATTCACGGACGAGTTACGCAAACTACGTAAAATTTTCAAATTTCGTTGCGGGAACGACGGCCATACTTAACATTGGTACGCTGCACTTACGCCACCATATAGCAGGGGTAACTATACGCCGGGAAGAGCCTAACGTAAACGGCTTAACTGTACTGCGTCGACCGGGCGTACGTTCGTGAATTCGCGTATCTAGCTGATTTACATATTTTGACGCGTAAATCAGCGTACAGGCCCCTAGCGGCCAGCGTAAATATGCAGTTACGATCCGACGGCGTAAGAGACTTGCGCCTTTCGGATCTAATGGAAATCTATGCGTAACTGATTCTAAGAATCAGGCGCATAGATACGATGGCCCAACTCAGAGATACAACGGCGTATCTGGAGATACGACGGCGTATCTGGAGATACGCCATCGTATCTCCTCTGAGAATCTGCCCCACTTTTTCTACATGAGTTTTGCATTTAGCCTGTTCAAAATCTGGCGCAGCTCTGCATAGAAACCAATCAGCTTCCAAGTTTTTTTTTTTTTGGCCACCATGCACAGCTGCACCAGATTAAAAAATGTTACTAATTTAACCCCTATGTGTCCATAAACATTAGGACATTTAGAGGCATATTTTAATCCCAATTTAGCATTTAGAGGCAGAGGAAAAAAAACTTCTGGTCTGTGTTTTTACCATGAGTTTTCTGGCAAAAAACACTAAACGCTCCTAAAGTCCTGTACAAAAACACTCGATATGAGTGTTTTTTTCTGCCAAAAGAACTGACATTTTTAAAGCGACTGTTCAAGGACCCTAAATCTTCTTGCATTTCAAATTGCACCTCAGGTAGAAGATTCCTGACAATGAAGAGATAACGTTTCTTGTCAAGCATTGCCAGAATCTCTTTCTGTTGACCTAAGAGTCAAATTACCTAATAACTTGTCAGCCATGGACCTGTCATTTATCTTATTTTCTGTCTTAAAATTGTTTTGGAAGTTATTCCTTCCCACATATCTAGTATGCCATTCACATTAACCTTAGGTGACATGAATTCTGGCCAGTCAGCCACATCCTGACAGATATATGCCCTAGCCCAGTGTAATACCTTGAAAGTAGCAGAGAAAAATCTGGTCGGCCGCACATCCAATAAAGTCTCGTTTATTTAGATATATTGAAGAAAGATTCTCCACACTACATTCAAGGGAACATATTTATTTATTTATTTATTAAAATTCTTAAAAGTACAAAATGGTACAAAACGCAGTCAGTTCCCCGTAGGCCTCGATGCGCCGAGAACAACAATACAGCAACAACCAAAAAAACACACAGGCAGCGGAACAGATCAAAATTTAAAATGGTTAGCAGATCAAAGAACTATAAAAACCTATGTAATTCCATAGGCTTGACTAAAAAGCTCAGTTTTTAGAAGCTTCCTGAACTTAAAAAGATCATTCTCAAGCCTTAATTTTAGAGGCAGGGAGCTCCAAAACTGTGCTCCCTGGACCGCACTCGTCCTCCCTCCGCATTTTTTCTTTCGAAATTCAGGGATCACCAAAGTTTCCGAATTAGCCGACCTTAAGGTACGGTTGGGCACATACTTGGTGAATTTTTCCTGCAGGTACTGTGCACCATGCAACCAGTCTTAAACAGAATCTGTTCCTTCATGGGTAGCCAATGCAGGGCTCCAGCTAACGCATTTCATACTAACATCAGCTCTTAGTCGTGGCTATGACTAATCGCTGATGTTGGTGTAAAACACGTTAGCTGGAGTGCTATGTTCCCTTGAATGTAGTGTGGAGAATCTTTCTTCAATATATCTAAATAAAGGTGACTTTATTAGATGTGCGGCCAACCAGATTCTTCTTTGCTACTATCAAGCCTATGACGAACAGGGCCAGCACCTGCTAACATGCAGTGGAGGTGATACAGGTGGAAACCAACCTAGAGCGGTGATTAGCTTTTATTTAAGTGTAATGCCATAGTGCCCATTTTGTAATGCCGTAGCTTTGCAGCAACTGCTGTTTCTGATTACTGCCCAGTTTAATTAACTTAGCAATACACTCTATTCTATACTGCATCTGGCCCAGACAAGTAAACTTTATTAAAGATTGCTGAAGCATAGTTCCACCCAAGGGAGGAGGGGGGCAGGTAACCCCAATTTTGGCAGGTACCTGCTCCCACTTCCATTGCGGTCGCCTTAGGCGATCAGAAGCGTAAGTTCTCCCTCCCGAAGACTTCTGGGACATGTGACAGGTCCTAGAAGACTTTGGGACCAGTCACAGAGTGCAGCGCCGCTCGCACATGTGCAGTGGGTACCCACTGAAGTTCTCCCTCCCTAAGACTTCTGGGACATGTGACAGGTCCTAGAAGACTTTGGGACCAGTCACAGAGTGCAGCGCCACTCGCACATGTGCAGTGGGTACCCACTACCCAGCTGTAAACCCGCAAGCTGTCACAGCCGGGTGCCCAAGCTAGAGATGCCGGTGCCGCCGAGGGAGATCACTGGGTGTTTTTTTGCACGTCTATGTGTGAAGGCAGCTGAATTGGTTGAGTTAGGATTTTATTTCCTCAAGTTAGAGTTGCCGCCCAATGAATGATGATCCGATGACTGGGTGAGGAATCATTAAAAAGTGTCACGGTGAAGGAAGTACAGATCCACAGAAAAAATTAAGCAAAATGCTTGTCTCAAGTACCTGATAATTTTTCAGCAAGGAGAACAGTGAGCAGCACAGTAGTGACATCACCATACACCTGGTTTAGGGCCAGTTCTGGTGCGGCCCTATTAATGGGGGGCCCATTAACCCCTCTCATAATTTTTGCCACTGTGCCACAAATCTGATATTCCAGCTTGGGGAGGCGAAAATGCAGTTTAACCACCTGTTTTTTATCACCACCAATCCCAAGTGTAATCTAGGCCTAAGGGTCATGTCACATTAGCAACTTTGTAGTAGTGATTTGTAGCAGCTACAAATTCTGTAACTCTTTTTTCTGGCAATAAGCAACTAGCTACAGAGTTGCAGGCTACAATCTCATTAATGCAGTTATGAATCACTAGTGTGCCATGATCTTCGGCAGTTGAATTGGATAACATGAGTAGCTACTAAAGCTATTTCCAAATGCTGCAAAAAGTGAGTTGTTTTCCGTGACTGAGCTACAAATCCCTATAATTTTCAGCAGACTTGACTTTCCTTGACCGAAATTCTATTTTTTTCTAGAAAGAAATAGGACAATGAGAGCGATTCTGTATCTGATACAAAAACACTGGTGTGACAAATTTCCTGAGGTTAGCAGTCAGAGGCTCAGTGCCTTAGATCTTACATAGCAGGTGAATAGCTCTGAGCTGGTTGGCATGGCTTGCTGTCTTTCAGTAGCAGTTCCAGGAAAAGGGTAAACATTTCAGAGTACTTCTACTACACCATTCACATTTCTTGATATTCCCTCTAACCTAGCAAATCTTTACTTTTTAAATTGAGATCCACTTTAAATGTGGGCTGATATACTTGATACTGTGGGGTTGCTCTTAAATTTTGTGTCAGCCATGTTGTTACAAATGCAAAGCAATCACCCTCTATTTTTCAGAATGCAGTATTCAGAATTTCAAGGTATTCAGATCTCCCTGGTACAAAACAACATCCAAAAGCACACATCTTCAAAGTGAAATAAATTGCTGTATGTAAATGACAAGCATTGTGTATACACAGGCACAGATATTGATATATTTGTTTCAATCACTTATTTAAAATTGTGTATTCAGCTTAGGTAGTCTCAGTCGAGCCAATGCATTTAATCAGATTTATTTCTGTCTCTGGTCATTAGTTTTTCTTGACATGCACAGGTCTTCTTCTGGGCAGAAGCTCTCTTCCTGCAAAAGTCGGAGGAGATGGTTGATATAGCTAAAATGAAAGGGTGCACACAACTTGAATGGTACTATACCAACTGGCATGGCAAACTCTCTATCTTATTCCAGCAGCCAAAGTCTAGTTGTGTTGCTGTATAGTAAATGTTGTAATATGCATTAAATCACTACAGAGTAACATGTAATATATGAATGAAAATACTAATCTGAACTGGTAAAAAGTGAAAATACATACCGTATTTATCGGCGTATACCACGCACTTTTTCCCCCTTAAAATAAGGGGAAATCGTGGGTGCGCGATATACGCTGATACCCGCTTCCTACGCTGTGTTTGAGTGCCGCTGCCGACATATACCGAGCGCAGTACACTCGGGTACACTCAGCCAGGCTGGGCTGCGCTCGCGGGCACGCCCTGTGCCGCATCCTAGCCTTTATGCGAGAGGAGATCAGTGTGGCCGAGCGTGCCCGAGTGTACTGCGCTCGGTATATGTCGGTGGCGGCGTTCAAACACAGTGCGGGAAGCGGGGATCGGCTCAAAAACAGCGCGGGAGAAGTGGGGAGGACACCACCGAGGCCGCAGTCGGACGCCGGACCGGACAAGGCCGCCGATGGACGCCGGGCAAGACACCGACGAGGGGCATTCAAACTGTAAGTATTTTATTTTTTTCCTGAAATTTTCCTTCTAGGTTGGGGGTGCGCGCTATACGCTGGTGCACGCTATATGAAGATAAATACGGTATATAAAAACTCTTTTAGTTGTCAAATAATTCTTGGGAGCCAGTGACCCAGCGACCTCCACTAGATAGCAGGTATGTGACCTCAATTGTGGTTACAGCACCACAGCAAGGGTTTTTGGCTGGTGAAATAATGGTAGAGGGCGGTGATAGTAAAAACCATATTTACTAGACATGTGCATTCATTTTTGTCCGAATGCATTTTCGTCCAAATTTTGGGTATTTTCGTTATCGTTTTAACGAACGCACAGAATCCGAAATTCGAAAGATCCGACATAAAAAAATGCTTTATTTTAGTTTTCGTTGCTACAACAGTTCGATATAGATAGGAGATTCGACATGACGCTGACAATAGCAATCTGTGTCTATCAAACCTTTTGTCGAATGTGCCTAAACTTAACTCTATTAGTCCAAGATTATTCTACATACAGAGGAAAGATTCGACATAGAGAGAAAAGACTCGACATTGTAGAGACAGTGTTGGGGTAGACCATTCAACATGAACGACGAAGATTCGACGAAGCAGCGAAAAACATACAAACGTTGAATCGACAACCAGCTAAATTGTACGACGCCACAATTGTACATTTCCGGTCAAATGCTCCAGGCTACAGGCCTTTCATTTGCTTAGGCCAACTTGAAAAGGCACAGTTCACATACAAAATAATAATGTGTACCTCATACTACCTACCACAGTTATGATAATACTAAAGAATTCTGATGGGCTGCATGTTATGATACACTGTCGGAAATGTGCGAATGTGGTTCTGCAGGTTAAAATATCTCAGATATTTGGCAGTTTAAAGTGTATATAAACACAAGAACAAAAAAATAAATGTTGCAGTTTGTTACTTGTTTGATGTGGTAGCTAGTTTTTTTTTGTTTTCGTGTTTTTTACCCATTATTTACTAGTGATTCTGCCTAAAACACACCTCCTGTCCGAGGATGACAACGCTCACTCAATACTGTACCTATGGAGCAAAAGCATTGTCACCCTGGGACAGGAATTATGTCAGGTCTACAGTACATCTCCCCCTCTTTTTATCACTGTTGTGATTTCAGCTCAGCGAGGTAAAAGGCATTGGATTTCTGTCAGGATCAACAGGTATTTTTCTGTACTTGCAAAAAAAAAAAACTGTACAGATCCAAGGATTGGTATGCTGCAATACAGTAACTTTTTTTTTTTATCTGTTGTTATTGAGTTCACATATACAGAATATAGTAAATATACAGAAAGTTCTTTCCTGAAGAATACATAAAGGAGAATTCAATAAAGCAATAATGTCACATTTCTGACAGTATGGCCCCTTTCACATTGCCTGCACCTAATTCATGAAAGTCTTGAGCCAGTACAAATGAGTCGTAAGCCTAGAGTTTAGTAAAATACCAACACATGAGCCAGATTCAGATGGTTCTTACTACCACCAATTATAGAATCTGTCATTATGGCTGCGATAGATTCTAAAATAATTACTGCCAGTTCAGATGTGTAAACTAGCAGTACTTAGGATGAACTAACAGTTGGCATACAGGAGGAGGGTGGTGTCGTGTATTCATTACTTTATCAATATGCTTGAATGTTTTTAATATTTACTTCATTGGTTTCTAGCATAAAGGCCATCTTTGTACTAGAAACCGGTGAGGCAAATCACACTGAACTGATGGTAGGCAGAGCCTGATGGGGAACTCTAAGGCTGGGTTCACACTGGTGCGGATTGGATGCCAGTTTCGCCACATCCAATTCTCATTGCAGAAGACTGTGACCGGATCTCAATGGAGCCAGTTCACACAGTTATACGATGGCTGCGGAGCTGTTTGCAGAAGAGTCCTGTGAGTCTTCTGGTCCGTTTCAGGTCCAAATTCAGCCAAAAATTTGGACTGAATTGGGATCTGAAACTGTGAACAGGGATGCACCGGACCCTTACTGTGAGCCACTCCACCCAACAGTGTGAACCCAGCCTGAGAGACTAGTTTACCATCAGGTCCACCTTGCCTATAACTGACGGCAGATGGCAGTGGGAAATTTTCATCCACTGCCATCTGTCAATCACAGGGAGGATGAGCCTGATGGGGAACTAGTCTCAGACTTCCCATCAGGCTTCACCCATCCAACAACTCAAATTCACAGCTTCTGAGCCTGTTGGGTTGGGGGGAATCTGATGGAGAACTCTGAGGCTCTCTTCCCCTTAGGAATGCGAATAAGGGGATTTTTAATACAGCTTACCTGTAAAATCCTTTTCTTGGAGTACATCACGGGACACAGAGCGGCATATTCATTACTATGTGGGTTATATGGAGTACCTTCAGGTGATGGACACTGGCAATCTCAAACAGGAAGTCCCCTCCCTATATAACCCCCTCCCATAGGAGGAGTACCTCAGTTTTGTAGCAAGCAGTATGCCACCCAAAATGTTCCCCATAAGAGGGGTGGGAGCTCTGTGTCCCGTGATGTACTCCAAGAAAAGGATTTTACAGGTAAGCTGTATTAAAAATCCCCTTTTCTTTTCCGTACATCACGGGACACAGAGCGGCATATTCATTACTATGTGGGATGTCCGAAAGCAATGCTTCCAATGAGGGGAGGGAGACATCTCAGCCAGGAGATTTAATTCAGAAAGTATTCTTTAAATCATAATAAATCCAAATTAAATCCAACAAAAAATAATTATTCTGATTAATTTAATTAATTCATTAATCAATCAAGGGTGCCCCGAGTCTAGAGGATCTGAAATCGCAGCCTGCAGCACTGCCTGTCCAAAGGCTGCATCGGCCCTTCGTCTCACGTCCAATTGGTAAAATTTTGTGAACGTGTGGACCGATGACCAGGTTGCCGCTTTGCAAACCTGAGCCATAGAGATCTGGTGGTGTGCTGCCCAGGAGGCGCTCATGGCCCTAGTAGAATGGGCTTTAACTGATAAAGGAGGGGGCAACCCCTTCAAGCCATAGGCTTGACCGATTACTTGCTTAATCCATCTAGAGATGGTAGCTTTAGCTGCTGCCTGACCTCTTTTAGGCCCTTCCGGCAGAATGAACAATGTATCCGTCTCTCGAATCTCTTCTGTAGCTTTGAGATAGGCCTTCATGGCCCTGACAACATCCAAGGTGTGCAGTAACCCTTCCTTTCTAGAAGAGGGCTTTGGAAAAAAGGATGGTAGGACCAAATCCTGGTTCAAGTGAAAACTGGACACCACCTTGGGCAGAAAAGACGGATGTGGACGGAGAACCACCCTATCCTTATGTAGAATGAGGTAAGGTTCTCTACAAGACAAGGCTGCCAGCTCTGAAACTCTTCTAGCGGAAGCCATAGCGACCAAAAATACCAATTTCCGAGTCAGTAAAACTAACGGAACCTCTGCCAGAGGCTCAAATGGCTGTTTCTGCAGTGCTGACAACACAAGATTCAAATCCCATGGACAAACCGGAGACTCGATGGGGGGATTAATGCGTAAGACCCCCTGAAAAAAGGTTTTAACTAAAGAGTGCGTGGCTAACGGCCTCTGAAACCATACTGATAAGGCAGAAATCTGTCCTTTAATAGTACTTAAGGCCAAACCCTTATCTACCCCTATCTGGAGGAAACGCAATACCCTGTCAATGGTGTATTTGCGTGGAAGCCATCTCTGGGACTCACACCAGCTTACGTAGGCCCTCCAGACCCTGTAATAAATTACTCTGGAGACTGGTTTTCTAGCCTTAATCAGAGTAGAAATAACTTGGCTAGATAGGCCCCTACCCCTGAGGATCAGGGATTCAGCCGCCAAGCCGTCAAATTTAGATGCCGTAAGGCAGGGTGGAGTATCGGGCCTTGAGAGAGTAGGTCTGGCCGAAGCGGAAGGGTCCATGGTTCGCCCACTGACATTCTCACGATCAGTGAGTACCACGACCTCCGGGGCCATGCGGGGGCTATCAGAATGATTGGTTTGTTTTCCACCCTGATCCTGCGCAGCAGGCGGGGCAGCATCTGTAACGGGGGGAAGGCGTACAGCAGATTGAACGGATGCCAAGGGCAAACCAACGCATCGGTTCCACAGGCCAGAGGGTCCTTTGATCGGGACATGAATTTGCTCAGTTTCCTGTTGAACCTTGATGCCATGATGTCCACATCCGGAGATCCCCATTTCTGGCAGATCTCCTGAAAGACCTGGGGATGGAGAGACCACTCCCCTGAAACCAGCTGCTGGCGACTTAAGAAGTCCGCCTGTAAATTGTCCACCCCTGGAATAAAGATCGCCGAGATGCATGGTACATGCAACTCTGCCCACAGGAAAATTAAGCTCACTTCCCTTTGGGCGGCTCGACTTTTCGTGCCCCCCTGGTGATTTATATATGCTACAGCCGTGGCATTGTCGGACTGCACTCTCACTGGAAACCCTAGAAGTTTGGACGTCCAGGCCTTTAAGGCTAAACGGGCCGCCCTGATCTCCAGGACATTGATTGGCAGCCCCCTTTCCGACTCTGTCCAAACTCCCTGCTGGACTTGCCCATCCAGGACCGCTCCCCAGCCCTTCAGGCTGGCATCTGTGGTTACCAGTTTCCAGATGATGGGACTGAATGACTTCCCTTTTAGGAGGTTCTGAGGCTTTAGCCACCAGTAGAGACTTTGCCGGACCCTTGATGGGAGGATCAACGGAAGATCCAGGCGTTGCGGATCTTTGTTCCATGCAGACAGGATGGTAGCCTGTAGGATTCGAGTATGTGCCTGAGCGTATGGCACTGCCTCGAAAGCGGCCACCATCTTTCCCAGTAATCTCATGCATAATCGTATAGTTGGCTGCATTTGCTTAGCACCAACTGAATCAATTCTTTGATCCCTTTGAACTTCTTTAAAGGAAGAAACACTCTTTGCTGCTCCGTGTCTAGCAGCATGCCGAGGTATTCCAATCGTTTTGTGGGCTGCAAAGCCGACTTTTCTTGGTTTAAAACCCAACCGAATACCTCGAGGTACTGAACTGAAAGGGCTACCGCTCGACACAGGCCCGGAGCAGAGTGATCTATGATCAGGAGGTCGTCCAAATAGGCCAGGATCAAGATTCCCTGGGTCCTTAGATTGGCCAAGATGGGGGCCAGGACCTTTGTAAACACACGGGGGGCAGTAGCCAACCCGAAAGGAAGAGCCACAAATTGATAGTGGCGTCCTGCGATAGCAAAGCGTAGGAATTTTTGATGACCCTGAAAAATTGGGACATGAAGATACGCGTCTCTTATGTCTATTGAGGCCAAGAAATCGTTTTGCTGCAAGGCTGCGGAGGCAGACCGTATGGATTCCATCCGAAAGGACCGAATCCTCAGGTAAGAATTTAGAATCTTTAGATCTAGGATGGGCCTTACATCGCCGTTGGGCTTTGGCACGACGAACAGATTGGAGTAAAAGCCTAGCTTGTGCTCCTGAACTGGTACCTCTACGATTACCCCTTGGTTTAGAAGACGATCCAAGGCTGTTAGCAAGGCAGCCCTCCTTTCCGGATCGCTTGGAATTCTTGATTCCTGAAAATGCGGAGGGGGAAACTCCCGAAATTCTATTTTGTAACCAGTCGCCACCAGTGAAAGAACCCACTTGTCGGGGATCTTGGCTTCCCAAACCTTTGCAAAGAATCGAAGCCTGCCCCCCACCCGATTGAGTGGGGGCGCCCCTTCACAACGCTGACTTTGGAGCAGGTTTAACTGGCTTGCGGACCCATGGTCGCTTGCCACCCGCGGCCTGCCCTTGCGACTTATTACCAAAGTTTGACCGTGCAGGAGGCCGTCGATACTGCCTGGGGGCCGAGGGCCCTGGGGCTGGGGATTGCTGCCGCTTAAACGCTGGACCCCGAAATCTCCTTTTGACTGGTAAAAGAGTACTCTTGCCACTAGATATCGTCTGTATGTACTTATCCAGATCTTCCCCAAAGAGCCTTCCTCCGTGGAAGGGAAAACCCGCCAACAGCTTTTTACACGGAGTCTCTGCCGACCAATTCTTTAGCCACAGGAGCCTTCGCATATGCACCAAGAACAGCGATAGACGGGAAGCTTGTTGGATGGAGTCCTTTATGGCATCCACCGCGAAACATAGAGCCCTGGGAAGGTCGGCCAGATCCTGTGCCTGCTGAGCCGGGAGCTCTTTTAGCATCTGCTTAGTCTGGTCTTTTAACGCCTGACAAACGCCAATTGCAGCCACGGCCGGTTGCACCACTGCCCCTGCAGTAGAAAAGGATGCCTTCAAAAGGGTTTCCAACCGCTTATCAACCGGATCCTTGAACATCTGTATGTTTTCTACTGGGCAAGTTAAAGATTTGTTTACGCAGGAGACCGCTGCATCCACAGCGGGAAGCACCCATTTCTTTGAAAATTTTTCCTCCATGGGGTACAAAACAGAAAACCTTTTAGGAGGCACAAAAATTTTATCGGGCCGGGCCCAATCTTGAAAGATCAGGTCTTCCAATAATGGGTGAACCGGAAACACTGCGTTACTTAATGGTGCTTTTAAGGAGCCCAAAGAGGATACGGCAGGAATCTGAGGCCCTGGCGAGGGCAGCTTAAAAGCCGAGCGGACCATGTCCGTTAAAGACTGTACCCACAGATTCTCTGCTTGAGATACCGAAAAAGGTTCCTCAATAGTGGACTCCTCAATGTCTGAACCTTCTAGGCCCTGCTCCGTTTGGTCCTCCTGGCATTCTAAATCCTCTGGGGAGAGAATCTCAGCATCAGAGGACACCAATTTAGGGGACGGAGATCTAGTCCGCTTTTTGGCTGTCAAAGAATTAGTAAGCAAAGTTGTCAGCCTCTGTTCTAACCCCTGCAGGGAGACAGATAACATATCCTGTGTGACAAACACTGGGTCGGGCAGAATGGGGCCAGCCACAGCACCCACCACACCTAATGGCTCCTCAAGGGCGGTATTTTCTAGCTTACTAGGAGAGGACAGAACCGGCATAGATAGATTAAGATCCTCAGAGCTAGAGGGGGAACCCTTCTGTTTCTTTGCCTGTTTAGCACCTTTAGTCCCCGAACCTTTAGGGCCCATGATACAATACCGAGGCACTCCGCTACTAACAACTGACTGTTGTAGCAAGGAGAATAAACCAAAAAATATACAAGTAGCTTAAGGCACGAAACCTTATAAGCTTATGGGAAGGTAGTGCACACCTTTCCCCTGAAAGAAAACCTCTTTCCCTTTTTTTTTTTTTTTTTTGTGTCTTGTTGTTTTTTTTTTTTTTTTTTAAATAGTTAAACAATTTTTTTTTTTTTTGCACTTTTTAAAGGGACAGTGTAAATTGCCAGACTGCTGTCAAAGACCCTTTGGCTAATAGAGAAAATTAGGGAAAACTTCCTATTTTCTCCCTTAATCAGTGAGGAGCTTAGCTCCAGACCTATACAGGTCTCTTTACCGCCACTAGGTGTCACCCTTTCCTCCGCTCTGTCCACGCTCTGTGTCCCTCCGGTCAGCAGACGAATCCCACACTGACCGGAGGACAGAACTGCTGCTGATACCAGCGAGGGGGGAACGCCCCCCTCTCCCCGCCGACGTCGCGACGCTCCCCGCCCCCTCAGCGCGCATCTACATCATGCGCGCGTCCCAGAGGGGAAGCATCCATGAGGAGAGGAGCAGCACGCCGGCGGCGCAAGAGGACCCAGAGCTGCAGGGGAACCCAATACAGGCAAGTCCCTGGTCTTTAAGCCGGGAGATAACGGGGGGTGGGCCTGCCCTGCTTTCCCTAGAACCAGGCAAAGGAGCCTCTACCCCCCAAAACCATGCGGGACAGCCACAAGCAGACACAGTCCGTGGGGGAGGGGGGTACACTAGTAAATGGGAGGTGACCATCCTGTCTAGCAGACATAGTGGTAGAAGTTGCCCATGCAGAGCATCCCAGGCTAAACCCAACTAGTCTTCCCCCTGAGGGACCTGCCGACGAACCAAGTTCCGCAGGCCCCCCTCTTACCTGCTCCACGCTGCAGGGCCTTGCAAAAAGCAAGAGGCCCAATCTTCCCCCATCTCCGTGGGGTCTGTACTAGACCTTCAGGGACCCGGGTCCGGTGGAACACCACTGCCCTGGACCTATATAGCATCCTGGCAACAGCGCCTTTTGGGCTTTTGGAAAGCTCAAAGTTCTGGGCCCAGGATCCAGCCCCTTAGTGAAGGGGCATTATAGGCGAAACCCCACGACTTGGGGCCCGGGTACTGTCCACTTTGGCTCTGAGGCACTTTGGACAGATCCGGTATAGTCTGCCTAGTCTCAAAGACCTGGAGGCAAACTTCTCTGTGACCAACACCTAAGACACTGGCGAAAAAAACTGAGGTACTCCTCCTATGGGAGGGGGTTATATAGGGAGGGGACTTCCTGTTTGAGATTGCCAGTGTCCATCACCTGAAGGTACTCCATATAACCCACATAGTAATGAATATGCCGCTCTGTGTCCCGTGATGTACGGAAAAGAAAGTCACTTTCGATGCCGCTCCTTGATAGAATTATAAACCGGATCTACGACCTTATCTATGACCCTTTATGAATTCCTCAGATAGAATCCTATGCTAAACAGTGGTGAAGATCCAAGCATTAAAACAACAAGAAAAAAATTATTTTTTGAAGCCCACAAACTGTTGATCCTGATGTTAACCAGCCCAAAAGGCCGAGAAGGCAGACCTATAACCTAAGCTCCATAGGCAGTTTTAGTTCAAGACAAGATACTGAACGTTGGTTATAAATCGTGCACTTTAAAGACATCCTCTACCCCACTGGTTTATATTGTGATTGTCAGTACCCTATCTCATGTCATGACTTTCCATGACTGATTTTGAATAACTGTTACTTTGCTTGTTTTTTGTTTAGTCATTGACAGACTGATTGTTACTACATTGTGACACCAGTCACAGTGATTTTTAGTTACTCCAGGACTCACATTGAAAGTGCCTATGCTTAGACTAAACTCTTGCTACAAGCAGCTTACATTAAGACATTTTCTTCCTTGCAAAGGTTTACTTACAGCACAATCACATATGACTGCTGAACATCTAGAAACTGGTAGTTACCAATGGGTGTATGCACACACCCAATATTAGAACAGATTCTTAGAAGATATATCTAGCACTCTCCCACTGCTACCATGTTCAAAAAAGTGTAATATTCTCTTATATTGGATTATATTTTGTATATATTGCATTTACAAGAATATTCAAATTAAGCCAAACTTTCTTGCTACAGTGATGCACTGATTTACAGAGAAAAAAATATAGTGTTCAATCTATTAAAGATCAGATACCTAATTCATTTTTCATGAGTTATGTTTCTGGGATCATAGAGCATTGGTTCATATTTTTATTGAGTCTCCAAGAACTTTACCTGCACCCCAGCAAGAGTGGTGGAAATAAAGCACACACATCTATATAAAAGCAGTAAAATTTTCTACAGCTACACAGAATCTGCATAAAAAACACCTAAAATAGTGATGACGTTGCATTTCCTTAAAAAAGTTAGTGATGCCCAACAGTAGAAGTCGTCAGCATACTCGTTTTCTAAACATCAAACAATAGGTAGGCACTGCTGAGGATAGAGAAAGAGAGTCGTTTATGGGAAGAGTGCACTTATTATTATTTTTTCTGATGTAACAATTGAAATAGTGGTTGTGGGCATGATGGTGCCTAATTCAGGATAACACACCTGAAAATATTTTTAGACCATGGCCTTTATGGAATCACTTTAATAATTTTAAGAATCTTGACTGTAACCCACAGTGAATCTTAGAATCTAGAATTGTTGTGTTTTATCTTACACCAGTGCTCTACACATTTAATTTAAAACAAGAGTATTGGAAACGTGGTTGTAAAAAATCCCTGTAACACTAATGTTTTAGATATGGATCTCAACTACAAAAACTATTTTCTTCTCTGTATTCAGGACAACTGATTTACAGCCCTATGTTTAATTTCATCACATCAAGTCCAGAAAAGCACTAATGGCTTTAAACACTATGCAAGAGCATAGTCAAACTGTCCTTTTTCCAGTCCATCTACTCCATCTGCCCAGGTAGAAGTTGGCATACTCCTGTATGGGTCAAGAAGGATCCTGAAACACCTAACAATGAGGACACCTAAAATGATAAATAGTAAAATGACAAAGGCAAACGTGGTCTTTTGTTCCAGAGTCATTGAGGAGCCATAGGAGGCGTTCAGCGTGGGTAACATTGTCGAAGGTAAAGTCTCTCCATCCATCGTCCAGGAAAATGGAAACAAACAATTCCAGAATGTCTTTTTCCTCTTCATAACTTCTCCAACGTCATGATAGAAGTACTTTGACTTGAACTGAGAATCTATAAAAGAAAGAAGCCTAGGTCAAGTATAAAATACATTTGTATTGCCTTTTTAACACCTAAGAGTAAATTGATTTTTACAAAAACACAGAGAAAGCAGATATGAACTGTTCAGACTGCAACACAGTTGCTTCAGTATATACACTTTGGTCTGTATTCTTTACATGTCCTACTTGCAGCAGTTTAGGTACGTTTCACATCAGGGATAGGAATACCTGCTGTGAAATACAGGTAGATACTTATCCATCATATCATACCATCAGAGAGGCATGTGATTGGCCCCAATGTTATTCTGCAGCAAGACAACGACCTTAAACATACAACCAATGTCATTAAAAACTATCTTCAGCCCAAAGAAGAACAAGCAGTCCTGGAAGTGATAGTTTGGCCCCCACAGAGCCCTGATCTCAACATCACTGAGTCTGTCTGGGATTTCATGAAGAGACAGAAGGTTTTAAGGCAGCCTACATCTACAGAAGATCTTTGCTTAGTTCTCCAAGATGTTTGAAACAACCTCCCAGCTGAAGAACACCAATCAAAATACTGTATAATGCAAAGAGGTTACAGCACAGTACAAGTATACTGGCTACAAATGTATACTTACTGTTCTGTAACATATATATATGTAGCGGCCTGCTACTTTCTAGCCAGCGCTGCTTTAAATTTAGAGAGTAGTCTGAGAGTTAGTTGACTCAGATTGTATTATTTTTCACAAAATTTGGGCCTTTGTTCCAGTCATGGCTGTACTGTGAGGCCTTGTACACACGGTCGGACCAAACCGATGAGAATGGTCCGACGGACCGTTTTTATCGGTTCACCGCTGAAGTGGCCTGATGGTCTGATGTGCGTACACACCATCGTTCCAAAAACCGATCGGGTCAGAACGCAGTGACGTCAAACACACGACGTGCTGAATAAAACGTAGTTCAATGCTTCCAAGCATGCGTCGACTTGATTTTGAGCATGCGCAGGTTTTGAACCGATGCTTTCTGTACTAACCATCGGTTTGGACCGATCGGGCAGCGGTCCATCGGTTTGGTTTTGAAGCATGTTTTAAAATTTTGGACCAAAGGAAAACAGACCGATAGGCTCTACACACGGTCAGTTTGGACCGATGAAACTGAACCTCGGTCCATTCTCATCGGTTTTGTCTGACCGTGTGTACGGGGCCTGAGTGACCACTATTGTTGTCTTGGGTGCTGTTACCGCCCCAGGCCTAGGGTGGCAGCAGTCAGGCCAAGGTGTTTTGGGTGTTCCCCTTCAGCAACCAATCAGAGGGAGTTGATCGTCCTGCTGTGCATTCTGGGGAGGAGTACATAAGGGACAGACGTCACTAGTCCGGGGTCGTCGTCGATCCTGGGTCTGTCGTCCCACCACACCCTGTGTGTGGCCCTCCTGACCGGGGGTGCGCGCCCAAGTGTTCCTGGCTCAGGGACCACATTGGTCTGGGGTTGTGATCCACTGAGTAGGCCCAGTAGTCAGACTGGGTCTACGCTTGCAGGGTGGTCCTGAGCTGTCCGTTGCGAGGGAAGAAGCCACCCGATGATGAACCCGTCTTGGAGAGCACCGAGCAAGAGGCTGGTATCTCAATAGAGGCCTTGAACTTCATCAAAGTATGCACTATTACTGAAAGGCTGAATGATGGTCGCCTGTCAGTTCTAAGTTCACAAGAAGTTATTCGGGAGAGATCCGGGTGCTTAATCCTGTTCTGAGAGGATTTCGGACCGAATGTGTCTCCATCTTTGGGAAGGTCTGTGGCAGAGAATTTACCAAGATTTCGTGTGACATCCTGGCTGCTAGGTTAGTGAGAGAGGCAGGGATGGACTGGCCATAGGGACTAAAGGGAGTTTCCCGGTGGGCCGATGGCTCAGTGGGCCGTTTTTTAAAACTGAGAGTCTCTTAGACCCCCCTGTCTCTTAGTCCCCCCCCCCCTCTGTCTCTCAGTCCCCCCCTTGTCTCTCAGTCCCCATGTCTCTCAGTCCCCCCCTCTTTTAGCCCCCTCCTCTGTCTCTCAGCCCCCTCTATCTCTCAGACCCCCCCTCTGTCTCTCAGCTCCCCCCCTCTGTCTCTCAGCTCCCCCCTCTGTCTCTCAGCTCCCTCTTCTGTCTCATTCACTCCCTGACTCTTAAGCTGCTTTCACACTGGGGCGGGCATTGATGGTAAAACACTGCTAGTTTTAGCAGCACTTTAATGTCGTTTTAGCTGCACTATTCGGCGTCTAGCAGGCGCTTTTAACCCCCACTAGCAGCCAAATTCAAGGTTAAATGCGCCCATGTAGCACTGCTGTCGAAGTGCTTTGCAGGCGCTTCAGCTGCGGTGGCCATTAATTTCAATGGGCAGGAGCAGTTTGTACACTGCTCCTCCACCGCCCCAAAGATGCTGCTTGGAGGACTTTTTTTAACGCCCAGGCAGAGCCCCAGTGTGAAAGCACTCAGGCTTTCACACTGGGACTGCAGCGGAGGCATTTTTCAGTCGCTTTACAGGCGCTATTTTTAGCCCAAATGCGCCTAAAAAACGCTTCAGTGTGAAAGGGGTCCTACACTCACCCCCTCTCTTTTACACTCACTCTCTTTTTCTTACACTCACTTCCCTCAGCCCTCCCTCTCTCTCGCTCTTATTCCCCTCTCTCTCACCCTCTCATAATATACAATAATGGATGTAGGGGCCTTTTGGTGGGCGTGATTTTTCGGGGGGGTGGGGGGCAGCATTTTATTGAATTAAAGTGGGCCGGTCTGGATGAAGTCCAGGGCCAAATTTTTGTCCCAGTCCACTCCTGGAGAGAGGCCTATCCAGGTGCACAATACCCGCTCTGGCTAGAGTGGCGACGAAAGCTGCATTGCTGGAAGCAGGAATGTTTTCGAACAAAGTTATACACCTGAACCTATTCTCTATTACCCTTCCACCTCTTCAATTACTACTTTTATCCTTTTACCAAGTTGGGCAAATGAAGCAAAGAAAAAGAAGTCTAAAGTGTGGACATTGAACTTTTTCTCAACTCTCATCTGATACCCTGGATGACGAGGTAACATGCCGCCCAAATCAAACCAGCAGCTCCTTCGGGGGTAGTGCTATACATATATCTATATCTATATCTATATATATATATATATATATATATATATATATATATATATATATATCTATATATCTATATATATATATATATATATATATATATACATATGTACTGTACTTTATACCTTGTATAATATTTATGTGTATATACTGTATATATAAAATTAATTTTTACATACAGTATTTTCAAGTTATGTGATCATTCTGTACATACAAGTAGATCATCATTAAATACATTTTGATTAGGAATGTCATACGTTGACTTTGATTGTCTATGTTTTTATTTATTAAATCCCTTTTACACAGAATAGAAAGGAATCAACAGGCATGTGGAGAATAAACCGATAGACAAGGGTACAAGGTTGTAATTCTAAACACTAGTTGGAATAACAAAAGATTTGATATTTGGCGATTGTGCAAAGGATTGCAAAGCATTAAATAGAAACATCAGTATGTGTATAAATATTCCTGTTACGTAATGCAATTTTTGTGATTTACTTGACAAATGTTTGAGTTCACCTGTCATACCGATAAATACACAAAATTGGCTCCAGGACCAAACTGCAGGCATTGACAAACCATTAGTTGTTTTCTTTGGTGCCCCAAATACACTAATTCCTCACTCTCGTTGCAAATATCAGCTTCCTGATAGTGCTGAAGTCTTATTTTCTTAAAAGATTTGTAGTATTAACGTGTAAAGAATTGAAAATATAAAAAAAAAATAGAAAACTTAAAGCAGCCTCTTAAACCCTCAGGCCTCATACACACGACCGAGGAACTCGACGTAAATGAAACATCGTTTTCCTCGACGAGTTCCTTGTTAGGCTTGTCGAGAAACTTGACAAGCTTTCTTTGTGTACACACTGTCAAGACCAAATCTCGTCGTTCTCAAACGCGGTGACGTACAACACGTACGACAGCAGGGGAAGTTCGATTCCACTGGCACAACCCTTGGGGCTGCTTTTGCTAATCTCATGTTACTGCGTGTTAATTAAAAGTTTGGTAGGAGACGATTTTCACTTTTCAGTCTGTTACAGCATGACAAATGTGCTATCTCCATTACAAACGCTACTTTTACCGAAGGTGCGCTCCCGTATCATACTTTATTCTGAGCATGCGCGGGTTTCTAAGCATACACACAAACATGTTTCTCATCGAAAACCAGCCCGATGAGGAACACGACGAGGAAATTGAGACTCCCGACGAGGAAAAAGAGAACTTTTTTTGTTCTCTTTTTTTCTCGTCGAGTTCCTCGACAGTTTTCTCAATGAAAAACATACACACAACCGTTTTCCTCGGCAACAAAGCTCTGCCACCAAGTTTCTTGATGGATTCTGTCGAGGAAAACGGTCATGTGTACGAGGCCGCAGGATCCATTTAAAGTAACTGACATCTTTCTCATTATCTCCAATGCATTTTTGGGGCACCTTCAGACTTTTTCAACACCTGCCAAGTGTCTTTAACTGCAGTTTTCCTTTAATGAAAAGCACTCTATGAATGGAGGATAGGCTGATGAATAAAAGGTCCACCTCCTTCATTCACAGATTGTGTTCATTGATGGTATCTATAGTATAGCTTCTTTGACTACTACGACTACTACTAAGAGAGAGGTAGAAATTACATTACTTGCTATCAGTGTAATGTACCCCTTGTTGTGCTATCTCCAGTAGAAGTGTTCCTCTATTCCACTGTAATCAAATTTATGAAGAAAGCCTGACTTGGCGTTCTCTCCTCCCCCATTCATAGAAGCCGTACTATTACTTCTATGAATGAAACACAATCTATGAATGGAGGATATGACCGGCGTTTTACGGCGGCAGGTCGGCTTCCCTGCGCGAGAGCCCGTAGCTCTACGTCGGCTCTCTCGCAGGCCACTCGCCCCCGACTCTCGTGCGCATGCCCGGCGAGCGGGATCGCCGCCGGGCACACGCGATCGCTCGTTACAGAGCGGGGACCGGGAGTTGTGTGTGCAAACACACAGCTCCCGGTCCTGTCAGGGAGAGAAATGCTGATCTTCTGTTCATACAATGTATGAACAGAAGATCAGTCATTTCCCCTAGTGATTCCACCCCCCCTACAGTTAGAACACACCCAGGGAACATACTTAACCCCTTCCCTGCCCCCTAGTGTTAACCCCTTCACTGCCAGTGGCGTTTTTATAGTAATCCAATGCATTTTTATAGCACCGATCGCTATAAAAATGCCAATGGTCCCAAAAATGTGTCCAAAGTGTCCGCCATAATGTCGTAGTACCGAAAAAAAATCACTGATCGCCGCCATTACTAGTAAAAAAAATATAATTATAAAAATTCCATTATTTTTAATAAAAAAGTATTAAGAAGAGTAAAAGGAAAACTATTTGAGCATCAATTAGTAGACGTCTGGAGGATTCAACATCCTACTACAAAAGATTTTACATACCACTCAACGATACATGGAATGTACTCCAGACTGGACTATATACTGGTCGAACATAGAGCATTGGAGGTAGTAATGGAAACATCAATAGAAATAGCTACAATTTCAGATCATGCCCCAGTGATAATGAAGCTAAAACTAAAAAGGGAAGTGATGGGGAGAGGAGCCTGGAGAATAAATGAAGAAATAATTGAAGATCAAGAAGTAGAGAGGATAATAGAAACAGAAATTGACCAGTATTTCCTGACCAATAATACACCAGAATTGAGTAAAGCAATAATTTGGGAAGCGCACAAGGCTGTTATAAGGGGTCAATTGATAGCTCTCGGAGCCCAAAAAAAGAAAGAAAGAGAAACAAATATGCGAATAATCTTAAAAGAAATATATGACTTGGAACAAAGACATAAGAGAAATATTGAAAACGAAACCCACCGGGCCTTAATACTAAAAAGGGAATCATTGAAAGATCTAATGGAGCAGGAAACAAGAAAGGAGTTCAATAGAATCAGAAAGGACAGATACACAGGAGGAAACAAGCCTGGAAAACATCTCGCAAAAATGTTAAGGCGTAATAAATCACTAAATTATATAGAGAAGATACAGAATGGAAGAGGAGAAATGGTAAATAAAACAGATGATATTGCAACAGCATTCCAAACATATTATAGTGCATTATATGCCATTAGAAAGGAAGATACATATAAGGGGAAGGAGAAGAGGAAGGATAAAATACAATTAAAAAACGTGAAACTGCCAAAAATATATGAAGAACGCCTGACAGCTTTGGAAGTAGGGATTACACAGGAAGAAATTCTAAGAGCATTAAAAGAAACACCCACTGGGAAAAGCCCTGGACCAGATGGGTTCACCATCAAATATTATAAAAAATTCCAGAGCCAATTGATGTGATTACTTCAACCAAATAGGGGAAGAAGAAGAAATGCGATACGAATCTTTACTGGCACACATCACTATAATACCAAAACCTGGGAAAGATAAGACATTATGGGGCCAGATCCACAAAAGGGATACGACGGCGTAACTGCTGTTACGCCGTCGTATCCCTGTTTCTAACTATGGAACTGATCCACAGAATCAGTTTTCCATAGTTAGGCAGAAGATCCGGCATGTGTAAGGGACTTACACTGCCGGATCTTAGGATGCAGTACCGCATCCGCCGCTGGGGGCATTTCGTGTCGAAATGCCGCCTCGGGTATGCAAATTAGCACTTACGGAGATCCACGAAGCTTTTCAGCTTCGTTTTTTCTCCGTAAGTTTTAGTTTGCAAACGCAAAATTAGGGCTGCTTTTACAAAGTGTAAACTGTTTACACCTTGTAAAAACAGACCTTTCTGTCCCGTTTTTTTTTTTATTTTGAAATTTTTTTTTCGCGCCGTATCTTTTTTTTTTCTGACGCAACTTTATTGAACCGTCGCAATCCACAAAGCTCGGCGTAACGTAATTTCGCGCTATGCACGTCGGGAAAATTACGTCACGAGCATGCGCAGTATGGCCGGCGCGGGAGCGCGCCTAATTTAAATGGGAATCGCCCCCATGAAAATAGGAACGCCTTGCGCCGGCGGAATTTAAGTTACACAGCCCAAAATTTCTAGGTAAGTGCTTTGTGGATCGGACACTTAGGTAGAAATTTTAAGGCAGTGTAACTTAAATGGAAAAAATTAAGTTACGCCGGACCTTTGTGGATTACCCCCTATGTTCTAGTTATAGGCCTATAGCATTACTAAATGTGGATACAAAGTTATTCGCAAAAATCCTAGCCACCCAACTAAAGGAACGAATGCCAGATTGGGTCAACCCAGACCAGACTGGGTTTATACCCGGAAGAGAAGTTAGAGATAACAGCCTTAAAACTATATTACTACTGCAGGAAAAATCCCCAGTTCTACTCCTGTCAATAGTTCCCGAGAAAGCATTTGACAGGGTAGACTGGGGATTTATGATGGATACGCTTCAACATCTGGGGATGGGACCTAAAATTAGACACTGGATACAAAATATGTACAGTAGACCAACGGCAAGGGTCAAGGCTAATGGTAAACTGTCATCTCCCTTTGAAATGTATAAAATGTATAATGGGACCAGACAAGGGTGCCCGCTCTCGCCACTTCTATGTACTAACGCTGGAACCTTTTTTGGCAACTCTTCGAAATAATCCAACAATAGAGGGGGAGAGAGTAGGCGAAGAAGAACACAAGATAGCGGCATACGCCGATGATATTTTAATGTATATAACTAACCCAAAGATGACCTTGCCAAATATAGCTAAGGAAATAAAAAAGTACGGAGAACTTTTGAACTTCAAAATAAATCCCATAAAAACAGAAATTCTAAATATAGGACTGGAGAAAAAAGAAGAACTTGCGTTGCAAAAGCAATATTCAAACACGTGGGTAAAAGGAGAGCTAACATATCTGGTGGTTAAATTGACATCTACAGTAGATGGTCTGTATCTTGTCAACTTTATCCCTCTGCTAAACGAGATAAAAATAGATCTAAAAAAAATGCAATAAGAGCACTGTCATGGTTAGGAAGAATAAATGCTTTTAAGATGGTTACCCTCCCAAAAATAACATATACATTCCAGATGTTACCCATTGATATCCCACAGAGTTTCTTCAACACTATTAAAACAATGCTGATAAAATATATATGGAAAAACAAAAAAGCAAGAGTAAACTTTGCAACATTAACAAGAGGAAAAAACATGGAGGATTAGCAGCACCGGATATAAAGAGATATTACAAGGCTACGATCATTGCACGAATGGTAGAATGGGGAAATAAACACAAAGAGAATGAAAAAAAATGGATTTGAATGGAAAATAGTATAAGTAAAACAGCACTTCACAAAAACGTTTGGATACCACGGAAGTATAGAGTGTTGGAAGTAGACATGCACAAACTAAAAAAGAATGTTTTTAAAGTTTGGGATTTAATACACAAACAGAATAAATGGACTTATAATTCACCTTTAATTTCACTTACGGAAACGGGACACGGTTTGGAAACAAGATGGAGGCTGCACAAATAAAGGACATTATAGAACAGGGAAAGATAAAAACATTCCTGGAGATAAAAGAAAAAAATAGGTGGGATATCAACTACTGGGAATATATACAACTAAAACATCTTATAAATTCAATACTTACACCTTTAAGAGATGAAAAGAAATTAACCCCCTTAGAGAGGTTGTGCTCTACGCAAACCCCAGTAAAACATGTGATATCAAGAGTATATCAAATTCTGACAGAATCAGAGCTACAAGGAAAACCTTATTTTATAGTGAAATGGGAAAAAGAAATAAGTAAGGAATTCGAGGACCAACAAGTTGAAAGAATAATAGCATCTGTACATAACACTGCAACCGATATGAATACAATTGAAATTAACTATAAATGTATTTTAAGATGGCATAGGACACCCGAAGTGATCCACAAATTTAATAAAGACAAAACCCCACTTTGTTGGAGAGAATGTGGACAAATTGGAACAACTACACATATATGGTGGGACTGCCAAAGATAAAGGAATATTGGCAGGAAATTTGGGATTTTGTGGAAGTAATAACTGGAGAAAAGATAGCTAATAGCATACAAGCTTGTGTGTTCCAAGACCCAAAAGAATCAAATACAAGATACAGGAAAACATTAATTCCACCATTAATAAATGCCGCAAAAGGACCAATACCAAAAAATTGACTAAATAAAAAAAAAAACTGACATAAAAGAATGGTTTAAAAGAGTTGAAAACTACAACAGGATGGAATATCTAAGTAGCTGCGATGTGAGCCAACTCAATAAACATAACAAAAAATGGAGACAGTGGAAAGACTTTAAAACATTGGAGGAATATCTGGGGAAAATAATGGAGAAATAGAAAGGAAGGAACAAACCATTAGGAGATCGGGGAGGACGGGAGGGGGGGGGAAGAAGGGGGAAAAGAAGGGGGGAAGGGGAAAAAATAATAAAATTAAGTAAAAAGATAAATATAAAAAACAGTATAGATAACCACAAATGATGCGAAACTGAAGTAGAGACAATATTTATGAATAAATGAAATCATGAGCAAGTCTCTTGCTGTGGTTGAGTCTGACGTGGTAAAAAAAAAAGGAAAAAAAAATAAATGGCATAAAACTACCCCCTATTTTGTAAACGCTATAACTTTTGCGCAGACCAATAAATAAACGCTTATTGCAATTTTTTTAACGAAAAATATGTAGAAGAATACGCAACGGCCTAAACTGTGGAAATTTTTTTTCTTTTTTTTTATATTTTTGGGGGATATTTATTATAGCAAAAAGTAAAAAATATTATTTATTTTTCAAAATTGTCGCTCTATTTTTGTTTATAGCGCAAAAACTAAAAACCGCAGGGGTGATCAAATACCATCAAAAGAAAGCTCTATTTGTGGGGAAAAAAGGGACGCCAATTTTGTTTGGGAGCCACGTCGCACGACCGCGCAATTGTCAGTTAAAGCGACACAGTGCCGAATCGCAAAAAGTGCTCTGGTCTTTGACCAGCAATATTGTCCGGGGGTTAAGTAGTTAAAAGGTCCGCCCATCCTCCATTCACAGAAGCGAATGGAAGAGCTGGGTGGAAATGCAGGGATAGTTGGGCTCAGGGTTGCCAAAACACACCCAGTTACTGTGCCACAAGACAGATACACATAAACCTCAGAAAAAAAAAAAAACATTTTAGGGAAATAATTCAAATAATTTAATCATCTGCTTTTTTTATGTACAGCCATGATCACTACAGCTAATGGTGGGCTGTGCGAAGAAGCACTAGTAGCTGTGAGCATTGTCAGCCTGTCATTGCCCATACCTCCCAACTTTTGAACTTGGGAATGAGGGACACTTGAGGGTGGAGGTAACCTGCGTTGAGCTCCACGCACGGCACCAAAAAGTGGGTGTGTCCAGACTGTTAACAGAGGGGCTTAAGGTGCATGGTTAAACAAAACCTGACCTTCCTTGTACCTACAAAATTCTCTTTGAGTTCTGTGCCACAAGCAAGAATCTCACAGACAATATTCTCCATCCCAATCCCCCCTCCCAAATCCTCTTCCATCCCTCCAAATTCCCCTTCTAGTAAAAATCCCCTTCCCCTCCATATCCCCCCAGCACAATTCCCCTCCCCCTCCAATTTTCCCTCCTAGCCCAACCCCCCCTCCCAGTACAAATACCCCCTCCTCACCAAATACCCCCAAATTAGCTGTTTCTAGTTCAAATCCTCATCTCCTCCAAAATCATCCCCACAATGCAATTACTCCCCCAATCCCTCCGTCTAGAACACAACACAGTCTCTTATCCCCCCACCTAAATTCCACCTCCTGACACAAATATCCCCTCCCAGCAGAAATCCCCCCCCCAATACCTCCTTCTAGCATAAATACTATTACTTTACCCCCCCCCCCCCCCC
Source organism: Rana temporaria (assembly GCF_905171775.1). Classification (NCBI taxonomy): domain Eukaryota; kingdom Metazoa; phylum Chordata; class Amphibia; order Anura; family Ranidae; genus Rana; species Rana temporaria. The sequence goes on along the minus strand of NC_053489.1, from coordinate 157,999,704 downwards.
CTCCAAATCGCCCCTTACAAATATAAATGATCTTGCCTGCAAAGCACACCTGGAGTTTTCAACTGTTTGGGACTTTTTTTTATTGGACCATCCATTGCATCAGCACTTAGTCTGGTGCAGCAGTTTGGACACAGGGGCCCAGAATCTCAAAGGAGTTACGCCGGCGTATCCCCAGATACGACGTCGTAACTCTGAGTGTGAGGCGTCGTATCTATGCGCCTGATTCTTAGAATCAGTTATGCATAGATCTGTCTTAGATCCGACCGGCGTAATCTAAGTTGCATATTTACGCTGGCCGCTAGGTGGCGCTTCCATCGATTTACGCGTCGAATATGGTAATGAGCTAGATACGCCGATTCTCAAACGTACGTGCGCCATGTTTACGTAACGCTTTTTTGGGCGTAAAGTTACCCCTGCTCTATGAGGCGTACCAATGTTAGGTATGGACGTCGGAACAGCGTAAATTTTTCACGTTTTACGTTGTTTGCGCAAGTCGTCCGTGAATGGGGCTGTGCGTAAGTTACGTTCACGTCGAAAGCATTGAGTAGTTGCGGCATAATTTGGAGCATGCACACTGGGATACGTCCACAGACGGCGCATGCGCCGTTCGTTAAAAGCGTCAATTACACGGGGTCACGATTAATTTCCATAAAACACGCCCACCACTTCCACATTTGAATTAGGCGGGCTTACGCCGGCCCAGTTACACTACGCCGGCATAACTTAAAGCGCAAGTTCTTTGAGAATACAGGACCTGCCGCTGTAAGTTACGGCGGCGTAGTGTATCTGAGATGCGCTACGCCCGCCTAAAGATAGGCGAATCTACGTGAATCTGGGCCAGGGTTTATTTGATACCATTTGACTTTGTAATCATTCATTTCATCTACTTTGGGCTACTTTGTATGCCATTGATTCATTTCAACAGTACAGAGTCCACTAGGTTATTTTAATGCGCAGCTTAGTTTTTTACAGAGAACTGTTAGTGCCTAGGGGTTGAGGCATATTTGCAGTGCATTTGCCTTTTGTCATACCTAAAAAAAAGTGGGAGACAACTGTAAAATCAGCAGGCTATAGTGGGGTGTGCAGACAGACTTGTGATAGAATTTGAGACCCACTCACTGCTTTGGGGACCCCTGACATTGCAGCTGGCGAAGTGCAGGGGAGAAGAAATTCTCAGCAACTTGGAGGCAGTGGGGTCAGGAAATACAGTGGCAGAGCAGGAGTTCTGGAAAGGTATAAGGAGCAGTGCTATTTTTTAATTCAGCTGATAGGAGGAGTGCAAGAGAGAAAAACATTGCTTGCATGCATCTGGAAGAAGCAGCGGCAGGGTGGCAGCCTGGAGTGGACAGGGAGAGAGATTGTGAGTTGCCTTTCACTGCAGCTCAGTTCAGGAGAGAGGAGGAAAGGACCAGAGGTCACTAGTGTGGGGGCTGTGGAGCCGATGTCAGATCCCCTGAAGCAGAGAGGCAGGGAACCGCGGATGTGTGCTTGTATACTGTGCAGCCCAGAAGAGAGAGCAGGAGAGGTGCAGGGATGAGCAGTGGAGAGGCTGACAGAATTGAGGGAAGTGACCGCTGTCTGAGTGGATAAGCAGGGTTTACTCACAGCTGCTGGGTGCCCTCCATTACACTGGTTTAGATAGCAGTGCAACACTTTGTACTTAGAGTCCAGAGTCCCCTTACCGGGCGGGAGACTGTTCAAGGCAAGAAGCCGGAGTCGGGAGCGAAGCTGGGAGGTCTTGCATGTTCTTCCTTCTGTTAGTGCCTGCAATGTGCGTCATTGGTTGTTAGGACGCCGGCGGTCCTAACAACCAATGACAGGAAGAAAGATTGAAAGGGGGGAGGGAGGCAGAGGAGATAGTAAGAGCATATAGCATCTCATGAGAACACCCCCACTGAGTGTATGTAGAAGGTGTGGGGGGTGGTGGCGCTGTCTCAGCTGGAGGCTGTACGTACCAGAAAATTGGTACTAAATAAACTTTTATCAGACCCAATGGAGCTACCGTGAATAGGTCTAGGTGTGGAAAAGGTAAAAGTGCCTCAGTGAAGTGCTCAGAGAGGACTCGAGCACTGTGGTATATACCAGGGTGATGTTATATACTTAATATGACTAACAGTCAGAGGTGATTCAAATTATTGTGAGTCCATACAAAGGAACAATAATACAATAAAGTGCAGATAATATATGTATATATGTATAAATGTATAGGGCGGCCTCGCCGCTGTCGTTTAGAGCCGGTAATACAACAATCCAGTGGGATAAAACTGAGTGTACACAGAAATTCCAAATAAACAGTCCAGTGAAAAAACTGAGTGTACACAGAAATTCCAAATAAACAATCCAGTGAACAAGATGTATGTAAATATACACAAAAGAGTGTACAAAAAATTAATAGTCCATAAGTGTTAAACTATATGTATACAAAGTAAACATTAAATAGTTCGTGACTAAGTGCATCCAATCACAGTGTGTGTTCACAGTCGACAATTCGTGTGACTTCTTGCAGTGGCTCCGGTGCTCCCCCTTTGGGCCCCCACTCACCAGAGGCACTCACCCCTGCAGGGGTAAAGTGCATAAAGTGATGATTTCCAGATCCCTCGCCTTTCCGGGTTGTCCGGGTGTGTTTTGCTGGTGTGGTTAGTACCGGACCTGTGGGTGTTCAACTTCCTCCAAGGGGAAAAAAAGAGAAAGGGACTTCTCATAGGGTAGTAGTTCAAAACAAGGGTGGTTTTATTACTGGTACCGCCGCAGTGCTGGCATGTACCAAAGTAAAAAGTATATACAAAATTAAAAAGTCATCAAACTGGGAAAAGGATTCCAATAAAAAATTAGTTAAAAGCAAAATGAGAGCAGATAGGCAGCTGATATACGTAGCAAGCCTCCCAGCACAGCACTTGTGACCAGTTGAAGGGATCCGCGCCAGCCTAAGGAACGGCGTGCGTTCCACCGTGAGATCAGCTGTGGTCCACTGGTTATCCCGGAAGTGCGTGCCGGCGTGCGTGTGTCCGCTCTACGTACGTTTCGTTTCATTCACGTCTTCAGAAGCCCCACCCAGGATGGGTGGGAGGTATGCATTGCCCAGTATAGGCTCAGCAGCCGCCCCTACCCACTATCAGTGGATTCTTGTTGCTGCCATTCTAAAAGCCTAAAATAAAATTATAGGCAAGCAGGGTTCAATGCAGACTTCAAGGATTGTAGTTATTACAAAACGACACCTTCTTCTGTGAATAGGAAAATATTTAGACCTTTATTAGGCCTTGCAGCAATGTGTGAAGCAGCTACCACCAGATCAGCAATCCTGTACTGTGGAAGCAGCTAAGATGGCTGAATTTGAACAAAATAGTTGCTTCTGATAAAATGGGCCAGATCCTCAAAAGAGATACGGCGGAGTAACTGCTGTTACTCCGTCGTATCCCTGGTCCTAACTATGGAACTGATCCACAGACTCAGTTTCCCATAGTTAGGACGAAGATCCGACATGTGTAATTGAATTGTGCCTAATTTAAATGGGACTCGCCCATTTGAATAGGAACGCCTTGCGCCGGACGGATTTAAGTTACAGCGCCGCAAAGTTCCAGGTAAGTGCTTTGTGGATCGGCACCTAACTTGGGAATTTTGCAGCGGAGTAACTTAAATCCGAAAAGTTCTAAGTAAGATTTTATACATGTAAGTGTGACTAGCAGACAGTTAATTTCCAAGCACTTGCATCTAACTCCCCTTTCCTCTCCCTTCTTTCCCGTGAAGCTAGAATGCAGGTAGATTAGTAGCTGTTAAATTATACAGATAACTGAGAAACTGCATGTTACTCAATAACAAGCTTTGTTTTTAAGGTGTTTTAGGAATGTGTATGCAATTGTTGATATATATATATATATAATGTAGCGCAGGGCTACTTTCGGAGCTGGTGCTATGTTAAATTTAGGGGGAGAATTTAGAGAAATAATAATAATAATAATATATATATATATATATATATATATATATATATATATATATATATATATATATATATATATATATATATATATGCAGTATTATACTATTGGACTCTTTCTCTTTTTTCCCTGCATATCTGGTGAGCATTGAATATCTGGTGGAAAGCACATTCTGACATGACTGCTTGATTTCTGTGATTACACTGCTACAAATCATCAAGTCGTTCTAACACCATACATAGTGTATGTGTGTTTTGGGAGTGTGTTGCTGAGCTGATCCATGATTGCAGCATCAATGGAACTATATATCATTATATGAACTGTGGAACTCATTGTTTCATAATATATTGATCTCCTTTTTTCCAGCATTTTCTTGGTGTGTTGATATTTCACATGATCAGTTGATATAGCGCATTATATATATATATATATATATATATATATATATATATATATATATATATATAGTATTGTTTTTTTGGTTTGGTTCACCGTTTATAACTGCAGCTTTATCATTTATTTATTGATTGTGCACTACAATTATTGATTACTAGTAGCGCTGTAGCACCCATCTACATATTTTTGCAATTTAGAGAAATAGTTGGCTCTGAATTAGTTTGATTGTTTAAATTTAGGTCTCTGCTCTAGTTTGGCTGTACTGTGGGCTAACCTTTCGTCCGGAGACTCAGGTCACCCTCCGGACGGCAGGTGGCAGCAGTAGGGTCAATTGCTTCTGAATACCACTCCTTAGCGACCAGTCAGGGGTGGGTCGCCTGGCTGTGCATATTGGGAGGGGTATAAAGGGGGCAGACCCCATTTCCTCAAGGTCTTCTTCCCCGTGTGGCGCCCATCATTGGTGTAGCCATTCGACGACACCCCCGCATGGGTAGCAGTGTTCCTGGTTTTGGGACCACGTTGGCCCGGAGCAACTGATCTGCTGTGCGGGCCCAGTGTTTGACTGGGTCCCCAACTTGGAGGGGGTCCCGAGCTGTCCATCCAATTGGAGGAGGCTGACTGATGAGGAGTCTGTCCGAAGGATACCAAGCACAAGGCTGGTGTTTCAGGAGGGGCCTGTCCATTCATCGGGGGACTACCTGGGATCTGACAGGCTGGATGTTGATCGCCTGTCAGTGGCTAACTTGCAAAAACTCCCTAAAGGAGATCCGGGTGCTGAATCTACCGAGAGAGGATTCTGGACCATAACTCCTTTGAGAGGGTCTGTGGCAGAGACTTGATCCCAAGTTCGAGTGACACTCTGGCTGCCAGGCTTGTGAGAGAGGCCTGTCCAGGTGCGCTATACCCACTCCGGCTGGAGTGGCAAAGTAAAGTTGGAAGCAGGACTGTTTCCTTATGCAGTTACACCTGAGTCTGCTGTCTCCTATTTGCTATCCCTTCACCTTTCCACTGTTTAAGCCTGTCGTGTGGACATTCCCTTTACTACAACTCTCATCAAGTACCCTAGACGGCGGAGATACAGAGGTAACATGCCACCCAAAACAAACCAGCAGCTCCTTCGGGGGAAGTGCTACATAATATATATATATATATATATATATATATATATATATATATATATATATATATATATATATATATATATATATATATATATATATATATATATATATAATGTAACTGCCCAGAAGAACACACTTCACTCACTTTGCGTGAGCTGGGGCTGAGTGTCTTTTGCTAGCAAAAATAAAAAAGGTTTGTTTTCCCTGAAAGTCTGTTGTTCAGAGTTACCACTGGTTTCCTAGAACTTAAAGAGCTTCTTGCTGCAACAGTATGCAACCAACACTTTTGGATGTGTAGTGTTATTAAAACCAGCGTTATTGGTTTGTTTACACTTGTATTTGTAAAATTACATGGCAGAGACATGTTTTTACCACCCCCTTCCCTAAGCTGCGTAGGTAGTGGAACACAGCTTTTTTTTTTCCTTTTTTATTAAGGCACATTGTACAGTATAGGATTTCATGTCATCTGTGTCCAGTCTTGCCATGAGAGTTAATGCAGCTCAGAGGAGTGCTCTTATCTTTTTCAGTGAGATTAAAACGGTCAGACAGAGATATAGGAGTCTGTTTCTCCCCCTTGCTGTGAGTGACAGGTGATTTACATATCTCATGCATGAGTGTGAGAGAGGCATTCTGTGTACATTCTGTGTACTTCAGATTCCCTCCTCTTTCCCTCCTCTTTTCTTCTCCAGCTCTCCCAGGATTGGCTGCTCCACACCTTAGCATGATTGGGCATGCTGAAGTCATGTGGTGACTTTCCTGCATTTTGACTGGATGTTGGTGATCATGAGGCATAATCCACAAGACCGGCAGAAGTTCAGTGTAAGAAATGTGATGCCTGGCCAAGGAGTGTAGAGGTGGGCGGGGAGTCTACTGACATCACCACTCCACCCACCGATCTCCAGACAACAGACCCACCCACAGAATCTGCAGTTTTGCGGGTCTCTTAACAGACAGAGGGGAAACATTTGACAGGTAAGGATACATGCAGGAAGCATGTATATCCATGTAGATAACCACTATGGCAGTAGTTTAGAAAGGAGTGGGTTTACATCCACTTTAAGCTCAGTCTGCAATATTGATGGGGAGCCTTTGAGACTGGCTCACAATTACATGAGCACCGTAACAGCCTATCATATTGGTCACATGATTAACTAATTCTTCCTGCCCCCTGGGTGTACATATCCTATTAAAGGGAAGACAGGGCTGGATAGGAAAGGGGTTAAAATGTATGCATTAAAAGCATGTAAGGGTCCATTCGCACTTGCCCACAAACTAAACCAGAGCAGTTTAATTTGTGGGCATCGGTCTGCTTTGGGTTACAGTGATGCGCATCGCACATCTCCCTTGTAAAGTGCACAAAGTGACACTTCACTTATGTGAATGCACAGCAGTGTGGTGTGTTGAACTTGCTATGTGGTGACATGTAGTGCCATCCAGTGAGGTGTGATGTTATGCAGACGTGCTGCCATACTGCACCACACCTCCAGACTGTAGAATAGTCAGAACGGGGCACATAGAAAGCAAATGTTTTATAAATGCCCTAGTGGTAGTCCACTGTGCAGCCCACCCCTGTATTTGTTTTCCTCCTCTGAATAGAGAGAAAGGGGAGAAAGATATAAACAAACAAATGTATGCAAAAAAATCAAATAATAATAATAATTGAAAAAAATTGCCAAATCAAGGCTTGATCTAGGCCAAGTCAGGGTTAGTGTTAGGGCTCTTTCACACGGGCGGCCCGTTCAGGTCCGCCTGCCAGTTTTTTAGGCGGGCCTGAACGGGCGCTCCGTGCTCCTCTATGGAGCCGCGGATGTCAACGGTGACATGCCCGCTGACATCCGACCCGCTCCGATCCGCCAAAGTGTGACAGAGGAAAAACCACATAGGGGAGAGCAGAGAAAAGACAGGGCGGTCCCTGCACAGTGTGCGAGGACCGCCCTGTCATCCGCCGGCTCAGCAGGGATCAACGGAGCGATCCCCGCTGAGCAAGCGGAGGTTCACGGGGCAGATCATTACTGATCTGCCCCGTGTGAATGGGGCCTCAGAGTCAAATATCAAGGTAAGGATCAACAGTCAGGATCAAAAGGTGCGTTCAAAGGTCAGGGTCAGAATATTTTGGGTAGGATGTAAAAAAAGTAAAATGCACACTATTGTTTCTGGGGCCTACTACAACAAATAACATACACATGGGTTGCGTTCGTCAGGAGCAGGAGCATTTATTTTGGGTTGTTCTCTGGTTGTAAGTTATGGTAATAGCAAGAATATGCAGCCAAACTTGAAAAAGTGTTTCATTTGTCCAGTTTTCATTTGATAATAAAACAAAATCAAGAGAAAGTCTAATTGGTCCTGAAAAAAAACAAAAAAACAAGGTATATTTAACCTGGATATACAAAGTAGTTGTGATGATATGTACGGGTGTACTAATACATGTCAAAGTTGCAAAATTGTCTTCAGGCGTTTTACCCTCCATCACGAAGGTGTTAAAATAACAGTTTTCCGTTCCTGCTCCCATCCACAAGACTTTTAAAGAGATACAGTTACCAGAATTGAGAATTTTTTGTTCTATAATAAGATTCTCACTCCTATTTTTACTGTAAAGCATTAAAAGGCTTGGAATGTATAGACATTTTCCCCGAGGCGTTTTTTCTCTTTCACTTTTCTCAAATAACAAAGTAATTGTATCACAGAGTAATTGTAGCTCTCTAGTCAGTAGCACTCTGATGGAATAGTAATATACAGCGTATTTTCTATCAGGTCAGTCCTTTCAGCGATTTTCCAGGGAAATAAAACATTTCCAGGCTGAATAAACATATCAGGTAAACACAATGGAAATAATGTATCCGATCGAAAAGATCTTTGCCAGCGGAATCCCAAAGTGATACATAAGGTGACTCAGCAAACAGGCGACTCGGAAATATCACTGTTAGAGAAAACCAGATTGTTTTTACATTTTGTGAAGTTTATTAACCACTTCCATACAGGGCACTTATGCAGCTTCCCGCCCAAGACAATTTTCAGCTTTCAGCACTGTCGCACTTTGAATGGCAATTGCGCGGTCATGCTACACTGTACCCAAACAAAATTGGCATCCTTTTTACCCCACAAATAGAGCTTTCTTTTGGTGGTATTTGATCACCTCTGCAATTTTTTTTTTGCGCAACAACTAAAAAAAGACTGAAAATTTTGAAAAAAAAATACGTTTTTATTTTTTTCTGTAATTTTTTTGTAAATAAGTAAGTTTTCTCTTTTAATTACGGGCACTGATATGGCGGCACTGATGGGCACAGATGAGATGGCACTGATGGACATCGATGAGGTAGTACTGAAGGGCACAGATGAGGTGGCACTGATTGGCGGCGCTGGTATGCGGCACTGATGGGCACTCATAGGCGGCACTGATGGGCACACATAGGCGGCACTGATGGGCACACATAGGCTGCACTGATGGGCACTCATGGGCGGCACTCATGGGCACTCATAGGCGGCACTCATGGGCACTCATAGGTGGCACTGATGGGCACTCATGGGCGGCACTGATGGGCACTCATGGGCGGCACTGGGCACTCATAGGCGGCACAGATGGGCACTCATGGGCGGCACTTATGGGTGGCACAGATGGGCACTGTGGGGTGGCACAGATGGGCACTGTGGGGTGGCACTGATGGACACTGTGGGGCGGCACTGATGGACACTGTGGGGCGGCACTGATGGACACTGTGGGGCGGCACTGATTTACTTATGTTGCCAGTCAGTGCCCATTTGTGGGCACTGATTGGCATCTTTTTTTCCAGACCTTTTTTTTTTTTTTTTTTTCAGACTTTTTTTTTTTTTCAGACTTGTTTTTGCCCCCTTTTTTTTTTTTCTTCCCTGGTGGGCTTCCCTGGTGGTCCATGTGGCGATCCAAGGGGGGGCTGCGCTGATAAACAATCAGCGCAAACCCCCCCTGTCAGGAGAGCCGCCGATCGGCTCTCTTCTACTCGCGTCTGTCAGAGGAGGAAGTGAGGAAGAGCCATCAACGGCTCTTCCTGTTTACATCGTGATCATCCGTGGTTGGACACAGCTGATCACGTGGTAAAGAGTCTCCGTGAGAGACTCTTTACCGAGATCGGTGTTGCGGGGTGTCAGACTGACACCCTGCAACAACGATCGCCGCGATGCGCGCCCCTGAGGACATCATATGACGTCCAGTCAGGATTCTACAACCACTTTGCCGACGTCAATATGTCATTGGCGGGCGGCAAGTGGTTAAGTTTTGATTGGTATCTTTTTTCATTGTTTATATAAACTTTTTAATTTGTATAATCATATTAAAGCAGGGTGCTTCCATCTCACTCATTTAAAAAATAAATAAAAATAAAACCTCATATTAACTTTTTGACTCTCTCAGTACCACTGAAAGTCCGTAGTTGGCTGTATGTGTAGAAACATTTGCTTTTCTTTGGGGTTTCTTATTGTCTTTTCAACTGGTGATTTGGCCAGTAACATACCACTTGTCTTAGGCTCCATTCACATCTAGGCGTTTTCACGCCAGACGCCCGCCGCTATTGCAGCCTGCAATACGCTGGAGGGGTGATTTTACATTGTCGACTATGGAGATGGTTCACATCTCCACCCCGAACGCCGAAACCCCTGAAGCTCAAAACAAGTCCCGGACCCTTTTTTTCGGGCGGCTTCGGCGTTCGGGCATAGCCGACAGTGTAAAATCACCCCTCCAGCAAAAAAAAAAGGCTGAAAAACTACGCGTTTTGTCGCCGCAAATCGCGGGACAAAACGCATATTTAATGTCGCCGCAATATGCCGCATATCGCCGACGCAAAGGTGTGAATGCAGCCTTAGGGTGGTTACTCTCACTCATCCACTGTATCTATGGAGGAGCAGGTTAGCCACCCATGTACAGCAACCCTGTCAACCTGTGGAGGTGGTAGCGTTAGAAGAAATAATCTAAATGGGCTTTACATAAGTGGCTAACACATCATTAAAGCCTAATGCCGCGTACACACGACCGTTTTTTGTGTTGTAAAAAATGACTTTTTTTTATGTCATTAAAAACGACTGTGTGTGGGCTCCAGAGCATTTTTCACGATGTAAAAAATGGCCATTAAAAATTTCAAACATGCTCTAAGCGGGAGCGCTCGTTCTGGTAAAACTAGTGTTCGTAATAGAGTAAGCCAGGGCTCGACAAATCCCGGTCGCCATGGCGACTAGAAATAGCATCCTGGCGACTTGGCTTGTGAAGTCCCCAGCTCTTCCTTGTGTAAGCTGGCACCATCTGGTGGTGGCCGTTGGTATTACAAGTTAAGCATTACAAGTTAAACAGCAATTCTAATGTCATTTTTCAATATTTTCACTGCCATCTTCTTCCCTCTAATTAGAACCCCCAAACATTATATATATTTTTTATCCTAACACCCTAGAGAATAAAATGGCGATCGTTGCAATACTTTCTGTCACACCGTATTTGCGCAGCGTTCTTACAAGCGCACTTTTTTGGGAAAAAATTACACTTTTTTTAATTAAAAAATAAGACAACAGTAAAGTTATCCCCATTTTTGTTAATATTATGAAAGATAATGTTACGCCAAGTAAATTCATACCCAACATGTCACGCTTCAAAATTGCGTCCGCTCGTGGAATGCCGACAAACTTTTACCCTTTAAAATCTCCATAGGCGACGTTTAAAAAAATCTACAGGTTGCATGTTTTGAGTTACAGAGGAGGTCTAGGGCTAGAATTATTGCTCTCGCTCTACCAATCGTAGCGATACCTCACATGGTGTGGTTTGAACACCGTTTACATATGCGGGTGCTGCTCACGTATGTGTTCGCTTCTGCGCGCAAGCTCGTCGGGACGGGGTGCATTTTCTGGCTCCTAACTTTTTTAGCTGGCTCCTAGATTCCAAGCAAATCTGTCAAACCCTGGAGTAAGCACATTCATCATGCTGTAACAGACTGAAAATCGTGAATCGTCTTTTACTAACACGAAATCAGCAAAAGCAGCCCAAAGGGTGGCGCCATCCACATGGAACTTTCCCTTTATAGTGCCGTCGTACGTGTTGTACGTCACCACGCTTTGCTAGAGCATTTTTTTTTTCACGATCATGTGTAGGCAAGGTCGTTTTAATGATCGGGTTGAAAAAACGGTCGTGTGTACGCGCCATAACACCAGGTGAAGATCCATTCACACTAAAGCGTTCTATTATGTATTAAATCATTTCACATCCCTTTTATTCCTAGTGCTTTGTCCAGTGCCCTGCATGCAGTATATATATTGTTCTTTCTGCCTGGAAACTTGAGATTGTCCATAGAAACCTAAAGGTGTGCCTTTCCTTTAAAAGTGGTTTTAGACAGCTAGAAAACAGCGATAGTAAATTAGAATCACTTGCAGAATTGAGCGATAGTAAACTGTGGGGAAATTCATTTTATTATTATTATACCATTATTATTTATTTAATTATTTATAGTTATTTATTCTTACTTACCTAGAGATAAGACTAGACTAGACTCTTGTTTTAAAGCGGTTGTATACCGTATTTTCCGGCGTATAAGACGACTCGGCGTATAAGACGACCCCCTAATTTTCCAGGAAAATTTTTGGTTTTGGGATATACTCACTGTATAAGACTACCCCCTTTTTTTCAAGCCCCACTGTGCCATTACATGCCCCCACTGTGCCATTACATGCCCCCACTGTGCCATTACATGCCCCCACTGTGCCATCACATTAAATGCCCCCACAGTGCCATCACATTACTTTCCCCCACAGTGCCATCACATTGCATTCCCCCACAGTGCCATCACATTGCATTCCCCCACAGTGCCATCACATTGCATTCCCCCACAGTGCCATCACATTGCATTCCCCCACAGTGCCATCACATTGCATTCCCCCACAGTGCCATCACATTGCATGCCCCACAGTGCCATCACATTGCATTCCCCCACAGTGCCATCACATTGCATGCCCCCACTTTCCCCCCCACTGTGCCATCACTCACGTTTTGCAGGCCGGTGACAGTCTCCGTCTGCTGCGAGCGTCCATGATTTCAAAGCCGCGCGCCGTCTTCTCAGCGTGTCCTGTGATTGGCAGAACACACATTTTCCCAGTAGCGCCTCTGTTCTATGTTCCGCCAATCACGGATGCCTTCTCATCTCGTCCGAGGATGAGAAGGCATCCGTGATAGGCGGAAAACAGAACAGAGGCGCTGCTGGGAAGATTTCTGTTCCGCCAATCACAGGACAGCGAGGACGTGCTGAGAAGACGGCGCGCAGCTTTGAAATTATGACGATCGCAGCTGCACGGAGACCGTACCCGGCGTATAAGACGACCCCCGACTTTGGATGCATTTTTTTGCATCCAAAAAGTCGTCTTATACGCCGGAAAATACGGTAGTCTTTTTTTTTTACTTTTACCTACAGGTAAGCCTATAATAAGGCTAACCTGTAGGTAAAGAAAAATCTCCTAAACCGTGAAGGTGAATGCAGTGGCGCATGTGCACAGGGGATTCTCGGTTTAAGGCCCGGGAGAGTCTCCCGCGCGCATTGACGGGAGTAATGACATGGTGCACGCCAAGGGAGAAGACATTTTCCCTTGGCGTGTCTTCCGGGTATCGCGGCTCCAGCGCTGTGAGTGGCTGAAGCCGCGATACCCGGAAGACACGCCAAGGGAAAATGTCTTCTCCCTTGGCGTGCACCGGCAGGGATACCGACGCCTTGTTCTAAGGTAAGTATTTCATAACGAGCTAGTATGCGGTGCATACTAGCTCATTATGCTTTTTCCTGGTGGCACAATTTTTTTTTTTTTAACTATACAACCGATTTAAGTGTGTTATTACTAAGAATTGGATTTACATGGCTGAAGATACAAATTTTTGTCAAATAAGAATGGTATGGTAATAAGCTATTAGATGTAGACGACAGATGGTGTCCAAGGAAGATGGTGTTTAGTCATGGTTGTTCCAGTTTGATGTAGACGGTCTCTTTCATGTATCATACAAACCAGTTGTACCCTGTGTCCAAAATGTGCATCTCGCAGACTCCAAAATGATGTCCTTTTCCTTACTCATTTGTTTACCAGTGCCTTTTTTTCTATTTCAGACATATGTTAAAAATGCACAGACCATTTTCCTTTAAACCCCTAAATGTCTGGTCTACCACCTCATTAAGAGTAACCTTCTTGATCCCCTTCAGTGTAGATTTCTACCTCAGCACTCCACAGAAACTGCTCTTTTAAAACTCACAAATGACTTACTAACAGAAAAAACCAATGGACACTATTCTGTACTCCTACTTCTGGACCTTTAGGCTGCCTTTGATACAGTTGACCACCCCCTCCTCCTCTAAAAACGTTACTCCTCTGGCCTTTGTGACTGTGCTCTTCGCTGACTCTCCTCCTACCTATCCCACCGCACCTTCAGTGTCACTTGCAATATTTCTTCCTCTGCTCCGTTTCCTTTCTCCGTTGGGGTCCTCCAAGGTTCTGTTCTTGGATCTCTCCTATTTTCAATCTACACCTCCTCCCTGGGGCAGCTGATAGCCTCCCATGGCTTTCAATATCATCTCTACGCTGATAACACCCAAATCTATCTCTCCACCCCTCAGCTCACTCAATCAGCCTCCTCACGCACCAAAATGTACTAAGGCCCCGTACACACGGCCGAGGAACTCGACGTGCAAAGCACGTCGAGTTCCTCATCGAGTTTTGGGATGAAGCCGCCGAGGAGCTCGGCGGGCCGCCTTCTCCCATAGAACAACGAGAAAATAGAGAACATGTTCTCTATTTTCTCGTCGAGCTCCTCGGCGGCTCCATCGAGCCAAAACTGTACAGACGACAGAGTTTCTCGGCAGAATCCGGGTTTTGACCGAGTTTCTCGGTGAATTCTGCCGAGAAACTCTGTCGTGTGTACGGGGCCTAACAGATATATCTGACATGACGGATAGTGGGGGGGGGGGGGATTGGTGGGACTTTAAATGAAGCACACTGCTAAAAATTAAAAATGCACTTATGTGTATTGATTCCTGATACATAATTGTATAATGGTAATAGCTGTAATAGTAATAGCATTGGGTAACAAGTTAGTGGTTCATGTGTTTATGCTGCTGAGTTTATGAGCGTCTCCACAGTAATCTATCTAATGGATAGATTAGGGGCAGGTGGGCCTGGAGGCAGGCCAATCTCCCTTAAAGGAACAGGAGCACACTGGACACCCATAGCACAATGGCAGCAATGGTGCCCACTGTGTGCCCTGACCATATTTTCACCAGTAAAAAAAGAAATGGCCCCTGCCCCCACCTTCATGGCACTTAGAGAGTCTCCAAGGGGGGTGCTAATATAGGGTGATTCTGATATAATGGGGGTCGTTAAGAGGGGGTGCTGAAATAAGAAGACTCTGATCTAATGGGGGTTTGTAAGGGAGGGGTGTTGCCTGCTGATCTAATAATCACCAACCATTAGATTAGCAGTCAGTACCCATTAGAGACCCCCATTAGCTCACAGTGCCCTTCTATCAGTGCTCCCTCCTTCCTTAGAGACCTCTATTAGATGAGAGAGATCCCCGCTGTTAGAAATCATGGGGCCCAGCACAGCCTACCTGACAGGGCTCCTTCAACTCTACCCCTGGCCCTGCCCTCAACCATACCCCTCCCCCCATGCCACATACAAAAAGCAGAGATCATGACTGAGCTACATACAGAGTGTAGGGTTCAGCAGTGTATTATGCACAAAGTGAAGAATTCAGGGGTATGTTATGTACACAGTACAGAGTTGAGGATTGCGTTACACATGGAGTGCAGAGTTTGAGCAGTGCCCTGTGAACAGAGTGCAGTATTGAGGGGTGTGCTATGTACAGTGTTGAGGAGTGCACTATGTACAAAGTGAAGAATTCAGCAGTGCAGTACATAGCGCAGGGGTTAAGGATTGCACCATGTACAGAAAGCAAAGTTCAAGAGTGGGCTATGTACAGAGTGCAGAAATGAGGCGTGTGCTATGTACAAGGTTGCTGAGGAGTGCTGCATTCAGGAGTGCACTGTGCACAGAGTACAGGGTAGAAGAGTGTGCAGTGTACAGAGTGCATGGTTCAGGAGTGTATTACATTCAGAGTGCAGGGTAAAGGAGTGCGTTACATTCAGAGTGCATGGTTGAGGACTGTGTTACATTCAGGGTGCAGGGTCAATAAATGTGTTGCATTCAGAGTGCAGGGTTGAGAATTGCATGACATTCAGAGTGCAGGGTTGAGGATTGCGTTATATTTAGAGTGCATGGTTGAGGATTACATTACTTTCAAAGTGCAGTGTTGAGGATTGCGTTACATTTAGAGTGCAGGGTTCAGGAGCGTGTTACATTTAGAGTGCAGTGTCGAGGAGTGCGTTACATTCAGAGTGCAAGGTTGAGGATTGTGTTACATTCAGTGCAGGGTTCAGGAGTGTACAGAGTGCAGGTGTGCATAAATCACAGGCCAGTGATGGTTGGGACTGGAGGTATGCTCTGCGTCCGGGTTTCAGGTGGAGTCATACCCAGGCATAAATGTCAAAACCCGACCTGTCCGGGTCAATCCCTAGTCTAGCAGCAGCCGTTTATAAAAATACTGCTAGACAAGTGGATAAAGTGCAGGAAGACTGACCTGAAGAGTTTGTTGATAGGTTGTTTTGCCCTCCAATATACAGACCTTTGCATTCCTCACTAACCTCTCCTGCAAAAGCTAAGTTACTTTGTGTGCTTTTGGGTCTTTTGGATGTAGAAGCCTATGCCTTGGTGTATTTCTGGGTATAAAGCAGGGATGTCATTTTTATTAAAATCCTTCTGAGCTTTTCTGATACTCCAGCTACATTTGGGCTGATTTGTATGTGTGTTATGTTCCTACATATTATTCTGACTTATTCTTCTGTATAGTTTCATGTCCCGGTGACAACCACACCTCCTATTCCTTGCTTGTCCATCAAACGGAATATGGTAATGTCACAGAAAGTGATTCCTGTGAGGACACAGTCACAGTGAATAGTGCAGTAAATGGTTTTGTGTGGCAGAGAAAAAGGACAACATGGGCAGCTGAATTTGCAGTTTCTACAGGTGTCCTGATGCCCCGTACACAGGGGAGGGCTGGCAGCCTTAGGCCTGGGGGGCAAGTCCAGTCAAGTGGCCCATAGAGCGTGGAAAATTGATGGATCGAGGAAAACAGTCTAAGATTTTTCATGATCACAAGAGTCCGCACAGAGGCCCCACTTACATCAGAGTCTGCACAGAGACCCCCCTTACATCAGAGTCCGCAAAGAGGCCCCCCCTTACATCAGAGTCTGCACAGAGGCCCCCCTTACATCAGAGTCCGCACAGAGCCCCCCCCTTACATCAGAGTCCGCACAGAGCCCCCCTTACATCAGAGTCCGCACAGAGCCTCCCCTTACATCAGAGTTCGCACAGAGCCTCCCCTTACATCAGAGTTCGCACAGACCCCATATACATCATATCTCATGTAAGGGGTGTTCTGGGAAACTTGATTTAAGTGTGCATGCTGTGGACTATTGTGTAAATAGTCGTTGGTGTGCGCTGAGGCTGAGCTATGTGTGAGGCCCCGTACACACAACCGAGGAACTCGACGTGCCAAACACATCGAGTTCCTCGTCGAGTTCAGTGTTGAAGCCACCGAGGATCTCGGCGGGCCGACTTTTCCCATTGACTAACGAGAAAATAGAGAACATGTTCTCTATTTGGCCCGAGGAGTTCCTCGTCGGCTTCCTCGCTGAAAAGTGTACACACGACCGAGTTTCTCGGTAGAATCCAGCTCCGATCGAGTTTCTGGCTGAATTCTGCCGAGAAACTCGGTCGTGTGTACGGGGCCTCAGACGAGACATAGCTCAGCTCTGCAGCCATCTACCTCGGAGCTGACACAGCTGTGTTAACAGAGCTCCAGCAGGCATATTCCTGCTCTGCAAAAACAGCATTTGGTAGTGGCGGCCGGTGGCTGTGCATGGTGTCACCAGCCGGGGGGAGATTTGCCCGTACACACGATCACTTTTTGTGATGAAAAAAATGTAATTTTTCATCATGAAAAAAAACAACATTTTTCCAACTTCATCATTAAAAATGATGTTGCCCACACACCATCGTTTTTGAAAAATGATAAACAAAGCGACGGCACTCTAAAGGAGAAGTTCTATTCGCCTTGAGGCTGCTTTTAGCTGGTTACTTGTTAGTAAAAGACGATTCGCGCTTTTTTGTCTGTTACAGCGTGATGAATGTGCTTACTCCATTATGAATGGTAGTTTTACCTCCCGTCTCCTAACTTGCTTCTGGGCATGTGCGGGTTTAAAACGTCGTTTTTGCCCACACACAATAATTTTTTATGACACAAAAAATTACATTTTAAAAAATGACATAAAAAATTTAAACATGTTCGAATTTTTTTTTTGGTCGTTTTTCAGAAGGCAAAAAATTATGTTTAGCCCACACGATCATTTTAAATGACGTTTTTAAAAATGTCATTTTTTTTTCATCACAAAAAGTGATCGTGTGTACGGGGCATCAGAGTTTGTGACAGAGACTTTCTTTCTGGGTGTGGTACTAGGACAGGAGAACATGTACCTACCAGCATTAACATTGAAAAGTGTCTCAATTAAGCTGACATGTTGTACTGTACAGGAACTATGTGCAATCTGTATACTCCACTGTACAGGCCCCCAGCTGCTGCTCTACAAGAACATTTTACTTTATCAATGTAGGTGATGACACATTTGGAACTCAGCAGTACAGATATAAGTGACCTAATTACAACTAACATCATT
The DNA here is from genome assembly GCF_905171775.1 of Rana temporaria. Classification (NCBI taxonomy): domain Eukaryota; kingdom Metazoa; phylum Chordata; class Amphibia; order Anura; family Ranidae; genus Rana; species Rana temporaria. The sequence continues at coordinate 157,981,485 of NC_053489.1, read as the reverse complement.
TATAGTGCAGATGGTTGTCATTATTGTTATTTTTTTTATATGTGTCTTACCAATATAAGGAAGATTTGCATACTGCAGCAGGCAGGTGTAGCTGGGGCCAAAGCACAGCAGGTGTATGGTTGGCTTGGTACCATGGTATTTATTTTGTGCTGATTTGAGTTTTATAACTAGTGTTTCTTACCATTGCCCTGTTGCCTTTTTGTAGTTCTCAGGCACGCTGTCTACTAGTGGCTAATGGAAAAATTAAGTCTGTTGTTTTCTTTCCCTAATATTGTTCCAATGCATTTATTAGTTATAGTATATGTGTCAGAAACATCGTCAACCGAAATCAGAGAAATTGTGCAAACAAAAAGGCAAATGCACATACAGTACACATAAACGTGCACGCTTTCGGACATAGGAGCCTAACAAAGTGTGCAAAAATGAATGTGCGCAGAGGAACATGAGCACAACAGAACACACGCGGACGCACAGACACTGGTGCCTAGCACCCTAATTAAAGCAGGACCCTTCATGAGAGCACTGCTAGATGGTCTTTCAGTTTGAGTTCCCATTATCCTTGATCCGGAATCTGCTTGACCCTGTTAATTATGTGGCTTTCGTCTGACTCGCTTTTGGAATATCCTTCTCTATGTTTGCTGCCTAACTTTGTTACTGACCTCAGCCTTGACTCTTGATACAGATTTTGCTCAATGATTCTGTGCAATACCAACCTCTGCTCATCCCTGATCTTGATCCTAAGGCCCCATGCACACGAGAAGCAAATGCAAACTCATCTAAACACAAGTTTTCAAACGCAAAAACCGGCGTTTAAAACGCCCGTTTTTGCCGCGAGTTTCGCGGCGTTTTACCGCGATTTACCGCGTTTTACCGCGTTTGCGTTTATAAGCATTTGGTTAAGAAACATCATAAGACCCTCCCTAAGCTCAAAAAACAATATTATTTAACCATTTCAGCTATTTTGTGAGACCAGAGCAGCTGAGAGAGCAGCAGTGTACGTGTATTTAGCGTGTCACTTGCCACGTCACCTGGCCACGTCACCTGCCACATCACCTGGCCACATCACCTGCCACGTCACCTGCCACAAGTTGTGGATTGTCCACTGGCCACGTCACCTGCCACATCAACTGGCCACGTCACCTGCCAAGTTGTGAATTGTCCACTTGCCACATCACCTGGCCACGTCACCTGCCACAAGTTGTGGATTGTCCACTGGCCACGTCACCTGGCTATGTCACCTGCCACGTCACCTGGCCACGTCACCTGGCCACGTCACCTGCCACAAGTTGTGGATTGTCCACTGGCCACGCCACCTGCCACGTCACCTGGCCACGTCACCTGCCACAAGTTGTGGATTGTCCACTTGCCATGTCACCTGGCCACGTCACCTGGCCACATCACCTGCCACGTCACCTGGCCACGTCACCTGCCACAAGTTGTGGATTGTCCACTGGCCACGTCACCTGCCACATCAACTGGCCACGTCACCTGCCAAGTTGTGAATTGTCCACTTGCCACGTCACCTGGCCACGCCACCTGCCACAAGCTGTGGATTGTCCACTGGCCATGTCACCTGGCTATGTCACCTGCCATGTCACCTGGCCACGTCACCTGCCATGTCACCTGGCCACATCACCTGCCACGTCACCTGGCCACGTCACCTGCCACAAGTTGTGGATTGTCCACTGGCCACGTCACCTGCCACATCAACTGGCCACGTCACCTGCCAAGTTGTGAATTGTCCACTTGCCACGTCACCTGGCCATGCCACCTGCCACAAGTTGTGGATTGTCCACTGGCCACGGCACCTGGCCACGTCACCTGCCACATCACCTGGCCACGTCACCTACAACAAGTTGTGGATTGTCCACTTGCCACGTCACCTGCCTCAAGTTGTGTATTGTCCACTTGCCACGTCATCTGCCATGTCACCTGGCCACCCCACCTGCCACAAGTTGTGGATTGTCCACTGGCCACGTCACCTGGCCACGTCACCTGCCGCAAGTTGTGGATTGTCCACTTGCCATGTCACCTGGCCACGTCACCTGCCACATCACCTGGCCACGTCACCTGCCACAAGTTGTGGATTGTCCACTGGCCACGTCACCTGCCACGTCACCTGCCACAAGTTGTGGATTGTCCACTGGCCACGTCACCAAGCCATGTCACCTGGCCACGCCACCTGCCACAAGTTGTGGATTGTCCACTGGCCACGGCACCTGGCCACGTCACCTGCCACATCACCTGGCCACGTCACCTACAACAAGTTGTGGATTGTCCACTTGCCACGTCACCTGCCTCAAGTTGTGTATTGTCCACTTGCCACGTCATCTGCCATGTCACCTGGCCACCCCACCTGCCACAAGTTGTGGATTGTCCACTGGCCACGTCACCTGGCCACGTCACCTGCCGCAAGTTGTGGATTGTCCACTTGCCATGTCACCTGGCCACGTCACCTGCCACATCACCTGGCCACGTCACCTGCCACAAGTTGTGGATTGTCCACTGGCCACGTCACCTGCCACGTCACCTGGCCATGTCACCTGCCACAAGTTGTGGATTGTCCACTGGCCACGTCACCTGCCACAAGTTGTGGATTGTCCACAATGCAATGCAAGCAATTACATTTGTTATGTTTTTTTTTATGGTTTTACATCATTTGCCATCATTTTTGAGATTTCTAATGTAAAAAAATAGGTCACCTTTAAAAACGCCTATAGACGAAATCGCGGCAAAACGCCGGTGCCGCGATTTGCCGCGATTTGCGTCTAAAACGCGAAAGCTGAAAGCCTCTGAACCCAAAATTTTGGGTTTGGAAAAACGGCCCTAAACCCAACTGCTTTGAAACGCCAAAAAACGTGATTGTGTGCATGGACACATAGGATAACATTAAATGTGTTCAGGGGCAGTTGAAAAAAATGCCCAAATGACTCTGAACTCGAGTTTAGCAGCGTCTCGTGTGCATGGGGCCTAATTGTGATTTGGTGTCTTTCCACTCATCTGTTTCCAAATTCGTCTCTGCTCCTTACTGTACTTGGTGAATCAGGTGCTTGCATTGTTGTTCTTCTGTTCACCTCACACCAGAACTCCAAATTTTCAGTTCCAGCTTTTTAGCACATTCGCACTTCCATTGTCCTAGCAGCCCCTGTCCCAACTTCTAGGGGTGCTCAGGCAGGAAATGTGCGAGAGGCTCATCAACTCAAGCTCCTCATACAGGTATATGACAACATGTTTGTTATAGTCTTTGCATATACTGTATATGTGTGTGTAGCGCCTTGCTCCCATTGAGGGAGTGCTATGTGTTAAATTATAGTATGTCTGAGCAATAGTTTGGCTCAGAAAGATCATGCTAAATTGACGGTTCTGTTTCAGTTCAGCTGGGTTGCATGATTTTCCCCTTGACGGTGGGTGTCGCTGTCACCGCGGGTCAAGGTTGGAAAGTCAACAGGCTGGATGCATTGGGTACCTCTTTCCAGAAAGTGTCTCAGGGGGCGTGGTCAACCCGATGTGCATTCTGGGGGAGGGTACTTAAGGGACGGACACCGTTTTGGCGGGGTCTTCTGATCCCTCCTGGCCTCAGGTGATGTGCAAGCTGTTTATGGTCTCAGGGCCAGCTGGCCCGAGACTACGTAACTGAGAGTAGGCCCGGAGGCTGCCGGGGCCTACTAGTCCAGGGATGGTCCTTCATTATCTCGCCTACGTCCAGGGAGCTGAACCACTGGGATTCAATTAAAGGACTTATCCTGTCAGTTTTACCTCACTGTGCTTCCGGGTTGGCTGAAAGATTCTTGGCACCGTGAGTCGTGTATTATATTGAAATTTCTACAAAGTGCGTGAGTAGTCGCACGATCTTGTGGCAGAAGATCATGGGACGGCCAGACAAACTTATCGAGTCTGTGGCAGAGACCAGCTGCTAGGCCAGTGAGAGTAGGCCTATCTGGTGGTTGCTGGAATCCAGCGTGGAACCAAGTTAATCCTCTGGATCTAAGTTTGCAACTGTGATCCACAAAGCAAAAGTATCTGAGTCTCCCCATCCCTCTACCCCTCTGTTAGAGAACTGTTGTTCAATAAAACCCTTGAAAGAGACTTTGTGTTGGTGCAGACATTTCTTATGGATAACTCTTCAAGGAGAGCCCCTGAGATGAGCGTATGGAACAGAAAGGTAACGGCAGGCCCAAATCTAAACCAGCAGCTCTTTCGGGGGTAGTGCTACACGTATGATCAGCCAATCTTAGCACATACACTAAATCACATGTCACCTGGTAAATCAAAATTACACCTTTACCAATTCACAAACTGAACAGATCATTCTCCAGGCCTGGTTCCATCTGCTCCTCAGCAGCATCAAATGCATTAAAAAGAGTCCAAAACGTCAATAAAAGAGAACATAATTTGAAAACACGCACTGGTTTAAATACATTTTTCTGGTATGCATGTTTTTAATATTTAAGACGTATTATCAATATAGTGTCTGCTTCTCTAGCTGGAGCAGTGCTATACACACATATCTGATGCCATAAAGAAAAAAACAGGAAACATACTATGGTTTGTGTCCACCAAGCTTTAAATGGAACTTGTGCTCATTCTATACAACATGACAATTATACTACTGGCACTTACATGATATATACGCTGCTTCCTGTGTTCATACATTTTTATCCACCCCCTTCTATGTCTCACTTTTGGTTAGTCAGTCTAGCCTTCATAGTAGGGTGACTGGTTTCTGGGAACAGTCCCCAATTTTTGTAAGCTGTCTGTGGAAAAAATGTGTCCTGATTCCTCTCCAGGTTTATTAATGGCGTTCCCGGTCCAGGAAGTTGCAGGATAATGCATCTTTGCCACATTTTTGTTGGCCTGGAGCAGGAGGAGGGATGGGAGGGGTGCGTCTGCTCCCAACTGTGCCCGGGGTTATTAATGATGTCAGATGCCAATATAACGTGGTCTTTCCAGTCCCTTCCCTCTCAGCTTGGTGGTGGATTATTTCCTCATTCATTTTCTTTTATTTAATTTTAAAGCAAACAGGTAACAGAAACAGGAGAAGCACACGTTTGATCTTAAAACCAACAAATAACAAAAGGAACATCAGAGGAACAAAACATTACATATCTTTACCAATGCCAGCTTCAGAGATTCAGTTTATATACATCACACTTCGTGTTGCCCCTTCTACCCTCTAAATGCTCATAACTCTTCAAATTATAAACCATCAATGGCCCATTCCTATTCATATTACTTCCCCTTTTAATCCTTTAGTTCCCTAATACCCACTGTTGGGCATATGATCCCCTTCACCTCCCGGCAACCTCTGTCCTCGAGATGATGGGGACACTTCTATCCCTCTCTTATTCCATCTCCCTCTGCTTTTTACCCACCCTCCCCCCAAAAAAAGGGGAACCCCCCCCTCAATCCGGCCCCTCCCTCTCCTCCGCACTCTCCATCCCCAACTCCACTACATCAGTCAATTTACATCTATAAAGGTCTTCCCATCCTCTGAATATTTGAAACTATTCCATTCCGCCCATGTCTCCAAATAGACCCCCCTTTTCTGCCGCGAAGTCCAGACCAAATCCTCCATCCTATTCAAATCCTCCACTCGTTTAAGCCACATCCCTACTGACGGGGGATGGGTCTGCTTCCACAACGCTGTGATACTTTCAAGAAATGGCAAACCACTGACTTCCTATACCGCCTGACCGATATATCTGACTCCTGTAATAGATAAAAAGTCCACTCTCTCGGTAGCTCCTCCTCACTAAACTTTTGCACAATTTCCCGCACCTTCTCCCAAAAACTCTGTATCTTGGGACAGGCCCAAAAAATGTGCATTAGCGTTCCTCCTTTTCACCCACACCGCCAACATCTATCTGACATGTCTGGGTAACATCTCTTTAACACTACCGGGGTACGATACCACTGTGATAAGATCTTGAAATTCATCTCTTGTACCTTTACACATACTGAGGATTCAAATACATTTCGTAATATCTTATTATTTTGCTCCTCTGTAAAGGTCCTGCCCAGATCCGCCTCTCACTTATTAAAAAAAGGTAGTCGAAAATCCCCCGCGGGACTATTCAACAAATCACTAATTTTAGAAAGGGTATGCCGAAGCATCCCGCTCCCACTACAGTACCCCTCAAACGTTGTTAGCGTGGCATGGGTTTCGAAGGCGCACGCCGGCGTAGGTGGAAGTGGGCGTGAACCCATGCAAATGAGGCGTGACCCCATGCAAATGATGGGCCGAGCGCCAGACAGGTACGTATCACGAACTGCGCATGCGCCATGACGTGGATGCATGCACAGCACCCCCCTGCGCCTGCTCACAACCACGCCGGCACAACTGCCTAAGCTACGCCGGATCACTGCGTATGCCGTGAACATCACGTACGCCCAGCCAGACACACGTCCAACGCACAATACGCCGGCTTGTGTTCCTTGGTGTAGACCTGTGCATGTCGGTTGCCGGGTTGCACCTCATTTATGGGGAATAACTTTACGCCAGACGTACAACTTATGCGCATCTCGCGTAGCATGCGCCGGGCACACGCACGTTCGTGAATCGGCGTATTTCCCTCATTTGCATGTTTGAATGGCTAATCAATGGGAGCCGCACCATGCGCTCAGCCCATATGTGCGCCCACCCTACGCCAGCGTGTGCAAGCTACGTCGGCGGGGTGTAGCCTGTTTTTAGGCGCATGTTGGTTTGTGGGCCTGCCGCACACATACGCCGGCGCACATTTGCACTTACGTCGGCGTAACGTGTTATACGTCGGTGTAAGTGCTTTGTGAATCTGGGCCAGAGTGTCCAGAAAATGTTGCAGTTGCAGTGCCCTCCAAAAGTCCAATTGGAGGGGTGTACCTCCTGTTATCAACTCCTGAATCGAAGGCCATACTCCTGCCTTCAAAAAATGAGAGGCTTGAAACAGCCCTTGTTCTATTAATCTGCTAAACGGAACCCTTCGTCAATCCTGGTTAATACTGTGGATTCCCCAAAATTGGAAAAAGAGGTGAGTCTACTATTGATAATTTCCCTTTCACAAATAGCCCATATCCCATCCGGAGGGTAGGGCCTATCAGTGGATGTCTTTTCATATCTGTCGGCAGCTCCCTGGAACACCATGCGGCTCGCTGGATCATACTGCTACATTGGGCTTGCTCTAAACCCGGCCATATTTTCTCTCCAGTGTGTCTGTTCCAATCAATCAGCCGGCTTAATGTAGCCGACTGATAATATTTATAGATATCTGGAGCTGCCACTCCTCCATCTCGTTTGGCTAATGATAGTATATGTCCCTTAATTCTTGGGTGTTTATTTGCCCATATAAACCTGCTGAACAGGGATTGTGTCTGCTTGAAAAAAAGTTTTGGTATTGCAATAGGGAGTGTCTGAAATAGGTACAGAAATTTCGGTAAGATATTAATTTTATTGATATTAGCCCTCCCAAACCACGAATGAAACCCCTTCTGCCATCCATCCGGGAGGATCCGCACTTTCGCTAATAATGGTACAAAGTTAAGCTTATACAGTTGTGTTAGGTCCGCCGGGATAGAGGTCCCCAAGTATGTCAGTGCTGTATCTGACCATTTAAATTTATAATTAGATTTCAAAATCTCCAGTTCTTTCTCAGAAATCGCCACCCCCATCGCTTCAGACTTAATATAATTAATCTTAAAGTTTGATAGCTCTCCATATGTCTCTAGTTCTTGGAGAAAATTAGGAAGGAATACCATCGGGTTAGTCAGGTTATACATCATATCATCCGCGTATGCTGAAATCTTATATTCTAAACCTTCCAGAGACACCCCCTTAATGTCTGGATTCAATCGAATCCTACTCAATAAAGGCTCCACCGATAAAGCAAATAGAAGTGGGGATAGGGGACACCCCTGTCTTGTCCCATTCGATAACTTAAAAGCTAAGGACAATTTTCCATTCACTCTGACCTGGGCCGTCGGATGGGTATAAATACTTGAGCTCCACTGCAGCATCTTGTCACTGAACCCCATGTGTCTCAATACAATGAACATAAACTGCCAATTTTTCTGATCAAACGCTTTTTTTGTCCCCAAAAAGACACATGGGGTTCGGGACGAGCTAACCAAATGGACCAAGTTCAGGGTCTTAATGGTATTGTCCCGTGCTTCACGCATCTGCACAAATCCCACCTGATCTTTATGAACCAGGCCGGGTATGTGCTGTTGTAACCGCATTGTCAAAATCTTAGAAAAGAGCTTCAAATCCATATTCAGTAATGATATCGGTCTATAGCTCCCACATTGGGAGGGATCCTTTCCGTCCTTAGGTATAACTGCTTTCACCACTTTCAAGGATTCAATATGAAAGGAACTTGTGTCTCCCAGACCATTAAACATTTTTACCATAAATGGCCCCAGAATCGGCAGAAGAAGTCTATAATAATGAATCGTAAACCCGTCTGGGCCCGGTGATTTTCCACCCTTCCCTCTTTTCACTGCCTCCTGTATTTCTTCTATAGTAATTGGCTTTTCCATTTCCTGCCTTACCTCTAGTGTCAGACTCGTAATCCCTGATGTTGCTATATACTTTTCCATTGCAGATTGATCCTGAGAGCTTGTTCGTAAATTATACAGGGCACTATAGAAGTCTCCAAATCTCTGTGCTATTTCTCTAGGTAGACTGAATTTCTCCCCCTAAAATCATTGGAATATAAGTCCTTGTTTGTTGCTCCCTCAGCGAGCTAGCCAGTTGCTTCCCACATTTGTTACCAAATTCATAATTCTGCCTTCTACCTGTCTGTATTGCCCTTTTCGCTCTGTACAATAGTAATTTAGTAATTTGTCTACGTGCGGCCAGGAGGTCTCTTTCCACCCCTGGGCTAGAGATATCTGTCAAAAGGGTTGCTAGCTTTAATTCCCTTTCCCTCTTTATCCTTGCCCCTTGTTTCATCAGGACACCCTTTATCACCGCCTTATGGGCCTCCCAGATCACCCCTAAATCACAGTCTGGCGTGTCATTAGTCTCAAAATACCACTTTTCTTCCCTCTGTACATCTTCCAATACGCCGGCATCTTGTAGCAGACTCTCATTCAGCCTCCAGGTTCCCGAACCAGGAGGCTGAGAATCCCCTAATGTATATTTCAGAGAGGTTGGTGCGTGATCTGACCATGTAATTTACCCTATTCCAACCTCTTTAACCGCATGTAACTGATTGTGTGGAATAAAATAATAATCTATACGAGAGTATATCTTATGAGGGATAGGATAAAAGGAATAATCTCGCTCTCCTGGATGTGTCACTCGCCAAATGTCTATTAATCTCACTTTCTGTAACAGACGCAGTATCCGTTTCTGGGTACCCACTGAGGCTGATGAACCCCCAGATGAGGTATCGACACTAGGGACAAGGGGAATATTCAGCCCCCCCCCCCCCAGAATCAGCTGTCCTTCCTGGAAGCCTACCAATTTATCCAAAAACGTCCCCAAAAAAATATCCTGTTGCGTATTGGGGGCATAAAAAGTGGCCACTACTCCACCTATCGTCCCTTTCAAGACTAAATACTGTCCTCCTGTATCCACCAAGAAATCTGTAAGTGACCACTGAGTTTTGTTCGAAATTAAGATTGATACCCCCCCAACCAACTAGGGGATGCCTGAAACCAGCGAGCAGTGCGGAACGAGATAGAGCAGCCCCAAAAAAAAAAGGGAACCCCCCGCCCGCCCCCCAACCAAAACCCCCTCCCCAACTTTAATCTGCTATCCCTAGAGAGAAACAGGAAGAAATATAAACCTCCCCTCCTCTCCAGCGATATGCAAAAAGCTAATAGCTTTAAACACTCCAACTCCCTACCCCACTGAGTGTTAGCCTATCGGGGGAAAGTTACTTGCGCATGCCTCCGTTGAGGGATCCCCCGACCCCTCCTCCAGCTCCTTCCATCTACTTCTCTGTGCCTAGTTATACTACTTAATTAAATTTTCCCCTGCCCAATCCCTAAATTCCTACCTCACTCTTCCCACTAGTTATAGTTCATTCCCTCTCTTTTTCTCCTTTCCCATCTCACTTACCCCTATTTTCTCTACCCAAAAAAAAAAGAAGTCAAGTTGGGAAGGGATATCGAAGCGAAAATTACACTTTCTCTTCAAGGTTGCAAAACCCAGCCACAAAAAAAAGAGAAAAAGTGCATAAATAAATAGATGAATAAATTATGTGACCCCAGATCCCCCACCCTCTATACAATCCCTTCAACCATGTTATACATATCATTCTTACCCCCCCCCCTCTTACCCTCAGCTATCCGTGACTCCGTGACTAATTGTGTCTAATTATGTAATTGGAATTTTATTACATGGTAGCCCCCCACCCCCTCAAAAAGGGGGAGGGGAAGGGAAAGAAGAAAAAAAACCTTTCCACCTACCCCCTGCTTGTGTATATTGTGCCTCTTCTGTATGTGTGCCTTCTCTCCTTCACTATGTATGTGAATCGTGCTTGTTCTATTTGCTTGGTGTATACAAAAAAAAAAAAAAAAAAAACTTTTCCCCCCCACCCCTCGCCTAGAGAAAAAAAAGGAAAATGGGGGTACATTCCTGGATGCCATCTCCAGTTCTTTAAACTTTAAACCAATTCCTAACCAACCCCACCCATATGCAAAATAAACACACAATTACAATTACTAGAAGGGAAACAGAGATCCCTATCCCTTCACCCGGCCAATCCCTCAATCCATGTCCGCCCTATACCTATTCACCCCTTAAAACCAGTGCCACTACAACCAACCCGCCCTCATGACTCAGAATTTCCCTCCGTCTTCCTACATCCAAAGAAGAAAATCAATATACAACCAATACATGGGGAGAGGAGCGGGGGAGAGAAAGAGAGAAAGAGGAAGAGAAGGAAAAAGAAAAGAAAATCAAACCCATAACAACAACAAATAATGATTCCTCCAGCTCCCTCTCCCCCCCCACCCCCACCAATTCTATAGAGAGGGCAAACAATTTGGTACATTACAATATATTAAGCACCCTTCTGTACTTATCTACTTCAGATATGCCCATTATTTAGACATTCTAGGATTTAACTGCATCCAGTCCGGCACCTCAAATGGTTCAGTTTCCAAAAATGAAAAAAGATCTGGTAGGTCTGCTCTGGAGCATAACCAAAATAAATGCAAGCCTTTTCTAATAAGCACTGAAATTGGAAATCTCCACCTGTATGTCCCCCCCCCAGTCCTTCACCCGATCTAATATTGGGCGGAATAATGCCCTACGCTGGAGAGTAGCACTTGATAGGTTGGGTAATATCTTCAACTGTGCCCCATTGTATTCTACTGTCCCAGCCTCCCAGGCCTTCCGCAGGATTGCTTCCCTATGTGAGAAGTAATGCAAGCGACATCACATCTCGGGGACGACCACTATCTTTCGGCTTGGGGCCCAAGGCCCTATTTACTCTGTCCATCTCCACATTTAAAGGCATAGCGTCTTTCATAACTTTTTGGAAAATGCACTTTACCGTATCTTGGAGGTCCTCTTGCTCTGCTGGCTCCGGGACCCCTCGTATACGCACATTATTGCGTCTACTTCGGTCCTGGAGATCCTCCAACTGCAGCTGTAGGGATATTGTGACAGCCACCTGGGCATGCCTCTCTCTTTCCAATACCTTTACTCGCTGCTCCAGTTCCTTTAATCCGCTCTCCCCCTCTGTTGCACGGACCTCTAGCCCCTGTAATTCACTTTGGATTATTTCCAGATCCCTGGAATGTGCCTCCTCTACTTTTGTGATAAGGGCACTTATAGGGGAATTGGGAGACGGGAGCTCACAGCTCTACTCCCTTACCCCGGCCATGCACAAGCCACACCCCCCATGCTTCATCCCTCCACCTAGGTAATGGCTAGTTTTCACTTGCTCGGATGTGGATTATTTGCCACCTTGCCCTTGTTTGTGATGGTGACCTGCAGTGTACACCTGGGCCTACATTCCTGACCCAGTGTAAAATAGGCTCAGATGTTATTAAACCATACCCTTTTAGGCCCATCCCAAAGTTTGCACAATTTGCCCACACCAAGCCTTTGGTGTGGCACGCTTTGCTTTCAGCTATTATCCCCATCCCTTGCTCCACCCCTGTCCCACCCACCCCCCAAAAAAGAGGGCCTGGTCAGTAGAGTGTCCATGATTTTCATTTTGAAAATCTGGTCTCCTTACTTCATAGTGATAGGCCAAAACAAAAGGAGGCGAGTCAGAATACAGCCTGGAGATGCTTGCCATTTGTTTATCAGACATGTTTTTCTGTGGTCCAAGGGCAATCTACAAAGCATCAAAACAGGTGCAGGCTCCTTTTAATTAAGACCTTATCATGTCAGTGTCAGTTTTCTTTTGTATAGCATGGTCATGGGTTCTATTTAAGGTCATTGGGAATCACTTGTATGCTCAGGAGTAATATGGTGAGGTACATCTCTTTTATTGTTCTCATTTTTACAGGATGTTTTTTTTTTAAAGTTGCCTTGTCTGATTATATGTAAAAGGTGTTTGGTGGAGTTTTGCTTTAAATGCTTAATTTTAGTCCGCTTGTAATTTTAGTCTTGACTATGCTTTATTAAAGCTCACAGTCACATTCTTAAGGCTCCAGTGCTGCCTCTTTTATAATGTTCTGCTGGCCCTTCACCATGCTGCACCATCACACCAGCCTGGTTTCACAGGTGAATATTGCAAATGCCATATAACTACCCAAGCCAATTCTTTGCATCATCATCCACTTGTAGGTGGTGTGCAGTGTGGTGTGGGGGCAATAATTCACACAGATTGGTGCAATAAAGCACTTGTGTTGAAGAATGCAGAAACAGTTCACAACAGGGCCCGGAGGGGGAACCACGGTTCTCAGCAAAGTTAATGGAGTGATGCTCAGCCAGACTGACAGCACCTGTTAAAAGGGCAGAATGCGACTGCCCATCTTGTGCCCAATTTGGGAGATGTCTAGAGGACTCACAGTCCCTATGCTTTCCTTCCTCATCAGGAACATTCCTCTACTGCTAACACCTAAAAGGCAGGGTACCTTTCCCTACACTGCCCACATGAGAAATGTATGCCAAACCTGGGAGCCAGGGCCTTAAATGGGCTCTGCCTGACCCAAGATGGCCACCAGGGTCACATGGGGAAGCAGTATCCAATAGGATAGCTTCTCCAGTGACCCATGAAAGCTTAGAGGAGCCCTGTTCCTCTTGACTACCTCTCCAACAACAGTGCAGCTGTAGAGAGCACCACCTGAAGTGGAGAAAGACTGCACCTACACACTGGATGGAAAAAGAACAAGAGGATCCAGCTGCATAAACAAAAGGCCCATTCACAGTGTACAGGCCTCAGACCTACGTTTACACATTTCTAAGCCGTTTAATAATGTTTTTGTTTATGGCTTAACATTGCCTGCTTGCTTGTTGACAGTCACAGCTCCTGCCCATTGAAATGAATGGGCACCACAGCTATACCGCCGACAAATCGCCTCTGCAGAGGCGCTTTGCGGGTGGTTTTAACCCTTTTTCGGACGGTAGCAGGGGTCAAAATCGCCCTGCTAGCGTTTGAAAACCTCCGCAATAACAGCGGTTACCGCCGACGTCACCCCAGTGTGAAAGTGGCCTAAGATACTTGTCATGCATGTCTAACAAAATGGCTGTCAATTTCTCATTCACCATGACATCGTTCATACGGTTCTTGACCGCTTCAAAACTGAGCATAGGGGTTTTCCATGCCTTAGCAATTCTCAGCTTAATAAAAGATGTTGTGCCAGTTGCCTTTCCGGTCGTAGCAATTCGGGAATAGTTTTGCCTAGAAGGGCTTCATATGGGTCCCTTTTAAGATTAACATTAAATAAATTCAGAATGTGTGATGGGCATATTAACCAAGAGTACTGCACTGGAGATAGAATGTGCAATACGAACACTGCAGCCTCAGTGCTGTCACCTCCTAAGACAGATTCATGTACCTACTCCCGACAGATGAATATTGTGCAAACACTGACAATTTTAGTGTCCGGTGTGAGAGAATTCTAGACAGTCTAGGACTGGGAGACCTTTTTTATTTTCTTTTGCCAAATATATGTTAATCCATTCCCTCTGCAGGTAGAATGTAACCCTGTGATTCTGGGGAATAGTGTACATGCAGACCCCCTAAAGAGAATCTGTTTGACGCTCCAGGGCAAAGTGACAGATTAATTTCTAGGAACAACCCCACACCAACTAATATTCAACCTAATCACCTTCCTCTGCTGCTCCACTGTGTTTGGACCTTCAATGGAGGAACAGAGCTCTGGAGGAGTGCCTGAATTTGATTGGCAAATCTTACAAAACATGAATGGTACAGCCAAATCTGTCAGAACGCCTAGAGATTCACCTGTAGTAGATACAGCAGGTATAGATGTGCCTACACTTTATACTTCTTAGCTTCTTTTTTGTGTGTTCCATGCTGTACAATTAAATCAATGTTTACTTAGCTTAGTTGGTACCAAGACGTGTGCAAAGGGATCAAATAAAAATAGATTATTTTTCCATATGAGTGGACGATTGGAGGGAATGCAGCTTCACTTTATTTATTAAAGTTATATTAAACCCACAGGACTTTCAGCAGCTGATTTAATAGTTAATTTATTTACTGAGTATGCAGCTGCTTTATGTTTTAATCCTCATCTATGTTCCATTTTAATCTGCCATGACCACTAGCCCAGTTTTCCTGTTTCAGGGTAGCTCCCCCACCCCTCTGCAACATGTGGCAGTGGGAAGCCAGCTGTCACAGCTGGGTACCCACAGTTAAGATGCCAGGAAATGAAGACAGGTGGAAAAAATGGCTTAGGCGAGCACAGCGCTGGTTCCTGGGACAGGTGACTGTTTATTAAGTCAGCAGCTACAGTTTTTGTAGCTGCTGTCTTTTAATTTTCAAAAATATGACTGGAGCTCCTCTTTAATTCTTTGTTGAACTAGCTGCATTTCATTTAGAAATATTTGACTTGCAAAGTCCATAGAGGTGCTGACATAGTTCTTAGAAATCAGTAATCTGCTCAACTTAACCAAAAAACCTTTATATAAAAAGAGACCAATCTTATGTTCATTACTATGTTATATTTTTTAACCATTTTTACATTATAGATTATGTCTATGCATCAACCCCTGAAGAGTGAGACTGAGCTCACAAAACGTGTTGGGTCACCATTGATGCCATGACACACTTACTATGGACTATTTGATTACTGTATGTAACCATGTAACGGATTTGTACATTTAGACCAACTGTTTGGCATTATCACACCTTTTCACAGTTCTATTGCTGCCATATACATAATAAACCTGTACTATGTTTTTATTACTGGCTGTGTGGCGCTTCATCTAAAGTCCCAATGGGCAAAACTCTGCATTTGCAAATTCCATTCTAGCTATCACCAGTATTTTGACACTATTAAAGGTAAATTTAGCCTTATCATCATACACTAATGTTACACTTTGTGGCAGAACAATTTTGAGTCGTAGAGAATGGCACAGCCATCTTACAAAACTGATGTGTTGAATAATGTATTTTTTTTTGGAATAAGGGAAGTTTTGAAAAACAGTATAACTTTTCCGACCCACCTTGTTATCTTTCTCACTGGTTGTATGTTTACAAGTAAATACATTTTGCAACATGGCCAGATATTGCCCCAGATGAGGCTCTAGAATTAACAATTTAGATTTCCAGACAATCAGATATGTCACTGGGCCAGTCTCCATTCACAACCAGGCATTTTTCTACTCTTTACCATATGCCTAACTATTCTTAACATGAATCCACAAGGAGTCCTGTTGCTTCCAATTGTCCCATTTCACACTTGTATGCTTGGTTGCTCTATGCCCTATGCTCCAAAAAATTCAAGAGTTTTTTTTTTTTTCTTAGCGTATTTATTCATGCATTTTTGGCCCAATAGACTTCAAGAGAAGAGCCTGTATACATGTATTATATGAATTTTCACACATTTTTTGTGTCTGAATAGATCATCTCCCCTCTAGAACTCCTCTCCTCCCCTTGCCCAAAAAGTCTGAAAATAAAAAACGTAAACATTACCAGAAATATGCTCTGCTCAGGTATGAATGCAGGCTTAGTGGGATTTTTATGTCTATAATTACCTAAAACAACGGCAGACTGACAGGTGATGTCCCAGAAAAATATAACATTGCTCACTTGGGTGTCTAAGCGATGTTGCTCTTCCTAGGATTTGCTTTGCTTTCTTTTTTCAGATTTTACATTCAGCAGTTTCTAGCATAGTATATGGAGGATGTAGTTTCACTAAGTTTGAGGATTTTCCAAATCCATGACAAATGTACATCAAAAAGCATAAAGTGTCTATTTAATCAATGTCAAGTTCACCACTTAATGAGTTTGCCTAAGCATAAAAATGATACAATGATTTATTTTTTTATAAGTAGCCATTTTTGAGCCAGAACTATGGGCACATTTATAAAGCAGATAGTCTGACATTCACAGTGATTGATTTACTGCCAGAGAATGTTTGGCGAGAGTCATATTCACCAAACAAACTATATATGTATCATTATTATTTTTCTGGGACCTCAAAAAGATTTTGAGGAAGAAAGGTTTCCTAATAAGACCCATATGTATTGCAGTTAGTAATGATTCATATATAGCCATATGTATTGCAGTTACTTAAGGACTGTAAAATGTTAGCTCTTGGATCAACATAGAATCTAATTAGGAATTATTTGTGATTATTAAATCCTGTTCTGTGAGTACTAGTATATAGTAATACGAATACATTGCTGGTATATGTAAAGATAAACTGCAAAAAGTATTTATTTTTCTACATTACTGACCACTGCTAAGAATTGTAATGATGCCGTTGTTTTGTTTGCAGAAAAATCGAGTGTATTTAACAGCCTCCCCTATTTTCTTTCCTATAAAGCCTTGGCAATGCTCTGACAAATCCAATTATTGTATATTTTGGAAGTACTTACATTGAGATTACCACTAATGCCTCAGCATGAAACCAAACTCCCTCTGCCATTGATTCTTGTCACAATTACAAAACTAATCAGAAGAGATGCCTTCTTCACCTGCACATTCTAATCCTATATTAAGCTTTTTATTTTTGTGGCAAGTCACCCTTAGACCCTTCACCCTCTCCCATTCCATGCATCTGTGTTGCTGGTTGGAAAAGCTTCCTCTCTGAGCCTATGGTTTATATCAGGTGTATATCTATTACGATTTGCCCATCAAATGGTACAGCATTATTTGATGATTCCTCTGTGATCTGCAGTTTGTTTAAAAGGAACACTGAAAAGCAGGATCTGATATTCTAAAACTTTCATTAGATACTCTATAGAATTATATTGCCTTTAAATAATTTCTCATAAGGAGCTATTGATATCAAACTGTAAAATACATTTTCTTCTACTGCATGTGATTCTTGTTGTCAGCTGCAGATATAGCCATGTTGTAATTAGCAGTAAAGTTTTAATGTACAGACATGGCAAGCTAGTATATTCCTAAGTTTTAAAATGACGCTTGCTACACATACCAGTATTACCATATAAACGTTATATAATATTATTACTGTTATCATAGGAAATGCCATATAATAGGAATGCAACAGCATTGTGATTGAACTTAAGATGGAAATATAATACAATCGTTTAGATGCGTTGTCAGAATACCTGATTTACAGGTTTCTAACAGCATCTTTTATGGAATGTTGCAGTGTCATATACTCTACATTGTACATTCTGATGGTGAGTCTACCAGCATAATGTCTGTAGAGTTGATCTCAGCATTCAAATATACACCTGTAATTCTTCCTATAAGAACTCGATAACAAGGACCTTCTTCTAACTAGGGAGCTAATGTTATATACAAATAAGTTGTATGTATAGCAGTAAATATTAGCCTTGCAGCACTTTGAAAACCTGACCTAAGCAATACATTTTCAAAAAAAAAGAATAACATGTTGCTAAGCTTGTATGAATTTTCACTCCGGTACCTTGTTCTAGTCGATAGAAAACTTGGTCCATTCCCAGGAGTATGTGTTATGTACACAAATCTTCAAGTTTTATTCCTGCCAAATCATTTTGAACACAGCGCAGAAAGGGCAGCTTAAAGCCCGACATTTTGGCCATCGTGTTCGGAAAGCAATAAAATGGAAGTAACTTTTCGGTCAGCTTGTATCTGGTGAATGTTAGATGTCACGAGCTGTTGTTGCTGCTGCATGTTCTGAAAGGCAGAGTCTGATTTCCATTCTATCTCAGCAGCCCTTCGCTTCAATGTATTCCACAGCTGAGAAGCAGTCGTGCAGCTTGTCTGAAATCCTCTTCAGAAGGATATTGAAATTCACAGGCTGTACAGACTTCGCAGGGTATTCCCACACCATACACAGCCATGCGTTTAGAAAATGTACCTCTCCCACTTTATTGATTACTGTCAGCAATCAGCTTCTTTTTTTTTTTTTTTCATTCCAATTAGCACTGTTATGCAAGCCAGACTTCACGTTGATCCCTATTTGTGTCCTTCAGACATGACCACATGTCATATAATTGAAAAACATATAAGACACGTCACTTTCTTCTGACCCTCTATAAAATGGGATTGAGGGAACCTAAGGATTGACTGGGCCTATAAACAAATGCCACTCACAGTCCTGAAGCCCCCGTCAGCGCCATTGAACGGCTAGACACACTTAGATTCCAATTACTTAGTGGATATAACATGTATGCAGGGGTGGATCAGCGCAGAGCGAAAGACAAGCTCATGGGCCCCATATCCCCTGTAGAAGACAAATCATGCTGATTTGTGTACTGTATGATAATGCTGTACTTGTTCATTGATGCATATGTAAACTTACAAACTAATCAGGGACTGACTAGGTAATCATCCAACTAGTGATGTCTGGTAATCTGATTTGTTCTAGTGAATCTGTATTGATTACCTGCCTCTCTGTGACAGTATGAAGGGGACGTTTTGATTTATTTTCTTTTAACCCAAGATGTTTTTTGCACACTGATAAATTGTTACACATGTGAGTATTTTGATGTTTCTTTTTTGTTTAACATTTGCTTTTATATGTAATTCTGTCTTTTACTGGCAACCAATGAAGGGATCTCAGGGAAGGCGAGATTGATTCCCATGTTTTTTTTCCCAGTCGCAAGTCGTGCCGCTGTATTTTGAACGGCTGATTCTTATACTTTCTTAAAATGATTATCGTATGTGTGCTTACCTTGGCAACAGACGCATATACATCCAATTAAAGTACCTCAGAGAGAGCAGTGTCTCGCTCCAATTTTCTTTCTTTTAACTCTATACTTACCTGCTCTGTGCAATGCTTTTGCACAGAGCAACCCGAATCCTCTTCTTCTGAGGTCCCCCACCAGCGCTTCAAACCCCTACTCTTCGGCAGGTGTCCCCACAGAAATCCGCTTTCCATGGAGGCACCCATGTGTGCTCGCTCCTGATCCCTGGTGCTGCATCCATTGACACAGACCATGGGACTCGGCCCCACCCTGTGTCACAGCATTTGATTGATAGCAGCGAGAGCCAATGGCTCCCGCTGCTATCAATCTGCCCAATAAGGAGGAAGTCAGCTGTTCTCCTGCACTTCTCTGGATCGGATCGTCCTCAGGTAAGACAAAAAAGGCAGCTGAGGGTGGGGGGGGGGGGGCTGTTGCACAGTGGGGTTTTCACCTTAAAAAATTGCATTAAGGTGAGAAACATTAAGGCTGTAGAACCACTTTAAATATTTATTGTCATTTTTTTTATTACATACATGTGATCTTTTTTCTCAAATATACATGTAAGCAGGTTGAAATGCTGGTTAATGCAGTTGGTGGGCTTTCCGTCGGGCCTGTGTTCATAAATTTAGAAGGTAGACTCTACCTGGATGAGTCCCGGCCGCATGGGGAGAAGAAGAGGCTGACAGCTGTAAATGTAATTTGTTCAGGCAGCGCCTGTACAGGAAACTGCTGAGGTACTTCTGAGCCATATAGTCCCACAACAGACTCAGTCTGCATGGAAAGACACACAGACAAGACCCAGCATGTTATCTCCAGCCACTTCAGCTGCTGGATACTGCCAAGATGGACTTTTCGCTGTGCAGGTATGCTGGGGCAACCACAAGTCTGAGTGAGGGGCTAGGGATGTTAGGGAAAGATTGTGCACTTGGTTTTGAAACTGCTTTGATGAGAGTTTCCAGGAAAGCTTTTGAAACGTTGTACTTGCCTGGTCTGATATTAGGAGTGTATGTAAGCAACAGGCACACATAGTCTACAGCTGTTGAAACACATTGGGGTATGAAGATAGCTCTGTAAGGGTTAACACATTGTGAAGTAAAAGAAAGTGGTTACCAAGGGTAACAAAGGTTTAGCAAGCAGCCTGTCATGAAGCGTGTATCTGTGAGAGGGGGTACAAACTCTTGTAGAGAGGGAGTTGTTGTTGGCATTATCTCCCCTGACAATCTGTCTCCAATAGCAACAGTAGCAGATCAGCGCATAGAGGTCCTCAGCCTGAGCACAGATACGGAAGGGCAAGAGTTAAGTGAGTGAGCGATTAGACCCCGCGCTGGGAGATACTGTTACTGGGAGTGAGGTAGAGGCTCAGTGTGTCGCTCCTAAATTTGAAGTAGTGGTATACATTACCATGAAGAGAGTTAACTATAGTTCAGTTATCTGTTCAAGCGTACGTGCTGTACGGCCATCTTTTAATTAGAGGTCCGCCTTATGGTTGAGTTATCCCTGAAAGCGACCTCCACCCTGTCCTAGGGAAATAGTGAGTATGGCACAAGTAAAGGTACCCCATGTGTAAGGCAGCGACTCTATCCAAGGTGCCTAGTGTAGCCCAGAAAGAACCCATACTTGGCACCCAATGAGGAGGGGAATGTGGAGATTTTCACAGCCTGCCCTTCAAACATTAATACATGAAAAAGGATTCCAAGAGCACTGTGTTTTTATTTTTTTTATTTTTTTGTTAGAGCACCACTGCCAGTCTTTGCAGCTCCCTTTAATTGATTGAAACAGTTTTGATGACTCATTATTTATGTTTGTAAACAGAATCTGGAAAATGTAAAAAAAAGAAAAATAGAGCTCATCCTTTATCTCTAATATGCTCAGTTCCATCTTTATCCGACTAACAACAATGGGAATTTTTTTTCCTGGCCATAACAACTGAAGAAAAATGTGCAAAATCTATACATTGGCCCGGATTCACAAAGCACTTACGCAGACGTATATCTCCAGATATGCCGCGGAAGTGCAAATATGCGCCGTCGTATCTATGCGACGGGCACACAAACTGAGATACGCCTAAAATCAGGCTTCATCCGACCAACGTAACTTGCCTACGCCGGCGTACATTGGGCGCATATTTACGCTGGACGCATTTGGCGCTCCCATTGATTTTCTATTCATATATTGGAAATGAGGGAGATACGCCGATTCACGAACGTATGTGCGCCCGACGCAGTGCGCGTAAAGTCATACGTCCAGCGTAAAGTTATGCCCCATAAAGGAGGTGTAACTCAGCAGCATCCATGCAAAGGGCTGCACCAGGGAACACAAGCCGATGTATTTTACATAGTTTACGTAGGACGTGAATATGACTCTGTGTAGGTTACGTTCACACCGTAGGCAGTGATCCGGCGTATCTTAGGGTGTAGTTCCGATGTAATTCTGAGCATGCGCACTGGGATGCGTCCACGTTCATTAAACATATCTGTCTGGCGCTCGGCCCGTCATTTGCATGGGGTCACGCCTCATTTGCATGGCTCACGCCCACTTCCCCCTATGCCGGCTTACGCCTAGGAAACCCAGCGCAGTTTTGGCAGCACTGGCTTCGTGAATTCAGTGCTTGCCTCTCTGCGCTGTGTCAGTGTAGCGTACAGGAGATACGCTACGGCGGCATAAATGTGCGCCGCTGTCTGTGAATCCGGGCCATTGTCTTTAAAGTGGAACTTCACACTCTTAGTCAACAGTGACTAGTTTTAGTCCTTATGCCGCTAGCCTTAGTAAATAGATAGGAAAGTATATCATAGTTACATGTTTCAGATTTTTTTTTAATATCTCTTCAATTACTTCCTATTTTTTTAGGTCTAGGCAAATGATGTCATACATCCCAAGAGTCTTCAGCAGGGGAGTAGGGGTTTTCTCAGCTAACTACACCTTCCTGCCCACACACATACCTGACCTAAGGGCAAATGAATTTCAGGAAGTAAATACTACATGAATCTGCCCATTCTTAAGATGGCCATGGCCAGAAATGCTAGGTAGGGTCTTTTCAAGTGATTTCCAAGCAAAATAAAGCATTGAGACATGGATGGATGGGTGAGTTTGCTTTGAAAATTAAAACTTGCAACTTCTTTCTATTGAGGTTTTCAAGAGGAAGTAAACCCTGATGGGTTTTATGGGTTGCAGGAGAGGTTGTAAAGGCGGCAGCCACAGCCAATTCACAACTTTTGAGAGCTTGAGCCTGAGATGCCTAGTCCACTCTTGCTGATTTGATCGCAGAGATGTAATGACCATGGACATAGGCCTTGAAGGTGTCCCAAACCATCAAATTGGAAGCAGTTTGTTAGTTGAGTTCCAATCCCAATATTGGTATACCTTGTCTGACATGACCTCCTGCAGCATTTCATCATAAATCCACTTAGTGTCTAAACGCCAACAAACGGTGGACTCCTGGCCTCCAGAATCAAAAACGGAGTCAAGAGGGGAATAATTCGATATACCCGCAGGGGTAAGGGTGACTAGCATTGGTCTGCTGCCGAAAGCCAGGTCAATCCAAGAACCAGCCCTGTGCAGAGCAGAAACATGGGAGTAGACCCTCTCAGAGGGATGTTTAAAGCACCATAGGTTTGTAAAATCAAAGGCTTGCACCCAGTGAAATAATTCTAGATTAGGAGCATGTGGGGGGATGGAGGTGTTCAAGGCAGTATAGAGGATGCTGTTAAAGACCTCTGAAATGGAAATTCTAGTGATTTGATAAGGAGAACATTTTGTAGATAGTATATAAAACAAAATATGTGAAGGGTGAGGTGATATACACATTCATGCAAGGCATATTGTGTTGCAAGGACATCAAAATATTTAAAAATAATTAAATGTTTTCGGTTTGTTGTGCTAATATGCAGTTTAGTTCTGCTTTAAAGTTTGCATGTACTGTATTGCTTTATTTAGATAGGTAGGTATTTTTTATTTTTTTTGTATGTTTACTTTTGTGAACAAAGGTTGCTATGCTTTCCAGAGCTACAATTTTTAGGCACTGGTTTGGTTGTTGCTGATTTGGTATAGTATGTTTGTCATTTTGCAGTTAACCGAACAGATATTTCAAACACATATTTATAAACCAAAGCATACCTGGTTAAATGATTGATTGGTGTACTTCACAGTAATCAGAAGGTAAGTATTGCCACTGTGAACTTGTAGGCCCTTCTTTTGGATTCCCTTCTCTCTGAGATGAGTTACACTTGTAAGATGCAGACACAATGGCTGGAATCGGCATAGCGAGGACCTTCAAGTGTCACTGCCCTTCTAGCTATGAGTCACTACTGAAAGAAAAAAAAGGTTCAGAATTGACAGATTTATCATAAATTCCTGTGGAAAAATGCTCTGCTTATTACAACAATATGCACATATAAAAAATGGATCCAACTTAACTAATATCAGAACAGATTTTAAAATGTTGCTTTTTTGGCTATATGTCTGCTCTAGGTCACTTCCTGAATTTGCCCACAGATATTTTGAAGGACCCAAAATGTTTTTTTTTTTTTTTAAGGAACAAAACACAAAGATGGTTTAGTCAACCAAAGCAACTGATAAAAGATAGCTTTCACTAGATTAGATAGCAGACTAACAGCTGATATCTGACTGTTACTGCACTCTACTACAGGGCTGTCTTTAAAGTTGATTGGACCCTGGGCAAAAAATTCTCTCCCCCCCCCCCATGTAATTTTGCTCCTCATCTGCTCTGAGACATACAAGAAATATCAGCTAGATTTAAAGGGGAGTTCCACCCACAATTTCACTTTTTAAACCCCTGTAATACACAAGCTTAATGTAGTCTACTAAAGTTGGTCTGTAAACTAAGGTCAGTTTTGTTAGGTTGTTAGAGCATTTAGTTAGTTTATAATCTAGAAATAGACCGTGGCCATCTTAAGTGTGGGCATCATGAAGCTAGACTGTATGACTTCCTGGATTTCAGCCTTGCAGATCTCGCACATGCTCAGTGCTGCACAAGCGATGTAATAGGTTTCAGTCAGGTTTCCATAGCAACGGGAGTGTCAGAGGAAGTTGCCGCCCCTTCTCTATGCAAATAGGCTATTTGCAAGGACTACTGGGATACATGATGCCTATCCCAGAAACCCTTGCGAATAGCCTTGTGACTTAATAGCCTAGGCTAATAAGGAGGAGGGAGTAATAAAGGACTACAAAATAAAGGTATTTACAAGCAACAAAATAAATAAAAATTGTCCATTCTGAACACTATGAGATTAGGGCATGCAGCACAGACAAGCATAAAAAAATGGGTGGAACTCCACTTTAAAATCAGTTTACTGTATCAGATCAGGCAGTGATTGCGATTGGTTGCCAGAGGTTACAACATATCATTACCACTTACTGACTGGTTGCTAGAGGTTTACAGCACACATTACGGCTCACTAATTAGTAGCTAGAGGTTACAGCACATCATTTCTTCTTGTTGATTGGTTGCTAGAGATTACTGTACAGTAGTACTGCTCACCGATTGGTTGCTAGAGGTTACAGCACATCATCTCTTCACTGCAGAGGGGCATGATATACATATGAATGCCGCCTTTTTTTACTTATGAATGCCGCTGGACTCCGCTATTTACATATGAATGTTGTCACTATTTACATATGAATGATCCCATTATTTACATATGAATGATGGTTATTTACATGTAAACACAGGATCTGCTGGTGAGTCATCTGTACACAACAAAAGGGCAGAGCTGGGCAGCATTAGTAGCAGCACTTCACGCTGAGATATCAGGACACAGCAGGACTAAAACTTCAAGGGACAAGGGAATTTAAACTAGGATAGTTGGCAAGTATGAGGCAGCTGCTTTGGGCTCCACAACAATGACATGGCCCATGGCAGCTACCCCTTTTGCCCTGTCTTAAAGACAGCCCTGCTCTACTATATGATACATTAGCTAATAAGGCCAAAAGTTTAACATTTTTGTAAATGAATGTTAAATCCTCCCCTTGCTCCCTGTTACAGGAATCTTCATTGTGTGGCCCTGCCTGCTACTGCACAGCCCTTCATTCTTTGCTTGTCCGTTTTTGACAGTGATCATTTGTGTGGATGCACACACAATGTGGTTGATTTACTAAAAGCAAAGTTTAGTGCATGTGCAGTTGCTCCAGAGCTTATTAAATGAGCTAAAACTTCACTTTACAAAGAATACCCAATCACATGCAAAGAAAAAAACAAAACAAAAAAAATGCAATTTTGCTTGCATATAGTTGAATGATGGAAGTCACCAGAATTTCTGCCTCATTCACTAAGCACTAAAGCAACTGCACTTGCAATTCATAGAGCTAAATGCCAAAATAAATATACGCATTTTTATAAAAATGACAGTTATTTTCAAATAAGTCCAGTGAGATTTGAAAATGAAATTCTCATGGCTGAAATAAGCGTCCTTAACCTTGCGCAAATGCTTTGTAAATTGAGCCCAATGTCAGGTTAAAAATCTGTTATTTGAATTACTAGAAGTTGCTCCCTTGCCTTCCCTCTCTAGAGCTTACTTAAAATAAATCTGTGAGTATTTCGCGAGATATAAACGAAAGCTGCAGGTGTTGGCTGTCAGCATGTCCTTTCCACTGAGCAGTGTGCCTCTGAAGCACTGACTGCCAAAACTTCTAAAGTGGTAACTAGTCACATCAGTTCTTCTCCCCAACGGAGCATGCCATCTACTGTCTAATCACAGGCCTATAGATTTACTTACAGTAGTCAGTTTTCTCAGAAGCTGATTATCTAATAGTTTGCCACAGAAAAATAGAAATGTATTGATGAAATCCATATAAACTGATAGAAACAGTGTTCCTGGTGAGAACGGAACCCTATGCTGCAAGACCACAACTGAATACTAAACAACCATGCTGCTTTAAAGGGGTTGCAAAGGTTCGTCTTTTATTTTCTAAATTGGTTCCTTTAAGCTAGTGCATTGTTGGTTCACTTACCTTTTCCTTCGATTTCCCTTCTAAATGTTTTTTTTCTTTGTTTGAATTTCTCACTTCCTGTTTCTCCTCAGAAAGCTTTCCACCATCATCCGAGCGGTGGAAAGTCATTAAGAACAGCTTACTGAACACCTGAAGCCTCGTACACACGACCGAGGAACTCGGCGGGCGAAACACATCGTTTTGCTCGTCGAGTTCCTTGTTAGGCTGTCGAGGATCTCACGAGCCAAATTTCCCCATTCCCGTCGAGGAAAAAGAAGACATGCTCTCTTTTTGGCTCGACGAGATCCTCGACAGTTTCCTCGTCTAAAAGTGTACACACGACCGGTTTCCTCTGCAAAAAAAAAAAAACAGTAAGTTTCTTGCTGGTTTTTGCCGAGAAACTCGGTCGTGTGTACACGGCCTTACTGAGCAGGAACAGGAAGTGAGAAATTCAGACAAAGAAAACAAAGAAAAAAAACATTTAGAAGGGTAATTGAAGGAAAAGGTAAGTGAACCAACAATGCACTAGCTTAACCTCCCTGGCGGTATGATTATTTCAGAAAAAAGATGCTGAAAGCGGTACCATTATTAGCAAGGAAATTTGGCGTTTTATACTGTAGGTCTGTAATTTTTAGGAATAACTCACTTAAATCTGACCAAACAAGAGTCTAGTAGGCATCCCGGGTATGAAATTTTTTTTAAAAACAAAATTATAAATTATAATATAATAAATAATTATAAATAATTATAACAAATAATAATATAATTATAATAACAATTATTCAATAATGTAATCAACTCAAAATCACTGAAATGTGCTCAATTGCAGAATTGTCGCTGTCATTACTTTTATTTTTTTATGACGGATTTCCCCACAAATCGCTATCGCACAATTCTGCAAGTGATTATAATTTATTATCGCTGTTTTCTAGCTGATCTAAAACCATTTTTGACATAAAAAGACACTTTTGGTTGCTATGGACAATCTACAGTTTGCAGAAAGAAAGAACCGTTTTTATTATATAAAAGTACATGTAGGGCACTGGGCAGACCACTAGGGACAAGGGGGTGTGTATTTTTTACATACAGTACTGTAATCTATAAGATTACAGTATACTGTGTGTATTGTGTTTGTTTACGTTTTTGAATTTGGCGCCGTTCTCCGCTCCCGTGCGTCGTAACATCGCAGGGAACGGAGATCGGCGGCACAGGAGGACGCTGTGTGAATCGAGCGAGCACCCGCTCGCTCACACAGCGCGGTGGCATCGCTGGATCCAAGGACAAGGTAAGTAAACTGTCTGTGGATGCTGCGAGGCAAGCCAGAGTCTGACTCGGGGTTACCGATCGCAGCACAGAAATCTAACCCCGAGTCAGACTCGGGAACACCGCCAGGAGGGTTAAAGCGGATCTCCCACGCAAAATCATTTTTTTTTAAATGGTCTATTTAAATATGTAATAGCACTGCTGTGCTAAACTCACGTTTCCGGTGTCCCACCGCCGCTCCGCTGTAATATTGTCCCCAATAAATACTTATATTCTGTGTTTCCTGCCGTTGCCATCTTAGCTATGGGCGTTAGATTCCCATAGGCAGGCACTTCCTATTTGCGGTGGATGCTGTCCCAGCATCCACCGCTCGATCTCGCGCATGCGCACTGGCAAAGGTGACCGGCGGCGTGAGCGTCTCTGTTGTCATCGCAACGGCAGGCGTATGAATGAAAAGTTCCCGCCCCGTTGTGATGATAACACAGCCTCGGGTAACACAAACACAGCCTGAAAGACCGGAAGTTTAAAATGCCCGCCCCTTCCTTTGTTTACATCCGCGTCACTTCCTGCAAAACGAAGTCGCGCAATGTTTGCTAACAGAGCGGAATATTATAATTAGGGAGCTCTGACACAGGCTCCCAGCAGACACAGCGTGGCACAGGAAACTGGAGAAAACCCGTTGAAAACCCGAGGGGGGCAGACCAGAAGCCTGGATGATTAATAAGGTACACGAACACTATATTAAATGAAAATAGCCGATTCCTCATTATTTAGGAGCAGTAGGAATATTGAGCTGCAGTTGAATTGAGGGTGGAGATCCGCTTTAAATTAACATATTTAGAAAATAAAAAACAAATCTTTACAACCCCTTTAAGCTACTGTGGTTTTGAACAGTCTAAAATAGAGAATGTGATCTGAGTTGATGCCAGTCTACCTGTATAGGGTCATTGTCATATGTATGATTTGTAAGAGAAGCTTTGTGAGTGAAGAGACAACAGATTCTGGAAACAAGGCTAGCTGTACTTGGAAAACATACACTGAGGGAATACCCACACTAGACCATAAAAAAAGTAAAAGATCATGAATCACTGGAAACATTTCCCATTACATTTCCTGAAAGTCCCTACTACTTCAAACCATAATAGCTAATGGTACCGATACAGAACAAGAACCCTCTTTCTGATACAGTTCCACGAAGAATTAGTAATAATTGAAAGTACAATATAATGAGGACCAGTAGTAATATAAATTGTTCTTAGCGGGGTTTCATGACAGGATCATAAGTCTGGCAACGCAGAACTGCCTTTCAAGAAAGTGGGTTACAGATTTTAGTCAGGTGGAATTTTATGATTTGGCCACCAAATATTTTTTTTGCCGATAGGTGTAGACTGCCACATTTATTTTGGATGCACATGCAGATCTATCTGTAGTAATACCAATTAATTCAAGGTTATCCAAGTAAACAGTGGCAACTAACATGGATTTTTTTTTTTTTGGACCATTTAACCTTTTCTCTAAAAATTAACAGCCTGTGAAATCATAGGGTACCCAAAAATATTTGAATAGTCAGCTGATACTTGAACCTATTACGTCTTCTTTTTCTCCTTTAGAGAGCATGCAGGAATGATCGGCAAGACACTGAATTCCAAAAAATATCTAATATTTGAGGTCTGCTGGAGGACCACAGCAGAACAATGGCCAGGTGGGTCCTGATGCTTCGTACACAGGATTGGTTTTCCCGGCGTTCAAAATTCTGCCCGGAAAACCAAGAACCTGCTCGGTTGCTTTTCCCCGTGTACACACGGCCGGTTTTCCCAACATGAAAACTGCAATGACAGCTTTGGTCGGGAAAACCGGCCGCGTGTATGCTCCCTCGTAGTGTTTCCCATAGGAAAACTGCCGAGCAAAAAAACGACGAGAATCGCGGCGGGAAACAAGTTCTCATTTTTTTGCTTGCAGTTTTTCTGTCGGGAAAACTGCTATGGAGCATACACACGGCCGATATTACCGACCAAATGCAAACATGGCAGTTTTCCTGTCGGGAAAACCGGTCGTGTGTACGAGGCATGAGAGCTGCTTCTAATGTTTGGGTCAGCACAATATGAAGTCTCACCCAACAAATGCAGAAGTATGCTATGAGACATTTGTCTTATTACAAGAATTGCTGATATCCAGTAGTTGGAAGGTACCTGTGCATGTCAGAAATTCTCACCAAGTGCATCCTTTTTGACATTCGCCTGAACACACTTTAAATCTCTCATTGAACTTGGGAATCTGCCAGGAAGCAATTAAGTTTGTATCAGTCAGAGTTGTTTTTTTCTAGATTCATGTATGATTGATGACCTGCTTTTGTCCAGGCTCCACTCCTTAAATCATTAACGATGTTACATGACTGTTATTGCAAAAATTGGAAACTAGATCCATTACTGACAGATATTCATACTTCTGGCCTGTAGATAACACTATTTATAGTTGTTGCGTGTATAATACTTTCTATACTCTGTACAATTTAATTCCTGTTATGACATACTTAGAAGGGTGCATGTAAAAAAAAAACAAAAAAAAACACTGGGGTTGATTTACTAAATGCATATAGACTGTACACTTTGCAAAGTGCAGTTGCACTCTGCAAGTGCAGCTGCTACAGAGCCTAGTAAATGAGCAGAAGCTCTGCTGACTTTCAGCACCCAGTCATGTGCAAGCAAAAACATTTTTTTATTTTCCTTGCATGAGATTGGGTACTTTTTGCAAAGTGAAGCTTTACTTAATTTACTAATTTCTTGAGCAACTGCACTTGCAGAGAAAAACTGCACTTTGCAAAGTGCACAGTCTATTTGCCTTTAGTAAATCAACCCTTCTGTAACTACTCTGCCTGCCATAATACAGGGCACAACAAGATTGGCAACAAGCATGTTTCATCTTTCCCTGGAAACAAGTGTATAGGTGCTGCAACCTTCCCACATAAAAGTTCTGCCCGGTGCTCAGACCTTGAGGCTGCTGACACCTCCAACATACCAGAATAAGGAAAGGGGTGGTCAGCATTTGGGATGACATCCAAAATAGTATTCCTTTATTAAGTACATGTACAGAGCTCTAAAACAGCCTTTGCATTTTGGACGTTAGTCCTTAGTCATGGCTTGACTAAGGACTAATGTCCGAAACGCGTAGGCTGTTTTACAGCTCTGTACATGTACTTAATTAAGGAATACTATTTTGGATGTCATCCTGAGTACCGACCATCCCTTTCCTTTTTCATCTATCCCCACAGCAGCTTGCATCATTTCTTCCTTGGTGAGTCTTCAACACCTTTTATTGCTTGGATTCATATGTTTGTGAGTTTACAACTTAGTGCGAATCAGGAGGACTTACCCAATGCTAGAATATGTGGTAAGAATATTACTGGTAAAAACGGTCATGCAACGCTGTACCCAAACAAAAATTATATAATTTTTTTCACACAAATAGAGATTTCTTTTGGTGGTATTTGATCACCACTGTTTTTTTTTATTTTTTAAGATATAAACAAAAAAAGACCGAAAATTTCAAAAAAATTATATATTTTTTACTTTCTGCTATAAAATATATCCAATATTTTTTTTTATTTTTTACATCTAAATTTTTCATAAACTGTAGCCAAAATGTATCCTGCTACATGTCTTTGGTAAAAAAAAAAATCCCAATATGTGTATATGTATTGGTTTGTGGGAAAGTTATAGCCAACTACAAACCATGGGACACTGAAAAAAATCTGCTGTACTTCAACTGCTACATAGGTGGAGTTACTACACCAGAAGTTGCTTTCTTAACCTCCCTGGCGGTATGATTATTTCAGATTTTAGGTGCTGAAAGCGGTACCATTATTTGCAAGGAAATTTGGCGTTTTATACTGTAGGCCTGTAATTCTTAGGAATAACTCACTTAAATCTGACCAAACAAGAGTCTATTAGGCATCCCGGGTATGACATTTTTTTAAAAACAAAATTATAAATTATAATATAATAAATAATTATAAATAATTATAACAAATAATAATATAATTATAATAAAAATTATTCAATAATGTAATCAACTCAAAATCACTGAAATTTGCTCAGTTGCAGAATTGTCGCTGTCATTACTTTTATTTTTTTATGACGAATTTCCCCACAAATCGCTATCGCACAATTCTGCAAGTGATTATAATT
Source organism: Rana temporaria (assembly GCF_905171775.1). Taxonomy (NCBI): domain Eukaryota; kingdom Metazoa; phylum Chordata; class Amphibia; order Anura; family Ranidae; genus Rana; species Rana temporaria. The sequence goes on along the minus strand of NC_053489.1, from coordinate 157,949,874 downwards.
TATTATCGCTGTTTTCTAGCTGATCTAAAACCATTTTTGACATGAAGGGACACCTTTGGTTGCTATGGACAATCTACAGTTTGCAGGGAGAAAGAAACGTTTTTATTATATAAAATGACATGCATGACACTGGGCAGACCACTAGGGACAAGGAGGGTGTGTATTTTTTACATACAGTACTGTAATCTATAAGATTACAGTATACTGTATGTAATGTGTTTGTGTACGGTTTTTAATTTGGCGCCGTTCTCCGCTCCTGTGCGTCGTAACGTCGCAGGGAATGGAGATCGGCGGCACAGGAGGACACTGTGTGAATCGAGCGAGGACGGTGGCATCGCTGGATCCAGGGACAAGGTAAGTAACTTTGTCTGTGGCTGCAGCGAGGCAAGCCCGAGTCTGACTCTGGGTTACCGCTTTTGGTATAAAAATCTCACCCCGAGTCAGACTCGGGAATACCGCTAGGAGGGTAATAGTATATAAATATAACTCTTTTATTCCATATACAATTTTGTGCACTCAAAATACTACTGCCTCCGCTAACAAGGGCTGAACCATTTTCCTGTTGCTTGACACAGGATCTATTGTCTCTTTACTGCCTGGGAAAATCTATCATAAGTATTTAGCAAATTATCCACTTACTGCACCTACGGAAACTGGTTAATTATCTTAGAGACCCTATTCCTGACTTTGGTTGCCTGCCAGTGACTCTAAAATTTCAATAAACTATTGTGACAGCTGAATTTTACCTTCTCTAAAAAAGAAAGGCAACGCCATGCTAGGCAGACATCTTTTTTTCTGCACTAAATCTATAATTAGTGGATAGTCTTAATATAATAACCTAAATTGCCCCTAGGCTGCCAGAAGGGGTGAGCCATGTCATCTGCTGGTGTTGGTCCACTGTGTTTTATCAAGTCCAAAGTCAGCACAGCTTTCTACCAGGAAATTCCAGAGCGCTTCATGCTTCCCTCTGCTGACCAGCTTTATATAGATAGCGATTTCATTTTCCAGCAGGACTTGGCACCTGCCCATACTGCCAAAAGTACCTATAACTGTTTTAATGATCATGGTTTCACTGTGCTTGGTTGACCAGCAAACTCGTCTGACCTAAACCCCATAGAGAATCTGTGGGATATTGTCAAGAGGTAGAAAAGAGACACCAGACCCAACAATGCAGACGAGCTGAAGGCCTCTATCAAAGCAACCTGGGCTTCTGTAACACCTCAGCAGTGCCACAGGCTGTTTGCCTCCATGTCATGACACATTAATGCAGTAATTAATGCAAGAGGAGCCCCAACCAAGTATTGACTGCATACTATACTGTACATGGACATACTTTTCAGTATGCCAGCATTTCTGTATTAAAAATCATTTTTTTATTGATCTTATGTAACATTCAAATTTTCTGAGATACTGAATTTTGGGTTTTCACTAGTTGTAAGCCATAATCATCAAACTTAAAAGAAAGAAATGCTTAACATATATCACCCTGTGTGTAAAGAATCTATATAATTTACTTTTAAATTGAATTACTGAAATAAAATTAACTTTTTGATGATGCTCTAATTGTTTGAGATGCACTAGTTTAGCTTCCCACTGTCAAAGGTTCCTAAGCAGATGCAGGCATCTGTTGTTGAATAGAATAAGCATACAGTATGCTTTGTACGCCATGGAAAAAAGAGGCAAGTCTAAATGGTGCTGGAATATTGGACATGGCTTAAAGAAACATGGTTTAATAGGATTGAAACCTGCTCATGATCCAGCCAACAATACATCACTGGGTACATCACAAGCATTCTATACTCTGTACAAGCTATTTCCAGTTCCTGATCCTGCTATGATATACTCAGAAGCATGTATTTGATGAACACCCAAACTTGTTAAAAAAAAAGTGCTTTAGGCTCCATGCACACTGAAGCTGATAAACAAGAGTTTTTGGGAGTTTGGACATTTTTTCAACAACATGGTCATTTTTGGATGTTTATCAGCAGGGGAGTTTATGGGCTTGTGTCTGAATGCCCTAAAATTGTGTTTGAGAGAAGTCCTAAAAATGTCAGATGCCGGTAAAAGCTGTTAAACGTGGTTTAACGCTGCATACAGCATTTCTCTGCCTCTATTCAAAGTCAATGGCTCCCAATAGGAGCTTATTGATTTGAATAGAAGTCACACCAGAAGTCGGATCATGATGATCCAACTTGCGGTGCGACTTGTGTGCTGAGGATGTTAAAGAGGAAACCCCCAGCCAAAATGAAAAAAATAAATGACGTGGGGTTCCCCCCCCAGGACAATACCAGACTTCTGTCTGGTATGGATTTTAAGGAAAAAAAACAGCAAAAAAAATGGCATTGGGTCCCCCCCAAAATTCATGCAGCCCAGCAAGTCAGGACAAGCAAGCATCCCCCTCCTGGACCATACCAGGCCACATGCCTTTAACATGGGGGAGTGGGTGCTTTGGGGCAGGGGGAGCCGTGCATCCCCCATGACAGATTTTTAAATAATTTTATTAAGGCAGCTCCGGGGTCTCTTCCGATTTCTTCTCCCCTCTCCGGCGATGTCTTCTCCCTCCTCCGGCGATGTCTTCTCCCTCTGCCCGTCCTTCTCCCTCTCCAGTTCTTCTCCTCTCTGCACTGTCTTCTCGCTCTTTTGCAGTGTCTTCGCCGCTGTCCCTTGCCCCAAAGCACCCACCCCCCATGTTGAGAGCATGTGGCCTGGTATGGTCCGGGGCAGCATGCTCGGATAAGGGTCTGGTATGGATTGGGGGGGGGCACGCCATTTTTATTTTATTTTTTCATTTTGACGGGGTTCCCCTTAATCATCCTTAGCACACAAGTTGCACCGCAAGTCGGTTTATCATGATCCGACTTCTGCTGTGACTTCTATTCAAATCAATGGGCTCCCTTAGGGAACCATTGATTTTGAATAGAGACAGAGAAACATGACTAAAAGCTAGCGTGGCTAAACGCGCATTGACGCCAATGCAAAACGCTGATAAAAGCGCATTTTTAAAGCAGCGTTTTCCTGCCAGCAATCCGACCTCCAGAACAACTTCTTTGAGCATCCTGTGTGCATGGAGCCTTATAATTTTGTTGTGGTTTCTCCAGAGTACAAGACAGAACAAGGTACACAGCACCACAGTTGCAGGGTGTTCGGTTACTCATGAGTTTCGACATTTATTTCCCCCTGTCCTGCTTCTAAATTCAGTCAGAAATGAACAGTCAAAGAAAAAATAAATTGAAAAAGAAGAGTATGTACTGACTTTATTGCCTGCCTTAGGAACTAAACCACAAATGTTATATGACAAGTACAACTCAGGACCCAGGGACCTACAAAGCCTATTTTCCTGCAACTCACACTAGAATTGGTACTTTGGAAATGAAGGAGGAAAGTATGTTTCATTTCATTGCATAACACAATAATAGATGTTTTTTGGCTAATGGATAATCTTTACTAACCACGTAACACGTGGCTACATTGTATGCCAAAATAATTCTCATGGTGCAGTGACTTTAACAGGGGGAAGTTGGTACTTAATATATATGGGTCCAAATGTCAGTGGCATTTATAGGTATTACTAATCACAGTGTGTCAGGACAACTCTATGCTGAATTCAGCAGTCCTAGTCTGTCACAAGCTATATTTCTGAGATGAGAAGCAGTGGTGCATTACATTTCACAGAACATTGTACAATCATCACTGAGAACTCTCTCTAAAATAATACAGGGTCTCACTTTCCAGTCTTTCAAATGCTGACCTTAGGAAAGGTAACCATAGGGAATATAACAGAAGATCATCATAAAAAAGACACACTTGGCGTGTATGTTTTCTTTTTAAGTGACATGATTGGTAATGAAAATTCCTTTTGAAACTTTGAGCAATATGTCCCTTAAAAAGGATATATAGTGGTTTAAATTTCTTTGTTTACTGTGCTTAGAATTTACAATGCAATTTTTAATTTGGTTGACATTTTTTTACCCAGGCAAGTATAAAATATTGCATAGGAACTTATGATGTTCTTCCAGCCAACAGGAGGAGCTTTGGGCCGGGATTCAGAGAGATCGGCGCATCTTTAGATCGGCGTAGCGCATCTTATATGCGCTACGCTGACGTAACATTGAGAGGCAAGTTGAGTATTCACAAAGCACTTGCTCCCATATTTACGCCGGCGTAACGTAAATGGGCCGGCGTAAGCCCGCGTAATTCAAAGTAGCAAGGCAGTGGGCGTGTTGTATTATAATGAAGCGTGACCCCATGTAAATGCATGGCCGAACGAACGGCGCATGCTCAGAATCGCGTCGAATTTACTCACTTAGATACGCTGGGTCCATTCATGCGATGTGAATGTAACCTACGCCCAGCCCCATTCGCGTAACGACTTACGTAAACGACGTAAAATACGACGGCTGTTCCGACGTTTCCGACGTCCATACCTTAACATGACTTACCCCTGCTCTATGAGGGGGTAAACGTACGCCTTACGTAAACGGCGTAGCTTACTGCGACGGGCGCAAGTACGTTCGTGAATCTGCGTATCTAGCTCATTTACATATTCAACGTGTAAATCAACGGAAGCGCCCCTAGCAGCCAGCGTAAATATGCACCCAAGATACGACGGCGTAGGAGACTTACGTCGGTCGTATCTTGCCAAAATTCAGCCGTATCTGCTTTTCTGAATAAGCGTATAGATACGACGGCGCACATTTGGACTTACGACGGCGTATCTGGAGATACGTCGTCGTAAGTCCTTTCTGAATCCGGGCCTTGGACTCCTTTTCACACATTGCACTCTGGTTTTAGCTTCTTTAATAAAAAAAAGTATATTTATATAATTACAAAGCTCAATAGCTTAGTTTGGTATTGGGCTTCATTTTGTATTCCCATTTGTTTTCTGGAAAGTTAGCTTTATTATAAAAGCAATAACTCAGTGTAACGTCAATTTGTTATCAGAATTAACGTTAGCAAATCTAGACACAAGCCAGATGTCACTTAAAAAAAACAGTGGGGAACATAATTACAGTGAGGGAAAAAAATATTTGATCCCCTGCAGATTTTGTAAGTTTGCCCATATAATTTTTATAATACGTGAATTTTAAATGATAGAGACAGAATATCAACTAAAAATCCAGAAAAAAACACACAACACAAATTTTATAAATTGAGTTGCAGTTCAGTGAGTAAAATAAGTATTTGATGACTTAGTAGTTGGTGGAGAAACCCTTGCTGGCAGGCACAGAGGTTATACATTTCTTGTAGTTGATGACCAGGTTTTCACACATCTCAGGAGGGATTTTGGTCCACTCTTTTTTACAGATCTTCTCTAAATCCCTAAGGTTTCTTGGCTGTCGCTTAGCAACCTCGAAGTTTCAGCTTCCTCCATAACTTTTCTAAAGGATTAAGGTTTGGAGACTGGCTAGACCACTTCATGACCTTAATGTGTGTAGCGCCCGCTTACTGTTAGTATGGGCGTTACGCTAAAATTAGTGGGGAATGGGAGGATTAGTTTACTTCGTTTGACAGACCCACCTTCCCCAGCAGCCAATCAGAGGAGTTCTGCACTCGTTGGGCATGCTGGGGGGGGGGTATATCTGTGGCAACCGCCATTGTTCTGTGTTCTGTGCAGGGCCCCAGTTCCAGGTGCGGTATCCACCTTCAGGGTACGCGCATCCATGGGCCCTGCCACCGTGGCCTGCTTCATTGAGGTTACGCACCATGCGGAGCCTCACCCTAATATTGAGAGGGGCCCCAGCGACTTGCTGGGTCCCAATCTTCTGCTGTAAGGATCCTAAGCTGGGAGCCGTGCGATGGGGGATCGGCTCGAGGAGAACCTAGAACTAGAGGTTGTCCAGGAGGCCTAGATGAACCATCGGGATCCGGTCACCACGCCGCGTGACAGGTATGCTTAAGCTGTCAGTTGGTGACACAAAAATCTGAATAGACTGGGAGGATTCACTCATCCTGATCTCACATACCTCAAATTGATAAAGCCTGTACCAGAGGCTCTGAGTCAGGCCGGTGCTACAGGCCTGTTCCTCCCAGTGATCTTTAAGTGGCGCTCCGGGTACCAGGCATGTGATAGTCGCCTGTCCGGGGGCACTTTACCCACCCTGATAGGGGTGGCGAGGAATTGAGTTACACTATTGCTAAGAACAGGCTTGCTCTTTTTCATATCCAAGGCCTGATACTAAAGTTTTCTCTATGCTCATCAACCTTTCTCTATTGTGTGCCATGTTGATAATGAGATATATAAGTGTAGCGCTTATAGTGATATGTTAAATACCAAAATACCATAGTATATGTAATAAAAATTACACAGAAACAAATAAATGTAAAACGTAAATATACGGTGGTGGGATTATATCGTTTTAGAAGTCACGCATCTTTTCATCTTATTCACTCACTTGAATGACATGTGGAAAATATGAACTTCAACATTATCAATTATTTTGAACACTAAGTTTTGTTGGACTTTGCTTTTCACTTGATATTATATCAAGTACACTAGATCATTTATTTATTGGCACTTCTTTTTTTCCCAAAGGGTTGTATATACCGTATATTTACGTTTTACATTTATTTGTTTCTGTGTAATTTTTATTACATATACTATGGTATTTTGGTATTTAACATATCACTATAAGCGCTACACTTATATATCTTTTTGTCACTTTGCTTTTTTGAATAAGCTGTGTTAGCAGCTACCATTATCGGCAGCGCAGGGTATTCACTTTTCTTTGCCATGTTGATAATGGCCATGTTGGGCCTTGGAATAAAGCATTGAAAACTCATTCTGTGTCTGGGCACTTGCTCTTCACCTACACTCACGGATGTCACCCCTAAACCAAGCCAAGAAGATAACTCAGTAAGCCGATCCCAAACTAATCAGCGGCTCCTTCGGGGGTAACGCTACACGTGCTTCTTTTAGAGCCACTCCTTTGTTGCCTTGGCAGTATGTTTTGGATCATTATTATGCTAAAAGACCCATCCACGACCCATCTTTAGTGTTCTGGCTGAGGGAAGAAGGTTCTCATCTAAGATTTTACAATACATGGTCCTGTCCATTAGCCCCTCGATGCAGCAAAGTCAGTCTATACCTTTAGCAGAGAAAGAGCAAAGCATAATGTTTCCACCTCCGTGCTTGACTGTAGGGATGGTGTCCTTATGGTCCTCATAGTCAGCATTTTTCTTCCTCCAAACACAGCGAGTCCCCCACCTCCCCCCAGAGGAGGAGTGCCGATGTGTGATTGCTGCAAGTAGTTATATCCAATGCTTTCAACCTACTACAATCTGGTGAGTACAAAACCATAAGGGGGACAGCACAGAGAGATCTTTTTCAACATATGAGCAGATCAGTGCCTACACCCACAGCTTTCCTTCCAATGAGATTGAGACGATCGGTATCTGAGGAAGTGGTTTGGACTCACCTTAATGGGACTATTGGGAGCTTTTGAGTGTTAACCATTTATTTATTCATTTTTGGACATTTATCACCATATATTTACAGTCCCAATTACATTTGCAGAATATGGGGGATTGACTCATAAGCCAGATTTAAAGGCTTTATTTTAGCGCTGTTAGTGTCTTATTAATAATTGATTTTAATAATACATCGTTTTTCAGGAGGAAGAAAAATGCATTGAGGAGCCAATGGACGTGGGCTGTCATCGACCTTCTGGTAGAGCCTGACAAGCAGAAGGTAACCTCTCACGTGCAACAGTGCCTGTGAGAGCACGGCATGGTAGGAGTTCCTGCAAGATTCTCTGTTGACAGCAGAGATGAGTAGCTGATGGGTTGCAGGAACCAACTCGATCATTAAGTAGCAGATGGAACAGCTACTGCAGAGCACTGCAGACCACGTAGCTCTGAAGAAAGGGGTACGCCCCCGAAACGCGTCAGCTATAACATTGACTGATTGGTTCAAAAGATTAAAATTAGGAAAAAAGTTGCGCTAACCATAAACAATGTAAACCTGTAGCAGCCGGCACCAACAAAAGACAATATTGTGTACAAGAAATGAAAAAGAAAAAGTGCAGCGCTAAATATTCAGTGAAGTGAATCAAAAAATATGGTAAATGATCAAAATTCAGTGAAAAATCAATAGAATTTAGAAAAAAGGGGGGGAGGAGGACACACCCCCAAGTGGTGTAACAGGTAAAACATAGAGGGTGATGACCGTGTGGTAACCTAAAGGACAGCTAGAGGGTGAGATCTAGCTGGATAACTATATAGTAGGAACACACCGTGATAAGTGATGTGACACAAAAATAAATGGTAATGTGAACCTCAAATGAAGTCCATAAAAATTATACGTGTAAATCCAAAATGTAAGTGTGATAGTCCAAGGTCAAACTGGCCTGTACAATCCAAAAAAAATATATAATGTATTTTCTTTTTTGGAGTTGGTCAGAAGTTCTTTGTGGAAAGACAAAACGACTGTAGAGGAATGGAAGATGATGTGATCTTCTCAGGTGTGGAATTCAGATATTCTTAGTAAGTAGTGGGAACCTCATCAGCAATCCATAATGGTATCCAAATAAACAAATATAAAGATGGGTACTCTTACCGGAATATGTGGACATACACGTCAGCGACGGTATGTCAAACAAGCATGTACGAACTCCTAGGCAGCAGTGGTGTCAGTAGGGAGGCCGTTTGATGTGCCAGCCTTTGATCCACCAGGGCGGGTCCGATCCAATGAAAGGAGACAGCTCATGCAGGTGAGGTTCTCAGATGAAGGAGTATAATATGCAGGCCAAACGTGGAAACCATGTAAGGGAAAACGTAACTCACATAGTGCGGTTAATCCCAAAACAAGCCTTTATTAGGCATAAAAAATAAGCCAAAATAAACAGAAAACTGGATAAAAATAAATATATAAAATAGATAAAAAAGTACAAGCCCGGTGAAAGACGAGTACAAGTGATCACAAGTAAAATATGGCGTAATGAGCGAATAGCGTATAGGGTACATAGCTCATACGCTATTCGCTCATTACGCCATATTTTACTTGTGATCACTTGTACTCGTCTTTCACCGGGCTTGTACTTTTTTATCTATTTTATATATTTATTTTTATCCAGTTTTCTGTTTATTTTGGCTTATTTTTTATGCCTAATAAAGGCTTGTTTTGGGATTAACCGCACTATGTGAGTTACGTTTTCCCTTACATGGTTTCCACGTTTGGCCTGCATATTATACTCCTTCATCTGAGAACCTCACCTGCATGAGCTGTCTCCTTTCATTGGATCGGACCCGCCCTGGTGGATCAAAGGCTGGCACATCAAACGGCTTCCCTACTGACACCACTGCTGCCTAGGAGTTCGTACATGCTTGTTTGACATACCGTCGCTGACGTGTATGTCCACATATTCCGGTAAGAGTACCCATCTTTATATTTGTTTATTTGGATACCATTATGGATTGCTGATGAGGTTCCCACTACTTACTAAGAATATCTGAATTCCACACCTGAGAAGATCACATCATCTTCCATTCCTCTACAGTCGTTTTGTCTTTCCACAAAGAACTTCTGACCAACTCCAAAAAAAAAAATACATTATATATTTTTTTTGGATTGTACAGGCCAGTTTGACCTTGGACTATCACACTTACATTTTGGATTTACACGTATAATTTTTATGGACTTCATTTGAGGTTCACATTACCATTTATTTTTGTGTCACATCACTTATCACGGTGTGTTCCTACTATATAGTTATCCAGCTAGATCTCACCCTCTAGCTGTCCTTTAGGTTACCACACGGTCATCACCCTCTGTGTTTTACCTGTTACACCACTTGGGGGTGTGTCCCCCCCCCCCTTTTTTCTAAATTCTATTGATTTTTCACTGAATTTTGATCATTTACCATATTTTTTGATTCACTTCACTGAATATTTAGCGCTGCACTTTTTCTTTTTCATTTTTGGTTCAAAAGATTATTCGTGTTCCACTGATGATGCTGGACATCTGCTATACTCATTTTTAAAGCCTGATTTTAACTCCAATTTTGTGAGTATAACTATTGATTTTAATATTTGAATAAATACATTTTATCAGTATCACACGAGGTCGGTGCGCCCTCCGCTATTTTTCTTCTCTTTTATAGTTCTATGAATTCCCACGATTCTGAGGAGGGCTGCAAGACTCTAGATGATAACTTTTAATTGAACTGCACCACTTCATAGTACTCCTGAAAATATCAGAGCGCAGGAGATTTGTTTTTGTGGATGCAGGACAACATCACAGGAGCTACACAGGGCTGGATGATAAGAGACTGGTGAAGGATCAGATGAGCCAGGTCATACATGGAGAATTAGATATAAGCAATCGGCAGGCAGAGAATGGTCAAGGTTCAGGCAGTGGTTGAGAGCAGGAAATCAGGCAGATAACAGATATAACATAGTCAAAAGCAAGTCGAGGTCAGGACTGGAGATAATCAGAGTGGTCATGAAGCTGGCTCAAGAATAAATCAAATGCAGGCACAGGGAATGGGACACGGGGTAAGCTGCAGGTCAGACAGCACTGCGCTAGTGTGTCAATAATGGCTAATGTGCACGCACAGGTGTACGCCTCCATCGAATATTCCTGCGCATGCATGCATCCACGCACCTATGCCCTGTTTGGTGGGCATCTCTGCCTGTTTGTTGGGTGTTCCTGTACCGTCAAATCTTGGGTGAGAACTTCCTTCCCGCAGCTGGACACTGAAAATGGGTTGTGAATAGCTTTTCCAGCATAACAATGATTCAAAACACACGGCCAAGGCAACAAAGGAGTGGCTTAAGAAGAACATTAAGGTCATGGAGTGGCCTAGTCAATCTCCAGACCTTAATCCTACAGAAAAATTATGGAGGGAGCTAAAAATTTGAGTTGCCAAGAGACAGACAAATAACGTTAAAGTGGATGCAAACCCACTCTCATCCTTTATAAACTACTGCCATAGTGCTGATCTATAAGGATATGCATGCCTCCTGCATGTATCCTTACCTGTCAAATGTCTTTCCTCTGTCTGTTATGAGACCTGAAAAACTGCAGATTCTGTGGGTGGATCTGTTGTCTGGAGCTCAGTGGGTGGAGTCGTGATGTCAGTAGACTCCCCGCCCACCTCTACACTCCTCTTGTCAACATGCATTTTTTCCCTGTGTATTTATTACACTGAATTCTGCTATGATCACTAACATCCAGTCAAAATCCAGAAAAGTAACCACATGACTTCAGAAAAAGAGTGGGGGTGGGAATTAAAAAATAATGCCTGTCTCAGGCTAGTGCATGAGATATGTAAATAACCTATCATTCACAGCAAGGGGGAAGAACGGACAAAAGTTTTCTCCTGTTTGTCTGTTTATCTCACTGAAAAAAAAAAGGGATTGCTCAGACCTGGATTAACTCGTTGTGGCAAGACTGGGCACAGATGATGGGAAATCTTATACTATACACTGTGACAGCAAAAAAATTAAAATAAATCGGGTTTCCATCCACTTTAAGGGTTAAGAGAAGATCTGTAAAGAAGAGTGGACCAAAATCCCTCCTGAGATGTGTGAAAACCTGGTCACCAACTACAAGAAACATCTTACCTCTGTGCTTGCAGGATTTCTCCATCACTTTCCCAGTGCTAAGTCATGTTTTGTTTCGGGATCAAATACTTATTTTACTCACTGAACTGCAACTTAATTTATAGCATTTGTTTAATGTGTTTTATCTGTATTTTTGGTTGATATTCTGTCTCTGTCAAAAATACACTTATGATTAAAAAATTATAGACCCTTCATTTCTCTGTAAGTGGGCAAACTTACAAAATCAAATAATTAAATCCCCTCACTGTATTTCTTAGCAAACAATTAGTTACTCCAAAATTATGGAATCAACACAAATTTCCCAGTATCACTAAATTGCTTTGTGAGATAAAACATTTTGAATTTGCTGAAAAGTAATCTCTTTATCTAAATATAAATTGGTCAAATTGACTGTGATATGATCTAAGATTATGTTCAGAATAAAGGCCCAGATTCTCAAAGTGCTTACGACGGCGCAACGCAATGTACGCCATCAGAAGTCCTAATCTGGGCCGTCGTATCTATGCGACTGATTCTTAGAATCAGTTGCGCATAGATATCCATTAGATCCGACAGGCGTAAGGCTCTTACGCTGTCGGATCTTAAATGTAAAAATTTTTTTTGCCGATAGGTGTCGCCTCCGTAGTTTTCCCCCGTCGAGTATGCAAATTAGCTAAATACGCAAATTCCCGAACGTACGCGCGGTCGACGCAGTGAAGTTATGACGTTTACGTTAGGTTTGCGCGGCGTAAAGCTGCCCCTGCTATATGAGGGGCAACCAATGTTAAGTATGGCCGTCGTTCCCACGTCAAAATTTTAAAATTTACGTTGTTTGCGTAAGTCATCCGTGAATGGGGCTGGACGCCATTTACGTTCACGCCGAAACCAATGACGTCCTTGCGACGTCATTTGGAGCAATGCACCCTGGGATATTTTCCGGACGGCGCATGCACAGTACGTTCATCGCGGGAACGCGCTTAATTTAAATGCTCCACGCCCCCTACCCGGCTAATTTGAATTAGGCAGGCTTGCAACGGGTGATTTACGCTACGCCGCCGCAACTTTACAGGCAAGTTCTTTGTGAATAAGGCACTTGCCTGTAAAACTTGCGGCGGCGTAACGTAAATCAGATACGTTATGCCCGCACAGTTTTACGCCCATCTACGAGAATCTGGGCCTAAGTTTCTAAAAAGGCACGCAAGTTAGTGGTTATAAATTGGTACACAGGTAGCAGTATAGAATCAAGGCAAAAGCATAAACAGAAATCAAGCTGAAGTTGGCAATAAAACGTAAAAGATTTAAAGTAGAAAGTAGTGAAGAGTGGTCAGCGTCGGCGATTTGGCAGCCAAGTATCAGTACCTCAGTAGGGGTAAATAAGGAGACAATGTAGAAGAAGCAATTGGAGCTCTGAAAAAGGCACAATAATTTGGTCTTCAGAAGTGCAGAGGAATGGCTTAAATAGGAAGTTCAAGGGAGAAGCAAAGAGTTTAGAGTACAGCAAGAAACTGGGCATCAATAAAGACTGAGGCCTCGTACACACGACCGAGAATCTCGTCGTAAAAGAAACGTTGTTTTCCTCAACGAGGTTCTTGTCAGGCTTGACAAGAATCTTGTCAAGCTTTCCTTGCATACACACTGTCAAGACAAAATCTCGTCATTCTCAAACGCGGTGACGTACAACACGTACGACGGCACTATAAAGGGGAAGTTAGATTCCACTGGCGCCACCCTTGGATCTGCTTTTGCTAATATAATGTTACTGCGTGTTAAGTAAAAGTTTGGTGAGAGACGATTTGCGCTTTTCAGTCTGTTACAGCGTGACGAATGTGCTATCTCCATTACAAACGCTACTTTTACCGAAGGTGCGCTCCCGTCTCATACTTTATTCTGAGCATGCGCGGGTTTCTAAGCATACACACAAACGTGTTTCTCGTCGTAAACCAGCCTGACGAGAAACGCAACGAGGAAATTGAGACTCCCGACGAGAAAAAAGAGAGCATATTCTCTTTTTTTCTCGACGAGATCCACAACAGTTTTCTCGACAAAAAATATACACACAACCATTTTTCTCAGCAAAAATGCTCTGCCAGCATTTTTCTTGATGGATTTTGCTGAGGAAAACGGTTGTGTGTACGAGGCCTGACTAAGAGATAAAGCACAGTCCCACTTCCAAATACCGCAGAAACCCTGGGTTCGAATCTTGAAAGGCTGGGCTTTAAAGACACTAAAACAGGGGTCAGCAACAGGTCAATCTATTGATCACACCGTCCAGGCAAATAGCAACCCCACCATGCCGACCATTCATCATAAGTGCTCTTTCCCAATAGGCTGACTATTTTGTGTTTTTAAAGTAGATCTCCAGCTCTCTGGGGTCCCCTAGAGTCATACAATAGAACACAAAATAATGTTTTTTAAAGCTTCTAAATATACAGTATGTCATAAAAGTGGGTACACCCCTCACATGTTTGTAAATATTTTATTATATCTTTTCATGTGACAACAAGAAATTACACATTGCTACAATGTAAAGTAGTGAGTGTACAGCTTGTATAACAGTGAAAATTAGCTGTCCCCTCAAAATAGTGGGGTAGGGGAAACCAGTGAAGAGATTGGCAGAGGAGCAGCCTCCCTGCTTAAGGGTAGGCCATTAAGGAGAGAGTTGCAGTAGTGAAGGTGGGAAATAATCAAGGAGTGAATAAGTTGTATTGTGGTGTCATTAGTCAGGAAGGGTCGAATTCTGGAGATGTTGCGGAGGTTAAGGCGGCAGGATTTAGCCAGTGATTGGATATGGGGGCTAAAGGAGAGGTCAGTGTCAAGGATTACACCCAGGACCCTGGCATGTGTGGGGGGACCAATGGTTGTGTTGTTGATATTAATGGTGAAGTCACAGGGTGGGGCGTGAAGGAGGAAATATAACAAGCTCAGTTTTAGAAAGATTGAGTTTGAGGAAGTGGTGTGACATCCATATCGATATGTCATTCAGTAAGTTTGAGATCCATAAGGAGATCGAGGGGGTGAGTTGAGGAGTGGAGAGATAGATCTGGATGTCGTCGGCATAGAGGTGGTATTGGAAGCCATGGGAGGTTATCAACTTGCCCAGGGAAGAGGTAAAGAATGAGAATAGGAGAGGCCCAAGGACGGAGCCTTGGGGTAACCCAACAGAAAGAGGAAGAGGAGCGGAGGAGAAGGAGTTGTAAGTGACACTGAAAGTGCCCTGAGATGAAGAAGGAGGAGAACCAGGATAAGGCAGAATCACGGAGGCCAAGGGAGTGTAATTTGCTGGGGAGGAGCAGGTGGTCATCTGTGTCAAAGGCAGCAGAGAGGTCTAAAGGTATGAGTATGGAGTAATGACCATTGGTTTTAGCAGTTAGTAGGTCATTTGTGAGTTTTAGTAGGGCAGTTTCAGTAGAATTTTGTGGGTGGAAGCCAGACTGTAGGGGGTTAAGTAGGTTGTTGTCCATGAGGTAGCGACTCCTTTGGTCATGGACAAGGCATTCAATGAACTTGGAGGCAAACAGGAGCAGTGAGATTGGTCTTAAGTTATTCAAACAGGTGGGGTCTAGTGAGGATTTTTTTAAACGGTAGTTCACCCTCCATAACAACATTTTAGCATAAAATGAGGCATAGTAGCGCGAGCTACAGTATGCCTGTCTTTATTTTTTTAGCCCCGTACTCACTGTGCAATCGTAGAGACAAGATTCCCACTCCCCGCGGGGAATGGGCGTTCCTATGGAGAGGGAAGGTGATTGACGGCCGGCTCTGGCACGTCACGCTCCCCGAAGACAGCCGGAACAGGTCTCGGCTCTTCACGGCGCTATACGGCGCCTGCGCACAGACTATGCGCAAGCGCCGTGAAGCGCCAAGTCCTATTTCGGCTATTTCCGGAGAAGCGTGACGTGCCAGAGCCGGCCGTCAATCACCTTCCCTCTCCATAGGAACGCCCATTCCCCACGGGGAGTCGGAATCTTGTCTCTACGATTGCACAGTGAGTACGGGGCTAAAAAAATAAAGACAGGCATACTGTAGCTCGCGCTACTATGCCTCATTTTATGCTAGAGGAAAAAAAAATTAAAAAATTTAATTAATAGGGTGAACCCCCGCTTTAAGTATGGGGGTAACCAGTGCATGTTTGAGCGGGGAAGGAAGGGTGCCGGAGGAGAGGAAGAGGTTGAAGATGTGGGTTAGGGAGTTAAGGATAGAGCGGGAAGGTGGTCGCAGTAATTGAGAGGAGACAGGGTCCAGAGGACAAGTAGTGAGGTGGGCCATGGAGAGGAGTTTATCAACTTCATTTGTGGTAACTAGGCAAAAGGAGGAGTAGGAAATGATTAGAACCCCTGACACATTTATATTGCCGTCTGCATCCCTGCCAAGTAGATTTACCTTATATTTGTCCCGATGACCATTGTAGCAACAACAAAGCAATGGAAAACCCAAAATGCTACAGTTGTCACCAAAATGAGGGTAAATCTTACAGTGTTCCAGTGACAGCTGTCTAAAAGGGGAATTTCCCCCCACTTTGTAGAGATTTGCTTCTACTTCCCGTCGCATTTCCAGGACAAGAAATTAAGGAAAATGTCCTCATAGGGACACCAAAAAAAGTTTGTATATAGACTTTACTTTTTAGTGATATGTAAAACATATACAACATAACACAAAACATAACATATAACTCCTATAAAAAGATAGTTGTATAAACTAGTGCTATTTGCCAAATGGGAAATATGTAAGCAGGAATTTTTTTTTGCATCCCTAGCCATTTCTTTGTCTTGCATCACAAATGTGTGCTAATTCTTTCAAACACACACACACATCTATTCCAGCATGGTAAGCTCTATTAATTGCTTTCACCTGCGCCAGTGCTAAACTTAGAGATCCAGGGATTGTGAGATATGTTGCTTCTTCACAGGAAGTGTCAGATCTTAGACTGCAGACAGAGGTCATACATTAACCTGTGTAGTGCCATGCCACATGCTACATGTGTGAACACAAACAGAAACTTCTGACACAGGAATGAAGATGTATTCTACTATAGACTCTGCATACAGGCCAACAAATGACACCATGAAACTACATTATCAATGTAGTTGAGCAGGTGAAAAACACAAGTTGTAGGTAGGAAGGCTTTTAATGCCTTTAAAATGACAGATTTCTGTACTTTTAGTTTCAGACTTGTATGCTTCCTTATTATTTCCCTGGCTCATCTCTAGTAATTAATCTACAGATTACAACCTTGTCATATCCCTTATTCAGTATGCATTATGCACGCTAATACAACTGGCAATATCCACTGTGGGTAGGATTATGTCAGGCTCCCTGCTGTCATTGCATATAGGGAAAAGAAAGCTAATATGCAGAGATGCCATCCAGACAACAGGGAGTGATGACAGAAAAATAAAACTATGTGATGGCTTTCTCCATCGTTTCTCTTATGTAAACAATTTTAAAAGGTTTTACCAAATGCACAAAAGAAATGTGTTTCAGTAAACTCATGCAAAGGAAAAAGGAGAATCATTTTAGAAATACTGCCCCTTTTCAAGTTTAGGTACATATTGGTAGGTGCTCAGCATCTGACCACTTTTTTGTCCTGAGAACTTCAATAGCCTGACCTTCTTCCCACTCTGGCAATGACCTTAAAAAGTAAAGGAAGTTGTATTCTTCATGATATAAAATAACATGTAAATCTGAGAGCAAGATGCTGTCGTGGCTAAAGCCAAGAACACATGTTCAGAGCTCCTGCTGCTGCACTTCACACAACATTAAAGAAACTCCCTGGGGGTTCAACTGAATGACCTCCACCCAAAGTTGCAATATACATTTTATTGAGAATGACACATAAATAGGTTACCTTACAACCTATAAAGTTTATAACGACTCTGCATGTCTTCTATATTCTCTAGGTTTCTTTGCTTTTTTCACAATATGATGACAAATAGATGACAAAATACCCATTCACGAATACTGTAGCTTCATTGGTTTTCATTTTGACATATTTTTTATTATGATCACTATGGAGAAAATAAGCACATAAATTGGGCAATGCACTGATCATAAATGCTCATTAGAGAGCTGTACTTTATAATGACACCGCAAAACATCATGATGCTAAGGAGTACTGGTAGGTCTCAGCTACACATTAGATTTTAAAGGATAAGTGCACTTAAGAGATAAGCATTAGTGTAATGTAATATAATTACCTCTGAAACTGTTCTCCTGAGAACTCTTGCCTAGAGATGCACAACCTCTTCCCAAATCCTCACAGGGGGTACAATGCAACAATGAGAAGAATCTGGAAGGGAACATGCGGGACTCCAGGCAGCCCACACAGTGAAGATCTAAATGCTGAGCATATTACTTATCAATTATAACACACAATTGCAACATTTAAAGAGAAACCATTAGGATAAAAATATGGGAGCTGCCATTGCCAACTTAAGGGGGTTGTAAACCCTAATTTTTATTTATTTTTAAATAACAAACATGTCATACTTACCTCCACTGTGCAGGTCGTTTTGCACAGGGTGGCCCTGATCGTCCTCTTCTGGGGTCCCCCGGCAGCGCTGGTGGCTCCTCCCTGCATCGGGTGCACAAGCGCCCTCCTTGGTGGACCCCCATGCGGGCGCGCTCCCGGGTCCTGCTTCTGCTTGTATTTACACAGATAGCGGGACTCACCCCCCCCCCCCCCCCGCGCACGCTTCTGTCATTGGATTTGATTGACAGCAGTGGGAGTCAATGGCTATGCTGCTATTAATCTATCCAATCAAGAGCCAGGACCCCATGCAGAGAGGGAGAGCGCGTCTCCGCTGGGAGAATGAAGGGGCCCAGATAAGTAAAACGGGGGGCTGGGGAGGCTTTTTATTGCTAGAAGTTTTTTCACCTAATGTATAAACGTGTGCATTCGTTTTCGTCCGAATGCATTTTTGGACGAATTTCTGGGATTTTCGCGTTTGTTTTAACAAACGATAACAAACGTGCAGAATCGTTGTGACAACAGTTCCATATAGATAGAAGATTCCACATGACTGTGACAATAGCGATCTGTGTCTATCGAACCTGCGGTTGAATGTGCCTAACCTAACTCTATTAGTCCAAGGTTATTCGACATAGAGAGAAAAGATTTGACATAGAGAGAAAAGATTTAATAGAGAGAGAATAGATTCGACGTCATAGAGACATGAAGATTCGACAAAGCATCTAAAAACATACAATAACCGCGAGCGGACATTTATGGTCAAATGCTCCGCCCATAGGCTTTAGAAGAATTCTAATGTTGGTTGACTAGTAATAATAATTAATAAATATAATTATTACTAGTCATGCAACATTAGAATTCTACTATAGCTTGTGGGCGGAGTATTCGACCAGAAATGTACGGTTGCGGCGTCGTACAGTTTAGCTGCTACGTCGAATCGTCTTAGAACATTCGACAGACACCATAAGCCTTCAATGACAGATTCAACCTTAATTAATTCGGATTTTCGAACGAATGCATTTTTTAACGAAACAAAATAAATAAAAACGAATTTCGGAAATAACTAAATAATTACATTTTTCGGACGAAACCAAAATTCCGAAACAAAATATTTCAGTGTGCACATGTCTATTAATGTATAGGATGCATTAAGATGAAAAAACACCCGGGTTTACAACCCCAAAAATTTTAAAGGTGCAGTCTCTGGGTCTGATCTCCTTATGGCTATACTACTTAGTAAATTACTGAACCTCAAAATATACCAAAAGTACTCTAAAGCCTCGTACACACGGCTGTTTTCCTGGCAAAATCCATCATGAAAAATGCCCACAGAGCGTTTTTTGCCGAGAAAAACGGTCTTGTGTATGTTTTTCGTCGAGAAAACTGTCGTGGATCTCGACGAGAAAAAAAGAGAACATGCTCTCTTTTTTCTCGTCGGGAGTCTCAATTTCCTCAATGTTTCTCTTCGGGCTGGTTTATGACAAGAAAAACGTTCGTGTGTATGCTTAGAAACCCGCGCATGCTCAGAATAATGTATGACACGGGAGCACACCTTCGGTAAAAGTAGCGTTCGTAATGGTGATAGCACATTCGTCACGCTGTAACAGACTAAAAAGCGCAAATCGTCTCTCACCAAACTTTTACTTAACACGCAGTAACACGAGATTAGCAAAAGCAGCCCCAAGGGTGGCGCCAGTGGAATATAACTTCCCCTTTATAGTGCCGTTGTACGTGTTTTTTTTTTTGTTTTTTTTTCTTTTAAAGTGTATTTTGTGCGTGTACTCGAGAGAGGAGCCGGACTGCAGGAGTCGGAAGTAGGCAGACCTCCCCAGAGGCAATCTGCCACCTTTCTCCATGCCCCGGTTGGCAATGGTAGGTGTGTGAGGGGGTCCTCCCACACAGCCCGCCCTACCTGCTCCGCTTTGAAGCCCAACGGGGCAGAGGGACTCCCTATAAGGGAGTGAGAGGATCTAGCCCGCTCAACCAGCCCCGTTAGTCCTTCGCCTCTCTTTTTAGAGACCGCGTGGTCAAAGTGCGTGCATGTTAACCCAATTTCGTGTCCGTGTAAGTGTGGTGGTTTTTGTGGGAGGGGGGTGGGCATGCTAAGCGCAAGCTTACCTCGCATAGCACACCCACCGGGAGCTGGGCTGAGACCACCAAACTCAATTCACATGTAGCTGAGACCGGGATCCGAACCTCTAGCTGCAGAGGTGAATGGCTTGTCAGCGCAGTGCCAATCGCCTTGAGCCACCGCAGCTCCCCCCGTTGTACGTGTTGTACGTCACCGCATTTGAGAACGACGAGATTTTGTCTTGACAATGTGTATGCAAGGAAAGCTTGACAGGATTCTCGTCAAGCCTGACAAGAACCTCGTCAAGAAAAACGTTTTTTTTTTTACAACGCGAATCTCTGTCGTGTGTACGAGGCCTTAGGGTTTGTGTGTACAAGCTTTTGTTTGCATTTGAGCTGTTTTCTTCCTCATACAAGTCCATTTAAATGTAAAAGCTATTTACATCAGCTTGCTATGATTAAGAAACAATCTAATGAGACTCAGAGACAATTAATTATATCACATTACACTAATGCTTATCTTGAGCAACTGTAAGCAAGGCTGTGTTTAGCCATCATCTTGCTCTAGGCAAACCTGAATAATAAGCACCTTTAGTACAAGCTCCATCCCTTTTACCTTGCAGGGCTAGATTTTGGCATAGTCAACATAGGGTGAGGCCTAGGTTGGCAGGGCTGATAGGGGTGGTACATAACCATCTATACATTATGTTGCAGGTTGTCAGTAACACATTTTCATGTATAACAAAAGGTTTCAGACTACTGCCCTACCTGCCAGCACATTCCAGCTCCAGTCTTATTGAGGCTCCCTGAAGCCTCGTACACACGACCGAGGAACTCGACGGGCGAAACACATCGTTTTCCTCGTCGAGTTCCTTGTTAGGCTGTCGAGGGACTCGACAAGGCAAGTTTCTCCATTCCCTTTGAGGAAAAAGAAGACATGCTCTCTTTTTGGCTCGACGGGATCCTCGACAGTTTCCTCGTCGAAAAATGTACACACGACCGGTTTCCTCTGCAAAAAAAAAATCCCAGCAAGTTTCTTGCTGGTTTTTGCAGAGAAACTCGGTCGTGTGTACGAGGCCTGACAGTGTATTCTTCTTGGAGGAACAGTGTACTATGTACTTACAGGTAATTAAAGGTCTTTTTATTTCTACAGCTGAATAGTGTTGTGGCCACAGGCAAAGGATACATAACAGAATGTGATGGCTTTTTCTGTTTCTATTTGACATTATGACTGCTGTAAGCAGACAGGAGATTCTCCCTTCTGCTAAAGGGCACTCTGCTGGCGTAGACTCCTGTGTTCTAAACCTTGACAGGTCTGAGTCATGCAGTAGTAACTTTGCTCTCTTCTCACAACATGGTCAATGGCTATAAATGTCATGAGCAGCCTCTCGTGCAAAGGTTAAATATTTGGAGACATCAAAAGCGCTCTGTGTTGATTATGATACTTATTGATTTGCCACTTGATTATAACGCAGCAGAATGGAAAAAATCAATATGTCTTTTTATCTCCAGAGGTATAGGGAGATGCCACAGTTCAATCTAACCTTCACATTACACATGACCTGTTTACTTTATAGAAATGATGTTAATCTCTTTACTTCCCTAATAAAAAAGTACCAAGCGGCTTTTGTGGCATCATACAGACCTTAAAATTCAGATCATATCTTCCTGAGTAAATTTGTTCAGAAATCTGTGATACTGGCATTGTGTTTAATAAAACATAATACAACGCATTTTTTTAGAGGGATTCTGAACTCAATTTTTTTTTGCATAAAGCAGGCAGAAAAAAAAATATTCTTCTATCCACATGAACAAGGTGAATAGAAGAATCTCCAACTCCCCGCGACATTGTATTCTTACAGCTGGATTCTTCTCTGCCAGAATACAATGATTAACAGCTGATCGACAAAAGTTTTCCACCTTGTCTGTTCAACAGAAGTCAATCACTTGTCTTTTTTTGAATGGGGATGGCCACACGCAGATCAAAATTTAGCCAGTCCCTGCTAAGCTGACCAAATTTTGATCTCTTTGTGGCCAACTTAAGACTTAAAGGGTCACTAAAGGAAAAAAATGTTTTGCCTAAAATTAATGTCTGCAAGGTAGACAGGCAGAATAGTGTAATGATTCTGTTAAAAAACGAGTAAATACCTATTAAATTCCTTCATCTATATCACCTCCGGCATTCTAGCTTCTGTTCTCTCGTTCACTTCCTGGTTTGCATCGTTCGTTCATGTAAGAACTACACATGTGGAGAGCGTCCTGCCACACAGATGTAGTTCCCAGGAGGGGGTGAGCACGTTACTCACCACCGCAGTAAAGCCTCCCATCACGGTGGTCAGTAAAATCAGACAAGCAGGAAGTGAACAGAACAGAGAAGAAAAAGAGCAACTTCTGAGCAAAAACGAACAATGAGGAAGTGAAAAGAGGAATGTCTGCAGGTAAAGGATGCTTATTATGAAAACAAATGTTTTCCTTTACAACCTCTTTAAGCCCTGTACACACGACCGGGATTCCCGGCGGTATAAATTCCGCTGGGAATCCCGACGGGAAAACTGAGAACCTGCTCGGTAAGTTTCCCTGTGTACACACGGCGGGTTTCCCATCTGAAAAATTGCGGGGAGAGCTTTGGCCGGGAATCCCAGCCGTGTGTATGCTCCATCGCAGTGTTTCCCTATAGGAAAACTGCCGGTTTAAAACTGCCGGGAATCCCGGCGGGAAAATAGAGAGCAGGTTCTCTATTTTCCCGCCGGGATTCCCAGCAGTTTTCCTGTCGGGAAAACTGTGAGGAAGCATACACACAGCCAGTTTTCCCGGCCAAAAGCTCTCCTGGCAGTTTTCCTGGCAGGAAACCCAGTCGTGTGTACGAGGCTTGAGACTAAATGTTTTTTTTTCCATATATTTCTTGGACTCTTGCGCTAATACAGTGCACCTGAAACCACTTGGTGAGACACTGCACTATACTGGGGATATCTACCTGTTGGTATATCTAGAAAACATACAGTATAAGGCTAATGTATAAGGCTCACAGTTAATTTAGTTCACCAGGATCCATCCCTAATCTAACAACGAAGAAGAAATATCCTCCTTGAATTGTGTAGGAGACTTTCATGACTGATAGTTACATACTGTATGTCTTACTACTACCAATAGCTCCTAAAACATAATAAAACCCAATAAAAAAAAAAGAAATATATATATATATATATATATATATATATATATATATATATATATATATATATATATATATATATATTGCAGTTTACCATTCCTGAGTGTGGTGGCTGCATTGGTTTTCATCAGGCAATGAACATTTTAGCAAGTACAGAAAATTCTCAAAATTCATGCAACGATTTTGATTTCCCCAGTGGCTGGTGCCTAAAATGATTAAATATGGTGGTGTCACAGAAGCAATAATATAGACTGTCAGAAAGTACTACAGTATTTTCTGCAGATCAGACTGGATACTGTCCAATAAACTGTGCAAAAAGCAATAGGGATATAAAAAAAAGCAGTAAACTATAGTAATAAATCAGGGTTCTATGTATTGGAGTTAGATTAGCTAAGAAGTTGTGTAATTTCCATGTGCTTAGGCTTGTTGCGCTGTAAATTTTTGTTCCTCTTGAATAAACCCCACTTTCTTGAGCTTATTTTTGTCTTTAGCCAGAAACAAAAGTCTAGGAAGGATTATACCACAACCAGGCCTAGGAGAACACTGCCGCGATAGGGAATGCATGTGATATCACCAGAGTCACTCCACTGTTGAACTGGAGATGGAGAGTGTTTTATCTCTAGGTTCATCATGCTCTTGACGCACAGGGGTTTATTTACTAAAGCTCGAGAGGGCAAAATTAGTCACAATTCTGCTGAGAAACCAATAAGCTTCTAACCTCAACTTATTTAATTAAGCTTTAGCAATAAAACCTGGAAGCTGATTGGTTTCTCTGCAGAATCGTGACTCATTTTGCCCTCTCCAGCTTTAGTAAGTAAACCTCACAGGGACATGTCTAGTAATACTGTGAGGCACAGCACAAATTTTGGGGGGGGGGGGGGATTGTTATTTGTGTATTTTTAGGGGCACTCCTGAGTCAGCAATGGACACATTTCCAGGATCTACGTGCTGCTGACACAAGAATGAAGGACATATTTCAAGGGCGTGTCTCAAGGGACACTAAAGTGCTGAATTCGAAAAGATGTAAAAAATAAAATGTGAAAAAAGCTTTACACGAGAACAATGTTCTTGTCATTGCAAATGTCATGTGAAAATAGTTATTTTAGTGTTTAACCACTTGCCGGCCGTATTATTTAGAATAGGTGGCTCAGCTGCACCAGATCGGGGAACCTATTATGTGATCTGACACTTCCGGGTAGGAGGCACGCTCGCTTCTGGCGATCAAGTCGTGCTGTGATTAAACACAGCAGATGTCAATCACCCGCTGACAGGACAGGGCTCTGCCTTGTTTACATAGGCAAAGCCCTGTCCTGTGTAAACTCATGATAAAGATTAACTGTAATGGTTTGGGGATCAGCTCTATTTAATTTTTTAAGTTTACTTTTTTTAAACTGATATTTTATATATTTTTTACTATAGGAAGGCAAATGACAAAGGATTCCCAGCGCATCCTAGGTATTCTAGCATGCACAGCTCAGTGTACACATTTCAGCAATTCTGGGATAAATGACATTCCCGTGCATGCACAGGAGGGATCATAACAGCTGGGCCAATGAAAATGGCTGGTGATCAGTACCCAACAGCCGAACCAGCCAAAAATGACAGCGACCAGCGAGGAGCTCCATGAGACCGCAGTGCTGGAGAGAAAGTGAGTATTCCTCTTTAGGATAACAAAGTTGCTGCAAAAGCTTAAATATCCTAATCCCTGTTTGGGATTGTGTCCAAAGACATGTGTTTATGTTATTTTTTTTTCTCCCAATACAAGTCATTAGGGATGCAAAGGCAGCTTGAAGCAGATAAAAAGAAAATCAGATGCAGAACAGAAGGCGGTCAGAAGCACTTATGAAGGAACTCAGAAGCATCTCAAACTGATTTTAACTAGGAACCTAATGCACCTAGAAGTACACTGCATTCACCCATCTAGATATACTGGGGTTGCTATACTAAAACTGGAGAGTGCAAAATCTGGTGCAGCTGTGCATGGTACAGTAGCCAATCAGCTTCTAACTTCTGCTTTTTCAATTAAGCTTTGACAAAAAAAAACTGGAAGCTGATTGGTTTTTAGGCAGAACTGCAGCAGATCTTGTACTCTCCAGTTTTAGTAAATCGACCCCACTGTTAGGGCTCCTATTACATGTAGTCACCCTGCCCTAAGCCACGGTTTAGTTTTGCCTTCGCTAAATTCATGTTTCTGCTATCTGTTGGTTTTTTCATAAGGTTAATGTTTACTTACTGCTACTGGGGAGTGTCCCTGGCAATAATGTAAGAGGATCTTGTACTCAGGGTTATGTATACAATTGAACCTCAGATTACATGCGTAATCTGTTCCAGGAGTATGTTCGTAATCCAAAGTAATTGCATATCAAAGCGAGTTTACCCATTGAAGTCAATGGAAACGAAAATAATTTGTTCCGCATTGACTTCAATGGGATGCAATACCGAGGCCAGAGGTGGGAGGCGCCAGAGAGCGCCCAAAAGGGCCGAAAAGGCCGAGGACACTTTGGCTCATTTGCTGCGCCCCCGTACCTCAGGCCAAATGAGGTACTGCAGGCCTATTTTCAGCTCTACTCAGCTTCTACGCCCCCGTACCTCAGGCCAAATTAGGTACTGCAGGCCTATTTAGCTTGAATTATGCTCGTCTTGCGAGTCAACACTCGCAAACCGAGTCAGAATTAAAAAAAAAAGTTGCTCGCAAATCAAAATGCTCTCAAGTTGCTCTTAAACCGAGGTTCCACTGTATTTATGTCTTCCTAGCCAACCACTAAGAGGTTTATTGTCAGTAGTACATGCTTGGGAAGGACATACATCTTTATGGATGGAATCGCTCTTCTTTTTTAAGCTTGGCTGGGGGGGAGAAGTGAGCACAAGAATTAGCACAAGTGTTCAAGAATCATAGGGTGCCAGTAGGGTTAAAGGTCCCTTTACCTGTAAAAACTGTAAGTGGAATTTTGGAGTCTGACACATTCCTTGGGTAGCCTGTGCCCTAACCCTCTGTACAGAGAGTTTATTAGAGCACGATAAACTCTACTTTACTGACTAAAAGTGACTGATGCCCATCTGTCCATAATCCCCACTGTAAGTCAAGGACTCAGCTCTGAGGTGATATGTTAGCCCATCTGACCCCTGGTCCCTAATAGCCTTTAGGGGGTAAAGAGGTGCTACACATGTTTGTGGTAACTTGCAGTAAAACACATTTACGCATCATGTGCAGCTATGGTGGAGTATATTGTTGTGCGCTGTATAAAAGAAAAAGTAAGCTGCATTGTTTTGGCCGCGCTAACACAGTACGTCTTAAAGCTGGACTAAGGTAGTAGGTAGGTTTTTATTGAAGAAGGTACTTTGCGTTTCACTTCAGCTCCTGCCTTTACTGCTAGAAATTGTTCTTCTCATTGTATAATGAGTAGCTCAATGTATGTCTCACAATGCTTTGGGTTCCAGGATGAACAGACTCTTGTGCAGATGTATGTCATCCCAGGTCCACCAGAAGCCAGACCTGGAAATTGACCGGGTGACAATGTCAGCAGAGAGGACAAAGAAAAGAGGGAAATTGTGGACTTTGCATAGCTGAAAAAGGGAGGGGGCACACTTTAGCAGGTAAGTGTGACACAATGTGCAAAAATGCAGAGCATATTTGCAAATTATGGCATGTGTCCATCAATACCTAACGTGATTTTAGTTCTACTTTAACTCATAATAACAATTTGCGTTATAGTAAGGCATTAGGTTTGATTCACAAAGCTTTAACACCAGGATAAAGATCTTTATTTAACCAATATGACTGTAATAATTAAATCCTATTGGACTCAGCTAGAAGCTACTTGTGCCACCAAATGCCACACTAATGCAGAGAAATCGGTAAAGTCTTTAATGACTGATGTCGATTTTCTGGTCCCCTGCTAAACGTAGGGATTCAACCCTACCAGCCTCTACATTACTTTAGGACACAGTACAGTACAGATGAGAATACAGCGTAAAATAGCTCTGCATCAGAGAGCCATTAAGTGTTGCAGACAGAGGGAAAGTACTATCTTCTTTTTGTAAAGACAGGTTTTTGGCATTTTTAATTTGAGCAGAATAGTAACTTTAAATGACATGACAAATTCATATGGATTTAGATTTTCCTTTATAATACCTATTGTTTTGGTTACATTTTAGAATTTTCTGCCTCCAATCACAAGTAGGTTCTCAAGTTGGGACACAGTACTCCAGCAGACGCATATTGTGCCCTTTTTATATTACTGTTTCTGGTCCGGTGTGAGTTTTATCTGTCACTTGGAAGGCATCCTATTTAAAACAAAATACGTAAATCTACTATCAAAAAAGCAACACAGGAATAAATGGTGCCTCTCATCTTTAATGTCATTTTTTCTGAAGACAGGCGCCGTTATCATAGTAAAATGATATGTGATATGGTTAGTTTTCTATTGATTTTGATCTCAAGGGTCAGATAGAACCAGAACAGGACTAGAAGTAGTGGCACAGAAGAAAATGATAAATGGCTGTACATATGACACAAATACAGATAATTGACAGCTGGAGACAAATGACTAGAATATTTGTTTGATGAATGAGTTATGATATTGTACTGATTTTAACATTTATATATGTCTGTCTACCTTCTTTTTATTCATTGCTTGCTATTGGTTTAAAGAGTAAATGTGGTACAGAAAACATTCTTGTGAGAAAGTCAGATAAAGATTGTGAGTTCTATCCCATTTACTCAAATATGAAGTTTGTGGTTCAATTAAACTCTGTTTACTCATTTTATCTAACTTCTGTCTACTATATCTATGAGCTAGCTTAATTTGCATATCACCACATTAAAGCTCCATTTGAACCCAGTTTTTCTTTATTTTAGATTGAGATAGGATTTAAAACGACTGTGAGAATTATGTTGCTGTGCCATTTTTGGGCTGTCCTTGTGGTACCAAGACAAGAAATAAAGGGAAAAGGTGTCACCAGAATGTCTAGACACGTATAGCAATAAAAACAGTGCCAGAGTTTTTAATCCATCTCCCTGCAAATAAAGTATTCTTGCATTTATCTCTTTCCACAGAAAAGTTTTCCTATTTACTTCTTGTACTTTTAAGATCTTGTGACGCAGTGACAATTAAACCCTGACTGAGGCTCTAACAAATCCACTCTATCCAAATAAAAAATAGTTTTGACTGGAGTTGATCTTTATCCACTTGATAACTGGCCCTTCATTACCAGACCATTTGTTCAGTGCTGTTATAGTTTGAAAGACAAGCACTTGGTCATGAAGCACTGTATCCAAATGTAATTTTATATCAGATTCTGAGAAAGAAAGAGCTTTCTTTTGGTGGTATTTAATAACCTTTTGTTTTTACAATATAAAGAAAATATGACCAAATATGTGGATTTGCTTATATTTACCTTTCTTTCCTTTATTAAAATAATAATAATAATAATAATAATAATAATAATAATAATAATAATAATAATAATAATCAGTTATTACACACACCTTAAAAAAAAAAATCACTTAACTATTGGTGGTCAGTGGGACCTTTATACTCTCCCACTACCACACCGCTAACAAAAACCAACATTGGTGGTTGGTGCAGCTTTAAAACCCCCCCATTCACATTTGATCTGCTGAAATCCATCCTAATTGGCTCTGTACATCGTGCTTGTATTCTGAGCTGTGCAATAATTTTGGGAACTTGATGTTATTATTCCTCATCATCTGAATTTTACCAGTTCTTTGAATTAGCGGCACACATTAGTGAGATTAAACCTAATAACATTACTGTTCCAAGATACATCTGAAAGGTCTTGGCAACTTTTAACCAAGAAGTGATTGGGGTTACAGATTTATTTACTTTCACCTTAGGGTTGGAAGACAACAGGGGTCAAGTCCTGGGGAAAAAAGGGTGGGAACTCCCACCCAAGATCCACTCCCCCACCAAAAAAAAAAAAATGATACGCTCATATGCATAATTACTAAACCGCATGTTTTTTTTTTTTTTTCGATCCACTGTACCTTAATAAACCTTTATGTTACTGGCCGCTTCCTGTATATGGATTCATCGGGTAGTGTGCGGGTATTCCGTCACTTCCTTGATGTCGCAATGTTGCTTCTTTCTAAATCCCACCATAACTCGCGGCAGACCTCTGCAATGTCTCCTGGGAACAATGACAGGAGACATTGCGGCATCGAGGAAGTGACGGAATACCCGCACACTACCCGATGAATCCATATACAGGAAGCAGCCAGTAACTTAAAGGATTACTAAGGTTCGCCTACCCCTGACAGTGACTCGAGCTGGGCATTGCCGCTTAGTGAAAGATTGGCTCGGGTGGCTAGGCTGCTCTCGGCTGCTCTAGTCCTGCAAAGGGAACTGAGTTCCTGCTGTGAAAAAAGTTCAGGAACTCCGTTCCCACGCGTTCCCGCAGGACTTGAGCCATAGAAGACAACATCTACAAGATGCATAGAGCTGTGCTGAACATTGAAAATGCTGAATCATTAGTAGCCGTAAATAAACACAAATAAGCAAAAATCCTTATATTCTCTTATATTTTCTGCAAAAAAGACAATTATAGAGTCTTCGAAAATGATGGTGTAACAGCTATTAAACACAAAAAAGTGCAAACCAGGTATTCCTAAACACTGGGTGGCAGCTTAGTGCTATTGCCTGGGCCACTTCACTGGCCTAATGACCAGCTGCCTTGCATTTGGTTCTGACTGACTCAGGCTGCAGTACCATATGCATAATGTCATGGACCTTGCAGTGCTGGAATGTTTCTACTTGAACATTGTCTATTGACCTAGTCAGGACAACTAAACCACTTGTAATGTGTCCAGTATCTTCTGCAATGAACTGTCAGTAATGTCCCATCTTCTGAAATACATGAATTAGGATTTCAAGTAGAAACGTTTCAGCACTGCAAGGTCCATGACACATAAATTGACTGATCACTGCTGTGGGCTGTTGTGGTGATTCTACCCTGGGCCATTGGGAACTTTATGGCGTGCCTCAAAGTCTTATAGGCTTTCTAGTGCTGACACACATTGCTCAGTTCACCTCTCCAAGTTACATAGCTACACAGTTAGTCAGGTTGGTATTCAATGATATTCAGTGGCGGCCCGTCCATAGGGGGCGCTCGGGCACCGCCCCCCCCCCCCCCCCCCAAGCTGTAAAAAAAAAAAAAAAAAAAAATTTTTGAAAAAAAAAAGAAAATGTCACTTTAAGAGTGATCAGGCACCGGACATGCGGCGGTCTATGGGAAGCTTCCCAGCCTGCAATCAGCTGATTGCAGGCTGGGAAGCTGATTTGCCCATGTTAAGGGTGTGTGCAGGGCGCAAGCTGTGCGCCCGCACACACTCCCACTCTCCAGTGATTTGTCCCTGGCTCTTGTTCCTTTTTTTTCATTGGACCAGATGGCCAGTGGGCAGTGCTTTTTCAGCACTACGCGGCACTTCCCTGGAGTCGGGCTGGAGTGAACAGGACAACTTCAAGTCTCAGACTATTGCAACACTGTAATGTGAGGCAGGGAGCGATCGTGGGTGCGGCGGGTGGCCTGAGCGCAGAGGAACCAAAGCAGAAGGTGAGTGACTGGGTGCAGGGATTGATTCGGATGTGAGCTCTCTCACTGTCACTCTCCTTCCCGGCAACATGTTTCCCATCATGTGCGGCGGGTAGGTGCAGTGCCTAGCTGGCTGAGCGCAGGGGAACCAGAGCAGAAGTGACTGGGTGCACCATGCAGAGATCAGAGGTGAGCGCTCTCTCCTTGTCACTCCTTCCCGGTGATGCTTCCCAGTCAGACAGTGACATCTCTGCATGGCAGCTAAACTGCTTCACTCACACTTGTACTGTGTCCTGCCGTGAGCCTGGCTCCCCCCCCCCCCAACTTCTGTTCACTTCTCCTTCACAGTTGCTGCAGAGCCCGTGGGGTTTCTAAACTGCCTCTCCACCCTAAAAACGGCCCCCCTGCCTCTCCACCCTAAAAACAGCCCCCACCTGCCTCTCCACCCTAAAAACGCCCCCCCTGCCTCTCCACCCTAAAAACGCCCCCCCCCCCCTGCCTCTTCACCCTAAAAATGGCCCCCCCTGCCTCTCCACCCTAAAAACGGCCCCCCTGCCTCTCCACCCTGAACAAGAACCCCCCCCCCCCTGCCTCTCCACCCTAAACAAGAACCCCCATCCCTGCCTCTCCACCCTAAACAATAACTCTGTGTATAGTGTGCGCTCTGTGTATAGTGTGCGCTCTGTGTATAGTGTTCGCTCTGTGTATAGTGTTCTCTCTGTGTATAGTGTGCTCTCTGTGTATAGTGTGCGCTCTGTGTATAGTGTGCTCTCTGTGTATAGTGTTCGCTCTGTGTATAGTGTGCGCTCTGTGTATAGTGTTCGCTCTGTGTATAGTGTGCGCTCTGTGTATAGTGTGCGCTCTGTGTATAGTGTGCGCTCTGTGTATAGTGTTCGCTCTGTGTATAGTGTTCGCTCTGTGTATAGTGTGCGCTCTGTGTATAGTGTTCGCTCTGTGTATAGTGTGCGCTCTGTGTATAATATATAGTGTTTTGCAATTTATTGGGCAGGCGCTGCAATTGATAGGGAGAGAGGCTACATTTGATGTGACACAGGGCTGCATGTAAGGAGGGACTGCGCTGGGGACACGTCAAGTAAGGAGGGACTCCGCTGAGGACACTTGATAGCATCTGGTGGCTGGCGACACGCTCGGGGGCTCCCACTGATTCTGCATTATGGTGAGTTGAACTATTTAATTTTATATTACAATGTAATAATAGAAATAATGTGCTTCAATCATCCTGATACCATAACAACCATGGTGCCGGGATGATTGAAGTATCTTTATCTGCTGATTGCTAAACTTTCTAGAATGCACATTTCTATTGTTGTGTAGGATCTGGGCCTGCTCTCCCTTCATCCCTCGTTCATCTCAGATGCTAACCACACCACCTTAGAGCTACGCCCACTATTCCGATGAAACCACGCCCATTTCCTCCAAGTGGGAGGGGTCAAAAAGGAAGGGCGGGGTCTGGCGCCCCCCCATCCTAAAACTTCACCAGCCGCCACTGATGATATTTATTGAAAAGATTTAAAGATGTATACAACAGTACAAAATCGTTTCAACATCTCCAATAGCGTTAGCAAATGCAATCTGAGACCCATACATATACCATATAAATAATGCAGTAAGTTATAAAATATAAATACACACAATCTCTGAAAACCCCCCCCCCCCAGGATATCACCCTAGGAGTAACCCTTCAGGAACAACATAACTAGCAGTGCGTATTCCAGGAATCTCAAGTTCCACAGGACAAGAGTCCCTGGGCGTAAAATTGTATGCCCATCTTACTGCTAATGCCGGCATCTGAGAAAAAGGGCCAATGTTGGAGAGCTCTTATAAGAGAAATAAGGGAAAAAGGAAGAGAAGGAAAGAAAGAAAAAGAAAGAAAGAAACATGAGAGCTACCGTCAAGGACCCTCCAGGACCCCAACATCCAGCAAATAGGATCATAACTACATCGCCAGTGTCCTCAGGTCGTTGGTAAGGTACCCAAGCCATGGGTCCCAGACTTTATGAAATAACTTCATTTTGTCCTGTACTAGTGCCGTCAAGTGTTCATTCAGCATCAGCCAGGACATTTTCCTCCTAAACTGATCGAATGGCAGGGCTGCGGAACGCCAATTTCTAGCGATTGTAATTTTAGCCGATATAAAAATAAATGTAAGCAGCCTCCTTTGGGCCTTAGAGTCCTCTGCAACCCTGT
Organism: Rana temporaria; assembly: GCF_905171775.1. Classification (NCBI taxonomy): domain Eukaryota; kingdom Metazoa; phylum Chordata; class Amphibia; order Anura; family Ranidae; genus Rana; species Rana temporaria. Next base: position 157,916,863 of record NC_053489.1, on the reverse strand, counting down.
CACCCAGGAGAGCCTGCTTCGCGGATTTAACCAAATTCAACTAAGTCAAACAGTATATAAAATTATAGACCCTCATCCAGAACCTCCAAACTTTAGGACAAGTCCACCAAATATGGTAGGTGGTTCCAGTCTGGCCACAGCCTCTAAAACACTTGGGGGTAACTCCATGTACAAAAGTAGCAAGCCTAGCCGGCACCATATACTATCTAAGTAAAACTTTATAATTAGCTTCTAATATAGACGTATTGATAGGCGATCTGGACGCTGTGTCTGACAACCTGTGCCACTCCTCCAAGCCTAGGGTCTCCCGCAAATCTCCCTCCCACTGGAGCATATAGGTCAATTTAGTCGATCAACTCATCAACATTGCATATATCTCTCTAAAATGACCTTTGAGCCTATCATATTGAGTACAGAAATGCTCCATGAGAGTATAGGTCGCAAGATCCCCCAGACTAGCCAGGGCCTGCACATAATGACGCAATTGGGCGCATCTATAACATTCTACCGATGGCATATGATATTTTTCCCGCATAGCTTGCTTGGTAACCCCCCCCCCCCCATCACAAATGTCTGCTATACGTAGCAAACCCTTATTTGTCCACCATTTGAAAGCAAGAGGATCGGGGCCCGGGGTAAAGGCACTATTCCACACTAAAGATGCCAATAGGGGGTGTGAAGATTTACAATTATGGGTTCTAGAGAATCTATCCCAAATATCCAAGGAGAAAGACAATAACGGGCATAATATAGTGGGTCTATCCTTAAGCGGAAGCCACATTATATGGGATATTTGATGACAGGAGTAAGATTCCATGATCATCCATATCGCTTGCGATTGCTTAGAGTGAAATCTGGAAAGTTGGGCTAGCTGAGCCGCATAAAAGTATTTCTGCAGGTCAGGTAGGCCCAATCCCCCTTTACGTTTAAGAGTAAACATAGTGCGCTTATTTACCCTAGGCCTCTTATCCCCCAAAACAAACTGTAAGATTTTCCTTTGCAACATTTTCAAATCATTGTGTACCATGGCTATCGGTATCGTACGAAACAGATACAATATCCTTAGTAGGACGTTCATTTTAATAGAGTGAAGTCTGCCAAACCACGATGGAGGGTGAATTTGCCACTTGGCCAGATCCTTAGTTAACCTCCTAAAAAGAGCTGGGTAATTTCTCCTGTATAGCGTTTGAAGAGATGAAGTTAAATTAATGCCTAAGTAGGGAAGTGCTTTGGGTTCCCACTGAAACCAATGCGTTTGTTCAAGTACTTTTTTGGGTGGAGTTTGGCAGCAAAATGTTAAGTGCCCTAGATTTACTATGATTGATTCGTAGCCCCGATATTACCGAAAATGGATTAAGTATCGCATACAAATTGGGAAGAGACGTAATCGGCGAAGTTAAAGTTAACAACAAATCGTCCGCAAAAAGCAAGCATTTGTGTTCATATCCGCCACCAACAATACCCCGTACTTCCTGGCAATCCCAAATTTTTATAGCCAGCGGCTCTATTGCCAGGACAAACAAAAGCGGGGGCAATGGACATCCCTGCCTAGTTCCTCTCTTAATAGTGAAAGATTGGGAAGAATACCCCCGAAGCACCAAGGAGGTCGTTGGAGTGTCATATAATGTTCGGAGGAGGGCCAGGAAGTGTTCGCCGAATCCATAATGATGCAATACATCAAACAGATAATCCCAAGAAAGGGAGTCGAACACTTTCTAAATATCTAATGAGAGTATCATACCCCTCCTAGATCCTTCACCATTCCCAATCAGATTGCACGGCCGAGATCAAATAAAATATTCTACGGGTTTGGTCCATGCCTGTCTATTAGGAACAAAACCGCCTGGTCCGGGTGAATGTAACGAGGGAGGAAGGTATTCAATCTAAGAGCTAGGACTTTTGTCAACATTTTTAAGTCAGTGTTAATTAGCAAAATCGGGCGATAGTTCGTGCAGTCTCCGTGATCCTTGCCCGGCTTCGGTATAACATGAATATAAGCGGCATTTTCATGCATGAGAAGTTTACCGACCCGACGTAGGTCATTAAAATAAGCGCATAGGTGAGGAACAAGAATATCCTGGTACTTCCTGTAATAATGGCCTGAAAAACCATCAGGTCCCGGAGCCTTTGCAGGATGCAGGGACTTTATGGCGGCCCTAACCTCAGTGTCCGTTATTGCTCCTTCCATAAGATCAACATGATCCTGCGCCAATCTGGGCAGGTTAATGTAATGAAAGAAAGCTTCAACTTTGGACAAATCTAACCCATCAGGCTGATTGTATAATGACATATAAAATGTATAAAATTCTCTAACGATACGCTCAGGATTTTGAGTATAGTGACCGCCTATTCTCCTAATTGAAAGGGGGGTAACCCCCACCAGATACATCATCCGGAATAATGTGTGCAAGGGTACCATCCTTCACAGAGGATGAGTAGTCTTGTAACCGCTCCAGCCCAGTAATAAAAATCTCCTGTTCAGGCAACTGGGGTGGTCAAATTGAACAACCGGGCAACAAACGTACCCCAACACTGTAAAGAGACAAGTTACCGAGCAGGCCCGATAAATCATCTCCCCCTAGGGGAGCTTTTCCAAAGCGGGTCAGTTCCCCAGCGGTCGCACCAACCCCGGGACCACCCCAGGGAGGATCCGATCACCCTCATCAGCTAACAATATACTCAACCCCAGAAATAGCATAATCCAGTTCATGTGCTAAAAAAAAAAAAAAAAGTGCAGTTGCAGACATCAACCGGAATATAAAGGTGCAGTAGGGGTGGTCATAGAGGGGATCCAACTAAAGGAAGAGAACCAATCACTGTTCCTGGCTATGGAACACTAATGGTCCCGCAAACAAGGAAGTTCCAGTAGTAACTGTTCAAGTCTTTCGATGCGTCTTTCTGGTTCGACGCTGTTTATCTTCTTGCCACAGCGGAGATAGAGGACAATCTTCTGCAGGCCGGGGTAATGACGATGGAGAGTCTTGAGTGATGATTCCCAATTCTAATAAAAGTTCTTTGCCGCCTGAAACGTTGTGAATGAGTGAGAACGGCCCTTATAAGTAAAAGACAGTCTAAATAGAAACGACCACCTGTATTTTATCTGTTTGTTTATCAGCTGCTGCAGTAATGGCTTCAGGCTTCTGCGTTTCAGCACCGTAGAAGGAGCCAGATCAGTGAAGAGCTGGATTGGGGATCCATGCAGTGATAGATCCGGCCTGCTGCGAGCCGCCATCATCTCAGCTTTTCTTTGATGCGGTAAAAGTGCGGTTTGGCAATTACGTCTCGCGGCAGGCCATCAGACCTTGGGGCTGTCAAGGCCCTGTGAATGCGATCAATGTCCAAATGGTGGTCAGCAATGTCTGGTATCAAATCCCTCATGAGCTCCCGCATGACTTCCTTCAAATCAGTACACATTTCAGGGAGGCCCCGTATGCGCACATTGTATCTTCAAGAGCGGTTCTCCAAATCTTAAATTTTATTGTTAGCCTCTTACAGCCGATTTTGGAGGTCAGTGATCATATTAGCATTTTGGTTTACCTTTTTTACGGTACTGTCCACCTTCGCTTCAATACACTCAAAACGTACACTCAAAATCCATACATGACCCCTTTCCAAGCATGCAGCCTGGCAGGCCAGGCCGCTTGCCCTCAACATGGGGAGGGTGCTTTGGGGTGAACCCCAAAGCACCTTGTCCCCATGTTGATGGGGACAATGACTTCTTCCCGACATCCCTTGCCAGTGGTTGTCGGGTCTGCGAGTAGGGGGCTTATCAAAATCTGGAAGCCCCCTTTAACAAGGGGTGACATTAAAGTGTTACTAAACCCACAACAATAAAATCAGTGTTTGTATGCAGTAGAGCATGCTTGTTATACTTACTGTGGAACCTAATGGGTTAATCCTGTGCATTGTGCATAAAAGGCTGTGTGATCCTGTCTCTCTGATTCTCCTATTTTTAACTGACTTCAACCCATGTGCATTGCTAGAGAGTTTTTCTTCTTTCTTGGGAGAGTGCATGTGACCAGCACAGGGCCAATCAGCACTGTTCAGACAGAGTATCAGGTGAGAATGAAAACTCCTCCTACAAGCTTTAAGCAGAGACTGATACAATTTACAAGATTGCTATATACTGCTGATGAGAAATGGTATTTAGCCATTTATATGTACTAAAATAATTGCATTTCCATGCTCTGTGTACTGTGGAAGACCAGATATGCAGGGTCTGGGTTTAGTTTTACCTTTTTTCGTTTTACATTTTTGCCACCTTAATTTGCGTTTTATATATTCTGTTATATTCGTTGTAACTTTTAAATGATGATAGTGTTCCTTATTTTGTTTATTTTTATTTAAATGCTCTTTTATTATTTATAGATATTTTATCTTGGGTTTTTTTAGCTTTAAGTCCACTTAAGGACCAGGCAATTTTTTGCAAAATGGCACTGCATCAGTTTAACTGACACTTACAGGGTTGTGCGATGCTTTACCCAACCCAAACAAAATTTATATCCTTTTTTTCCCACAAATAGAGCTTTCTTTTGATTACCTCTGCTATTTAACAATTTTTTTGAATTTTTGCTTTAATACATATCCAAAACAAAATATAAAAAAAATCATCATATATTCTACATATTTTTGGTAAAAAAAATGCAATATTGATTGGTTTGCACAAAAGTTATCATGTCTACAAATTACGGGATAAACTTAGAGACTTTTATTTTTTTTATTGTTTCTACTAGCTATGGCGGCGATCTGCAATTTTTAGCGGAACTGCGACATTGCAGCAGACAAATCTGATCCCAAATTACACTTTTGGGGACAGGTGACATTACATTGATCAGTGCTATAAAAATGCAATTATCAATGTAAAAATGACACTGTCAGGTAAGGGGTTAACACTAGGGGTCAATCAAGGGGTTAAGTGTGTTCCCTCAGTGTGGTCTAACTATAGGGGGGGATGGGCTGCCAGGGATATGACAGACATAATCTCTGTCATGTCACTAGGCAGAACGGGAATCGCCTTGTTTACATAGGCAGTTGCCTACTCTGGCTCTCCTCGCCATGACCGTGGGTCGCCGGTGGACATAGAGTCCACCCGGCCCACGGGCACGCTCCTGCAGTGTGCACGAGAGCATGCCCGCCAGCGGCTCACCCACCCGCAACTGCGCCTCTGAGCCAATGTACAATGACAGCGGTTCGGGCAGGGGAACCACTTGCAGAATGGAGGATGTCATGAGCCCAAGTTATTAAAGGGACCTCACTCCTTTTTACTGTTGGGAGTTCAAATATCACCACCATTGCATGAGAAAGAAAAACAATAACAACATTTGAGTGAAGTTTGGATGATATTACTGAGGGGAAGGCACATCACTGTAGATCTGAGGGGGACATACAAGGAAAATAAAAAAGAGCATTTTTGGTTGTACATGATTGAATGATAAAATCAGCAGAGCTTCCCCGCAGATCTAAAGCAACTGCACTTCTAAGTGCACTTGTAGTGCAAAGTGGATTTGCCTTTAGTAAATCAACCCCATTGTGATCTGAACCTTTGTAGGTCCATACATTGAGGTGACCGCTTACGCACAACGGCGGTGGGAGCCACAGAGCAAGTTTGAAGTTTATATTAAATAAGACGTTTGTTGATATACACATGGTGGAGAAATGTGAAGATTTGATATTATTTATAAATATTCATGAGAGACAATGTCTTTGTACATTATTTATATACTAAGTGATGTATGCACGTTAGATTTATTGACAGGATTTTGGTTAATAGATGGCACAACATTTTTTATTCCTATACAATTCGAACACTAGTAGAATTATATGCTTGAGCATTGTGTAACACTTTTTTTGTTTCATTTTATTTTGTTTCTAGTTTTATAACATTATATATTTTTGGCAGTATTTGTATACATCGTATTCTCACATTCAGGTTTAGCATCCAGAGCGCTGAGCTTATGTTGGGTGGTCTCCATCATCAAACATAATTATTACATATATTTGGGGTTGTTTGTAGCACAGCCTCTTCTAGCGAGGGATTTACATTTATGTTGTTGCCTTTAATATTTATTTTGTATTTTTAGCTCGGAAAGGGTTTAAATATTGATCATTGCCATGCATTGTTAGTGTTGTCACAAAAGTACAAATGTGACTGTGCCCTTTAAATACAGATGTACTTAAAATGTTGCAACCTCTTTGGCCCAGATATTATTTGATTTAAGAAAGAACTTCAGGTGAACAAATAACAACATTTAATTCACTTATTTTATTTTCAAGATGCTGTCATAGCTTTAAAAATCAAAATAAATGCACTTAAGTATTTAAGAGTATGCAGCAAAACCATTGATTATTCACTATTGATGGGTTTAATGGAAAGAACCGATCTATCCATGTGCTGCAAATTTCCAGGACACGTGAAGTGCAACTTGATTTCAAAAAGATATATACATTAAGCCGTCAGCTAATGGACCTCACATGTATAGTTCCAACCATTTAAAGGTTTCATCCACAGCTTTTCTTTAAGGTATTGAATGATGCAAAGCACACACTCCTTGGCTTCTATTTAATCAGTTCACTTTGTGTGCCACTCTGCTGCTCAGATTAAATTTCATGCATGCTGACCAGTGCCGTTTAAATCTGTTTTCAATGCTTTAAATAATTAAACATTTATTCAATTATAAAAGCAGATGTGAGAAATTATACTTTCAATGTTACAGCTTGTGGTAGAAGTTTGTCAGTTGCTTGAATTCAATTTAGCTTTGCTACGTTGCTTATTGAACACAGCTAGGCTTCAGCAAGGCTAGAACCTTTTATTCCTACCTGTCCTCTGCTTGCAAAACTACCTTCTGTTATTCAGAGAATGTAAAGGAAAATGCAAACTTTAATCAGGCATTCTAATATATGTAAGAACACCCTGTAAAATTCACAGGTGTTTTGGCTGATAAAGTGTTTCTACAGGTAGAAGTTTGTTTGCCTTAATGCATTCTCTGCATTAAAAGGGAAGTTTGGGTTTAAAAAAAAAAAAAAATTATAGTCACCTAAGTGGATGCAGCATACAGTGCCTTGCGAAAGTATTCGGCCCCCTTGAACTTTGCGACCTTTTGCCACATTTCAGGCTTCAAACATAAAGATATAAAACTGTATTTTTTTTTAAGAATGAACAACAAGTGGGACACAATCATGAAGTGGAATGAAATTTATTGGATATTTAAAACTTTTTTAACAAATAAAAAACTGAAAAATTGGGCCCCCTTAAGTTAATACTTTGTAGCGCCACCTTTTGCGGCGATTACAGCTGTAAGTCGCTTGGGGTATGTCTCTATCAGTTTTGCACATCGAGAGACTGAAATTTTTGCCCATTCCTCCTTGCAAAACAGCTCGAGCTCAGTGAGGTTGGATGGAGAGCGTTTGTGAACAGCAGTTTTCAGTTCTTTCCACAGATTCTCGATTGGGTTCAGGTCTAGACTTTGACTTGGCCATTCTAACACCTGGATATGTTTATTTGTGAACCATTCCATTGTAGATTTTGCTTTATGTTTTGGATCATTGTCTTGTTGGAAGACAAATCTCCATCCCAGTCTCAGGTCTTTTGCAGACTCCATCGGGTTTTCTTCCAGAATGGTCCTGTATTTGGCTCCATCCATCTTCCCATCAATTTTAACAATCTTCCCTGTCCCTGCTGAATAAAAGCAGGCCCAAACCATGATGCTGCCACCACCATGTTTGACAGTGGGGATGGTGTGTTCAGGGTGATGAGCTGTGTTGCTTTTACGCCAAACATAACGTTTTTGCATTGTTGCCAAAAAGTTCGATTTTGGTTTCATCTTACCAGAACACCTTCTTCCACATGTTTTGCAAGAAGGAATAGGCAAAAATTTCAGTCTCTCGATGTGCAAAACTGATAGAGACATACCCCAAGCGACTTACAGCTGTAATCGCAGAAAAAGGTGGCGCTACAAAGTATTAACTTAAGGGGGCTGAATAATTTTGCACGCCCAATTTTTCAGTTTTTTATTTGTTAAAAAAGTTGGAAATATCCAATACATTTTGTTCCACTTCATGATTGTGTCCCACTTGTTGTTGATTCTTCAAAAAAAATTACAGTTTTATATCTTTATGTTTGAAGCCTGAAATGTGGCAAAAGGTCGAAAAGTTCAAGGGGGCCGAATACTTTTGCAAGGCACTGTATTAGGACTGTGCCAGCTACAGCCGTGGAAGTTCCGGAATGCCGGAGCAGGCCTTGGATCATCTGTTCAAGGTGGGGTTGAGTCTGAGCATGGCGACTCCCCTGTGAACAACAGAGACATGGGGAAAGAGATGTCTGTCGATAACCTGTGGCCTGGTCAGGGACCTGGTAACTATAACTACTGCCCAGCAGAAAGCAGAAACTGTCCCTGAAATGCCGGCTGTCCCATGTGTTCTACCGACCCCATCTGAAAGGAGCAGGTGCAGGACAGAGATGTGCCCTCCATTGAGCCAAGAGGGGAAGGCAAGGACAGGGCCATAGATTGGGGTTTCCCCAGACTGCAAATGGAGTTTGGGTCCCTGGATAGCAGATTGGTCACTCTACAGCAGCTCGTAGGAGGAATGGGAGATGGGAGACTCCCAGGTCCAGGAGATCCAGTCCGGGGTGGTAGATGTGCCAGATCTGGCTATGGGAGCTGAAGAAGCTGCAGGAACCCTCATCAGCAGCAGAAAACACCAACCCTCCACCACCCAGACCAGAGCAGCTGAATAAAGGCAGTGGGTCAAGAGGTCTCCCAATGCTTGTGTCCTGCCAGGAAAAGGAAAGCCCAGAAAACTGCCCAGGTTTTCCAGGTTCCAGTGGGAAGTTCAGCGGAAAGTAGTTCTGGAGTGGGGTATGAACTACCCATATATCTCTCCTGATACCATGGACATTGTTGAGAACTCCTGGGGAGAGTGGTAGGATGACCTGGTATTGGACTACATGCATATTCCCAAGCCTTTGTGGGTGCCAGAGTGTGATGAGACCTGGGCCCGGTTTTACGACATTCGGAGGGAATAGAGGCTGGGGAGAGCAATCTACAAAGACAGGGTGGTGGTTGTGAAAGTAGGACAGTCTGCTAGGAGCCACTCTGTCTCCATCAGGCATGAAGGTGGTGACAGAAGGAGATTGCCTGACCCGCATTTCTATGCATGAGAGACTGCTTGAGTGTGCAGCTCACCACTGAAATTGCAAAATAGACTGGTGTGAGGATTGCAGACTGTTTCTTCTTTTCAGATCTTTGCAGGACTAAGACCAGCCTGCCACCCTGATCTGAGCCAGTTGGATGGATGTTCCTGCTGATGAAATCTGGGTGAGGTCAAAGTTCTGCCCTTAAAGTGATTGTAAAGTCTAGTTTTTATGTATTTAAACAAACATGTTATGCAGTTGCAGTTGGTTTTGCACAGAGAAGCCCGGATCCTCCTCTTCTCGGGTCCCGCTTTGCTGCTCCTGGTCCCTTCCTCCTATCAAGTGTCCCCACAGTCACCAGTTTCCTATGGGGCACCCAAGCTGAGTCACAGCTCCATGTGTCCAATCAGATACAGCGCTCCGACCCAGCCCCTCCCCCTCTCTCCCCTGATTGGCTGACTGGCTTTGATTGACAGCCATCAATGCCATCGTTGCTGTGTCTCAGCCAATCAGATAACCCCCTCCTGACAGAACAAAATGTAAAAAAGGGCTTCTTCGGTGTGGACGGCTGTTCATTCCATTATGGCTAGATCAATAATTTCTGTGGGCCTCCCTTGAGGGGGCCAGGAGGGTGCTCTGGCTCATTGTACAGTGTTGAAGTTGTTGTTGTTACCTACAGGGACTTGCAGCCATGCTTGTGTGTGTTTTGTTTCTGGGTTAAGGTTTGAGTGACTCAGGGAGGGCTAGGTTACTCACAGGCAGCATTACTAAGGACCCTTTCAGACGTGCGGACCGTATGTCCGCTTTTTTATCCATCCGTTTGCGGATGAAAAAGGGACATACATTGGTCCCTATGTGATTGCCGGTGTCAGCGGATAAATATCCGCTGACACCCGTAATCACCCGCCTCCGCAAAGATCCGATTTTGCAGACGGAAGAATGTCCTATTTTTTATTCAGTCTGCGGATCGGATGAACACGGACACACGGTCCGTGTTCATCCGATCTCCCCATAGGGGAGAGCGGAGAAAAGACAGGGCAGTCCCTGCACAGTGTGCAGGGACCACCCTGTCAGCCGCCAGCTCAGCGGGGATATACAGAGCGATCCCCGCTAAGTTTACGGACACACGGAGGTGGATCACTACTGATCCGCCCCGTGTGAAAGGGCCCTTAGACCTCCCACTTATTTCCAGAACGTGATTGAACCTTCTGGAAAGAGAAGAGGAGCTGCCTGGAGTATTCTGAGGGCCCTGCCAATTCCCAACTTGTATTGGCAGGGGGCAGGTCTAAAATATGCAGGGTCAGCCCAGCTGGGGAGGAGTTATTTAAGTGGGAGCTGGAGATGGAGTGTTAGGCTGTTGGTTTCCTTGGAGGGAGCTCCCCAGTCTGTGGGGGGAGGGGGTGACCTTGGTCCTGGGCTCGGGTGCAGACAGTACCCTTTAAAGACACATGGAGGTGTCCTAGACAGGAGAGGACAGCAGTAGAACACCACCAGGCAAGTCTCCAGAAGGAACAAGAAGTTCCAGCCAAGAGGTCTGGTGAGTGATACACAGTCAGGGGGACTAGAAGGTACGCCTGAGAGGACTAGGTGCGAGCAATCTTTTATAGGTGTAGAGCCAGCGGAGAGGACTGTGGTGGCATGGGCAGTGGAAAGAGGCAGCTGCAGCCAGCAGGGCTGACAGGGTCTGAAGAGGTGGTACTGGGAACAGTAGCCACGTGGGACAGCTAGCACTAGCACTACCAATTTTGCCACACCATAGGAGCCCGCGGTCCCTGCCTGCAAAGGGCATTTTTTGCTTTGGGCCTGGCCAGTGTCAGGCCTGCGATTCAGTGCAAGCTGGTCTTGGGAGCTGTAGTTCTACAAGCAACTTTGTGCTGGAGGTAGAAGAGAGGAAGTTGTATATAGTGCTCAGTCCCTATTGCTTTCTTCAATCAACTGGGCATCCCATAAGTACCCTATGCCCATCCAAGTTACATCCCCTAATAAAAAAAAATCTAAGTACAAAGGTGGGAGGCAGACCACATCTACCAGCAGCTCCTGCTGGGGTACCACTACGCTTTATGATGGATAATCAGTCCTGGACTATACCAGCCTCATATGTGCAGTAGGATTCCTAAGAGTAGCCAGTATATTTAGAGTTAGTTCACCATTTCATTTATATTTTTTTTTGTGAAAAAGTGAAGTTAAACTTTAAAGGCTAGGTTAAGCTTTTAAAAAAAAAAAAAGTTTAATACATGCACATGATTTTGCAGGAAAAATTAATGCATTAATATTTTTGTTGTTTTTTACAAAGTCTGCTCTATCCAAGTGATCAATGGATTGGAGGTGCAATGTCAGGCTCCTGCAGACACTTCTTTCAGCTTTCTGCCTGTACCTCTGCACAAGATTTCCTTTAGAAAGCTGGAGGAATGCGCTCAATACAGCACTAATACAGCACTAATAGTCCATTGAGAGCTACACTTTTGTCTGCCAAGGTGTAGTACGGGACTTGTAGTTATTTCATTCACAGATGTGGAGAGAGGAACCCCTGCACACTGTCACAGGGATGGAGGGAATGGGGTACTCTGGGGGTGGGAAGCAGGTGTTTAGGAACATGTTGCATCCTATATATACACAAGTGTAACATGTAACACTGCTGAAGTCAAGGAGGTGGAGAAAATTACTAAAGAGAACAAAAATCCCAGTGAATGACCTAGTGAATGACCTGCAGAGAGCTGGGACCAACGTAACAAAGGCTACCATCAGTAACACACTACGCCGCCAGGGACTCAGATCCTGCAGTGCCAGACGTGTCCCCCTGCTTAAGCCAGTACATGTCCGGGCCCTATGTTAGGAGCGACCTCTAATGGCCACTAGGGTGCAGCATGCAGCCACCTCAAAATCCCACACCAGTGATGGTGATGGTGATTTACAAGTGAAAACAAAAAAACAAACGGAAAAAAACACTTGGATCAAAAAGACATTAGCTAAATGTGAACTTTGGCTATGAGTTAAAAGTCCAAAATATTAACAGCAGAAAGTCCGTTAGACAGCAGATAGTATGTCAAATGCCGCTGACCTCTCTTTGTCTGACAGATAAACGCGGATCACAAGACTGGAAGGACAAAGTAACAGATATTTTTGAAGGGCTTCAAAAACCACAAGACTGGAAAAGAGAAACTGGAGATTTCTTGAAAAGGTGGGCAATGTTACTGCTGAAATTTCTTGAAGAACGAGATCCAACAGGACCGTATATCCGAAACTGTGAGATTGGGACCTATTATATGCTGTTTCTGATCCCCTGTAATCAGGGCCGCCATCAGGGGGTACAGGCAGTACACCTGTAAGGGGCCCGGAGGTCCCCAGGGGCCCGGATGGCAACCCCCTTTAAAAATTTTTTTTTTTTTAGGGGTCCAGAGGTCCACAGGGGCCCGGAGGCCCATAGGGCCCCATATGGCAACTCCCCTTTTTTTATTTATTTTTTATTTAAAAAAAAGAATTTTTTAAATATATTTTTATTTTATTTTTTATTAAAGGGCTAATTTATAAAAAAAAATTAGAGGGTCCGGAGGTCCCCAGGGCCCCGGATGGAAACCCCCCCCCCCCCCCCACATTTTGTCTCTCATAGTTGAGGTATGCCTATGGTGATAATTACAGGCCTCTCTCATCTATTTAAGTGGGAGAACTTGCACAGTTGGTGGCTGACTAAATACTTTTTTGCCCCACTGTAACTGGAAAGCCAAGTTTCCTAGAGCACAATATTTTAAAATATTATAAAATATATGGAACAGCTATTGCAAAAACATCATTGCATGAAGCTCACCCTTCAATATTGCTGCAGAGGAGAACAAATTTGGCATCTGTGATTAAGGACACTGAGAAGGAAAAATTACATCCCCAGACAACAGTGGTCTGCCTGATGCTGTGTAATGAAAATTCCTCAGTACAGCCAATGTGTGCAGCCACTCTATCAAGTCTATTTGCTCTCTGAGCACAGTAATTAGAACTTAGAAAAAATAAACAGACAGAGCAAGCATTAAAGCTGAATTTAGTCAACTCACACAGTAATGCAGCATAAACACGGTTGGAATTTCCGGCAGAAAAAGTCAGATGGGAGCTTTTCATCTGATATTCCGTGTGTATGCCCCATCGGACTCTTTCTGCCGGAATTTCCGATGGACTAATGCCGGGTACAGACGAGAGGATTGATCCGCGGATACGGTCCGCCGGACCGTATCCGCGGATAAATCCTCTCGAGGATTTCCCCAGATTTGGATCCGATGGAGTGTACTCACCATCGGATCGAAATCCGCGCCGAAATCCCTTCGCGATGACGTGTCGCGCCTATGCCGCGATGATGACGCGGCGACGTGCGCGACGCTGTCATATAAGGATACCCACGCATGCGTCGAATCATTACGATGCATGCGAGGGAGGGAATCGGACGGATCGATCTGGTGAGTCTGTACAGACCACCGGATCGATCCGCTGAAGCCGATTCCAGCGGATAGATTTCTTAGCATGCTAAGAAATTTTTATCTGCTGGAAATCGGTCGGGCCGAAAAAAATCAGCGGAAAAAGATCCGCTGGGATGTACACACCGGCGGATCTATCCGCTGGAACTGATCCGCAGATCAACTCCAGCGGATAGATCCTCTCTTGTGTGTACGTGGCCTTAGATAGAGAGCAGGTTCTTTATTTTTCCGTCAGAAATTCTGACTGAGTTTTTCCATTGGAAAGTCCGGCCGTGTGTACGCAGCATTACTTTGTGTTGGAAAGAGATGCTTCTAAGGTCAGAGAGTGACATTGGAGAGCTGTGAACCCTACTAAGAAGTCTCTTTATCAGTGCTTTTACCCAAGATTCACACTTTGTTCTAATTGATTCTTAGGTGAAAAATGTAAATCTTGGATGAAAGTCGTTTTATACTCGGGTAAAAGCATCAATAAATAGACCTCTTAGGGGGTTAGCTTTGGTGTTTACAATGGAACAAATTTTGCAATTTTAGGTAAAAGTCAAAATACACATTACTATTGGCTTTATAAAACTTGTATTTGTTAGAATCTGGCTCCAAAAGCTTTATTTAAGTGTAAGGATTTTTTCCACACCATTGTGGATACAAGTCTTGGTGCGATACATTGCCATTCATTAAAATGGCCATTTTAAGTGGTTCTGAAGGCAGAAGTTTTTTTTTTTTTTACTTTTAAAGCATTCTATGCATTAAGGGTAAAAAAAAAAACTTCTGGGTGCAGCTCTTACCTGAGCCCCATCTTGATCCAGCGATGTGCATGGGAGCAGCGGCTCTTCTGTGTCTCTTTTTCCTCATTGGCTCACACAGCATCTGGAGCCATTAGCTCCTGCTGCTGTCAGTCACAACCAGTTAGCCAAAGAGGAGAGGGAAGGGATGGGGCCGACCCAAGCTCTGTGTGTGAATGGACAATGTCCGTTCACAGGAGCGCAACTCAGGAGCATACCTGCTCGAGTGCCCCATAGCAAGATTTTTGGGTGCGCCAGCAGGGGACCCAAAAATAAGTTGATGTGGGCTGTTCTGTGTTCAACCATTTTTTTTTTTTTTTAAATTACAACCTTTGGAATCACTTGAAAACTGTGTAATATTTCTCATTAAATCATAAATGTAATAAGCATTCTTAAATATTATCTTGTCTGTAGTGTATTGAGTTAACCAGACAAAGTCCTATGGGCCAGATTCTCAAAAGGCTTACGGCGGCGCAAGGCCATTTGCGCCGTCGTAAGTCCTAATCTGGGCCGTCGTATCTATGCGACTGATTCTTAGAATCCGTTACGCATAGATATCCATTAGATCTGACAGGCGTAAGGCTCTTACGCTGTCAGATCTTAGATGCAATTTTTTTTCCCGCCACTAGGTGTCGCTGATGTCGTTTTCCCCGTCGTCTATGCAAATTAGCTATTTACGCGAGATTCCCGAACGTACGCGCGGTCGACGCAGTGAATTTACGACGTTTCCGTAGCATTTGCGACGTGTAAAGTTGCCCCTGCTATATGAGGGGCAACCAATGTTAAGTATGGCCGTCGTTCCCGCGTCGAAATTTAAAAATGTACGTCGTTTGCGTAAGTTGTCCGTGAATGGCGCTGGACGCCATTTGCGTTAACGTCGAAACCAATGACGTCCTTGCGACGTCATTTAGCGCTATGCACGTCGGGAAATTTTAGGGATGGCGCATGCGCAGTACGATCGGCACGGGAATGCGCCTAATTTAAATGATCCACGCCCCCTACCTTGATCATTTGAATTAGGCGGGCTTGCGCCAGAGGATTTACGCTACGCCGCCGCAACTTTGAATGAATCAAGCACTTGCCCGTAAAACTTGCTGCCTCGTAGCGTAAACGAGATACGTTACGCCCGCATAGTTTTACGCCAGGATACGAGAATCTGGCCCTATGTCTGCAAGTTGGCCTTTCCAATAATATCTGCATTTGGATTCACAAGTATGTGCGAACAGTTTTAAGCCCACCTTGAAGTTGACTTTCAACAGATCATTTAGAAGTGTGTGTGCAGCTGAAATTAACACCCTACAGGCCAGCAGAAATGAGCTTGGGTTTGGGCTGAACTCAAGATCATCTGTACAGGTCAGGCACAACTAACCTGTGAAAAACAATTATCGGTAAATATTAACATATTTTGTGGTTGCACCTATTAACATAAAAGTACTAACCATCAACTCATGAATGGTGACTCTGCTCAACCAATGTCCTCAATGTGCTCTATTCTTCTTACAGTGTCTTTTAAATATTTAGGTATGCATGTTACTCCACAGCCCACAGCCATCCTACCATACCCCCCCTCCCCCGCTTGTCCACTTTAGGGATAACGTAAATATAGGGAGAAAACATAGGATACTGCTAGTAGGTAAAATTAATGTCATAAAAATTATTGTTACTATGCCACAACTCTTACAGCGCCTTGAAACAGTATTCATACCCCTTGAAATTTTCCACATTTTGTCATGTTACAACCAAAAACGTATTTTATTGCGATTTTATGTGATAGACCAACACAAAGTGTCACATAATTGTGAAGTGGAGGGAAAATGATAAATGGCGTTCAATTTTTTTTACAAATAAATATCTGAAAAGTATGGCGTGTATTTGTATTCCTTTACTCTGATACCTTAACTAAAATCTAGTGGAATCTATTGCCTTAATAAGTCACCTAATTAGTAAATAGAGTCCACCTGTGTGTAATTTAATCTCAGTATAGATACATCTGTTCTGTGAAGCCCTCAGAGGTTTGTTAGAGAACCTTAGTGAACAAATAGCATCATGAAGGCCAAGGAACACGCCAGACAGGTCAGGGATAAAGTTGTGGAGAAGTTTAAAGCAGGGTTAGGTTATAATAAAATATCCCAAGCTTTGAACATCTCACAGAGCACTGTTCAATTCATCATCCGAAAATGGAAAGAGTATGGCACAACTGCAAACCTACCAAAACATGGCCGTCCACCTAACCTGACAGGCCGGGCAGGGAGAGCATTAATCAGAGAAATCATTCATAAACTCTCGTCGCCACTCTAGTCAGAGTGGGTAGTGTGCCCCTGGATAGGCCTCTCTCACTAGTCCTAGCAGCCAGGGCATCACACGGAACCTTGGTACAGTCTCTGTCACTGACCTTCCCAAAGGTGGAGATACGATCGGTCCAGAATCCTTTCAGTTTAGGATTAAGCACCCAGATCTCTTCTCAAAGTAATAACTTGTAGAATCAGGAAACTGACGGGCGATCACTGCTCAGCCTTTCAGTAGTGATAGGTCCTCCAATGAAGTTCAGGCCTCCCCTGAGTGTACCAGCCTCGTGCTGGGTGCTCTCCAGACAGGTACTTCATTCGACGGCTTCCTTCTTCTAGGACGGACAGCGTAGGACCTCTTTAGCAATGCAGACCCAGTCTGACTACTGGGCCTTCTCAGCAGGGTACGACTCCAGACCAACGTGGTCCCGGAGCCAGGAAACTCTGAACACGCACCCCCGGCCAGGAGGGCCATACACAGGATTGGTGGGATGACTGCCCAGGGCGGACGACGATGACCCAGCCCAACACACCTGGATCCGACTGCTGCCACCCCTGACCTGGGGTGGAACTGACACCCCAGACAACAATAGTGGTCATCTGCAATACAGCCATGGCTGGAACAGAGGTCTAAATTTGAAAACAAAATAGGTCAGAGGTTACTAATCCTCTGACTAACCCCTAAATTTAAAGCAGGGCCAGCAAAGAAAATAGCTGCCCGCTACATTTATAGATGATATAACTTTGCAAACCAATAAATATACTTATTTTTATTTTTTTATATACCAAAGACATGTAGCAGAATACATTTTGGGCAAAATTCATTAGATTTGATTATTTATTTTTTTATTGAATATGTTTATAGCAGATAATAAAAAAAAAAAAAAATTCAAAATTGGTCTGCTTTTGTTTATAGCGCAAAAAATAAAAAACCCAGAGGTGATTAAATACCACCAAAAGAAATCTCTATTTGTGAGGGGGGGGAATAAACTTAATTTGTGTACAACGCTGCATGACCGTGCAACTAACAGTTAAAGTAACGCAGTGCCAAAAAGCAAAAAATGGCCTGGTCATGAAGGGGTGTAAATCGTAAATCTTCCAGAGGTTAAGTGATTAAAGACTTTGTTTGGGCCAAGTGCGTCCAAACATTCCAAACAAACTAGTTCCTTTACTAACGAACACGCCTACTGGGGGCATTGTATAAACTGTATGTAGCGTCAGCAGTGCTGTGTTTTGAGAGCGGGACAGAGACCTTCATCCAGGTACTGGAAGAAAATCGAGTCAGACTGAGAGCTGCTAAGCCATTCAGAGGAAGCCTTGTAAGCTATGAATAAATACAAAGCTTCCTGTGATTGGCTGATATGTCCACAGCGCCACAAAACCACTTCAATTGGATCATAGATGGCTGGGTCTTGTAGTCTCACCAAATGGAAGATCATAGGTGCATACATAAAACGCCCGGATTCAGAAAGGAGAAACAACGGCGTATCTCCGGATACGCCGTCGTATCTCTGAGTGCGGGCCGTCGTATCTATGCGACTGATTCAGAGAATCAGTTACGCATAGATTTCCCTAAGATCCGACCGGCGTAAGTGTCTTACACCGTCGTATCTTAGGCTGCATATTTACGCTGGCCGCTTGGTGGCGCTTCCGTATAGTTACGCGATGAATATGATAATTAGGTAGATATGCCGATTCAGAAACGTATGTCCGGCCGGCGCATTTTTTTACGTCATTTACGTTAGGCTTTTTTCGGCGTAAAGTTACCCCTGCTATATGAGGCGTAGCTAATGTTAAGTATGGACGTCGTTCCCGCGTTGAGTTTTGAAAATTTTACGTTGTTTGCGTAAGTCGTTCGCGAATAGGGCTGTACGTAAGTTATGTTCACGTCTAAAGCAATGATGACTTGCGGCGTAATTTCGAGCATGCGCACTGGGATTTTTTCACGAACGGCGCATGCGTCGTTCGTAAAAAAAGTCAAATACGCAGGGTCACAGTTAACCACTTAAGCTCCGGACCAATACGCTGTCTAAAGACCAGAGGTGTTTTTACAATTTGGCAATGCGCTGCTTTAACTTGTAATTGCGCGGTCATGCAATGTTGTACCGAAACGAAACTTGCGTCCTTTTCTTCCCACAAATAGAGCTTTATTTTGATGGTATTTGATCGCCTCTGCGATTTTTATTTTTTGCGATATGAACGCAAAAAGACCGTAAATTTTGAAAAAAAATGATTTTTCTTATAACAAAAAGTAAAAAAAATCGAATAAACTAAATTTTAGTCAAACATTTAGGCCAAAATGTATTCAGCCACATGTCTTTAGTAAAAAAAATCGCAATAAGCGTATATTTATTGGTTTTCGCAAAAGTTATAGCGTCTACAAACTAGGGTACATTTTCTGGAATTTACACAGCTTTTATTTTATGACTGCCTATCTCATTTCTTGAGGTGCTAAAATGGCAGGGCAGTACAAAACCCCCCCAAATGACCCCATTTTGGAAAGTAGACACCCCAAGGAAACTGCTGAGAGGCATGTTGAGTCCATTGAATATTTAATTTTTTTGTCCCAAGTGATTGAATAATGACGAAAAAAAAAAAAAAAAAAATGTTTACAAAAAGTTGTCACTAAATGATATATTTCTCACACATGCCATGGTTATATGTGGAATTGCACCCCAAAATACATTCTGCTGCTTCTCCTGAGTACGGGGATACCACATGTGTGGGACTTTTTGGGAGCCTAGCCGCATACGGGGCCCCAAAACCCAAGCACCGCCTTCAGCATTTCTAAGGGCACAAATTTTTGATTTCACTCCTCACTACCTATCAAGGTTTCGAAGGCCATAAAATGCCAAAATAGCAAAAAAAAAAACCAAATGACCCCATTTTGGAAAGTAGACACCCTAAGCTATTTGCTGAGAGGCATGTCGAGTCCATGGAATATTTTATATTTTGACACAAGTTGCGGGAATATGACAAACTGATTTTTTTTTGCACAAAGTTGTCACTAAATGATATATTGCTCACACATGCCATAGTTATATGTGGAATTGCACCCCAAAATACATTCTGCTGCTTTTCCCGAGTACGGGGATACCACATATGTGGGACTTTTTGTGAGCCTAGCCGCATACGGGGCCCCGAAAACAAAGCACCGCCTTCAAGATTTCTAAGGGCATACATTTTTGATTTCACTCCTCACTACCTATCACTACCTATCACAGTTTTGAAGGCCATAAAATGCCAAGATGTCACACAACCCCCCCAAATGACCCCATTTTGGAAAGAAGACACCCCAAGCTATTTGCTGAGAGGCATGTTGAGTCCATGGAATATTTAATTTTATGGCCCCAAGTGATTGAATAATGACCAAAAAAAAATAAAAAATTTTTTTTACAAAACGTTGTCACTAAATGATATATTTCTCACATATGCCATGGGCATATGTGGAATTGCACCCCAAAATACATTCTGCTGCTTCTCCTGAGTACGGGGATACCACATGTGTGGGACTTTTTGGGAGCCTAGCCGCGTACGGGACCCCGAAAACCAATCACCGCCTTCAGGATTTCTAAGGGCATAAATTTTTGATTTCACTCCTCACTACCTATCACAGTTTCGAAGGCAATAAAATGCCAAAACAGCACAAAACCCCCCCAAATGACCCCATTTTGGAAAGTAGACACCCCAAGCTATTTGCTGAGAGGCATGTTGAGTCCATGGAATATTTAATTTTTTTGCCCCAAGTCACTGAATAATGACCAAAAAAAAAAAAATACAAAACGTTGTCACTAAATGATATATTTCTCACACATGCCACGGTTATATGTGGAATTGCACCCCAAAATACATTCTGCTGCTTCTCCTGAGTACGGGGATACCACATGTGTGGGACTTTTTGGGAGCCTAGCCGCGTACGGGACCCCGAAAACCAATCACCGCCTTCAGGATTTCTAAGGGCATAAATTTTTGATTTCACTCCTCACTACCTATCACAGTTTCGAAGGCAATAAAATGCCAAAACAGCACAAAACCCCCCCAAATGACCCCATTTTGGAAAGTAGACACCCCAAGCTATTTGCTGAGAGGCATGTTGAGTCCATGGAATATTTAATTTTTTTGCCCCAAGTCACTGAATAATGACCAAAAAAAAAAAAATACAAAACGTTGTCACTAAATGATATATTTCTCACACATGCCACGGTTATATGTGGAATTGCACCCCAAAATACATTCTGCTGCTTCTCCTGAGTACGGGGATACCACATGTGTGGGACTTTTTGGGAGCCTAGCCGCGTACGGGACCCCGAAAACCAATCACCGCCTTCAGGATTTCTAAGGGCATAAATTTTTGATTTCACTCCTCACTACCTATCACAGTTTCGAAGGCAATAAAATGCCAAAACAGCACAAAACCCCCCCAAATGACCCCATTTTGGAAAGTAGACACCCCAAGCTATTTGCTGAGAGGCATGTTGAGTCCATGGAATATTTAATTTTTTTGCCCCAAGTCACTGAATAATGACCAAAAAAAAAAAATACAAAACGTTGTCACTAAATGATATATTTCTCACACATGCCACGGTTATATGTGGAATTGCACCCCAAAATACATTCTGCTGCTTCTCCTGAGTACGGGGATACCACATGTGTGGGACTTTTTGGGAGCCTAGCCGCGTACGGGGCCCCGAAAACCAAGCACTGCCTTCAAGATTTGTGTGAGTGAAATCAAAAATTTATGTCCTTAGAAATCTTGAAGGCGGTGCTTGGTTTTCGGGGTCTCATACGCGGCTAGGCTCCCAAAAAGTCCCACACATGTGGTATCCCCGTACTCAGGAGAAGTAGCAGAATGTATTTTGGGGTGCAATTCCACATATAACCATGGCATGTGTGAGAAATATATCATTTAGTGACAATGTTTTGTACATTTTTTTATTTTAATTTTTTTTGGTCATGATTCAATCACTTGGGGCAAAAAAATTAAATATTCCATGGACTCAACATGCCTCTCAGCAAATAGCTTGGGGTGTCTACTTTCCAAAATGGGGTCATTTGGGGGTTTTTTGTGCTATTTTGGCATTTTATGGCCTTCGAAACTGTGATAGGTAGTGAGGAGTGAAATCAAAAATTTGCGCCCTTAGAAATGCTGAAGGCGGTGCTTGGTTTTCGGGGTCCCGTACGCGGCTAGGCTCCCAAAAAGTCCCAAACATGTGGTATCCCCGTACTCAGGAGAAGCAGCAGAATGTATTTTAGGGTGCAACTCCACATATAACCATGGCATGTGTGAGCAATATATCATTTAGTGACACATTTTTCTTTTTTTTTTTCTCATTATTCAATCACTTTGGACAAAAAAAAAAAAATCAATGGACTCAACATGCCTCTCAGCAGTTTCCTTGGGGTGTCTTCTTTCCAAAATGGGGTCATTTGGGTTTTTTTTGTGCTATTTTGGCATTTTATGGCCTTCGAAACTGTGATAGGTAGTGAGGAGTGAAATCAAAAATTTACACCCTTAGAAAGCCTGAAGGCGGTGATTGGTTTTTGGGGTCCCGTACGCGGCTAGGCTCCCAAAAAGTCTCACACATGTGGTATCCCCGTACTCAGGAGAAGCAGCAGAATGCATTTTGGGGTGTAATTCCACATATGCCCATGGCATGTTTGAGCAATATATCATTTAGTGACAACTTTGCGCAAAAAAATATATATATATATATATATATATTTATATTTCCCGCAACTTGGGTCAAAATCTAAAATATTCCATGGACTTAAGATGCCTCTCAGCAAATAGCTTGGGGTGTCTACTTTCCAAAATGGGGTCATTTGGGGGGGTTTTCAATTGTCCTGGCATTTTATGCACAACAATTAGAAGCTTATGTCACACATCACCCACTCTTCTAACCACTTGAAGAAAAAGCCCTTTCTGACACTGTTTGTTTACATAAAAACATATTATTTTTTTGCAAGAAAGTAAAGTTGAACCCCCAAACATTATATATTTTTTTAAAGCAAAGGCCCTACAGATTAAAATGGTAGGTGTTGCAAAAAAAATTTCCACACAGTATTTGCGCAGCGTTTTTTCAAACGCATTTTTTGGGGAAAAAATACACTTTTTTTTATTTTAAAGCACTAAAACACACTATATTGCCCAAATTATTGATGAAATAAAAATTATGATCTTAGGCCAAGTACATGGATACCAAACACGACATACTTTAAAATTGCGCACAAACGCGCAGTGGCGACAAACTACATACATTTTTAAAAGCCTTTAAAAGCCTTTACAGGTTACCACATTAGATTTACAGAGTAGGTCTACTGCTAAAATGACTGCCCTCGATCTGCCCTTCGCGGTGATACCTCACATGCATGGTGCAATTGCTGTTTACATATGACTCCAGACCGACGCTTGCGTTCGTCTTTGCGCAAGAGCAGGGGGGGACAGGGATGCTTTTTTTTATTTTTTTATTTTTTTATATATTTATTTCGCTTTTTTTATTTTATTTGTCAACTGTTCCTTCCATTTATTTATTTTTTTACCATTTTTATTGTTATCTCAGGGAATGTAAATATCCCTTATGATAGCAATAGTTAGTGACAGGTACTCTTTTTTTTTTTTAAATGGGGTCTATTAGACCCTAGATCTTTCCTCTGCCCTCAAAGCATCTGACCACACCAAGATCGGTGTGATAAAATGCTTTCCCATATTCTCAATGGCGCCGTTTATATCTGGGGGGGGGGGACATTCCCTCCCACTGAATGTAAAAGCAGTCTAGAGGCTAATTAGCCGCTAGGACTGCTTTTACATGAAAGCCGACCGCTGGCTGAAAAGAATGATACCAAGATGATGCCTAAACCCGCAGGCATCATTCTGGTATAACCATTCAAAGTCCTGCAACATACCAGTACGTTGATGGTTCTTGTTGGACATGTATTGTAATCTTTTTTTTTTTCATGCAGTCTGTTGGCTGAACAAAAAAAAGATTGATCGGTGGGTATGCCCACCATTAGAATACCTCCCTTCATCCACCCACTTCTAATGATGGGCATACATGCACCATTTATATATGCCGAAGCATGGGGGCATCCTCCCGCAAAAAAGTTATGCCGCGTACGGTCGGACTTTTCTATGCCGCGTACACACGGTCGGACTTTTCTATGCCGTGTACACATGGTCAGACTTTTCCACAGGAAAGCCTCCGTAGGAATGTCAACCGTATGTACGCGGCATTAGGAGCAAAATCGCTCCTCCACCCCTAATGCCCCCATGCTCCGGCATATATGCTCTTTTTTGAACTGTAGTGGTGAAATCACCTCCTACAGCATTGGAGTCGCGGCTTTATATATCGTGGGAGCAAACGCTGTTGCTGTCACGCTAAATAAATCCGCACTGCAACTGAATGGCGTACCTGCTAAGCAAATGATGGTTAACATTAAAACAAAGTAACATTCCAGTATAACAGTAAGATCATACCATACCTGCAAAGCAAATACCTATAAAAAAACATAGTAAAAAATAAAACATTTTTTAACGCAACCTGTGCCTAAAATATATATATATGCCAAAGCATGGGGGCATCCTCCCGCAAAAAAGTTATGCCGCGTACGGTCGGACTTTTCTATGCCGCGTACACACGGTCGGACTTTTCTATGCCGTGTACACATGGTCAGACTTTTCCACGGGAAAGCCTCCGTAGGAATGTCAACCGTATGTACGCGGCATTAGGAGCAAAATCGCTCCTCCGCCCCTGCTGCCCGCATGCTTCGGCATATATGCTCTTTTTTTTAACTGTGGTGGTGAAATCACCTCCTACAGCACTGGAGTCGCGGCTTTATATATCGTGGGAGCAAACGCTGTTGCTGTCAAGATAAATAAGTCCGCGCAACAGCTGAATGGCGTACCTGAAAACAGTAAAATAAATTACATACCTGAAAAGCAAGCATGAAAAAACATAACAACAATAAAACTTTGCAGAATAGAATACAGTAAAAAAGAGCAGAACAATAGAGAGAGAATAGAGAGGGAGAGAACAATAAAACGACAACTATTTTTGGTTTTTTTATTTTATATTTTTTTGTGTGTTTTTATTTTTTACTTTTTTTTTTTTTTTTTAACACTTTTTTTTGTAACTGTGAACTGTAACTTCAACTTTTCGGTTCCAGGTTTGGGTCTCTCAAAATGCGATGGCATCTTGGGAGACCCTGTGTGAGTGTGCCTAGCCTGTGAAATGTTTCACCCTACACTAATAATTAACGTGTGTGTGGAAGCGTTCAAAACATTCACCAATACAAAGACCAGGATTGCCAGGACATTTGGGACAAAAATAACGGGTGTCACGCCTAAATCCGCGCTTGGTACAGACACAACATTTTCTTTGGGGGGCTCGTTGGGTAGGGGTACTCGGGAGGACATAAGAAAAATGCCTCTCATGCAGTCGGCTTACTGCATTTGGTAGGAGATGGTGAGGTACAATACCGCCTGGATACAGGAGTTCTGTGATGATATCCCTCTGGAATTGAAGGAAGGATTCATTCCGTCCTGAAGCTCTGTATACGACATGAGCATTCAGTAGAGCCAATTGAAATAAATGTAGAGACACTTTTTTGTACCAGCGTCTCGTCTTACGGGCAATATGATACGGCGCCATCAACTGGTCGTTGAGGTCCACCCCTCCCATATTAAGGTTATATTCGTGGACACAGAGGGGTTTCTCCACAACACCAGTCGCCGTACGAATTTGGACTGTCGTGTCTGCGTGAAGGGTGGTAAGAACGAAAACATTCCTATTGTCCCGCCACTTCACAGCGAGCAAATTTTTACATCTGCAGCAGGCTCTCGCCCCCGGCCTAACACGGGCATCTACAAGCCGCTGGGGGAAGCCCCGGCGATTAGGTCGCACGGTGCCACATGCTCCAATCTGTTGATCAAATAAGTGGCTAAAAAGTGGCACGCTGCTGTAAAAATTGTCCACATACAAATGGTACCCCTTTCCGAATAAGGGTGACACCAAGTCCCAAACAATCTTGCCAGCGCTCCCCATGTAATCTGGGCATCCTTCCGGCTCTACCTGACTATCTTTTCCCTCGTAAACCCTAAAGCTCCATGTGTAGCCTGTGGCCCTGTCACAGAGCTTATAGAGCTTGACCCCGTATCTGGCACGCTTGCTGGGAAGGAACTGTTTGAAAGACAAGCGGCCAGCAAATTTAATCAGGGACTCATCAACGCATACAACCTGCTGGGGATTAAACAAGGCTGCAAAACGTTCGTTGAAATGGTTTACGAGGGGCCGAATTTTGTAGAGCCGGTCAAATTCAGGGTCTCCACGTGGACGACAAAGTGCATTGTCACTGAAATGCAGGAACCGCAGGATCGCCTCGTATCGTCTCCTGGCCATGTGAGCAGAGAAAATGTACATATGGTCAATGGGATGTGTGGACCAATACATCCGCAATGACGGAAATTTGTGTATGCCCATGTTGAGGGTAAGGCCCAGAAAGGTCTTAAATTCGGAAACCTCGAGAGGTTTCCATTCTTTGGCAAGGCGAGACTGGGGGTTAGCGGCGATGTAAGTACCAGCATATAAATTAGTCTGGTCCACAATAGATCTATAGAGATCTTCCGTGAAATACAGCGAATAAAAATCAAGTGACATAAAGTTCGCTGTATCCACCTGAATACCGGGTTGGCCAGTGAATGGGGGAAGTACAGGTGCTGTAGAAGTGGTGGGGACCCAATCAGGATAGGCAAATTCTACAGGAAGGGCACTATGGGCACGACGGGCCTGTCTCTGTCTTTTTCTTGGTGGCAGCGGGACACTACTTGTGCTTGCCACATCGCCAGCTTCAACTGCACTTATGGGACTCGCCACGTCACCAAGTGTTACTGCAGTGCTGGATAAACGACCAGGGTGTACTAGGCCGCTGGTGCTTGCCAATTCACCAGAAGGAATAGCGGCGCTAGTACTGGATCTCTGCTCCATACGAGGGTCCTGCGGTTCTTGCTGCTCAACAACATCAGAATGGGATCGGGTACGCCTGGCCTTAGCAGGGACCTCAACTTCGTCGTGCGAGCTATCTGACATGGAGCCGCTGTCGTAAATGGGTTCATATTCTGAGCCAGAATCTGTCAGATGCGTGACCTCCTCCTCTTCACTATCTGACATGCACATGAACTCCAAGGCCTGCTTATCATTGTACCTTCGGTTTGCCATTTTGGACTCTAAATTTAGTGGTACAATGGTAAGGATTCACAGGTAAAAAAAGCACCTGACTATAGAAAAGCAAATGTAGAAAACGCTTCAAAAAAAACTGTAAGCGATCGCAGGGATCAGGCCTGTCTCTGCGAACGCTGCAGTTATGTGTCTTGTGTTTTGTAAGTGACAGTGATCGATCGATACTGCACTTGGGTGGGTTGGGCTGGGCAGAGGGGGAAAACGCAGGTGCTAGCGGGTATCTGGGCTGATTCCGCTAACAATGCGTTTTTGGGTACCCTAAACTGCTGGGTACGCTAGTATAGATCTGATCAGATCAGGTATCGATCCGTTCAGATCCTATACCACTAAGGGGGGTGTATGCTTAGCGAGTGGGTGTAAGCGGTACTGGCTCTAACCTAACGCTGCCTGGGGTGACGCAGACCCTGACTGGCGCTAAAATTAAATTTATATCACCCGCCGGGTGATCAGGGGGTTAAACCTATTGGGTTATATACGGCGGGTGCTCTGATGCTATAAACAGCAAACTAACCAACCAGCGTCAACCGTAACACTTATACGGTGATCACTGGTGAAAGGGTTAACTAGGGGGCAATCAGGGGGTTAAAACCTTTATTCGGTAATATATGGGGGTACCTAACGCTTTCTAAAAACCTGGTGGCGAACCTAAAATAACTAAATAACTAACTGGCTAACCACGTCACCAGTGACACTTATACAGTGATCAGTGGTGAAAGGGTTAACTCTAGGGGCAATCAGGGGTTAAAACCTTTATTTATGGGGGTACCTAACGCTATATAAACCTGGCGGCGAACCTCAAAAAAAACTAACTGCCTAGCGGCAACAGTGACACTAATACAGCGATCAGAAACCGATCGCTTAGTGACACTGGCAATAGGGGTGAAAGGGTTAACTCTAGGGGCAATCAGGGGTTAAAACCTTTATTTATGGGGGTACCTAACGCTATATAAACCTGGCGGCGAACCTCAAAAAAAACTAACTGCCTAGCGGCAACAGTGACACTAATACAGCGATCAGAAACCGATCGCTTAGTGACACTGGCAATAGGGGTGAAAGGGTTAACTTTAGGGGCAATCAGGGGTTAAACCTTTATTGGGGGGGGGTAGGGGGCTACCCTGGACCTAAAGGGGCCTAAACCTAACTGCCCTGACACTTTTTTCTGTCACACTGACACTAAAAGCAGTGATCAGAAAATAAATGATCACTGCAATCAGTGACACTGTGACAGGGGGTGATCTGGGGGTGCTGGGGGGGTGATCGGGGGGGGTTATGTGCCTATGTGTGCTGTGTCAGTGTGCTGTTGGTGCAACTCACAGTACTGACGTCTTCTCTCCTCTGGAATCAGACGAAAAGACCGCCAGAGGGGAGAAAACGTCACTTCCTCCCTGCCTGTGTTTACAGTTACACAGGCAGGGAGGGCTCTGCTGCAATCTCATTCGCCGAGGGAGATCGAGAGGGGACGGCTGGAAACCAATAGCCGCCCCCTCCTCCCGGACCTCCCGTACACCGTTCCCGGCCGTCGCATGTACCGGAGGGGGTCCCGATCGGACCCCCGAACCGAGGTAAGGCGGGGACGTACCTATACGCCCATGTGCCTGTACGTGCCATATTGTGGACGTATATGTACATGCGGTGGTCGGGAACTGGTTAATATACATAAAACACGCCCACATCATCCCCATTTAAATTAGGCGAGCTTACGCCGGACCAAATACATTACGCCGCCGTAACTAAGGGCGCAAGTTGTTTCTGCATACGGAACTTGCGCCCTAAGTTACGGTGGCGTACCGATACGTTACACCCGCCCATAGATAGACCATTCTATCTGAATCCGGGCCAAGAAAGATAACTCCTCATGGTGTAGTATTAAAACCAGGCAAAATGTATTTCTAAAAAACAGCCAGGGTGCTCACATTTTGTCAGATAAAAACAGGCATATAAAAGGCTACAGTCTTTCATGAATAGCATTTGTTTCCAACCACAAAGATGGCCGCAGTCGACACGTGACAGTGTCGTGATGTTAGAGCTCCACCCAAAATCTTTGTGGTTGGAAACAAATGCTATTCATGACAGACTACAGCCTTTGATATGCCTGTTTTTATCTATATAAACACTATGGACTCTTACCTTAAATTTTATGCTACTAGCGCTGCATGCACCCATTTTTTACGCTTTTTTATTGTCGCCATACAATTTATGCCAGCTGCTTCTGTAATACTAGCGCAGTGATTAATCTTGAATTAAATGTCCAAATTACCCTTTACAAGCTCTACCAACAGCTGGCAGATTATGTCAGCGCACTCTTGGCTCACCTTGGCAGTGCACACAGTGATGGTCGCCATACCATACACAGCCCCTTTCACTGGGAAAAAGAAAAGAAATGCTCATGCATAATTGATTACTGCTTTTTCCATTGGCAACACCTTAAAGGTGACAGATGTTCACTTGTGCTTTAGGAACAATGGAGACATTAGAATAATAGAAGTTGAAATCAAACTTTTAAGAAGAGCATTAATCAATTAAAATGTTAGAATTAAATTGAGTGAATATGGACACACTTAATTTATTATTATTTGAATGAGACTTGCTTTTCCAGTTCTCACTACTCCATTCTGTTTTCTCTATAAAACTTATTTTGCATTTACCTTTACCTTTTGCATTTATTTATGAATATATTGTATATGCCCATTATTGTGTGGGGGGCCTTCTCACCCTGCAGAGCTTTCACACTGGAACGATGTGCTGGCAGGACAGTAAAAAAAGTTCTGCTAGCCGCATCTTTGAGGCGCTGTAGGAGCGGTGATCACACCGCTCCTAAAGCGCCCCTGCCAATTGAAATCAATGGGCAGCGCCGCCA
The DNA here is from genome assembly GCF_905171775.1 of Rana temporaria. Lineage (NCBI taxonomy): Eukaryota > Metazoa > Chordata > Amphibia > Anura > Ranidae > Rana > Rana temporaria. The sequence continues at coordinate 157,887,126 of NC_053489.1, read as the reverse complement.
AAGCGCCTCAGTAGAGGCTCTTTGCGGGCACTTTTAACCCTTTATTTGTCTGCTAGCGGGGGTAAAAAGTGCCCCGCTACCGCCCGAAAAGCGCTGCAGAAATGATGGTAAAGAACCGCTAAAAATAGCGGCGTTTTTACGCTGACGGTGCAACGCCTCAGTGTGAAAATAGCCTTAGAGATGAGCAATAACACTGTGGGCAAAAAAAAACATATCACCCCCCCATTGCTAAAATTAACAATTGTCAATTAATCATGATCCAATTTAATTATAAAAAAATTACAATCAGAAGAGTGATCAGGCGCCAACTCACTAACTATAATCACTCGATATGTTTGGACCATATACTCAGAATCAAAATTAAACCAATTGACCTGTGCTGATCCTATGGGAAACTTTATTAACTACTTACCCTCCAGAAGGTTTTACCCCCTTCATGACCAAATAATTTTTCGCTATTCAGCACTGTGCTACTTTAATTGACAATTGCTGTTATGAAACTTTGTACGCAAATGAAATTTATATAATTTTTTCACACAAATACAGCTTTCTTTGGTGGTACTTGATCGCCACGGATTTTTTTTTCTTTTATTTTTCTTTTTTTTATAATATAAATAAAATAAAAAAAAGAAAATTTTGAAAAATAAATGTTTTTCACTTTATGCTATAAATCATCCATCTTTCAAATGTGTCTAGATTTGAAAACAATATAAAAAATTATATAATCCCCCCCTATTATTGATAAAAAGAACAATTGTTTAAATAACCAGATTGTTTGATGTGCCTTACATTTTCCAATCATGTCAATATATGTACTTTCCTACAATCACATCATCCACAATCATCCAGTGTTTTTGATAATGCTTAGATTCTATCACATCTTCCAATTCCAAGAATCGTTGGATCAGCTCATTACATTTATAGCCAATATGAGACTATATTGATGTCAGAGGGTCAGCCAGGCAACCGAAAAGATCAGAAATTACCCATATTTCCTTAATGACAGGTTTACTTTAAGAAAGGTAACAAAATACCATACACTGAAACTGAAAATAAGATAGCTGAAGATAAAAAATAATATGATGAAAATCTGAAATCTAAATGTAATATGACAGTGAGGCTGCAGCAACCTGACAACAAGGCGTAATGTAAATAAATATGACAGGAGGGCATTTTCGCTTGTCTTTTTAGGAATTTCTAGTAATCCATACTGGTATTTGATTGACACTTCTAAAATATGAACACTAAAAGCTGCAACACATAACTGTCCTTATCACTCAGATGTGACATTGATTCACTGTAACTCTGTTTATCAGCATTAGACATCCAGTTTAATAAATGGAAGAACACAGCCTTACCTTGCCCTGGATGAAACAGCTATCAGCCTTGTCTTCTTGTAAGGAGCTAGAAGTTCTCATTAAGTTAATCAACCTGCTTTGACAAGTCAGGCACGATGAAAGGAGCTGGGAGTGGTCTCAGCGTATGTTCCCTTCGTTGAGTTTTGGACCTCTCACATATTGAAGGCTTGTGCCAACTGGAGATACACATAGCATTTAACTCTTCAATGACCAGCAGCTTCCAATTCCTATTTCACTTCACTAATGATAAGTCATTGAAATTCTTCCCGATTTCTTTGATAACATCAATTTATTTTTTATTTTTTTCTAATAAATATGCTTGCGAGCATAACCTGTTCTGTGTACTGTACAGAAGCTGCTTAAAGTACCATAATAGGTTCTAATTGCCCATCTCCATAAATATAATTATGGATGTAATAGAGGTAGACAGCTATAGCTTTTATGCTGAGTGCTGCTTTAAATATTAATAACCTACGCAGTACATTAGATGATATTCAAAGACAAAATCATTTGGATTTATGTAATGTGTACTTTTACTTGTTAGTAGTGGTACAGCTCGGTATGACATGGTCCTACCACTGGTTACAATCGTGATAATAGTAGCCCATTATGCTTTACCTTTTCAGGGAAATAAAGAGGAAGTAAAACCCATAAGGCCTCGTACACACCACCGGACATGTCCAATGAAAACGGTCCGCGGAGCGTTTTCATCGGACATGTCCGCTCAGAGATTTCGGTCTGATGGCTGTACACACCATCAAACCGAAATCCCCGCGGACAGAGAACGCGGTGACGTAGACGACACCGACGTTCTCTATCGCGCGAGTTCAATGCTTCCACGCATGCGTCGAATCAATTCGACGCATGCACGAGATTTTGGTCCGCTGGTTAGACGTACTAACCAGCGGACATGTCCGACGGACAGCTTTCCAGCGGACATGTTTCTTAGCATGCTAAGAAACATTTGTCCGCTGGAAATCTGTCCGCTAGCCTGTACACACGATCGGATCTGTCCGCTGAAACTGGTCCGCGGACCAGTTTCAGCGGCCATGTCCGGTCGTGTGTACGAGGCCTAAGGGTTTACTTCCTCTTTAAGAGCCGGTTCACACTACCGCGACCTGGGGATCGACTTGTTCGCCCCAAGTCGTCCGACATGACAAATTACATGGAAGTGAATGAGAGTCGTCTTAATGCACACTACTGAAGTCGCTCCGACTTCAGAAAAGGTTCTTGTACTACTTCAAGGCAACTTCTAGGCGAATTGTACCCATTGATTTCAATGGAAGTCACCTCCAAGTCGGATCCCCTGTCTTAATTGGCAAAGTCGTCTGTCCTGGAGGCGACTTGAAGTCGCGTTGTAAGCCGCTCCAAGTAGCGCTGAAGTCGCGCTGAAGTCGTCTCCAAGTTGCCTTGTAAAGTTGCGCTGGAAGTCGTATTGCCCCAGTGTGAACCAGCACTAAAGGTAACCATCCTCCCCTGTGATTAGTGTGTGTCTATAAAAGGTCAAAGAGTTTCTGGACTCCTGACAGACCTTTGCATCTTTCATCCAGTGCTGCACTGATGTTTCTGGATTCTGAGTCATGGGGAAAGCAATAGAATTGTCAAAGGATCTGCAGAAAAAGGTAGTTGAACTGTATAAAACAGAAAAGAGATATAAAAAGATATCCAATGAATTAAGAATGCCAATGAGGGGATCTGTTGAAACCAAACCACGGTCAGGTGAACCAACTACAATTTTAGCCACAGCTGCCAGGAAAATTGTTCGGGATGCAAAGAAAAACCCACAAATAACTTCAGGTGGAATACAGGACTCTGAAAACATGTGGTGTGGCTGTTTCAAGATGCACAATAAGAAGGCACTTGAAGAAAGATGGGCTGCATGGTCGAGTCTCCAGAAGAAAGCCACAACCATAAACGCTTCATTTGGAGAGGAGTCAACAAGGCCTATGATGAAAGGTACACCATTTCTACTGTGAAACACAGAGGTGGATGCTGATGTGTTGGGGATGTGTAAGCTACAAAGGCACAGGACATTTGGTCAAAATTGATAGCAAGATGAATGCAGTATGTTATCAAAAAATACTGGAGTAACATTTGCATTCATCAGCCAGGAAGCTGCGTATGGGACTTACTTGGACATTCCAACATGACAATGATCCAAAACACAAGGTCGAAGCCGACCTGTCATTGGCTACAGCAGAATAAAGTGAAGGTTCTGGAGTGGCCATCTCAGTCTCCTGACCTCAATATCATTGAGCCACTCTGGGGAGATCTCAAAACCTGCAGTTCATTCAAGACAGCCCAAGAAATTACACGGAACTGGAGGCTTTTTGCCAAGAGGAATGGGCAGCTTTACCATCTGAGAAGATAAAGAGCCTCATCCACAAATACCACAAAAGACTTCAAGCTGTCATTGATGCGATACCCAGAAGTAACTCTGGGGGAGATGTCGCCGGCCAGAGGGGGGTATGAGGACCGCTGCGGGGGCTTCGATGTAAGGTAAGTAATTGATAATGAGCTAGTATGCTATGCATACTAGTTTATTATGCCTTTGTCTTGCAGGATATTTTATTAAATTTTTATTTTTTGCTAGGGTTTATAACCACTTTAAAGGGGGCAATACACGGAATTAAGTACTGGGGTATGTAAACTTTTGATCAGGGTAATTTGCGTAGTTCCTGTTGCCATTATGATTTAAAAAGAGTAAACACAGTTGATTGATAATAAATGGCTTCAGCCAAACACTAACCATGAGTTAAAGGAGTTCTCCAAGCTAAAACTTTTAACCCCCGCTGTGCCCGGGCTGTAAAACTATACAAAATAAACTTTCACTTACCTGCCTACGATCCCCCGTTGTTCCGATATCGCCGTCCCGTTCTCCGGTCCCGGTCTCTTCCACTTCCTGCGGGTCGGTGACTCACAGTGCGCTCAGCCTATCAGCGGCCGCGACGGGACATTGCTGCGGCCGCTGATAGGCTGAGCGCACTGTGAGTCACCGACCCGCAGGAAGTGGAAGAGAACGGGACCGGAGAACGGGACGGCGATATCGGAACAACGGGGGATGGTAGGCAGGTAAGTGAAAGTTTATTTTGTATAGTTTTACAGCCCGGGCACAGCGGGGGTTAAAAGTTTTAGCTTGGAGAACTCCTTTAAAGAAAAGTTTGTGTGTTATTATTCATATTCTCTGAAAAATTACAAAGAAATCATAAATTCTGCCAGGGTATGTAAACTTATGAGCACAACTGTATTACCTGAATATATTACCAACATTTTACATTAAGAAAAAAAATAGGAAAAGCCTTTTTCTTATTTTTTTTTTTTCATGCAGCAGCTTAGTAGATGCTGCCCCCTACTTATTCTATGCACCCTACTTACTTATTCTTATGTGGTAGTGGAATAGTACAATATGGGCCAGATTCACAAAGAGATACGACGGTGTATCTCCTGATACACCGTCGTATCTCTGAATTCCGTTGGTCGTATCTATGCGACTGATTCATAGAATCAGTTACGCATAGATATGCCTAAGATCCGACAGGTGTAAGTGACTTACACCGTCGGATCTTAGGCTGCAATTCCAGGCCGGCCGCTAGGTGGCTTTTCCGTTTATTTACGCGACAAATATGCAAATGAGGAGATACGCTGATTCAGAAACTAACGTTTTTTTTACGTCGTTTGCGTTCGGCTTTTTCCGGCGAATAGTTACCCCTGGGTCTATGAGGCGCAGCCAATGTTAAGTATGGCCGTCGTTCCCGTGTCGCGATTTAAAAATTTTACGTTGTTTGCGTAACTCGTGAATGGGGCTGGACGCCATTTACGTTCACATCGAAACCAATGACGTCCTCGCAAAGTCATTTACCGCAATGCACGCTGGGTAAATTTGCGGACGGCGCATGCGCCGTTCGATCGGCACGGGAACGCGCCTGATTTAAATACTACACGCCCCCTAGCCGCGGAATTTGAATTCCGCCGGGGGATTTACGATACGCCGCCGCAAGTTTTGAGGTAAGTGCTTTGTGAATTAACCACTTGCCTCAAAAACTTGCGGCGGCGGGTCTTAAATCAGATAGGTTACGCGGATCTAAAGATCCGCTAACCTATGTGAATCTGGCTCCATATGTTAAAACTTTAACCGTTTCCGAAAGATTTTACCCCCTTCGTGACAGGCCATTTTTTTGCTATTCGGCACTGGGTTATTTTAACTGCCGATTGTGCAGTCCTGCACTGCTGTACCCAAACAAAATGTAACAAAAAGTGTACCGATCTCTTTGTACAGATCGCAGTGTACAGAACGCTGTGTACAGAACGCTGTGTACAGACCACTGTGTACAGACCTCTGTGTACAGATCACTGTGTACAGAGCCCTGTTTAGACTTTCAACACAGAGCTCTTGGCTGTGAATGTACACAGCCGATCAGCATGTCCAGGCCATGAATCATTGGTCAACTGATTGTACACAGCAGGAGTTGGCTTCCGACAGTCATAGAGACTGCCGGGTACCATCTGGCCCTCGGTTTTCTCTATGGCTAACTTCCGATACCGGGGTATTCCTTCTCCGGCCATTCGCACAGGCGAGCAGGTAGAAGCACCGGAGGGCAGCGGCGTCCCCTTCCGCCGCCTGTAAAAACGATCTAGTGACTGAACAGTCGCTATTATTGTTCTTATGGTGCAGGGAATCGCTGGCTGAAAATAATTATCTCTATATGATAGACAAACAAAGGGGTAACCCAGTGACATCACCCGGTGACCCCTTTGTTTAATTGAGTGGCTGGTCAGAATGACAGCTCTTTCTCTGTGCTATGAAGTATAGGGAAAAAAAAGCCGACAATTACATTTAAAAGCTGACAATGACCGTCAGTTTCGGCAAGTGAGGAAGCCTGTCTGTACAGACTGCCTCCTCACTGTATATACTGCTATACTGCTCTCCTGCCTTTCTCCATCACAAACCCCCAACAGTAACTGGCTGCTCCTAACAACCAATGCAAAAATGAATGAAAAACTGACTATTTGTTAGTTTACATAATTTTTTTCATCCGATCCGACAGCGGATGGAAAATAGGGCTTTCATACATTCAAAAAAAGTGATGTTATCCGTTTTTCCATAGGAATGCATTGATGTCCATTTTTCATCTGTCAACAGACGGATGAAAAACGGACGAACGGTATGTGTGAAAGATGCCTAGGTGGTTAATGTGCTGTTATTTTAAGCTGCAGATAGAATTGTGTTACTAATTTCGAAATGGCCAGCAGAGGGCGCTGAAGAGATAGTGTAAATTAGTGTAATGTGGGGAACTGCATAGGAAAGGGAAAGGATTGATGGGAGCCTGCGTCTCTTAGCCAATAGTGTAAGGGGGCTGGGGCTTTAACAGACAGGCAGAGCTCAGAGGAAAGCGGAAGTTTAGGAGGGTAAACATCCCTCCCTCATATTTTCATTCCGTTTTCATTCATTGATGAAAATTGGAATTGATTTTTGCCATAGTTTTAGTTATTTGGCTTAATTTCAATTTTATTTTTGTTTAGTTATCATCACTGAAAACATGCAGCTGACGAAAAGATTTTCATTGACAAAATTAACACTGCCAATATCCGCACAGTAACACACTGCCTGATAACTACCAAATGATAGTACCAAACAATCTCACCTTTTTCCATGCATGACTTATTGAACTGCATCAAATATGTAAGGCTGGTGGAACATCTTACAGCTAAATTGTGGAATATAGGGCCAGATTCACATAGAATTACGTTGCTCCACGGCAGCGTAACGTATGTGATTTACGTTACACCGCCGCAGGTTTACAGCGTAAGTGCCTGATTCTCAGAACTCTTACCTGTAAACTTGCGGTGGTGTAACGTAAATGCGCTCGGCGCAAGCCCGCCCAATTCAAATGGGGCGGGCACCATTTAAATTAGGCGCGTTCCCGCGCCGAACGTACTGCGCATGCTCCGTCGGGTAAATTAACCGACGTGCATTGCGCTAAATGACGTCGCACGGACGTCATTTGTTTAGACGTTAACGTAAATGGCGTCCAGCACCATTCACGGACAACTTACGCAAACGACGTTGTTTTTTAAATTTCGACGTGGGAACGACGGCCATACTTAACATGGCTTAGGACAACTAGGGCTCAGCCCTAATTTTACGCGGCGTAACTCGACGGAAACGACGTAAAGTTAGATCGACGGGCAGCAAGGACGTTCGGGAATCGCCGTAAGTATTCATTTGCATATTCTACACCGACCGCAATGGCCTCGCCACCTAGCGGCCGGCCTAGAATTGCATCCTTAAGATCCGACAGTGTAATTCAATTACACCTGTCGGATCTTAGGGCTAGCTATGCGTAACTGATTCTATGAATCAGTCGCATAGTTAGGACGACCCTAACACAGAGATACGACGGCGTATCAGGAGATACGCCGTCATATCTCTTTTGTGAATCTGGCCCATATTGTACAAACTAAAGGCTATATGGGACACTTACCCGATCCTATATATATATGCTGACTCTCTCCTGAATTTCTATCTCGGCCGTGTACCCTGGGTGGGTCTCTTTTATCATTGTACTATTAGCCTATATACAGTATCTCTCCTTTCTTTCACTGCCCCAAGGAGAGTAGTAATTCAGAGTACACAGGTGGTGTGGCCAATTTGTGTTAACAGTGGAAGGGGCATGGTTAAATAATTAGAACCACTTAAAGTTGGACTATAGGTTCAGTTTAGTTTTTTGTACCTCCACTGTGCAGTTTGTTTTGCACAGAGTGGCCCCGATCGTCCTCTTCTGGGGTCCCACGGCGGCTCTCGCGTCTCCTCCCCACACAAGCTAACCCCCTCTGGGAAGCTCTCTCCCGAGGGGGTTACCTTGCGGGCGGGCTCCTGTGTGATTCACTCGGCGGACTAAGCATAGGATGCATTAAGGTGAAAAAACACGAAGGTTTACAACCCCTTTAACAGGTGGGTCATATCTGCCAAACGGTGGATTTTATTATAACATGTCTTGTTATTGAGAATCAGCCATAGAACAGAATGGGCATCAGAGTAAAAAATGTTTCTGGTTAACAAGTATAACCTGTGTTCTTAGAAAAAAACATACATATTTCTATTGAACAGGCCCAAGGGTCAATTGTGATATCAAACTCAATAAAACAAAAAGCAGTTTGGCCTTGAAATTGCACAATCATTAAAACAGAAGACTCTGTCACATTGACAAATGTTGTTTAGAATGAAAGTTGCTTTGAGTATATAGCTCTTCTCTGGGCATCCACTGACTAAAGACTAAAGAATCGTAACTGAGCACAGACAATCCGGAGGGTAATATTTTGGAATGCATTTCCAACAGTTGTCAATAATCATTCAATAAAACACACAGACATAATAATTATTTTAAGAATTATCAGCAAATCTAGTTGTGATTAAGTATTGTTAGTTATGTAATGACCTGGATGATCTTTATAGACACTGCCATTTGTACGTGCGCTGGTAGTTTTTATAGTGTATGCCGTACCAAAACTTTTTTTTTTTAGTTTTGGATAGAGTGGGGAAGGTTAGAACCTCTGGCAGTTTTCTTTTTATATAGGCATGTGTCCCATTAAAGATGTTCCCTTACTTGCTGTCTTGTAAAGCCATCATCACCTGGACAGAATAGGAAGGATAATCTCCCTAAAGGCCCATACACACAATCAGACTTTTTGGCAACAACGGTTCGACGGACGTGTTTTATCGGACAATCCAAGCGTCTGCATGCTCCATCGAACAATTGTTGGTTTTTCAATGGACAAGTGTTCGCTGCGCATGCTCTCAAACTTTCCGACAACAAATGTCCAATGGAGGATCATCCCATTGTGTGTAGACAAGACCATCGGACTAAAGTCCAAAGTACAAACACGCATGCTTCGAACCAATGCTAATCATCAGACAACATTAGCAGAAGTTGCCCAAAGGATGGTGGTAAAGAGCTGAAAAATCACGTGATTTTGTGAATGCTGGCTGAAAAAGTTCTGCCGTGTGTATGCATACCAAGTTCACGGCCAACGCCCCTTCGGACCAATTAACAGAGCCTCGGATAGCTGTAAGAACCAAGAAGAAGTTGTTAAAGGAAAAGATCCATAAGCTATGGGTCTGCTTCATGTAGTGCGCTTATGGATCTTTCCTTTGACATTGTTGCAGCTTGGAGCTAGGATGAGCTCCCTGTCCTTTCCTGCACTCACAGCGGTCTAGTTAGACTTTACTTCTCTACCTGAGCGGCACCTAAATTTGGTCTTTTTCAACCAAGAAGAAGTTCTTCTCACCATTCCCCACTAAAACTAATGGCGCGTACACACGACCGTTTTTAATGTCATGGAAAAATGACATTTTTCTCGACGTGATTCTTGTCAAGCCTGCCTTGCATACATACGATTGTGAAAAAAAAAATGCTCGAGCAAAGCGCGGTGACGTACAACACGTATGACGGCACTATAAAGGGGAAGTTCCATTCGATTGGCGACACCCCTGGGCTGATTATGCAAATTTCCCTTCTCATAACCTGCTTCTGAGCATGCACTTTTTTTTCCCCCGTTATTAAAGCCTACACATGACCGTTTTTCACGACGTGAAAAACGACAAGAAAAAATAGAGCATGTTCTAAATTTTTAATGCCCAATTTTCACGTCGAGAAAAATGCTCTGGAGCCTACACACGGTCGTTTTTAATGATCAATTTAATTTTTTTTATTTTTCTCGTCATGATAAACGGTCGTGTGTACGCGGCATAAGAAAAAAAATTGTCTTGACTGACACTTTGGTGTTGCTATCTAAACTAAGGCCGAATTTAAACTAGACACATGAACCAGCAGCAAACCTTAAAATAGTATTGCAACTGGCTAATCTCTCAACGCCAAGTTAATGAAGCAGAACGCCTGGTCAGTTTTTATAATTCATGTTCTGTAATCCATCATATAACTTGCTAAGCCTCTACAATTCCAAAGTAGAACATTTGCTGTATGGATTAAGAGTTTCAGCAATTAACAGTTACCTAAATCTTTAACCACTTACCCCCCGGACCATATTGCTGGTCAAAGACCAGAGCACTTTTTGCGATTCGGGACTGCGTCGCTTTAACTGACAATTGCGCGGTTGTGCGACGTGGCTCCCAAACAAAATTGGCGTCCTTTTTTTCCCACAAATAGAGCTTTCTTTTGGTGGTATTTGATCACCTCTGCGGTTTTTATTTTTTGCGCTATAAACAAAAATAGAGCGACAATTTTGAAAAAAATTAATATTTTTTACTTTTTGCTGTAATAAATATCCCCCAAAAATATATAAAAAAACATTTTTTTTCCTCAGTTTAGGCCGAGACGTATTCTTCTACATATTTTTCGTTAAAAAAAATCTCAATAAGCGTTTATTGATTGGTTTGCGCAAAAGTTACAAAAATAGGGGGTATTTTTATGTCATTTTTATTAATATATTTTTTTTACTAGTAATGGCGGCGATCAGCGATTTTTTTTCGGTACTGCGACATTATGGCGGACACTTTGTACACTTTTGACACATTTTTGGGACCAGTGGCATTTTTATAGCGATCAGTGCTATAAAAATGCATTGGATTACTATAAAAATGCCACTGGCAGTGAAGGGGTTAACACAAGGGGGCGGGGAAGGGGTTAAGTATGTCCCTGGGTGTGTTCTTACTGTGGGGGGGGTGGCCTCACTAGGGGAAACACTGATCCTCTGTTCATACATTGTATGAACAGAAGATCAGCATTTCCCCCGCTGACAGGACCGAGAACTGTGTGTTTACACACACAGCTCCCGTTCCCCGCTCTGTAACGAGCGATCGCGTGTGCCCGGCGGCGATCGCGCCCGCCGGGCACACGCACGGGAGTCGGGGGCGAGCGTGCGCGCCTCAGGCGGCGCGCACGCGCCCCTAGTGGCCGCTCTTAGAGCTGACGTTATACTACGTGCTCTCGCCCAGGAGAGCCGACCTGCCGCCGTAGAATGACGGCGGCTGGTCGGCAAGTAGTTAAAGAGTATGTCAAGGCAAAATAATAATAATAAAAACATATGCAGTACAGTAGGTGACCGCGATATTGTGTCAATCTCGCTCCCTTTCTCGGCCAGGAAAGGAGTGGGGACGAGCGAGCGCCCCCCCCCTCCTGAGCCGTACCAGGCTGCATGCCCTCAACATGGGGGGGTTGGGTGCTCTGGGGCAGGGGGGCGCACTGCGGCCCCCCCACCCCAGAGCACCCTGTCCCCATGTTGATGAGGACAGGGCCCCTTCCCGACAACCCTGGCCGTTGGTTGTCGGGGTATGCGGGCGGGAGGCTTATCGGAATCTGGGAGCCCCCTTTAATAAGGGGGCCCCCAGATACCGGCCCCCCACCCTAGGTGAATGGATATGGGGTACATCGTACCCCTACCCATTCACCTGGAGGAAAAATGTTAAAGTTAATAAACACGACAAAAGGGTTTTTAAAATAATTTATTAGTCTGCTCCGGAGGCCCCCCCTGTCTTCTTTAGCTCTTTTTCACCAGGGGGGGCTTCTTCTTTGACGTCTTCGGGTGGGGGCCGCTCTTCTTCACCGCCGTCTGGTTCTCTTCCACCGCCGGGGGGGTCGCTTTTATAGAAGCGCCCACCCCCCGGCGGGTTTCCGTAATACATCTCCGTAATACAAACACATTTTCCCATGGTTTATTCCTTTAAAGACCCTACAAGTACAAAAAATCACCCGATGATCTGCCAGAAATACTCTCATGTCCTTTTTATGGACTGTTGTCAGCCCTGCGCTGTGTTTTTAGCTAATCTTCTCAATCATTCCTATTTTCAAATCGATACATCATAAAGGTTAATCATTCTGTAGTCCAAGACAAGAACCAGGTGTGCTAATTACACTCTTTGAGAGGAAGACATGGAAAGCAGTGGCGGCTGGTGTTTTTTTATGGGGGGTGGAATGGCGGCAAACAATCCGCCGCCGCCACTGAGCATAGACATGGCTATAAATCACCCTCTACTTACTACATAGACATAAGAAGTAGATGATGTCTATCATTCTACATACATCTTGGGGAGTCTAGGCTATAACTGGCTCTCTTTGCTTAGTACATAGCACATAAAGGTAGAAAGACAGTACAAAAAGTCAGAGAAATACCCTCCATACACTGTTGATCATAGACATGGCTATCAATCCCCCTCTACTATAGGCATAGCAGATAATCACCATCATTCGACACACATCCATCGCACTGAACTACACCTGACGTTTGCATGTCAGTACATAGCACCAACCACTAAGAGCATCCGATGATCGTCCGCTTCCTAAAAAGGACAGAGACGCCGTTTTATGATAAGACGATGATTCATAAGTTTCAGAGCCCTGCAAACTGTCACCATTCTCCAAAAATTGTACAGAGCTATTTATCCGGGGGTTGACGCTGCCACCCCCTGGTCAGTATGATTACGCGCGTCCCCCCCCCCCCGCGCGCGCGGCCGGAAAGTAGGCCGGGGCCCCGCACTTACCCCATCTCATGGGCTGCGTTTTCAGGTGTCAGGCGCCGGCTTTCTCCTGGGAAGCCCCTGCTTCTCCTCCCTCATCCTCCTGGTGGCCAATAGGATCGGATCTCCTTTAGGTCAATTGGGTGCCGGGTCTCAGGACCCTCTTCCTGATTGGCCGGGAGGAGAATCAGTGTGACAATAGTGAATATTCATGGGCTACTCTCACACAACTGGGTGGGCTCATGGCGCAGTGCTCTGCGCCCAAGCCCACCCTTTTTTGAAGCCTATTAGAGCCTCTGGCTCTAATCACATGCTTAAAAAAAAATTGGAATCCATGCATCTGGAACCTCACATTTAGATTAGGGGTCCAGACACATAGATGGGGGGGGGGCTTAACCCGCCCAGTATGGATGGGCTGCCACTGATGGGAAGTGTGTACAGGAGACAAGACATCTCTGAGCTTATGACCTGATCCAAAGTGTTCCTTCCTGTTTAGCTGGCCATACACAGTGTAGTCAGGTGTAGGCTTCCTTCTGGCCTGTAGGTGGTTGTGTGCCAATTCTACAGGGGTAAGGGGAATCTGTTAAGGGAAATTGTCCCTTTGGAGACTCCGTAGTCCTCTCTGGTGAAGGAAGGTATCTAATTTAAAACCAAATTCCCACAATAGTTTGGGCAGATATCTTAACAGGGAAGCATTTAAATCGGGGATCGCCCATCCTTTGGCCACACTCTGAGCAAGTGGACAGGTTAGGGAAATGAGCCCCCCAGTTGGGGACATTGCTTAGCATAGGGAGAGGTTCCTGGTGCGTAGGGACAGATTTAGGCCCCATACACACAAGAGAATTTATCCGCGAATACGGTCCAGCGGACCGTTTCCGCGGATAAATCCTCTCGAGGATTTCGGCGGATTTTCATGCGATGGAGTGTACACACCATCGCATTGAAATCCGCGCCGAAATCCTCTGGCGATGACGTGTCGCGCCGTCGCCGCGATTATGACGCGGCGACGTGCGCAACGCTGTCATATAAGGAATTCCACGCATGCGTTGAATCATTACGACGCATGCGGGGGATCCCTTCGGACGGATGGATCCGGTGAGTCTATACAGACCAGCGGATCCATCCGTTGGGATGGATTCCAGCAGATGGATTTGCTTGGCATGTCAGCAAATATTCGATCTGCTGGAATCCATCCCAGGGGAGAAATATCCGCGGAAACAGATCCGCTGGCGTGTACACACCATAGGATCTATCCGCTGAAACCCATCTGCTGGGATTTTTCAGCGGATGGATTCTATGGTGTGTACGGGGCCTGAGGGTTGCTGTCTGGTACCAAAGAAGGATTTTCCTCCCTAGGATTTTCTTCTGTAAGTTAGTGCCATCCTAGTATGCAGTACCATCATCACCCCCTGTAACATTACATTTAAATTTCAGAACAATTGTTTTAAGGCAAAATTCTTTTGGTGCATGGGCAGCTTTTAATGTATGAAAACAAGGCCACGGATAAATCCAAGGAAAACTCTAAGCTCACTTACTGACCAGGCCGCTTTTAATGTTTACATACACTTTGAGGTTAGCAAGGGTAGCAAGCTTGATTTCATAAGAAATGAATATAACATGTAAATGCTTTTCAAATATATTTCTATATTTCTGAAAATCTTTGATGACTTTTACATTTTGTTGATGTAAATCTTACCATATCGCTTTTGTGATTACTGTGACTTTTATATTATAACATTACCCTTCAAGTAGCAATGTCATCATCATCCTTCAAAGATGCATTTACATGATATTTGGAAGACAACTCCCGCTGTTTTATTTTTTTTTATTTTCATTTATTTCCATGTTCGATCTGCAGGCATTAGTTGGAAATCAGGCAGTGGTGTTTACTTAGGGGAAATGAAGAGTGTTGAATCTTCATAATGGATAGGTCACTTTCACTAAAAAGAAAGTTCAAAATAAATATATAGATGTTTTCTGATGTAGCACCCTGGTGTTTAGGCAGGGTTGCTAATAAATTTAGTTTGCCAGGTAGTAGTTGCCCTGTTTAATTGTTAGTAGATCCACTGATTCCTCTCTAGTTCTGGACTTGCTGCACCTTCTCTCTTCCATCGCTAGGTGGCGGTATGCTGGTGACATTAGATAGACAAGGGCTTAGAAAGGTCAGGTTATGAATGGATGGGGTGTCTCAGCCAAATTGCGGGGATTTCTTTAGTCCCTTGGCCTGCTGGGAGAGCCTATTTATTTGGGTGGAGTCAGGTGATCGAGGTTCTGTGCCACCTGGATGGCTGTCTGGGTGGATGTGTGTTATGCTGCCCCAGGTTGCTAGGCCGGAAGCCTGAGGCCTATCCCGGGGACATCTGGCTGCTAGGCTGTCTAAGGGCCTATCCAGAAGCAGATTGGAGTCCAACCAAGAGTAACGGTTCAGCTGGACGGGGAACCAGTTGTGGTCGGAGGTAAGCTGTCGCCACTAGGGATGAGCCCAATGTTCGAGTCGAATTAAACTTCGGGTGTTCGCCAAACAGCGAACATTATGCGGTGCTCGTGGAAAATTTGAAAGCCAGGCCTTGCCCCAGGGGACATGTATCAATGCAAAAAAAAAAGATTTAAACACTGCAGTTTTTTTGGGAGCAGTGATTATAATAATGCTTAAAGTGAAACTTAAGCATTAAATAAAATTAAATATTCCTTTAAATATCGTGCCTGGGGGTGTCTACAGTATGCCTGCAAAGTAGCACAGTTTTGCCATGCTTAGAACCATCCTTAGAACAATACTGCAGCAAAATGACATTTCTAAAGGAAAGAAAATCATTTAAAACTGATCTCAGCAATATAAATAAAACTCATTAAAAAAAAGTATGAGTCCCCCCCCCCCCCCCAATCCATTACCAAGCCCTTTGGGAACCCTGCGCCAAATAAGAAAAATTGGCATAGGGGTTCCCTCCAAAATCCATGCCAGACCCTTATCCGAGCACGCAACCTGGCAGGCTGTAGAAAAAGGGGACGAGAGAGCGCCACCCCCCCTCCTGAAACTGTACCAGGCCAAATGCCCTCAACATGGAGAGGGTGCTTTGGAGTTGCCCCCAAAGCATCTTGTCTTGAGGGGGGGTTTTTTCGGTCCGTCGGGCAGCGTGAGATGGATTTACATCACAGGACATTTTTATTTTTTTATTTTTTAATAAAGGACTTGTCCCAAAGTGTCTCCTGTCTTTTTTACAATTTTTGCCACTTTTTTTGTGAATTGGTAGGGGTACAGTGTACCGTTACTAATTCACATGGGGGCGGGATCTGGGGGTCCCCTTATTAAAGGGGGCTTCCAAATTCCGATAAGCCCCCCCGCCCACAGACCCCCACACCCCTGGGCAAGGGTTGTGGGGATGAGGCCCTTGTCCCCATCCGACATGGGGACAAAATGCTTTAGGGGCAATTCCCCAGGTTGAGGGCATGTGGTCTGGTACGGTTCAGGGGGGGGGGGGGGTCGCTCTCTCACATCCCCTCTTTTCCTTCGGCCTGCCAGGTTGCATGCTTGGATAAGGGTCTGGAATAATTTTTGGGGGGACTGCTACGCCAATTTTTTTTTTCATTTTGGCACAGGGTTCCACTTAAAATCCATACCAGACCTGAAGGTAAGTAAACAGCTGATCAAGTACCATCTTGTGCTTTGACGACTGAAGTGGAGGTCAATATAAAGACAATCTAACATCTGTCAATGCTATCAGATTGGAGGGGTTAAACCCATTATGATCGCAATGAAGTTTTAAAGTATTAAAAAAGGCGTTAAAAAATATAATTCAATACATTTTTAGAAATTTAAAAAGCAACCACATTGCTTCATGCATGAATTCAAATGCTTGGGCATACGTGATTGCGCCACACATGTGTAATGCTAGGGACATAATTTACGGTTAGATTTTAAATGATGAACTGTAAAAACCTTTATAAAATGTTGCCTATGGGCAATTTGGGGTACTTGCATTTTTCACCATTTTCATAGTCGTGTGTGACCTAAAGGAAAAGTACAGCCAAAGCTTGTTTGGCTGTACTGTACTTCTCCTATGGATCACAGGAGTGCAGTTCATTTTGTACTCCTGTGTAGCGTTTTCAGCAGAGAGTGGGCTGAAGTCAGCTCTCTGCTGACATCACAGAAGTCGGTCCAGGCTCCTTGTCATCACGACCACAGAGTCAGTATCCGCGAGATTCCTGGACCGACACCCGGCACAGCCTTTCAGTAAGCTGCTGAGAAGCTGAGCCTTCCGCTCCTGCCCCTCCACAGCCCAGCGCTCCAATGAGCTCACCAGCTCTCTGCTCAGGGAGCTGTGAGAACTGAGCGATCGGCAATTTTTCGATCATTTGGTTCTCAGTGTAGAGGCACCTGGGGACAGATGCAGCATCGGACTGATGCTACACAGGGGTCAAGTCCTGGGGAAAAAAGTGTGGGAACTCCCACCCAAGATCCACTCCCCCACCAAAAAAAAAAAAAAAAAATGATACGCTCATATGCATAATTACTAAACCGCATGGTTTTTTTTTTCGATCCACTGTACCTTAACCACTTCCCGACGGCCGTACGACTATTGACGGCCGCAGGGTGGTTCTACATCTCTGACGGTTCTACATCAATTGACGTCCGCCCTTTTCCGCGTTCCCCGTGCGCGCTCCCGAGCGCGCAGTGGGGAACTCCTGTGCTGGCCGTGTCCCTTGGACACAGCCAATCACAGATCGCCATGAACGGCCAATCGGAGTGGCCGTTTGCTAGGCGATCTGTGCGGCCAATGAGAGACGATCTCATATGTTTACATATGAGATCATTTCTCATTGCCGGCTCTCACAGACAGCGGTGCTGTCAGGGAGAGAGGAGACGGATCTGTGTCTCTTGTACATAGAGACACAGATCGGTCACCTCCCCCAGTCACCCCCCTTCCCCCACAGTTAGAACACCATATAGGACACACATTTAACCCCTTCCTCACCCCCTAGTGTTAACCCCTTCCCTGCCAGTCACATTTATACTGTAATTAGTGCATATTTATAGCACTGATTGCAGTATAAATGTGAATGGTGCCAAAAATGTGTCAAAAGTGTCCGATGTGTCCGCCATAATGTCGCAGTCGCAATAAAAATCGCAGATCGCCGACATTACTAGTAAAAAAAAAAATAATAAAAAAAAATAATTCTGTCCCTTATTTTGTAGGCGCTATAACTTTTGCGCAAACCAGTCGCTTATTGCGATTTTTTTTTTTTTTTTTTTACTAAAAATATGTAGAATACGTATCGGCCTAGACTGAGGATAAAAAACAAATTGTTTAAAAAAAATTCAGCTATTTATTATAGCAACAAGTAAAAAAAAATATTTTTTCAAAATTGTCGCTCTATTTTTGTTTATAGCGCAAAAAATAAAAACTGCAGAGGTGATCAAATACCACCAAAAGAAAGCTCTATTTGTGGGAAAAAAAGGATGTCAATTTTGTTTGGGAGCAATGTCGCACGACCACGCAATTGTCAGTTAAAGCGACGCAGTGCCGAATCGCAAAAAGTCCTCTGAGCAGGAAGGGGGTTTAAGTGCCCAGTAAGGAAGTGGTTAATAAACCTTTATGTTACTGGCCGCTTCCTGTATATGGATTCATCGGGTAGTGCGCGGGTATTCCATCACTTCCTCGATGTCGCAATGTTGCTTCTTTCTAAATCCTGCCATAACTCGCGGCAGACCTCTGCAATGTCTCCTGGGAACAATGACAGGAGACATTGCGGCCTCGAGGAAGTGACGGAATACCCGCACACTACCCGATGAATCCATATACATGAAGCAGCCAGTAACATAAAGGATTACAAAGGTTCGCCTGCCCCTGACAGTGACTCGAGCTGGGCATCGCCGCTTAGTGAGGGATTGGCTCGGGCGGCTTGGCTGCTCTCGGCTGCTCTAGTCCTGCAAAGGGACTAAAGGTGCAGGAACTCCGTTCCCACGCGTTCCTGCAGGACTTGAGCCCTGATGCTACATCCACCTAGGTAAGTATGAATCTAAAAAAAAAAAAAAAAAAAACATACTTCTCCTTTAAAGCCTAAAATATTTGATATCTATTAACTTACTGTAACCTAATTGTTTTATATTGTACCAAACAATTGGGTATTTTATTTCATTTGTGGGCACTAAATTTCATTAGCATGTATTTTTTTATGAAAAATATAGATTTGGAGGCTGGTGGGTGGAGCCTAGCGGGTAGGCAATGCTGAGCTAGAGCTCCGCTCCGTGACAGAGATTGACCCGCAAATAACGGAGGAACACCGTGGGCATAACCACCCAGAATACTGGGCAAAGCTTCAGGAAGGGTGAGAGAACATTTTTATACGCTATGGTGCTGAAAGGAACGAGAGGAAAGGGGAAATTGCTTCACAGCAGCAGCGCGCAGCATCCCCAGTCTCCTCAGCATCTCAAAATCACCTCAGAGAGAAAGGCACCCGCCCCCTCTGAGGGATTCACCTCAGTGAAGCAGAAAAAGGCCAGCATTAAAAGCGCAAAACAAATGGCTTCTCTCAATACTACTGTCTCAGATAGTGAGGAGGATGACAATGTGACAAACCCCACAGCAATATGTCACAGCACAGCGGTACCCACAAGTCTCCTGAGGCAATTTGAAAAGATGCTGCACAAGGCGCTCCAGACCACTTCAGATCAGATAACAAATAGCCTGACTAAAGAAATTAGGGAGCTTGGGGGCCGCACAGAAGTACTTGAGACTAAAATGGATGATTTAGAAGCTTACACTCAGGACTGTGTATCTGAAATTGACACCTTAAAAGAGGAAAACTTGATATTGCAAAATAGATTGGAGGAATTCGAAAACAGAGCCAGGAGATCAAATTTGAGGTTCAGGGGACTACCGGAATCTATCATTGACCTAAATGGTACAATGTTGGCACTGTGTCAGGAAATATTACCTGGGATACCAGCTGACAGGCTGGAAATGGACAGAGTTCACCGAGCACTAACGTCCAGGAAGGCTGATGGTCCCCCTAGGGACATCATAGCTAAATTTCATTTCTATCGAACAAAGGAGCTGATTCTGCAGACCACCAGAGAGAAGAGCAAGCTAACTTTTCAGGGGAATGACTATCAAATCTTTGCGGACATTTCGCAAATGACAATCAACAAAAGGAGAGAAATGAGACCCCTCCTATACGAATTGCAGCAACGCCAAATCAAATATCAATGGGGCTTCCCTTTCTCCCTGCGATTCACCTGTCAAGGCACAAAAATTGTGTGTAGAACACCAGCTCAGCTTCAACAGGCCCTGCTGGACTTCAAAATAATTGACAGACCCCCGTCGGCAACTGCAGCCCGCAGAAGATCAGCTTCCACTTCGCCACGGGACAACTCGCCGCTTCAGAACCACAACAATGGCATCCAGCAATTACATAAGAGAGGCAGATTTGTGGAACAAGCACAGGAGCAAGAAGACACGATGGACTGAGATCTGCAAGCAAGTCAGTCTTGCCTACCTTTAGACTTCTAGTCTTTCACCCAAACCTTGGTTGTATGACTCAATGAGTTTACAAGTTTAAGTAGAAGTTCATGAGTTTCTAAGTTAGCAAATTTATTAGAGCAGAAGCTCCTTATTATCATTTTTAATTGAGTTAGTGCTTTCCCTTTTCTCTTTATTATCAATATCTCCAGACTTTCCAGGCTCAGGGGCTATATATCTTGCCTCATATTCACTCAGCAACTCCTAATCCCTTCGCCGCGTGATTGGCACACTACCCCACCTACTGGGTGGCCAAGCCACCCTGGTACCCTAGATGTACCTAAAGCAATTCTCCATCATCCTTTTTCCACAACACTTTGCATACCAACAGTAAATGGGAATGCCGGCACTTAGGCCATTCTTCACAATAGGCCGTCTGTTCGATAGCATCAGTCCATCGCCCCAACCATAATGTTTCGGATGTAGGATTCCTCCAGTACCCTTTATTCAAACACAGACACTTCTTGATGCTCCCCTTTATCACCTTATCACCTTGACTTGCAAATTACCCTCCATAGATAGACTAGTAGCCCCTACTTTTCCACGGAATCTCCTATAAAGTTGCACTCACGGTTTCCATTAGGGATGCTTACCGGAAATTTTTAGGACGCGGGTCTCCCTCGATCGGAACCCACATGTGCCACACACGGCTCCCCTCTGACCCCCGCAGTTATTTGCGAGGGTCTGACGTGGGCCCAATTCTCCCTGACCGGGCACCTCCCCCCCGTTCACGGACCAGACTTACAAGTTTGTTCTACGTATTGATGCACATATGTTTATTTTATTTTAATGTGCTGTCTTTTTCTTTGGAAATTTTCGTTTTTAGGTCTCCCCCCCTCCCCCCCCCTTATCCTCAGTCTGCACGGATTAGATCGGGAGATCGATGTACAGGACACCAAGGTAAGAACATTGAGATGGTTTGGCTATCATGGCTCCTTTGAATGTATTAACCTTAAATGTACAGGGCCTCAACATACCACAGAAACGGGTTAAGGCGTTTAGACACTTCCAAGCTAAGAAAGCACATATCATATGTTTACAGGAGACGCACTTCACTCCCAGTACGACCCCTAAATTCTTTCATGCCTCCTATCCACAGGTCTTTACCGCATCAGCTAGTTCCAAAAAAAGGGGCACCCTCATAGCCTTTCATAGATCAACGCCATTCACAATTAAGTCTGAAATCATAGACCCTGAAGGTCGTTACAACATCCTGACTGGCCACATCTTGGATAAGGCGGTAACAATTGTATCGTATTATGCCCCAAATTTAAATCCCTTGCCATTCATGTCGCATCTGCTGCAAGTGATAAACTCGCATAAATTCGGATCCCTTATTATTTGTGGGGACACTAATCATGTCCTTCTCCCTTTTTTGGATAAAACACCATTCTCCCCCGCGAAACAAGTCAAAAGAACCCTATCCACCTTGCTGGTTAAATATAATTTAGTGGACTCCTGGAGGGAAACAAACCCCACTAAACGCAAGTACACGTACTATTCGAGCCCCCATAAGTCGTCCAGCCGCATAGACCACATACTCCTGACGATAGGCATGCTGCCGGAGGTGTTGGATTCCGACATCGTGCCTATTCCATGGTCGGATCATAACGCGGTTCTCACTACATTAGCCTCCATAATCCCCAAAAAACAGGACCCAACATGGTATCTACCAGACAAAATTCTCAAACACCCCATGTACAGGACTATAGTTGAGCAAGAGTTAAGTGAATATATAACATTAAATAAGACCCCTGACGTCTCCCCGTTAACTCTTTGGGAAGCCCACAAGCCAGTGCTAAGAGGGAAAATACAGAAGCACGCTGGGACTTTTAAAAGAGAACGAAAGAAACTTTCCTATAAATTAGAAAAAGAACACGATTTGGCCTTTGAGGCCTTCCAATTCGATCACTCACCTAAAGCAAAAGCCCGACTAGATAAAGCTCGTACGGAATATGACCTATTCCTCTCGGACTCGGCGGACAGGGCGATACTCCGGACCAAGCACTTTTTTTACAAAAACGCAAATAAATCAGGAACTCTTCTTGCGAAGTCGCTCAACTCCATTAACAAAGCATATAAGCCTATCCAACTTAAAACGGCAAACGGTATAATCTCTAGTAACCCAGTCAAAATAGTACAAAAATTCAGCTCTCACCTTAAAAAACTGTACGCAGAAACTAACACATTTAGCAAACAGGACACGGAAGACTTCTTTTCTGATTTACATTTGCCACAACTAAACACGTCTCAAAGTGCTCTAATGGATGAACCGATCACGCAAGAAGACGTCCTACAGGCTGTCGCTGAACTAAAATTAAATAAAAGACCGGGTCCGGACGGGTTCACTGCCCGTTATTATAGATCATACAAAGACCTACTTTCTCCCATGATGGTGGAAGCCTTTAATGATCTACTAAATCGGAGGTCCTTTAGACAAGAGTCTCTCACGGCCACTATCTGCATGATTCCCAAACCGCACTCCGATTCCACCTGCTGCGACAATTACCGTCCTATATCCATGTTAAACACAGACGTAAAATTACTAGATAAGATCTTAGCCAATAGATTGAACAAAATCATAGGAACCCTGATACACCGTGACCAAGTGGGCTTCATGCCCAATAGGCAGGCAGGGGACAATATCAGAAGGGCATGCTTACTGGCAAATATAGCTAAAAAGAGGAAAATTCCAGCCTGCTTTCTTTCCCTAGACGTCAGGCAGGCCTTCGACTCAGTCTCATGGTCATATATGGAATTTACGCTGAAGAAATGGGGCTTTGGCCCCAACTTTACAAATTGGGTCCTGCAATTATACCAGAACCCTAGAGCGTACGTGAAATATGCGGGCTACAAATCTGAAACCTTTAATATACAGAGGGGAACCAGACAAGGCTGCCCACTTTCCCCATTATTATTCGCCCTCCTGATAGAACCCTTAGCCCAAAAGATTAGAGTGGATCCTAAAGTACTCGGTATCGAGTTGGGCGGCGTTACTCACAAACTTTGCCTCTATGCTGACGATATACTGTTGTTCCTCTCCTCTCCACAAGTAACGGGTCCAAACTTACTCCCAATCTTACACCAATTTGCGTCCATATCAGGCTTGGCAATAAACCCCAGGAAATGCTCGGCATTGAACATTTCTCTTTCTAGTACGGAACTGTTGGCAGCAAAAGTGGGCCTCCCTTTTGAGTGGCCAACTAGAAGCATTTCATACCTGGGAATACATTTGACTGCAGACATTTCAGATCTCTATGCGCATAACTATCCAGTCCTCCTGAAACATTTGACGACTTTATTAAAATCCTGGGCCCTACTCCCTCTTTCCTGGTTTGGAAGAATCGCGGCTGTGAAAATGACCTTACTACCCAAGCTCCTATACCTTTATAGAGTGCTCCCTATATCCATACCGGCCCACTACTTCAGGATAATGCAAAGGAGAGTTTCATCCTTCGTATGGGGTACCTCCAGGCCAAGGATCAAACCACAAATATTACATCGGCCAAAGTCAGCAGGAGGGCTAGGATATCCTAGCTTCGTAAATTATTACCGAGCAGCACAAATGGCCACAATAGTCAAATACCATGCTAAGCAAGAGGCACCATTATGGGTGTCTATCGAGGCGATGGAATGCGACCCAATTTCAATTTTGAACCTATTGTGGATCACCCCTAAACAAAGAAAGCACATAACTAATCCCATCATGAAACATTCAGTCTCCCTGTGGGACAAAATTAAAAATAAACACCGCTTGATGTCTCCTTCAGCCCCCCTGCTGTCTTTTATTAAAAACCCTGCTTTTTACCCAGCCTGGGTCTATCCTAACTCCTTTAAGGAATGGACGGATCGAGGCTGCATACGAAAATATCAATTCTTCGACTCAACAGTAGTGACCCCTTTCCCAACCTTAAACAAAACTCATGGCATACCCCCGAAGGAAATTTTTCGATACCTCCAGATAAAAAACTTCTTTCAACCCTCAGCCGACACGACAATAGTGTCAAACCAATTATCCGCCTTTGAAACTATTTGTAACGGTAATCCTCATGCCAGAAAAGTCATTTCTATCTTATACTCCCAGCTACTCACGCACCCGAGGTCAGGGAAGTTGTCTTACATGAGTAAATGGGAAGATGATTTAGGCATTGAACTGGCACAAACGGAATGGGATCAAATATGGAACAATACCAAAACGGTATCCACTAATATAATAGCAGCAGAAACAAACTACAAAGTACTCTCCAGATGGTACTTAGTCCCGACCAGGGTGGCAAAATTCTCGCAGACATATTCTGATTTATGCTTTAGAGAATGCTCAGACAAAGGAACTTACTTCCATACCTGGTGGTCGTGTCCAAAAGTGCACGAGTTTTGGCTGGAAATTTTCAAATTAATCAAAGTCCTCACGAATAAAACAATCCCCATGGACCCCAAAATTGCCCTGCTCAATTTTAAGCCAGACGGTATTTCACATGCTCGATTCACTTTGACAAGGCAGCTTTTAACAGCAGCAAAACAAACCATTGCGAAAGCTTGGAAGTCCCCAAATGTGAATCTAAACGAAACTATCAACAGAATGAACACAGCTATGATATACGCCAAGATAACTGCGATAGAGATGGACACGATCGCCAGGTTTGAGGATACATGGAAGCCCTGGTTGGAATATGTCACGAAAAAAACGTTTAATGGTGATGTTTTGATGCCATGGTAGCCCAGCCATTACACAGGTATCCTGTCAGAAACTTCTGCTCTACTGAAATGTCCCCGATCTAGTCCTGCAGACTCCCTCACCCCACCCTTCCCTCTCCTTCCTCCCCCTTTCAGTTCTCCTTCTCCCTTTTATTTTATTTACTTATTTGTTTTCTGTTACCTACATTACTTTCGAATGTGTTTCACCTTATTGTGTAGTCTTTCTCATAGCACTAAGTACCTAAATAATAAGCCATACCTCTTTGATCGACCTGAGGCTTTGGTCAAGATGGAAGTTCCATGAGACGCATAGAACCGAACCACAAAGACTAGCAACAATTGCTAACAATAACCAGAACGTTTTTGGACTATAAACTGTACTGTTTGTTCCCTCTTGATCCCTGTTTAGTTAATAATTAAGCCATTGATGCTAGAGAAATGTAATGAGCTAAGTAAAGACACCACTCTTTATTAGTTAATTCACTTGTAAAAGCAGGACTTTCTTTTCGCCTAAGGTCGATTTTGTTTGATAACATGCTTGTACAAATGTCAACTACACAATAAAGATCTTTTGACAAGGAAAAATATAGATTTGATAAACATTTCTGCAAATAGGCATAAGAAACACATGCTAACTGCACCCCTCCTGTGGCCTACCCCACCAAACACTGCTGTGTTGACTAAAAATCTCTTCTTGAAGTTTCAACCTTCTCCCAGTCCCTCTTAGTGCTTAAAGCAGAGTTCCACCCAAAAATTGAAATTCTGCTTTTCGGACTCCTCCCCCACCCCCCTACGGTGTCACATTTGGCATCTTTCAGGGGGAGGGGGAAGCAGATACCTGTCTAATACAGGTATTTTGCTCCCACTTCCCGGGTATAGATAGCTGAGCCACCTGCGGCTATCCACGCCACTTCCAGCACCTCCTTCATCTCCCTGCTGTCTTCTGAGAGACACACAGGTCCTAGAAGACAGCAGGGACCAGTGGGATCGCACAGCGCGAGTTGCACATGCGCAGTAGGGAAGGCTTCACTTCCTGATTCCCTTACCGAAGATGGCGGCGCCTCCAACCCAGAGCCGAGGGACATATCAGCTTGGGTCGGAACTCTGCTTTAATGTTTCACCTCACAGCCATTGTGTCGTGTAGTGATATAGGTTGGCAGGAGAAACCACCATGTGGGAGGGACCAAAATATTGATGTTCCCAGAAGTGTCGGTTTCTGAAAAAACTTCAACAAGTGGTATCTCATCAATGGAGTGGTGTTCAGAAGTAGGCAGCAGGATAGGTAAGTAGACATGGATAAATGTGCAGGTCTAAAAACTGCTATTTGTATGGAACACCATCCTGTTGTCCAAAACTGATAATAGCACTTTTTTTTATATAAGTTGTTATTATCACATTTATGGGAACGATATAGAACGCCGTTCAATGAATCAGTGTCATTTTTACTCAAGGGGATTTTAATATTATTTAGCAGCAAAGCTTCCTGCTGTTGTCTCCTTCATTTATAAGCAAGCTACAAGCAGTATTGTTGTTTCTCATGCCTGGCATTTCCAGTAAGGTCAGGATGACCTTCAGACAAGAAAGAAATCACTATTTATTTAATATCATCAAAATAGCTTTTCATGTCAGAATCTATTAGAACACGGCATAGCTGCTTAACCTCCTATCAGCAAAGAAGTAAACCAGGGTTCAAACATTCAGTTTCACATATGAATTAAATTGCACAAGACAGGCAATGCTGTTTTCCAATTTGTTTACTAATTCGGCATTTTGACTATGTAAATCTATATATACAGAGGTACGACTAGTGTAGAAAAAGATATTTCATCCTTATTAAAGCCCCAGCACAGCATTCAAATGTTTACATTTGTTTTAATATACATGTCGATATTGGAACATTTTTTCCTAAATTAGAGTTAATCATTTTTTTTCTTTCCTTTTTTTATTTTCAGAAAAATCAGCAGTCTCCTTAAAGCGGAGGTTCACCCAAAAATAAACTTTCTGCCATTAGATCCAGCATACTGCTGACATCTGTTTTTTTTTTTGTACTTATCGTTTTATCAGCCGTTGTTATCCGGCTCCGAGCGGGGATTTCTGCGGGGAATAGGCGTTCCTAAGCCAAGCGGATTTGATTGACGGGCTGCTAAAGCATGTCACGCCTTCCGAAAATACCCGAAGTAACACTCAAGTGTTTACGGCGCCTGCACCTGCCGTGTAGAGCTGACTGCGCAGGCGCCGTAAACACTCGAGTGTCACTTCGGGTATTTTCGGAAGGCGTGACGTGCTTTAGCAGCCCGTCAATCAACTCTGCTTGGCTTAGGAATGCCTATACCCGGAAGGAATCCCCGCTCGGAGCCGGATAACATAGGCTGATAAAACGATAAGTACAAAAAAAAAAAAAAGATGTCAGCAGTATGCTGGATCTAATGGCAGAAAGTTGATTTTTGGGTGAACCTCCGCTTTAATCAGCTCACGCATGATGACTCTTCCAAGACTTGTGTGCGGCAGAGCTTAAAGGGGTTTAAAGGTTTTTTTTTTTTTTCTCTTATGTTTTCCTTCGATTTCCCTTCTAAATGTTTTTTTTCTTTGTCTGAATTTCTCACTTCCTGTTTCTCCTCAGTAAGCTTGCCCCCATAATTCGAGCCATTCAGGCTGGGGGTTAGTCAGCATGCTCACCCCCCTCCCTTGGGACTACATCCCTGCACAGAGGGGGTGAGCACGCTGACCCCAGCCAGAATGGCTCAGATGATGGGGGCAAGCTTACTGAGGAGAAAGAGGAAGTGAGAAATTCAGTCAAAGAAAAAACATTTAGAAGGGAAATCGAAGGAAAAGGTAAGTTAACCAACAATGCACTAGCTTAACCAATTATCCACCGCCCGCTGTCAAATGACAGCGGGAGGCAGACCCTATTGTTCTGGGTGGACGTCATATGACATTGCGCCTTTCCAAGCCACTAGGGGGCCCGCCTGCCACGTCACTGGGGACCCGATGCACGTGCGGCCGCAGGGCACCCGCGATTGCCCAGTAACTGAGCAGGACCATGGATCTGTGTGTGTGACAGATCCACATCCTGTCAGGGAGAGGGGACCGATGGTGTGTCCCTTGTACATGGGGACAGGATAACCATTGGTCACCTCCCCCAGTCACTCCCCTCCCCCCACAGTAAGAATCACTCCCTAGGGAATACATTAACCCCTTGATCGCCCCCTAGTGTTAACCCCTTCCCTGCCAGTCACATTTATACAGTAATCAATGCATTTTATAGCAGGGATCGCTGTATAAATGTGAATGGTCCCAAAAATGTGTCAAAAGTGTCCGATGTGCAGCCGCAATATCGCAGTCATGATAAAAATCGCTGATCGCCGCCATTCCTAGTAAAAAAATAAATAATAAAAAAAATGCTATAAATCTATCCCCTGTTTTGTAGACTTTTGTGCAAACCAATCAATATGCGCTTATTGCGATTTTTTTTTTACCAAAAATATGTAGAAGAATACATATCAGGCTAAACTGAGAAAACATTTGTTTAAAAAAAATGGATATTTATTATAGAAAAAAGTGAAAAATATTGTGTTTTTTTCAAACTTGTCCCTCTTCTTTTGTCTATAGCGCAAGAAATAAAAACTGCAGAGGTGATCAAATACCACCAAACGAAAGCTCTATATGTGGGGAAAAAATTGGGAAGGAAGGGGGGGAAAGTGCCCTGTAGGCAAGTGGTTAAAGGAACCTATTTACAAAAAAAAAACGAACCTTTACACAACCTTCCAACGACTCCTTTAGGATCCTGCAGTATAAATGGCTAAAAAGATCAGCCAATCCACAGTCTCTGGATATCTTCCAGTCACCACCATACTACAGGCTCTACAATGTAGTAAATAATTGGAGGCGGAAGTACCCTACTAAATTTTGATGTAGAGTCTACTTTAAAATGTAATAGGGTAGGTCCGCCTCCAATTATCATTCATATCGATAGGGCAGGATAATTCTACCTTGATGTAGACCATGCAAGTCTAAACTAGAAACTCTATATTCACTTTTCATAGGTCACACTATAACCATGATGTCTCTTAACTTTCCACAAAAAGTTTAATCTGAGTTAAGACTTATTCTACCTGTTACCTATTTCCTTTTCCTAATTAACATCTACATGATTCTACCATTGCGAGGACCGTCTTCAAATTGCTCCTCCAATCTTAAGAGTTTCTCTCCATTACAGGCAATCTTATTCACTCATTCAACCTTGCTCTTCTTTTCTTATTGGTATCTTCACAGGATTCTTTGATTATGCTATTAAATATGGTGATGTCCAGATGCTGAAGTGCAGTAAAGTTAATGGAGTGTTTTACTGACATTCTGGTAGTCAATTTACAGACTAAAATCTTCACATTATTTATCATTAGTTTCCTTTAGATCATGGACAGATAGGGCCAGATTCATAAAGAATTGCGGTGGCGTACCGTATGTCCTTTACGTTACTCCGCCACAAGTTTTCGTCGTAAGTGCTTGATTCACAAAGCACTTGCGTGTAAACTTGCGGCGGCGTAGCGTAAAGCCGTCCGGCGCAAGCCCGCCTAATTCAAATGGGGCGGGGACCATTTAAATTAGGCGCGTTCCCGTGCCGAACGTACTGCGCATGCTCCGTTTTGAAATTTCCCGCCGTGCTTTGCGCGAAATGACGTGCGTAACGTACTTTCGTCTTCCCGGACGACTTACGCAAAAAAAAAATTGAAATTCGACGCGGGAACGACGGCCATACTTTAACATGGGCAGTCTATTGTTACACCACCTAAATAGCAGCCGTAACTTTGCGACGCGAAAAGCCGACTAGCGACGAAGTAAGAGAATGCGACAAACGCGCGTACCTTCGTGGATCGCCGTAAACAGCTAATTAGCATACCCGACGCGGAAAACGACGCGATCTCCACCCAGCGGCGGCCGAAGTATTGCATCCTAAGATCCGAAGGCGTACGAAGCCGTACGCCTGTCGGATCTTAGCCAAATGCCGTCGTATCTTGTTTGTGAATTACAAATTAAGATACGACGCGGCAAATTTGAAAGTACGCTGGAGTATCAGCAGATACTCCGGCGTACTTTTTCTGTGAATCTGGCCCATAGTGTTTAGCCTTTAAGTTGCAACATCAGTTCCAGGGTTCTCTTTCTCTTGTTGCCCAGTTCTCTCTGTTTAAATCAGGCAATATAGTGATGCTTTTCCTACAGTGAGAGTGCTAACAAAATGCCCTGGCCAGTGGTACTGTGTGGTACAGTGCTTCTCCAGGGCAGGTGATATCCAAATTCTAGCCTACATTATTGCATGGTTCTTACAGAATGCAATATTACATCTCTTTCTTTTTCCTCAGCCAGGTGCCCTTATGAATTTTTTTTAGACTCCAATAGTCTAAAACGCTTGTGCTCCAGGCATTATCCCCTCCAATTTGGCAATTCTCCCCTACGAGGATAATAGTCTATTTCATGGACCCCTATTATTTGTATATATAAAATTCTAATTCTAAAGCCCTGTACACACGATCAGATATCTTTCTATCGGTTTTTTAACCATAAGAAAAATTTAAAACAGGTTCTATTTTTTTTCACCGATGGATAAAAAACCGATGGGGCCCACACACAATCGGTTCGTCCGATGAACGGTCGGTCGGTCCGTTTTCTTCAGACGAATCGATCGTGTGTACAGGGCTTTACTGTACATCTCCACTGCTGACTGTGACATTTCCTCTAGTTTTTAGCTGTAAAAATGGTACCTTGTGACAGCAAAATCTGCTACTGTTAAGGTTAGTATAGTATAGTATATAAAAGAAAAATGCTTGTGAAAAACCCCCTTCAAAATATCAAAAAATTATATAAAAAAGTGATCAGGTCTAAAGCTAAAAGCACCTGAAACAATTTGAAAAATTGGACTTCCCCTTTAAAAGTGAAGCTTGGTCACACTCCTCTAACATCTCCCTTTTTACCAGTGAAGCTGCTCATCACATTAGCAGATGAATGAGGAGTTTTGGGAGTTTTTGAAGCCAAGCCTGGCTTTTAGAATAAGTAACGTTGAGATACTACAGTGCCTTGAAATGTATTCATACCCCTTGATATTTTCCACATTTTGTCATGTTACAACCAAAACCGTAAATGTATTTTAATGGGATTTTATGTGATAGACCAACACAAAGTGGCACATAATTGTAAAATGAAAGGAAAATTATAAATGTTTTTCAATTTTTTTTACAAATAAATATTTGAAAAGTGTGGTGTGCATTTGAATTCAGCCTACTTTACTCTGATACCCCTAACTAAAATCTAGTGGAACCAATTGCCTTCAGAAGTCACCTAATTAGTAAAAGGAGTCCACCTGTGTGTAATTTAGTCTTAGTATAAATACTGCTGTTCTGTGAAGCCCTCAGACATTTGTTAGAAAACATTAGTGAACAAGCAGCATCATGAACGCTAAGGAACAGACCAGACAGGTCAGGGATAATGTTGTGGAGAAGTTTGAAGTAGGGTAAATTATAAAAAATATCCAAAGCTTTGAACATCTCACGGAGCACTGTTCCATCCATCATCTAAAAATGGAAAGAGTATGGTACAATTGAAAACCTAACAAGACATGGCTGTCCATCTAAATGGACAAGCTGGGCAAGAAGAGTAATAATCAGAGAAGCAGCCAAGAGGTCCATGGTAACTCTGGAGGAGCTACAGAGATCCACAGCTCAGGTGGGAGAATCTGTCCACAGGACAACTACTAGTCATGCTCTCCACAAATGTGGCCTTTAAGGAAGAGTGGCAAGAAGAAAGCCATTGTTGAAAGAAAGCCATAAGAAGGCCCATTTGCAGCAAACATGTGGAAGAAGGCACTCGGGTGCCAGATGAGACCAAAATTTAACCTTATGGCCTAAAAGCAAAACATGGCGGTGGCAGCATCTTGTTGTGTGGGTGCTTTTCTTCAGTAGGGCCAGAGAAACTGGTCAGAGTTCATGGCTAGATGGATGGAGCCAAATACAGGGCAATCTTAGAGGAAAACCTGTTAAGAGTCTGCAAAAGACTTGAGACTGGGACGGAGGTTCACCTTTCAGCAGGGCAACGACCCTAAATGTACAGCCAGAGCTACAATGTAATGGTTTAGATCAAAGCATATTCATGGGTAAGAATGGCTTATTCAAAGTCCAAGCCTAAATCCAATGTGGCAAGACTTGAAAATTGCTGTTTACAGACGCTCTCCATCCGATCTGACAGAGCTTGAGCTATTTTGCAAATAATGGGCAAAAATGTCACTCTCTAGTTGTGCAAAGCTGGTAGAGACATACCCAAAAAATTTATAAATAGACCAGAACATGAAAAAAAGCATGTATTGAAAAGCAGCTTTCACTCTAACATTCACCTTCCAGAGCTGCCCCTTTCTCCCAGTAACTCCTTTCCACTACTCGATGCCATGAGTTGAATTAATCATTTTGGCCTGGGATTACAGGAGAGTGCTACAGAGAATTGTACTGGCCCCTGCTGCATTTGGGAACCTCCACCACTGGAGGATGATGGGGGCCCCTGATGTCACACACCTGGACTCAAAACACCTAGAAAAAAAAGCATTTGCAAAAAAGGTAGGTAGGTTTCCAAAGAAACTGGGGGGAGACAAGGATAAGCTTCAGATTTAAGGTAAGTGACATAAATGGCTAAGCTGCCTACATTTTCCCACAGTCACAGTAAGTACCATCTTCTCCAATCAACACCTTTTTAGTGATACACTATAATTTACCAGGAGTGGAGTTTTCAGAAGCGGGCATGTTATTTGTGTGTCATGACCACAGCCACTTATTACCCACAGTTCATTGTCACTGTCACCATCTATTTCACCATCACCATCTGTTAGTTCATGATCACTGGAGCCTATCAGTTTATTTGTTAGTTTTGTTCATTGCATTATTTGCATATATTTATAGTCACTGAGTTACTCTACAAATCTCATGTCTTTCTGGGAAACTCAGGAGTCCCCTGATATTTTCAGGTTCTCTGCTGATCTCAATAGATAACATTATAGGTATATGTGTCACAACATACATGGTTTGAAGCACGTCTTAAGCCAAAAAAAAAAACATTTTGGGTAGACAAGGGAATTATTAAAATTGCCGTCAGTTTTTGTGTTTAAATACTGTGATTTTTCTTCAATTCCTGTACTGTAGACTCAACGGGAAGTGAGAGGTTATCTTTCCAATGTGAGGGGAATCCTAGTTGTTATAAGAACACATGCCAAATAGAAGATTTCCCCTCTATTCCTGTTCTGGTGGCAACTCAAAATATTGGATTCACTCTCACTCTCACATTGGTGATCAGAACAGTCTGAGAGTGAATCTCCCTAGAGAGCAATAAAAATGGTTCTAACCCCATCACCTTATCCTAATAAATAAAAAAAGTGTTTTGTTATAGCTAGTAGCAGTCATGTCACTATCAACTGACTTTTTATCTAATGTTGAAGATGTTTTGTAGCTTATCCAATTATTTATTGTTGGGGCTCTTTAAGAGACTCTTTGCACTTAATGACAGTCCCAGCAATCCTGCATGCAGTATACAGTATAGGTATAGTATAGGTGTGATTCAGATGTGGTAAATGTTTGGTATAATGCGGTATAGGGTTGGTATACAGTAGGTGCCACCTAGGTTTGGAACAAGTGCAGTATGGGTGCAGTATGGATTTGGTACACTTGGCGTCCTGATCTCAGTCGCTCAGTCTTTGCTAACAGTATCAGCAATGGCCGAATCGCTCTTTCACCAGTCCCTGGGATTGTGCGGAGACCTCTCACTGTAGAAGGAGTACCCCCTTGGTTTCTCCCTGAAAGCCTCCAGTGATCAGCAGTGGGAAGCAGAGGGTAAGTGGATGCATTAGTCTCCCTATGGCAGCAGTGCAAGTGCTACGATGTAGGCGGTGTTGCACTTCCCCCCATGTGTTCTCACTCCCAGTACCAGGCTGGGGTCTTGGATGGTGTGGTCTCCAGCTGGCAGGTAGATATCCACACAGATGTGCTCTCCCTCTAACTACCTCAGTGCTAAGAGGACGATCTCTCCTGGGCAGTTTAATAAAAATCCTCTCTCCACTCCTCCTACTGCACAGTGCATATTCGGATCTGTAGTTTAACAATTTTAGTAGCAATTATATTGCTCCTGTCTCAAACTACTACTCCCAGCATTCTCAGAACTCTGCACAGAAGTCTGTGGACTTGCTTGGCTTTAGCGTTTACCTTGCTGGCCACAGGAGAACAGTGCAGCATAACATTATTATCACAATAATGGGAGAGAGGCAAATAAAGAGCAATATCTCTTTCTCCATATTGTTATAGCCCAGCACTTAGCTACACCAATAAAATCAGGTTTTGCGGAACCGTTCTTTTGTATAGTAAACATCTGCCATCTGATCCTCCATAGCCTGAATTTCTTCAATCTTAATTATCCACAAACCAATTGACAGGGCAGAAGTCTGCTTTCAACATGTGGAATGCAGGCCTATACCATATTGAGGAGATGGATAAGTAGCAATTTCTTATAACAGTTTGAGAGACATCAAATGGAGGAGGAAGGCAAAATGGCCATCTCCTAACCGGACATCAGTCCGTCAAAAAGTATTATCTTGTCCCAAAAGTTTTGAAGATTTGGACAGTCTCAAAATACAGGCAGTAATGATCTATCATTTCCAGAAAAGATGTGAGCATTGTGGAACTTCTTTATCTTTTAATCTTTACTTATTTTCCAGTTTAAGCTTATAACTCCAGATTTCCTGCTTCAGGATGGCTTCTTTCTCTTGCAGCATCCTATGAAGCCACCCTTGCACTAGATACTGGAGATGTATATCCCTACTGTGAGCATCAATAGAAAAACAAACAACCCCTTAGGCCCCGTACACACGATAGAATCCATCTGCTGAAAAATCTCAGCGGATCGGTTTCAGCGGATAGATTCTATGGTGTGTACATTCCTGCGGATATTTATCCGCGGAAATTTCCCAATTCCAGCAGATAAAAATTTGTAGACATGTCTACAAATCTATCCGCTTGAATTGGCTCCCGCGGATCGATCCGGTGGTCTGTACAGACTCACCGGATCGATCCGTCCGAATGGATCCCCCGCATGCGTCGTAATGATTCGACGCATGCGTGGAATTCCTTTTATGACAGCGTCGCGCACGTTGCCGCGTCATCATCGCGGCGACGGCGCGACACGTCATCGCGAGGGTATTTCGGCGCGGATTTCGATCCGATGGTGAGTACACTCCATCGGATCCAAATCCGTGGAAATCCTTGAGAGGATTTATCCGCGGATACGGTCCGGTGGACCGTATCCGCGGATAAATCCTCTCGTGTGTACTAGGCCTAAGCCTAGGATGGCACAGCACTCCCTGCTCTTTCTTCCTCTTTCCCCCTCTCTTCTTCTTCAAGCTAACAGACTGAATGGAGACTGCACTGTCAACTGGTAACTCTTCCCTATGAGGTCAGAAAATGCAGGGAGTTAGCAGCATTGAAAGTTGAAACTGCAAGTGCTGGGATAATAGTTTTTCCAAATAAATATCTTACTGCAGAATGTTTATTTTATTGTGCTCAATGTGTTAAACTAAAAGAAAAAGGCTCAGTGTTTAATACTACTTTAAGTGAGTAAAATGTCATCCAGAATTTTTACATCTGCGAAATTGTGAAAATGTTGCCCTTATGCTAATTTCTGTCTGTGCAAAGAATGCAAAACTTGATTTTAGCGAAATGTTACCTTAACAGTTTACACAAAGAGATTATTTTTGTATGGATAATCAGCAAAATATTTCTGTATGAGCACAAAAAGCTTTCCTAAATAAAAAAACTGCATTCTAGAGGAATGCCATTATTAATGCCACCCTAATAATTATTAATAGAAAGCTTATGTAGCGCTACCCCCTCAGGAGCCGCTGGTTAGATTTGGGTCGGCGTGTTATGTTACCTTTGTGATGTATCTAGGGATGATGACGATGAGAGTAATGACGGAATGTCCAAACAGCAAGGTGTCGTTTTCTGTGCTTTTATTACTTGCCCAACACGGCAAACAGTTAACTTGAGGTGGATAGAGAAGGGTTGGTGAAGAAGAGAAATTGCAGATTCAGGCCTAGATAGAACCGAAGCAGTCCTGCTTCAAATAGCACTCTTACTTTCGTCGCCCCTCGAGGGGGTATAGTGTACCTGGACAGGCCTCTCACACCAACCTGGCAGCCAGGGTACCGCTCGGAACCTTGAGAAGTGGAACCTCTGCCACAGGCCCCCTTTCTTTGTAACGTAGGTGATACAGCGAATCCTTCTCAGTATTGTAATTTGCCTGAATCTCCCTCAGGTAGCCTCTCAAATGGTCACTGACTGACAGGTTGCCAGCAAAACAAACTGTCAGTGTCCGGTCACCGTGATCCCCGATGGATTGTCTAGGCCCTGTTGGATCGCCTGCCTCTGGGCTCACGTCAGACGGACTCCCCATCAAACAGCACAACTCGCTTGGGATCTTCTACAGAATCTTGGGGACCCAGTAAATCACTAGGGCCCCTCCACAGCTTCAGTTGCTCCGGGCCAAGAGGGCCCAGAACCGAGAACACCGCGTAGCATGTGGGCCCCGGCCTGGTAGGCCATATCGCCGGGGCCTGTGATGTGCGCACACACTGAAGGTGGGTGCCGCACCCGGAACCAGCAGAAGACGAACCCCGAAAAATGGCGTCCGCTCTAGAAGTACCCTCCCCCAGCATGCCCCGCGAGGGAGAAACTCCTATGATTGGCTGCTGGCAAGAGACGTTTCAAACTGAACTCCACTGCTGCCACCTGTCGCCCAGAGATGGGAAGGTATCTCTGGAACACAGAATGAACTGTCAGTAACAGCTCAGCTAGAGTAGAGGCCTAATTTACGCAAATTAGTTGGATGAGAGTAAACTAACTCTCTCACCCCCCTCTAAATTTAAGATAGCACCTGGACTGAAAGTACACAGGCGCTACACTTACAAAGACCTAGCTATTGTGCGGCCCATTCAGATGGCCACAACTGCTGTGTGTGGTGAACCTGCATAGCTCGAAGAAAGAGCCAAATATCGTTCAGTGGAAGACATTGTTACAGTATGTCAACACTGAGTGGATATGGAACACTTCTTATATCTTGCTTTTAAAAGAGAGGTATAGGAAACAAAATAAACAAACATCTATACTCACCTCCATGCTGCAGCATTAGTCTGATGCTGCAACTAAACCTCACCGGCTCTAAACTTGAGAACTGAGCAATCACATGACTGCTGACCTCTCAGTTCTTGGTCTTCTCAGAGCAGAGAGCGGTGACTGTCAGTCACCGCTCTCTGCTCTGCCCCACGAGCACTTACTTGAGTGCTGAGCCTGGTAGGGGGCTGGAGCAGCTGTCTTCTGCTCTCAGGCCTGCTCTGAAAAGCTAAGCCAACTGCCAATCAGGCAACTGGGTAGATCCCAACATTATGGTCAGGTTTCTGGAGCGGCTCTGTGACATCAGCTGACATGGGCTGTAGCTCACTACCAGCTGATTTTGTGTCACAGGAGAGCAAAAGTAAATGCCCAGAAAAGAAGTATGGTCAAAAAAGTTTTGGCCATACTTCTCTTTTAAATACATTCAAGACATAGATGTTATTTTCACTTCACAGTTAAATATGGTATGTTCACAAATAAGAGCCGGTTCACACAGGGGCGACCTGGGATCCGACTTGAAGTTGCCCCAAATTGTCCCAAGTCGTGTGGTTGAGAAAATCAATTGAAGT
Organism: Rana temporaria; assembly: GCF_905171775.1. Lineage (NCBI taxonomy): Eukaryota > Metazoa > Chordata > Amphibia > Anura > Ranidae > Rana > Rana temporaria. Next base: position 157,849,332 of record NC_053489.1, on the reverse strand, counting down.
GAAAGGAGCCGTCTTAACCACTTGAGATCCGCGCTATAGACGAAATACGTCCGCAGCGCGGCTCTCAAGTGCCAAGTGGTCGTTTAAACACGGCCTTTTATGTGCATTACCCGCGCGCGCCACTGGGTGGCGCGCGGCGGGTAAAAACTGTCCCGACGCATCGCCGAAGACCCGATGCGTGTACCGGGCGGCCGCGATGTCCGCCGGGTACACGCGATCGTCGGTGACACGGCGGTGACAGCAGGGACGTGGAGCTCTGTGTGTAAACACAGAGCTCCACGTCCTGTCAGGGAGAGAGGAGACCGATCTGTGTCTCTTGTACATAGAGACACAGCATCGGTCCCCTCCCCCAGTCACACCCCTCCCCCCACACAGTAAGAACACACCCAGGCTACACAGTTAACCCCTTCCTCACCCCCTAGTGTTAACCCCTTCACTGCCAGTCACATTTATACAGTAATTCGTGCATTTTTATAGCACTGATCGCTGTATAAATGTGAATGGCGCCAAATTTGTGTCAAAAGTGTCCGATACGTCCGCCGCAATATCCCAGTCCCAATAAAAATCGCAGATCGCCGCCATTACTAGTAAAAAAAAATAATAAAAAAAATCATAATTCTGTTCCCCATTTTGTAGGCGCTATAACTTTTGCGCAAACCAGTCGCTTATTGCGATTTTTTTTTTTTTTTTACAAAAATACGTCGAAAAATACGTATCGGCCTTAACTGAGAAAAAAAAAAGTTTTTAAAAAAAAAAAATTGGGATATTTATTATAGCAACAAGTAAAAAAAAAATATATTTTTTTTAAATTGTTGCTCTTTTTTTGTTTATAGCGCAAAAAATAAAAACCGCAGAGGTGATCAAATACCACCAAAAGAAAGCTCTATTTGTGGGGAAAAAAGGACGCCAATTTTGTTTGGGAGCCACATCGCACGACCGCGCAATTGTCAGTTAAAGCGACGCAGTGCCGGACGCTGAGATTTCGCCTGGGAACGAAGGGGGTTTATGTGCCCAGTAAGCAAGTGGTTAATGTACACTACTAAAGACGCTCCGACTTCAGAAAAGGTTCCTGTACTACTTCAATCCGACTTCTAGGCAACTTGTACCCATTGATTTCAATGGAAGTTGCCTCAGAAGTCTGATCACTGTCTTAACTGAAGCAACAATAAAGAAAGATAACATGCATTTCTTAGGCAAACCCCTCCCTCCCACAGAGCTGATTGTTGTTTGATTGGCCACTGGAAAGCCTCCTGTCCTGCAGGCGACTTGAAGTTGCCATGTACTGTCCTGGAGGCAACTTGAAGTTGCCTTGTAAGTTGCCTGATGATTCATACTCAAGTCGTGTCCAAGTTGCCGCCCAAAGTTGTGCTGGAAGTCGTGTTGCCCCTGTGTGAACCGGCTCTAACTGGGACAGGTCTATTTACATCCATCTATCAGATCCCACTTTTTTTTATGGCTGGCACATAGTAGAAGGAAACAAACCTTGAACAAATAATGTTGTTGTGAGTTTCGGAAAAATCCAAGGTGACCTAGGGTACAACCCTGTGACTTTTGTAAAATGAGACTCTGAGCCAACAAATACAGTACTGTAAGACAAAAGGGAAAGTGCCATTTAATATTCTGCTATTGTCAATAATGATTATCTTGCCATTATAAAAGCAAGCATCCTGTTTTTGGCAGCAGCCTAAACTTAGGCTAGATAAACATGTTAAGGCTGAGAACAAAAGTTGATTGAAAAAAGAGAGTGAAAAGAAAGTTTCCAAGCTGGGTGGTGGTGATAATGCACCCGTGGAATAGATTTCAGCCAGTTCAATAGAAATCGACTTAAATTCTATATGTGTATAGACAGCATAAGAGCTTGTTCACATGGATCAATACTGAAAGCCCTCAACAGAGAGGAGAGAAAGCAGTGGGGATTCAAATCCCTGGACCAGTGGGAGCCTTAACAGCTCAGGATCGAAGGGAGTAAGTACAACAGGGGCCAGGAGGTTGGGAGGAGGTTCGTTGTTAGGTCACCTTTACAGATTCTCTGTAAAGGTGAACTAACACTTTAACCACTTGCCGCCCGCCAATGACATATGGCAAAGTGGTTGTAGAATCCTGACTGGACGTCATATGACGTCCTCAGGATTCTGAGCCGCTGAGAATCGCGGCGATCGTTGTTGCAGGGTGTCAGTCTGACACCCCGCAACACCGATCTCGGTAAAGAGTCTCTCACATGTGTCTCTCACATGTGTCCAATCACGGCTAATCACGATGTAAACAGGAAGAGCCGTTGATGGCTCTTCCTCACTCGCGTCTGACAGACGCGAGTAGAGGAGAGCCGATCAGCGGCTCTCCTGACAGGGGGGGTTCGCGCTGATTGTTTATCAGCGCAGCCCCCCCTCGGATCGCCACACTGGACCACCAGGGAAGTCCACCCTGGACCAGGGAAGGGCAAAAAAGAAAAAAGGGAAAAAAGGTCTGGAAAAAAAAAAACATAAAAAAAAAAAGATGCCAATCAGTGCCCACAAATGGGCACTGACTGGCAACATGGGTAAATCAGTGCCGCCCCACAGTGTCCATCTGTGCCACCCCACAGTGTCCATCAGTGTCACCCCACAGTGTCCATCAGTGCCACCCCACAGTGCCCATCCATGCCCAGTGCCCACCTATCAGTGCCCATCTGTGCCACCCATAAGTATCCATCAGTACCACCCATAAGTGCCGCCCATGAGTGCCCATCTGTGCCGCCTATGAATGCCCAGTGCCGCCCATGAGTGCCCATCAGTGCCGCCCATGAGTGCCCATCAGTGCTGCCTATGTATGCCCATCAGGGCCGCCTATGTATGCCCACCAGCGCCGCCAATCAGTGCCACCTCATCTGTGCCCGTCAGTACTACCTCATCGATGTCCATCAGTGCCATCTCATCAGTGCCCATCAATGCCGTCATATCAGTGCCCGTAATTGAAAGAGAAAACTTACTTATTTTCAAAAAAATTAACAGAAAAAAATAAAAACTTAATTTTTTTTCAAAATTTTCAGTCTTTTTTTAGTTGTTGCGCAAAAAAAAATCGCAGAGGTGATCAAATACCACCAAAAGAAAGCTCTATTTGTGGGGAAAAAAGGACGCCAATTTTGTTTGGGTACAGTGTAGAATGACCGCGCAATTGTCATTCAAATTGCGACAGTGCTGAAAGCTGAAAATTGGCTTGGGCGGGAAGGTGCGTAAGTGCCCTGTATGGAAGTGGTTAAGCAATACTGATTGGTCACATCACTGCCCTAAGCATGTATGATTTAGGTAATCTCTCTCCTATTGTCAGCATGTTGCTTGTTAGCACTCCCTTTCCCAGTCTGAGTTGAACTGTACAGGTTATTGCAAGTGTAGCACTACCCCCGAAGGAGCTGCTGAGTATTTTTGGGTGGCACGTTACCTCTATCTTCTCGCTGTCCAGGGTGATAAAGAGAGTTTGAAGAATTCCAATGTCCACACGATACACTTCTTTTTCTAGGATTTATTTGTAGAACTTAGTAGAAAAGAAGTTGAAAGGGGTGGAAGGGTAGGTAAATAAGTTCAGGTGTATAATCACAAATAGGAAACACTCCTGCTTCCAGCAAACAGTTCTCGTCATCCCTCTAGCCAGAGTGGGTATTGCTCACCCGGATAGGTCCCTCTCACTGGCCTAGCAGCCAGAATGGCGCACAGAATAAAGTACAGTCTCTGCCACAGACCTTCCTTTATAAGGAGACACTTTTGGTCCAGATTCCTCTGACACAGGATTCAGCACCCGGGTTTCTCTCAGGATTCACCTTTGTAGAACTTATATCTGACAGGCGACCACCATCAAGCCTCTCAGTGTATGGTGCATCCTTCGATTACGTTTTCAGGCCTTCTCCCATGATACCAGCCTCTTGCATGGTCCTCTCCAGGATATGTCTATCCCCTGGCTCCCTTCATCAAGTGGCTTCCTTACCTCTGAAATGCAGACCCAGTCTGACGACAACATGGTCCCGAAGTCAGGATTCAGGAACACGCAACCCCAGGCCAGGCGGGCCATGAGGCGCGTACAACGGGCCCCACGCCAATGGCGTCTGTTACTTAAGTACCCCTCCCCAGCATGCACAGCGGGGCGATCACTCCCACTAATTCACTGCCGAGGGGAACACCTGATACACCCTGACTCTGCTGCTGCCACCCTTGGCATGGCATGGTTATAACACCCCCAGGTGAACAATGGTGGTTATTCCCAGCACAGCCATGGCTGGAACAGAGGCTAAATTGCCCATAATTACACTTGTCTGAGCCAAATAATGACTCAGGCCACCTCTAAATTTACAGCACCGCCTGTTCAATAGGAGCAGGGCGCTACACAGGGTTCATATCAAGACTTTAAACTTAAACTGAAACCTTTTAATTGATTACTGTAATGTAGTCAGGCTCCATATACAATAATATATAGGGCTCTATTTTTAACTTCTTTATGAAATAAGTTTTGCTACAAGGGTTAAGAAAACCTTGTGCTGCCAGCTCATTAGAATGTTCGACTATGGTCGTCACACACAAGTTCTCCTACAGTCCAACACACCCCACTTAGCACTGCTCTAATCAACATCGCTCTCACTCCCTGAGCAGATATGTTGATTAGGCCGCATGCAGGGGGTATGTGAGAGAGCTGGGCTCCTTCTTGAGTGTAAGATTCTCTGTTGTCTTTTCTTAAACCTAATTGCATGATTTAGCAGAATAAAAAATAAAAAAATAGAAAGGCATATTTTTTATTTATTTATATAATAAAAAAAGTAGCGCTCCATTTCTTATAGTGATAAAATCTAAATTTGCGCCAAAAATAAATCTCTCAACTAAAAAACATTATGTCAAATAAATTGCTGTAACATTCGTGATGATAAAAAATGTGTTAAAAAAAAACACAGTTTAAATGGCACTCTACCCAATAGTGTCACAAATGAATGCGCCTCATCAAACGTTCTTTAAAGTGCCCACAGAAAAAGCGTTCATAGTCAGCCAAAGTGTTCTTCAATTAGTGTCACCCTGTGATCACCACAACCACAACCACACGTGCAAAAAATATGCTCACTGTCAACTTTTTTTTTTTTTTATTCTTTATTTATTTATTTTTTCATATATCAAAACAGTATACAATCATATCAAAAAGTAATTCCTTCTACATAACATCCCAGCATTGCATAAAAGGCAGCTCATGTGGGGGCTCTATTTCAATTAGGAGGGCATATAGATATGACAATGAGTGCCTCAATGATTCCCCCTTTAAACATGTCTGTTCAAACATCGAGGTGTCATGTATTAAAGTAGGGATTCTTTTTTTTTTTTTTTTTTTTAAATTTTTTATTTATCATCAAAAAAGCCGATCCACGTGTGGACCAAGACCAAACAAACATAACATTCGGGGATAACATTACCCTTCATCAGACAGAAAACAGCAAGATTGTACAGTCACATATACAGGCAAAAAGAAAAACAAACTTCATCTTACTAGTCTGAGACCGAAATCTCTCTTTAAGTCTTCCAATCCCGTGAACCAGGTCCCCACGGGGCGGCTTCCCGACCCGTTTTCCGTTTTCTAGTGAAGCAGGGGAGAAAAAAGGATAGAAGAAAGAATAGATAGAGGATAGGTAAAGTTAAGGTAAGAGTTGGGGAGGGGGGGGGGGGGGGGGCTGCACGAGCATGGCCAACCCCAAAGGCGCCCCTGAGGGCGTAGTGAAGTGTTTAGTTCTCGTTTTGTTTCCTGGTGGATCATGTCATCCCGGGTACTGGGGTACTCCCCACTACTGGTCGAGTCGCCTGGTGGTCGTCCGTTTCTCTGAGTCTCTGTCCCTCCTCTGAGAATCTAAAAATGTTGTACAGTTGCCATGTGTCTGAGTATGCTTCCCTTCGCTGTTGGCTGGAAAGGACTAGATCTTCCATACGGCTGATCTCATCTACCTTGTTTAACCACATAGCCACATTTGGCGGGCGAGAGGACTTCCAGAGGAGAGGCACGCAGGCCTTGGCAGCGTCCAAAAGGTGGCGCACCACCGACTTTTTATATACTCTAGGTGATAAGTCGTTAGCATGTAGGAGGAAGTATGCCGGGTCATCTGGGACTACACTGCCCGTAAATTGCTGGGTGACCCGACGTACCTCACTCCAGAAGTCTCCAAGCCGCGGGCATGACCAGAAAATATGCAGCATGGTGCCTCTATCCTGTTGGCATCTCCAACAGGTAGCTGTGGTGTCAGGAAATAGTTTACTCAACAGGTCGGGGGTCCTATACCACCGCGTGAGTATTTTATAGTTTGTTTCTTGCGTTCTGGCGCATACCGACGATTTATGTGTGAAGCGGACTATGTTTTGCTTTTTGGTGGCTGAGAAACGCGTCCCCAAGTCTTCCTCCCATCTGGCTAGGGCCGGGATCTGGTAGTCCCCTGGCGGTGTGTTCAGTAACGTGTACATCTGGGATAGGGTGTGGGGGATTACCCCAGAGGCATTACATATGTCCTCCAAGGTCGTCAACGGAATTTGTTCGGTCTGAGGTACCGGTATGCTGTTCAAGAAGTGGCGTAATTGTTGTGTTCTCAGGAAGTCCAGGCGGAATACGCCCTCCGGGTCCATCAGTTCCGCCGCTGACTTCCACCTCCCCCCTGCACTAAAATGAGACGCCTGGAATAAGTCAGCCCTCGCCAGGTCGAGAAATCTCCCGTCTTGGGTTCCTGGTTCAAAAAGGGGGTGGCCAATAATCGGTCTCAATGGGGAGTTCCGTGACGAGAGGGAGAACTTTTCAAAGAGTTCTGCACATACTCTAGTCGTCTGTCCTATTAGGGGATGTCGTGAGGTATGCGTGGGGAGTGATGAGTGGCACCAAGGGGCACGTCTGAGGGGAATCCTACACTGACTTTGTTCCACCTGTGTCCAGAGCTTAATGTGCCCATGCCTGCACCAGTCAATCAGCCTGACCAGGTGTGTCGCCCGGTAGTAGGTTCGTACGTCCGGTAATGCCAGGCCGCCATTTAGCTTGGGGAGAGAGAGTACCTCTCTTCGGAGTCTGGACTTTTTCCCCGCCCATAAGAAGTGGGAAAATACAGAGTGTAGTTGACGGAAGTAGTCTCCCGGTATGTGAATCGGAATCGCCTGTAGGAGGTATAAGAATTTCGGTAGTATGGTCATTTTCAGGATATTGCATCTACCCAACCAAGAGTGGAGGCCACCCGTCCACTGTGACAGCAGCTTCCGGACCTCTGCCAGAAGGGGGGGGAAGTTCATTTTATACAGATGTGACATCGAGGGGGGGATGTGCGTGCCTAGATATTTTAATGCGACCTCCGTCCATTTAAATCTAAAGGTGTTTTTAAGCCGTGTGAGCTGGAGCTGTGGCAGCCCCACCCCCTAAATTAGGGATTCTTAATTGTGATCGAATATACGTACTCAACTGTAACTGGCAGAGGAAGTCTAAGTCTGCGTTCAATCTCTCTATTCGTCATTGCTTGCCCTTCTATCGGAAAATGAAAAAGCAGGGCAGGGATTTGTCATTCCTGGCTGAAAAGTCACTGGGCCAGATTCAGGTAGATCCACGCAATATTTGCGTGGGCAAAGGGCAACGATTTTTGCTCTGCGCCAACGCAAATATCTTGATATGCCCGCGATTCACGGAGCAGTAGCTCCGTAAATTGCGCGGGCGCTATGCTAAATAGCCGGGCGTAAGGGCGCCTAATGTAAATGATCCCGCCGGGGGCGGCAATCATTTAAATTAGGCGCGCTCCCGCGCCGAGCGAACAGCGCATGCTCCGTCGGGAAACTTTCCTGACGTGCATTGCGGCAAATGACGTCGCAAGGACGTCATTTGCTTCTAAGTGAACGTGGATGGTGTCCAGCGCCATTCACGATTCACTTACGTAAACGACGTGAAATTTAAATTTCACGAGCGGGAAGGGCGGCTATATTTTAGCATTGGCTGCCCCTGCTACAGCAGGACCAACCTTGCGCTAAAGTCGCCGTACGGAAACTCCGTACCTTGCGTGCGCAGGGCCCGCGCAACTTTTGTGAATCGGTGGTAGTATTCAATTTGCATACTATACGCCGATCACAATGGCCGCGCCCCCTAGCGGACAACGCAAGAATGCAGCCTGAGATATGAAGGCATAAGGAGGCTTATGCCTGTCATATCCTAGGCTGCAGTCCGCGTAGCGATGTTCCTGAATCAGGGGCATTCGCTACGCGGGAGCAAAACAGCTATTGCGCCGCGCTAGGTTGCGCGGGCGCAATAGCTTCTTGAATCTGGCCCAATGTGCCCAAAACTGGAACCATGGGAGTCGGATCTGGCGGGATGCCTGTCAACTTTTGACCCCTATATACTGTATACAGAAGGTCAATAAACACTTGCCATCTTATAGATGTTATGCCAGGGCCTTCATCATGCTCTCCCTATGGAATGTCAGCCAATACACAAAATACTCCTTTCAGGGAGACACCTCCCTGCTTGATAATGCAACCTTCGCCACATGCAGTGATTCCTCAAAAAGACATACAAGGACCATCTAAAGCTCTCTGTATAAAATAAAGTTTATTGACCTCAAAATAAGACTTACATAAATAGAACTTGTAATAAAGCATGTAATGGCACATGTTTAATCACTTCACCACCTGGTCTCACTGCAATCACTGGGGCCATTTAGTTCACCCGGCAGCTTTGTCGAAAAACTCCTCCCAGTAACATGCTGATGTCACAGACCAACCTCACTTGATGCGACTGCAATTGCACACCTTAAACTTCAATGCAAGATCAGGATGGATTGTGGGAAGCTGAGTTCACTAAAAGGGCTTGGCTATTGTTGCAGATGATCAAAAGGACTACAAGTCTCAAGAGGAGGGCATAGCAAGGGGAGGATCAAATGTAGTTTTCCCAGGCATAGTTATGCCGCGTACACATGGTCGGAATTTCCGACAAGAAAAGTTCGATGTGAGCTTTTGGTCGGAAATTCCGACCATGTGTAGGCCCCATCTGACTTTTTCTGTCAGAATTTCCGATAGCAAAAATTTGAGAGCTGGTTCTCAAGTTTACCAACGCGAAAAAGTTCTTGTCGGAAATTCCGATCGTCTGTATGCAATTCCGACGTGCAAAAAAAACATGCATTCTCTGAATCAATTTGATGCATGCAAGCTTGTTGTAGTGTTGTATGTCACCGCTTTCTTGATGGTCGGAATTTTTGTGTGACCGTGTGTATGCAACACAAGTCTGAGCCATATTCAGTCTGAAAAAAATCCACGGTTTTCTTGTCGGAATTTCCGATCGTGTGTACGCGGCATAAGGCTCTTTCTGCAAGAACAGGAGTGTATATCAAGAGGGTGTGGCGCTGCCTGATTGAGATAAGATGGGGTGTGAGGTTATCTCAATCAGGCAGCGCCACACCCTCTTGATGTACACTACTGTTCTTCTAGGCTTCTTAATTGAGGCACTACAGAGAGGCAGCAGCCTTCATTCCTCACCTTAGCGCAGATTTATTTTATCACATTTCTTTCTGCAAGAAGACTGGGGTAGTGCGCACGATAACTTACCATAACTGTGTGTGGTGGAAGAAGACAGATGTCTTTATCTGGAAGCAGAGGGACACTATCCTTATAGGTGGATTCAGAGAGAGTTAGGCCGGCGTATCAGTAGATACGCCGACCTAACTCGGAATCTGCGCCCTCCTAAGTTTAAGTGTATTCTCAAACTGAGATACACTTAAACCTAGCTAAGATACGACGGCTTGCGCCGTCCTATCTTAGGGTGCAATATTTAGGCTGGCCGCTAGGTGGCGCTTCCGTTGAGTTAGGCGTAGAATATGTAATTGACTAGATACGCCTATTCACGAACATACTGGCGCCCGTCGCAGCAAAGAAAGCCGTTTACGTAAGGCGTTTTCAGGCGTAAAGTTATTCCATCAAATAGCAGGACTAGTCAATGTTAAGTATGGCCATCGTTCCCACGTCGAAATTTGAAAATTTTACGTCGTTTGCGTAAGTCGTCCATGAATAGGGCTGAACGTAATTTACGTTCACGTCGAAACCAATACGTCCTTGCGGCATACTTTGGCGCAATGCACACTGGGATATGTACACGGACGGCGTACGCGCCCTTTCATAAAAAACGTCAATCACGTCAGGTCACCCCCCATTACCATAAAACATGCCCCCTCATCCTAATTTGAATTAGGCACGCTTACGCCGGCCCTATTTACGCTACGCCGCTACGCTATTAAGTTAGGAGGCAAGTACTTTGTGAATACAGTACTTGCCTCTCTGACTTAAGGCAGCGTAGCGTAAATACGATACGCTACGCCGCCTTAAAGTTGCGGCAGCGTCTCTGAATCCACCTATTATACCGCAACTAAGGCCCCGTACACACGACCGAACATGTCTGCTGAAACTGGTCCGCAGACATTTGTCCAGCCGACCGTTTTGCAGCGGACAAATGTTTCCTAGCATGCTAAGAAACATGTCCGCTGGAAGCCTGTCTGTCGGACATGTTCGGTCGTCTGTACAGACTCACCGTACATGTCCGATCGGCCGCCATCCCTCGCATGCGTCGAATCACTTTGACGCATGCGTGGAAACATTGAACTTCCAGGGCCGCGCACGTCACCGCGTCATCGTCGCGGCCACGGCGCGGCCTCGTCACCGCGTATCGTGTACGCGCGGATTTCTGTCTGATGGTGTGTACAACCATCAGACTGAAATCTCCGGGCGGACATGTCCGTCTGTCTGTACGAGGCCTAAGACTGTTCTGAGCCAGCTGTGCAAAGAAGAGACCTGAGCTGAAGATATTGCCAGAGGTATCCACCTGTTTCCAAACATCTGGACTGGAGGTCACTGTGCACACTGGGTGAGCAGTCACTGGCTGACTTTAGACTACTGCTGCTAGCGGAGTAAGACTGTCTGTTAGGAACACTGTACCACTGCATGCAGAATCCTCAAAGTGACAGTATTTTTAGCACACCAACACAACATTTTGGGCCCCTACAGAATAGCCAGCAGAAAGTTGAGAGCAACTGTCACAGTGATCACCTACATCCCCTTTTCCCCAGCTAGGGACACCGATTGCAGGTTAAAGACAAAAGTGTATTTTTTTAACATTTTCTGTTTGCCGTTAGATAGTCCTATTGCTCAGTTAATGTCTGATTATAATCTGATATTGTTTAGGGCTACCGTCATTCTTTGTTTGATGCAATGCTGTGGTATTCTGTGAGATAATATATTTTGATGCATTCTTATGCCCTGTACACACGATCGGATATCTGATGGAATCTAACCTGATGGATTTTTTCGACAGGTATCCGATGAAGCTGACTTTCATCAGTCTTGCCTACACATCATCAGTCAAAAATCCGACCGTGTCCAACGCGGTGACGTAAAACACTACGACGTGCTGAGAAAAATGAAGTTCAATGCTTCCGAGCATGAGTTGACTTGATTCTGAGCATGCGTGGATTTTTGACCGATAGAGTTCCACATGGTCGATGGTTTTTTTCTATCTGTTTTTTATCCATAGGAAAATTTTAAAACATGTTCTATTTTTTTTCACCGATGGAAAACAAACCAATGGAGCCCACACACACGATCGGTTTGTCCGATGAAAATAGTCCATTGGTCTGTTTTCATCAGTCAAACCGATCGTGTGTACAGGGCTTAACTGTTAGTTAATATAGAGTAATAGTTCTTTCACTAATTTATCCATTAGGGTTCATGCACACTGGGACTCTTATAAATGTTATTTTTCTGGGAGGAGAAAAGCAGCTTCAAAATCGCATTAGACGTGTCAAGCACTAGGGTGTTTATTCCTTTCATTACGCAGAATATTAATTTATTATGGCCATGTAGAGCTTAATTTTTAATCTCCTCAAGGACCCCATAGATATACACCCAGGAGACACTCTACTCGGCGTGGGTACATATGTTGTAGACACCGCTGCAGCAAGTCTTGAGTTACTCTCCCTGGGATTTACCACGTGACCTTTTTTCTATTGTCTATTTTTCATTATTGTATCCTAAATAGATGAAATTGTTGTATAGCATGCTATATTTGGAACATTAAAATTGTTATTTTTTTATATATGCCTACAAAGTCCATTTAACCCAAAGCAAGCTAGAAAATTTCAGAAAGTGGCCAGCAATTCAGTTCTAAAGTGGTTGTACACCCATACATATACCCAGTGAAGTGACTTGCCTCAGGTGCTAGACAGAGATTAAACAAATCCTCTCTGCTGGAGGTCCCTCCTCTGTCACCATTTTTCTCTTGGTGTCAGGAAATCTTGTAAGTGATTCATGCTGATAGCAGAGAAACAAAGCAACGGGTAGAAATTGCACTTAGTGCTCTTATTTGAGACAAGTACACTATAAAGGGATATGCTTTGTTTATATTTCATATCTGAGGTTTACTTTACCACTCTAAGCACTGTCCATGATGCTTTGGTTATTTGTAGGGTTGTCCAGATACCGATACCAGTATCGGTATCGGGACCGATACCGAGTATTTGCACTAGTACTCGTACTCGCGCAAATACTCCCGATACCAAAATAGAATACTTTATTTTTTTTTATTTTTTTTTTACATCGAACACAAATTGGATGGCACTGATAGGTGGCACTGGCATTGATTGAATGGCACTCATAAATGGATGGCACTGATAGGTGGCACTGGCATTGATTGGGTGGCACTGATAAGATGCACTAATAAGCTGCCTCCCTGCACTGATGCACTAATGGGCACTGATCTGCACTGATAGGTGGCACTGGCTAGCTGCACTTTTGGGCACTGGCACCGATGAGCTGCACTGACAGTGATCACTCCTTCAATGATATGTAGTTTTCCAGTACCGTATGCTAAAAAAACAGCCCCACACCATGATGTACCAGTTCTTCATAATTCTAAAGAAAATATCTTTGGTCTGTATTGTGGTTTGAAAACGGTCACATGACATTAAAAAAAAGTATCGGTATTCGGTATCGGCGACTACTTGAAAAAAAGTATCGGTACTTGTACTCGGTCCTAAAAAAGTGGTATCGGGACAACCCTAGTTATTTGCAGTAACATACACATTTTCAGGACAAATTTTCGGTGTATACTCCCTTCTTCTGCTTGGACCTTAACCACTTAAGGCCCGGACCATTATGCAGGTAAAGGACCTGTCCCTTTTTTGCGATTCGGCACTGTGTCGATTTAACTGACAATTGCGCGGTCATGCGACATGGCTCCCAAATAAAATTGGCGTCCTTTTTTCCCCACAAATAGAGATTTGGTATTTGATCACCTCTGCGTTTTTTATTTTTTGCGCTATAAACAAAAATAGAGCGACAATTTTGAAAAAAATCCAATATTTTTTACTTTTTGCTATAATAAATAACCCAAAAAAATATATGAAAAACATTTTTTTTCCTCAGTTTAGGCCCATACGAATTCTTCTACTTATTTTTGGTAAAAAAAAAAAAATGCAATAAGCGTTTATTGATTGGTTTGCGCAAAAGTTATAGCATTTACAAAATAGGGGATAGTTTTATGGCATTTTTATTAATATTTTTTTTTTTTTACTAGTTATGTATCAGCGATTTTTTTCATGACTGCGACATTGTGGCAGACACATCGGACACGTTTGACACATTTTTGGGGCCATTGTCATTTTAACAGCAAAAAGTGCTATAAAAATGCACTGATTACTGTGAAAATTACAATGGCAGTGAAGAGACTAACCACTAGGGGGCGCTAAAGGGGTTAAGTGTGTCCTATTGTGTGTTTCTTACTGTAGGGGGGCGTGGCTGGATGTGTAACGTCACTGATCGTCGTTCCCCATAACAGGGAACAGACGATCAGTGACAAGCCACAGAGAAGAATGGGGAAGGTTTGTTTACACTCACCTCTCCCCGTTCTTCAGCTCCTGTGACCCGATCGCAGGACACTGGCAGTGATCGGGTCCGCGGGTCCCGTGGGCGTGGTCACGGAGCTTCGGACCGGGTCGCGAGCGCTGCGGCGGCGCGCACGCGACCCACGGCTGGGCACTTAAAGGGCAACGTGCCTGTGCCTAGCTGTGCCTAGCTGTGCCATCCTGCCGACGTATATCGGCATTAAGCTGTCCTCAAGTGGTTAAAAGAACGGGATACACCACAAAAGCTTGTCCTGAAAATTTGAATATTAGTGCCAATAAAAAACGTATCACAGGCAGTACACAATTGTTTTTTTGGCCCACAGCCAAGCTAATGTTTAACCCATGTAGTGTTGGAAGGGAACCCAACTGCATAGGTATAAATGTAGTGTGGGTATTTAAATTCATACATAATTATAACATGGGAAAAAGTTAAATAGTGCATTCACCTTCCTATAAAAAGTGTTGTGGTAGTACAGTAGATAATCTATTTTTTTACTTATCTTTCCATGATCTCAGTATCAGGGCAAATTTATTTTGTTTTCATTTTTGCCGTGTGTTATTTGGGGCTGCTGAAAATGTCCTTTTAATGACTTCTTAACGGGTAGGCTATTAGAAGACTATAAGCATATGTCAGACTGTTTACAGTAAATGAAGCAACACAGTGTGCTCTAAATCTGTTCTTCTTATTTTACCGAATGTTCCATTTTCATATAACTATTCTTGTCAAAGTCATGCAAAAGATATTTAGAGATTACATACAGTATCTCACAAAAATTAGTACACCCCTCACATTTTTGTAAATTTTTTATTATATCTTTTCATGTGACAACACTGAAGAAATTACACTTTGCTACAATGTAAAGTAGTGGGCGTACAGCTTGTATAACAGTGTACAGTTTTGGTCCTTTCAAAATAACTCAACACACAGCTATTGATATCTAAACCGCTGGCAACAAAAGTGATTACACCCCTAAGTGAAAATGTTCAAATTGGGCCCAAAGTGTCAATATTTTGTGTGGCCACCATTATTTTTCAGCACTGCCTTAACCCTCTTGGGCATGGAGTTCACCAGAGCTTCACAGGTTGCCACTGGAGTCTTCTTCCACTCCTTCATGATGACATCACAGAGCTGGTGGATGTTATAGACCTTGCGCTCCTCCACCTTCCATTTGAGGATGCCCCACAGATGCTCAATAGGGTTTAGGTCTGGAGACATGCTTGGCCAGTCTATCACCTTTACCCTTTGCTTCTTTAGCAAGGCAGTGGTCGTTTTAGAGGTGTGTTTGGGGTCATTATCATGTTGGAATACTGCCCTGCGGCCCACTCTCCAAAGAGAGGAGATCATGCTCTGCCTCAGTACATGTTGCCATTCATGGTTCCCTCAATAAACTGTAGCTCCCCAGTGCCAGCAGCACTCATGTATCCCCAGACCATGGCACTCCCACCACTATGCTTGACTGTAGGCAAGACACGCTCGTCTTTGTACTTCTCACCTGGTTGCCGCCACACACTCTTACCACCATCTAATCCAAATAAGTTTATCTTGGTCTCATCAGACCACAGGACATGGTTCCAGACAGAGTAGTACACTGATCTTCCCTGTGATTGGCAATGCAAGGCTATGCAAGGGAGAGGGGGCGGGTGTTAGAAGAAGTCTGATCGTTGGAGGACAGGCAGGCTGTTCTCCCAACACAGCCAAAAAACTGACCACACTGGGATGGATGTGCTCTCATGCCTAGCGTAATCAGTTTTAAATAGGAAATCAAGGGTATTGGTCGGAACACCAGTAATTTCACACAAAAAAAGCAATACAAAGAGAATGGGATACTTTTTTAACACAAGTACGTGGTACAACAGACACATATTAAGAATATAAAATGTTGGGGTAATATATTTTTTAAACTTTTTTATACATAGTTATTGCTAACTTTATAGATCATTTAGCAATATACTATCTACAGTATATTTTACCAACAATTTCCTTGGTAACTTTGAATTATATTAAAGATCTGCTCAAATCTGCTAGCTTGCCCATCCATTAACAAGATAATTCCAACTGGAAACTTTAAAAGCAGCCAGTGTCCCTTAAAGTTTACCTTGGAACCGTGAACATTATCATTTGTTCTCCAACCGAGACCATTCAAATTGACCTATAAAATATTTTTATCACCGCTTCCTTAATAACTATTTAAGCTTGCCTGATTTCAGAGAAATAACTGAAGTTTTGTTTAGAAAAATGATAGTTGTGTAATGCTGGGAAAGTCATTTCTTAGGATGGCGAACATTACATATAATCGAGATGGTAAGGTTATATGTTCCTGGCACTTGGTCAAGAAACATTTCAGGAGGATGAACAGTTCTTTGTAAATGGCATTATTTTACTTTTGGAGGGTTGCCGAAAATATCAGATTGAGGTATAGCCTTTCATATGTGGACAGCTGGGCAACATTTTACTTATTTGTTTTCCCTGGTATTTATTTTTCCTAAATAATATTTTTTTGGGTCTAAAAAAGTTCAAAAGTAAAGGTTACATAATACAGTGTTTATTATCTAAAGCAGTGGTGGGCAAACTTCGAGAGGTGCAGATCTATCTGGAAAGCATCAAAGAGATCAGAAATCACCAGGGTATGGAGCCCCCTTTTTTTAACCACTTAACCTCTGGAAGATTTACTTCCTGATCAGGCAATTTATTGCAATACGGCACTGCGTTACTTTAACAGATAATTGTGCGGTCATGCGACGCTGTACTCAAAAAATGTGTTATTTTTTCACACAAATAGAGCTTTCTTTTGGTGGTATTTGACCACCTTTGTGTTTTTTATTTTTTGAACTATGAACAAAAAACGACTGACAATTTTGAAAAAAAATTAACAATATTTTTTACTTCCTGCTCTAAAACATATCCAATAAAAAAAATGTAAAAATCGAATTTCTTCATTAGTTTTAGGCCAATATGTATTCTGCTACGTTTTTTGGTAAAAAAAATCCCAATAAGCGTTTATTGATTTGTTTGCACAAAAGTTATAGCGTCTCTCTCGCCTCTCCTCTTTGTTATAGCTATATAAACACTGGCAATAGCCATTCGCTCTAACCCTAACATCCATAGCATTTCTAGTGGAGGCAAAACCCATCAATGTGTATTATTTGCAGAAGATCTTCTACTATTTATCACAGACCTTATTATGACCGTACCTAATCTATTTGCAACCCTGTCTAAGTTTAGTTCAATCTCGGGTCTAAAGCCTCATACACACAAAAAGTCCATCCGATGAGAATGGTCCGAAGGACCGTTGTCATCGGTTAACCAATGAAGCTGACTGATGTTCCTTTGCGTCTACACACCATCAGTTAAAAAAACGATCGTGTCAGAACACGGTGACGTAAAACACAACAACGTGCTGAAAAAAACGAAGTTCAATGCTTCCAAGCATGCGTCGACTTGATTCTGAGCATGCGTGGGTTTTTAACCAATGCTTTTTCATACTAACGATCGCTTTTGACCTATCGGTTAGGCGTCCATTGGTTAAATTTTAAAGCAAGTTCTAATTTTTTGGACCGAAGGTTAAATAACCTATGGGGCCTACACACGATCGGTGTGGACTGATGAAAACGGTCCTTTAGACCGTTGTCCTCTGGCGATCCTATCGTGTGTACGAGGCCTAACAATAAATCGGAAGCATTAGCTATAAATCTCCTGGACCCAATACATGGCACAGTGCAACAGTCCTTCCCTTTAAATGGTGTTCCAGGCACTCCTTTATCTTGGAGTCAAACTTACCTCTGATATCTCCACGATGTATAAGGCTAACTATGTCCCCCATTATACCTCAACTGAACAAGACCTAAAATACTGGCAGGCCCATGATCTTTCCTGGATGGCGGCCGTCAAGATGACATTCCTTCCTTGCATTTTATACTACGTCAGATCCCTACCAATCCCAGTACCATCCACATTATTTAGCTCCAATCACTGATTTATAAATTTATACGGGGCAGTGGTGGCTGCAGAGTGGCTGGTTCTACGCTACATACCTCCAAGTGGCGGGCTGGCCTGGGAGTACCACATTTTTTGCTATTACAGAGCCACTCAGTTGGTCCTGCTGTATCAAATTTTCATAAAAAACTATTAACTTGACTGGGTTCAGTTGGAGGCACAAGCTAGTACTTCACTTCCCATGGATCTCATAATGTGGTTCTCCCCAAGGGAGCGTCAGGCCATCATGAGTCCTTCTTTATCTCGCTCACTAAACCAATTTACATGGTATGCAAATTGTACCTCTTTAAATCTCATCGTTCTCCAGTATCTCCTCTTTTTAATAATCCTCAATTCCCCCCAGGACAGGAGCCTCAACAATTTGCATGGTGGACTAAAAAGGGCCTCTACAGAATAGCACATTTTATAGATCATAAAGGGATTATAAAGCCTTTCAATTTTAGAGAAACATTAGAGATGCCCCCTAGTGAAATTTATCGCGTGTGCCAAATTACCCATTTTATTCAGTCTTTCAATAAGGACTAGGTAGACATAAGAACTAGAACTCGATTTGAAAATAAATGTGTACGTGGTCCTGAATCGCGCAGGGTAATCTCAGAGCTATATCTCCCTTTTCAGTAGCCAAAGTAGTAAACCATCATACCAAACAGCATGAGAATCGGACCTGGGTAAGCAAATAGAGGAGGAGGTATGGGCACAGTGGTCAACCTTGGTACATAAAGGAATACTCAATACTTATTTTGTAGAAGCAAACTACAAGGTGCTATACAGATGGTATCTTGTTCCGGAGAGGTTGGCGAAAATCTATCCTGGAGTCTCATCTCACTGTTTCTGTGGATGTGGCCAGGTGAGAGATATTTTTCATATCTGGAGGTCTTGTCTTAAGGCTCAGAGCTTTTGGATTCAAATATTCAAACTAATTTACTCAGTGACGGGACATAACATACCTTAAAATCCCAAAATGGCTTTGCTGACCTCTCAGATGAGATCCCCAGGTACCTCCGAACCCTTATCTTTTTCATATTCACAGCAGCTAAAATTACGAAAGAGCGAGCATGGAAATCACCCGTGATTAATGTCACGCTGGTTAAACACAAAATATCATGGATTATGATTAATGAAAGACTAACAAGTATTCTTAGAGACAAGCAAACCAAATTTGAAAAGGTATGGAATCCCTGGATTAAATATCTCTAGGGGGGGGGCGTGGCCAGGACAGGCATGTGAGAGGACGCATCTCTCACAGCTCCCAGCGGTGATCCGGTACCGATCCTCCCCCGGCCACAATTTCAATCCGAAACCACCCTATGCTGGCAGCTGACGACACCGGGATCACCGCGGTACCACCACCGGCGCTCTGTACCAGGGGGATGACCCGGAAAGGACAAGGAGAGACCGCGGGGCCGGAGATCCAAGATGGCGCCGCCACGCTGGCTGTGAAGGGGACGCCTCGTGGAGCGGAGAAATCGGGGCCTAAGCACAGTAAGCAGGTCAAGGCCTCGGGCAAGGACCCCCCTAAGGACATGCTTTACTATGCCCAAAAACTGTCGGTGGCTGGGGGGCAGGAACAACCGTCCCGCTCTGGGGACACACACCAGGCCGGGCCTGCTATGCAGGAAGACACTGCCCAGCTGCATTGGGGAGAGGAGGTGGATGGGGATCAGGCTGGCTCCAGGCTGGATGATGGCCAGGCCGATTCATTGCAGGCTGCGACTGTAGTGCAGCCTACGCTGGCGGACATACTACAGGCTGTGAACAAGTGCACGGCCTCTGTTGATACCATCAAGGAACAGTTTGGCCTGCGGCAGGATATGCAAAAAATCCGCGAACGCAACACGGCGGTGGAAAGCAGGGTCAGCGAGGTGGAGGACCAGATGCACCCCATGGCCCAGGACACCAGGGCTGCCTTGCAGATGGCAAGGGATGCTTATGACCGCGTAGAAGATATGGAGAACCGTCTCAGACGAAATAACGTCCGCATTGTGGGCCTACCGGAGAGGGTGGAGGGCAAGGACCCCACCACGTTTGTGGAGAACTGGCTACTGGAACTTTTTGGCAAAAAAACACTGTCGCCATTCTTTGCGGTGGAACGGGCCCACAGAGTCCCTTCGCGCCCACCGCAGCAGGGGGGCCCCCCCAGATCCATCCTGGCAAAACTACTTCACTATCGCGACAGGAAGGCAGTGCTCCGACAGGCTCGGGAACGAGCGAATATTCATCATAATGGCGTGCGGGTGTCCTTCTATCTGGATTTCTCACAGGAGGTGCAGAGGCGCAGGGCGAAATTCCTCGATGTGAAGCGACGGCTGTGAAACCTGCAACTTCCCTACGCCATGCTCTACCCTGCGAAGCTCAGAGTGGTGGTTAGGGGCCAAGCCCAATTTTTTGAATCCGCTAAGGAGGCCATGTCGTGGCTGGATCGCAATGAACAATCCTTACAAAGACGAGCGCAGGAGGAAGGAGAGTGAGCCCTGAGACTGGGGGGGGGGAGGTTTGCTGTTTGCCTTCGGGCACTTATATTGCACAAATGAGAGAATGTCTGAGTTGATCCTATTTGGGGGGGAGCCCCTACTTTTTACCTATTGATCTCCCTTTTTCAGACTTTTGTGTTCCATATATAAAAATTCTTTATTTTTTGGTTCTTTTTTTTTCCCTCTTGGCCGGGGGACATGATAAGTGGCAGCACGATGTGAGGAGAGATGCTCTCAGCAAAAAGTGTGCTATGCTGATGGTTAAAGCGAACAGAGACAGTCGACAAGTGGTCGCAAAAAGAGTTGTAACCGCCCTGTTGGTGGTACGTGGATATTTGGGGCCCGTTTGGTCCAAAAGTTACACCAATTTCCTTCACCTTTTCAGTTGCCATTCATGGAAAGCGGTACATTGCACGAGATCTGGGCCTTCGGCCCCTTTGCAAGGTATTATACAGATGTGGACAGTCCTGGGGGTGGGCCTGCCTTCCCAGCCGTGGAACCAGAATGTGTATTTATGCTCACCAATGTATAGCTATATGATTTTAGTGAAGGACTCTCATGGCTAAGGTACCTATTGTTTCATGGAACGTGAGGGGTATGCATTCACCACTAAAACGTACAATGCTGTTTATGTGCTTGAAGAAGTATTTACCAGGGGTGATCTGCTTTCAGGAGACACACTTAACGGCGGAGACCGTGTGCTTCCTGAAATACGCATGGGTGGGTAAGGCATATCACTCTACACACACCTCCTTTTCGAGGGGGGTGAGTGTACTGGTGCATAATGCAGTGGATTTTCAGGAGATTGCAAGTGTCGTAGACCCAGAGGGCCGTTATGTATTTGTTCACTGTAAAATCGGTACTTTAATCTGTGTCATAGCATGTGTTTACATTCCCCCGCCCTTCACGGCAGCGGTGCTCCGGCTCCTCCTTTCTTTTTTGGATGGCAGGCCGGATGCTTCGCTGCTCGTGTTGGGAGATTTCAATTGCTGTTTGGATCAGGTGGCGGATAGACATCCGGCCCCTAGACCCTCTGCCCTCGCTAGGAGTACTCCCCTGGCGCGGTTGTTGCAAGAGGTGGGCTGGGTGGATGTCTGGAGACACCGTAACCCGGGAGGCAGACAGTTTACATGCTTTTCAAAGACTCACGGCTGTCTGTCCAGGATTGATTTGGGGGTGGGAAATCTGAGCATGCTTCCGCTGATAGCGGACCTGTCACACAGGCCCCGCAGAGTGTCGGATCACTCAGCTCTAGTGGTACAGCTCTTGGTGGCTCCGCAGGGGAGCTTAGTTAGGGCACCATGGAAATTGAATGCGTTTTGGTTAAAGCTCATCCGTTCACATGGGGAGATATTGGAGGAGGTGCGGGGGTACTTTGCAGCAGGTGCAGGGATGGAAATAGAGGCGGAACACTGGGACGCCTTCAAGGCGTATTTTCGAGGCATACTTATCAGGGAAGTGAATGGGGTCAAAAAGGCCTCTACGGCTTTATTGATTGATGTGGAGAACAGGGTTCAGGACATGGAGCGGGCTTACATAGCGGATCCTTCTGATTTGACCAGGGAGACCTGGCAGGCCGCTCAGTCGGCCTATCAGCAATTACTCTCCTCATCGGCTGAGAAGAAACGATTTTTTGCAAAGCAGGCGTTCTTTGAGGAGGGTGAGAAAACCGGCCGTATATTGGCGCGGATTGCGAACTCCCATCAACGATCGCCGGCTATAGGGGCCATAAGATCTAGGTCCGGAGGATTAGTTTCACAACCAGAACAAATTATGCAGGAACTGGCGGGTTTCTATGAGACCCTGTACAGCTCAGGCACGGCATACACTCAGGGAGATCTAGAGCTATACCTTTCCCAACTGGTCTTCCCAGAACTGACTGCTGACCAGCGTACTTTGCTGGATAAGCCAATCACAGTGGAGGAACTGGTGGGGGCAGTCGGTGCTTTCCCTAACTGTAAGGCCCCGGGGGAGGACGGTCTGCCCATGGAGGTGTACAAACAGTATTCTGAAGTACTGCTCCCCCACTTACTGAAGGTCTTTAACAACGCCAGGGAAAGGGGGACTTTACCCCCGTCTATGACTAAAGCTAACATAGTTCTGCTACTTAAGCCAGGCAAAAATCCTGTAGACCCAGGGGCGTACCGCCCCATTTCCTTACTGCAAAGTGACATTAAGATATTGGCTAAGGTGCTGGCCATGCGGCTGAATGGGGTGATAACTTCAATTGTGCATGGAGACCAGGCTGGTTTCATGCCCAATAAATCCACGGCGGTTAATCTTAGGAGGCTGTTCCTTAATATGCAGGCACGGGCGGACAATATGGGCAGTAGGGCGCTACTGTGCTTAGACGCCACAAAGGCGTTTGATAGTATAGATTGGAACTACCTTTGGACGGTCTTACAGAAATTTGGGTTTGGCCCGGTTTACATTTCCTGGGTGCGTTTGCTATACTGCCAGCCACTGGCCATGAGTATCAGAGCCAACCCTCGCATCACCGGTTTCTGCTATGGAGATGAGCAGGAAAAGGTGATGTTATATGCGGACGATACCCTCCTTTTGTTGGGGGATACGGACACCTCCCTTAGAGAGGCTATGGTAGCGATCACAGAGTTTGGCCGATTTTCTGGTTTACTTATTAACTGGTCAAAGTCGGCCTTGCTTTTGCTGGACGGTGATGACACGCAGGTAATTAATCCCTTGTGCCCTATTCCCATTACTTCCTCCTTTAAGTACCTAGGGGTACAGATCACGGCTCAGCCACGGGACTTCATTCATCTCAATATATCCCCCTTGTTACTACGGTTTAGGGACAAAATTAAAACTTGGAAGGCCCTGCTGCTATCGGTTGCAGGCCGGGTGAATTTAATCAAGATGATACTTATGCCACAGCTGTTGTACTTCCTCCATAACACCCCCATGGTCATCCCCTTGAAAGTTTTCCACACGGTTAATAGTATCTTTCGCAGCCTCATCTGGAAGGACGGGGCTCCTAGGATCAAATTAGAGCACTTACAGAGACCTAAGGATAGTGGGGGGTTGGCATTGCCAAACCCCTGGCTATACTATTTGGCGGCCCAGATGCAGCAGCTGGTCGGCATGTTTCGGCCGGCGGTGCGATCCTCTGCTCAGAAACTCCTGGAGCACACCGTGGGCGGAAGTCCGATCCCTGAGGCGTTGGAGGCACAGGCCTTTGCTAAACCACATAAGAAGTACCCCACTTTTAGTCTAACCCAGAAGGTATGGAACAAGGTCAAATATGTTCAGAATGCGGAAGGTTACACGAAATACAGTCCAATATGGCAAAATAACACCTACACTGAACTGGCCAAGTTGCAATCGGGGACCAGATGGAAACAATATGGGGTTACACACCTTACACATATATTCCGTAATGGAGTGCTACGTACATTCCCTGCGCTGCGAGAGGAGTTTGGCTTGCCGCAGTCAATGTACTTCTCCTATCTACAGTTGAGGCATGCAGTGGTGGCGCAGGGTCGCTCTTCTGAGTGGTGCCTGTCGCCTACTCCTGCTTTTGATCTTTTGGGGGATGCTGAGACGTCGAAAGGATTTATTTCCCAGTGCTATGCCATTCTGTTGCAATATGTGATGAAGCAGCATCCCCTGAGGATAAGAGAGAGGTGGGAAGCAGATGCGGGAGAGTTGGATGGGGAACAGTGGGAGGAGATTTTTCAGGCGGTGGGCAGGTGCTCCTTGAATGTATCACAAAGGCTCACCCAGTTGTATATCCTGTTACGTACCTATTACACCCCACACAGACTTAGTAAGATGAATCCGCAACTTGACCCTACTTGTACTCGTTGTAAGAGAGACCATGGAGATTTGATTCATATGCAAACTCCACACTTATTGGGCAGGAGTAGTGAGTACCGTTAACTCAGCATTTGGCGTGACTCTTCCACAGGACCCGAGGGCATGTCTCTTGGGGGCTCTGGAGGAGTAAGAATGGGAAGAGGCGGACAGGGAAGCGATTCACAGGGTGTTGTTCCAGGCGAGGAAACTCATCATGGTTCATTGGAGAGCTGAGGCTCCCCCGACCCATGCTGAGTGGATCGCCAATATTGGGACAACGATGAGGATGGAGAAACTGGTATATCAACACAGGAGTAATGCCCACAAGTTTGAGAAGTTATGGGCAAAGTGGCTGGATGTACCGGGCCTAGCCCCGGTGGACTTGGTGATGGATAGGTTGCTGGGTATTAATGTTGGGTGAGACATGGAATGGGAATGGATGACATAAGAGTGTGGTCCGGAGTGATGGTGGGGGGGGTTTACCTCCAGAATGGGGTTGCCATATCTGTACATGTTATTATGGCTTTGATCATTATTTCTACTTTTGTTTATGTCCCCGATATGTCGAGGGGATTCTGTATGCCTTGTACCTCTGCAAACTAAATAAAACTTTTGTTGGATTAAAAAAAAATATCTCTAGGGACCTTAGGGGCTGGGGCGCCTTGTGGTCGGGGACCCGCCTCGAGGGGATAGCTGTTCACTCATCTTTACCCCTTTTTCATTCTCTTTTCCTCTTTTTCTTCTCCCTTACTTCAAACCAATATTTTTATATATGGATGCATATGGAGGGTCCATCAAGCCTCCCTCACTTCTAATAATTTATGGGAGCAAGGCATTGTGCCTTAAGGTACTGAACGTAATCCCGGTTGTTAAAGCTCCCATGTTTCTTTGATTGTAGTTGTGTTACCATTTGACCAGTTGCTTATGTAATGTGTTCTTTCATAGATTTGCCTCTATTCTATATTTGTCATAGGGTGACTATACTCACCGAGTTTGTGCTCCTGATAAACAGATGCTTTATTAAGCGGGTCCAGACTTTTAGGTTCATTTACAGTGCCTTGAAAAAGTATTCATATCCCTTGAAATTGTCCACATTGTGTCATGTTGCAACCAAAAATGTAAATGTAATTTATTGGGATTTTATGTGATAGACCAACACAAATTGGCACATAATTGTCAAGTGGAAGGTAAAAGATGATAAATGGTTTTCAATTTTTTTTACAAGTATATATGTGAAAAGTGTGGCGTGCATTTGTATTCAGCCCCCTTTACTCTGATACCCCTAACTAAAGTCTAGTGGAACTATTTGCCTTCAGAAGTCACCTAATTAGTAAATAGAGTCTACCTGTGTGTAATTTAATCTCAGTATAAATACAGCTCTTTTGTAAAGCCCTCAGAGTTTTTTTAGAGAACCTTGGTGAACAAACAGCATCATGAAGGCCACGGAACACACCAAACAGGTCAAGGATAAAATTGTGGAGAAGTTTAAAGCAGGGTTAGATTATAAAAAAAATATCCCAAGCTTTGAACATCTCACACAACACTGTTCAATCCATTTTCTGAAAATGGAAAGAGCATGGCACGACTGCAAACCTACCAAGACATGGCCGTCCGCCTAAACTGACAGGCCGGGCAAGGAGAGAATTAATCATAAAAGCAGCCAAGGGACCCATGGCAACTCTGGAGGAGCTGCAGAGATCCACAGCTCACGTGGGAGAATATGTCCACAGGACAACTATTAGTCGTGCACTCCACAAATCTGGTCTTTATGGAACTGTGGCAAGAAGAAAGACATTTTTTAAAGAAAAACATAAGAAGTCCTGTTTGCAGTTTGCAAGAAGCCATGTAGGGGACACAGCAAACATGTGGAAGAAAATGCTCTGGTCAGATGAGACCAAAATGACTATGCTTCCAGAGATATGGGGCTCCTCCTGTCAGAAGTTAAATATAGAGCGGCCACTTTAAATACAAGCTGACAGACTCTGTTTGCAGCAGACTGAGAGGTTGAGCTCACAGTGCCTCTCACTTCTTGTCAGAGGCACTGAGCTCAATGGACAGCTTGGAGTCTTGGACCAATAGTAAAGTACCATTGGTACCAGCTTTCCAATGAAAATGCTGCAGAGGAGGCATGCCGCAGACTGCAGTGTCCTAGAAGGGGCATGTGTCTGAAAGACAAATGCTCTCTTTAAGCCCAGCCTTCTTAACTACAAGGAAAAAAACATTAGCTAGATTCAGAGAGACGGGCGCATTTTTAGTTCGGCGTAACGCATCCCATTTGCATAGTGAGGCAAGGCCAGTATTCACAAAGCACTTGCTCCCTAAGTTACGTTGGCGTAGCGCAAATGGCCCGGCGTAACCCCGCCTAATTCAAATTAGGCAGGTAGTGGGCATGCTACATGTAAAGTAACCGTGACCCCATGTAAATGAGGGCCGTTGGTAGGGCGCATGCGCGCGCATGCTCAGAAAGTTGCAAATACTCAATGCTTTCGACATGAACGTAACCTACGCCCAGCCCCATTCACGTACGCTTACGCAAACGACGTAAAATACGACGGCTGTTCCGTCGTCCATATCTTGCATGGGCTGCGCCATCTTTTTGGTGGTTTATCTTTACGCTGGAAAAACGCCTTACGTAAACGGCGTAGCTTACTGCGACGGGTGTACGTACGTTCGTGAATCGGTGTATCTTGCTCATTTACATATTCAACGCGTAAATCCACGTACACGCCCCTAGCGTGTAAAGATGCAGCCAAGATACGACGGCGTAGGAGACATACGTCGGTCATATCTTGGCCAAATTCAGGCGTATCTGGTTTCCAGAATACGCCTAAAGATACGACGGCGCTCATTCGGACTTACGACGGCGTATCTACTGATACGCCGTCGTAAGTCTCTCTGAATCTGGCTATAAGTGTTTATGGGTATACGATTTACCCATAATCCCATGATTTTCTCACACAGTTAAGGGGGAAAAACTGATTCTGTTGAAAAGGTACTGTTATATTCAAGCTAAATCATATATTTATATGCTATATGTTATAACATAATAATTTATTATTTATCTATTTACTGTGAAATTACTGGTTGGAAGGCATAACTTCAAACTTCAGTAATTTGGCCGTTAAGCAGACTGCTTGAATATAGATGATGAAAATATAGTAAATGACCTTAAAAACAATATATAATAATTATTGTATATTACTTATTTATCGTAATTAACCCCTTACAAAGAAGGCCAATTCTGACACTTCTCTCCTACATGTAAAAGTCATAATTTTTTTGCTAGAAAATTACTCCGAACCCCCAAACATTATACAGTATATATACATATATTGTTTTTAGCAGACACCATAAGGAATAAAATTGTGGTCATTGCAACTTTTTATGTCACACGGTATTTTCGCAGCAATTTTTTTAACTCTGATGTGGGGGAGATGCTTAACTAGCACACAAAGGGGGTGATTTAGTAAAGACGTACTCTGTATAAACCTTTTTTCACTTTGAACACCCAATTTACATACAGAGGAATTTAAAACATATGTAATCTTCTTTTCGCAGTTGGATGATTAAAGTGAAAGCTTTAATGACAAGCAAAAAAAATATTCCTATTAAGGTCAAGTACAAAAGGTCAGGCAATGCTCAGGGTATGCTGTGATGAGAGAAATATGTACGCTGCCACTGCTGATCTCCATCTATTATTGTTAGATGCCTGGCTGTCTCCGGCTTCAGTACCTTTTGAGTCACTAACCCAGAACTACAGACCAAGCATGCAGATTAGAAGGCCAAAACTAAATTCGGAGTGCCTTTTCCAGGCCAGTACCTCAAAATGTACTGAAATCACTGGATCAGCATGACAGCCAGAAAATTTGCATTTTTTTTAGATGGAAAATCCATCCATCATGGTGCTGGGCAGGTGAAAGGCAGGGCCAGGACAAGGGGTGGGCAGAAGGGAGCACTTGCTCTGGGCGCTGTCTTAATCTGTGGTAAGGGGGGCACACTGGAAGCTTCAGCCACTGCCTCACTGACAGGAGTGATTGTGCCTTATATTCACAGCACAATGTACTGATTCCTCCATTTGACCCAACTCTTATCTCTGCTCCGTTTTGTGTGACAGACAGGCAGCTCACTGTTTCCCCGCCATTGCCAGCACACTGCCCAACTTCCCCATCCCATGCTGCTTTCGGTCCTCCACCCTGTTCATGAAACCCGGGCACACATGGCATCTCCCCAGCCAATGAGAGTGGAGGAGGGGTGTTAACAGGGAAGAAGGCAAACTTGAAGCTGGTTACTGGATTACAGAGCTTGGCTGGGTTCCTATGGGACACAAGGCGGATCAGAGCTGGACTCAGACCCAGCACACTCAAGACAGTGCAGGACTCATTTCTGCGCCCCTCTAAATGTTGTGCCTGGGACAACCACACCGGCTACCCCCCAATGCTTTTCCAGTGTATGTAGTGAAGATTTTTGGAGGGGACAGCAGATAGGAGAAGGAGAAAGGAAAAATGAACAGGGGAGAGGAGCAAGAGGGATCGGTGCTGACTTACTGATTGTGCAGGAAAGGTAGAGTGAGAGGTGTAGATGGCGGCGGGGCTAAAATGAGACGGACCAAGTGAGAGTAACAGGAAAGAAGGTAAGGAGTTCTGGGAAGGAGAGCAAGTTGAGGGCAGGAGTGTAGCTTGCTGGAGGAGAGAGTGATTAATAGCAGAGATAATGAAGAGTTGGATTGAATGGAGGTGTCAGGGAATCAGGAAATATAAGGCACAGTTACTCCTGTAGGTGAGGCAGTAGCAGTGGCCGAAGCTCCCAGTGTGCCCCTCTTACCACCGATGAAGACAGCGCCCAGAGAAAGTGTTCCTTCTGCCCACCCCTTGTCCTGGACCTGCCTTTTACCTGCCCAGCACCATTATTGATGTATTTTCCATCTGAAAATGCTACTTTTTTTTTGGCTATCATACTGATCCAGTGATTTCAGTAAATTTTGAGGTACTGGCCTGGAAAATACATGCATAATTAAGTTTGGGCCTTCTAATCTGCATGCTTGGTCTGTAGTTCTGGGTTAGTGACTCAGAAAGTACTGAAGCCGGAGACAGCCAGGCATCTAGCAATAATAGATGGAGATCAGCAGTGGCAGCGTACATATTTCTCTCATTACAGCATACCTTGAGAATTGCCTGACCTTTTGTGCTTGAATTAATAGGAATATTTTTTTTTTGCTTGTCATTAAAGCTTTCACTTCAATCATCCAACTGCCAAAAGAAGATTACATATGTTTTAAATTCCTCTGCATGTAAATTGGGTGTTCAAAGTGAAAAAAAAGTTCATACAGAGTACGTCTTTACTAAATCACCCCCTTTGTGTACATGTTAAACACCCCCCCACACCTCATATCAGAACTACCACAGCGGCTGATCATGTGGGTGCTGACAATCAGCAGCTTTATGGTTAGTTTGAAAACCTGATAGGTTGTACTACTTTTGCTCCAGGTCTTGCAGGAGACTAGCAGTGTTTTGTATTACAGCGAACCACACAGGGTAAAAATATTGAAGCTGTTATTGCCTACTCATTTATGAGTGTGTATGTTTTTAGTCTTGCATGCTTAACCTTGCTTTACCATTTTTAGCGAGTCATTAAACCAAAACAAGCACGTACCATTGATAGACTGGGATACCCAATATGCACATTGTTGCTATGCAGGTCAGTTGTTATTGATGAAAGGATAAGTATGAACAGGGCTTTTTTCTTCATAGGTGCAGGTACTCCCCCCTTCCAAGTCACCCATTGTCTCCCCCCAACTCCACCTCCACCTCCGAGGACCGTCTCTTGGTTCCACCCCCTACCCACCTCCCAGTACTGCCCCTTTTAGAGAATGCGAAACGAAGTATCATTTTGTGGTGCTAAGTAATTTGTTTGGAATGTATTATAAAAAAAAAACAGTCAAATAGATCCCAGAGCAACAAAAGATCCACTCCAGCAACAATAGATCTCCCAGCAGCCAGCATCAGTAGACAACTCCCTCAAGAACTGATCCCCAGCAACATAAGACCCATCTCCCAGCAACAAAAAATCCTCCATCATCAACAATAGATCACCCATTATCAACAATAGATCACCCATTATCAACAATAGATCACCCATTATCAACAATAGAGCCCCCAGGAACCAGCATAAACAGACTCCCCAGCACACCCTAGCACCACTTGCTACTGAATATCTTCAGTGCTGGAGGTGCCACAACTGCCACGTTCCTGCTGAAAAAATCCCTCAGTATGACAACCTAAAATCTTGAACCATAAAAAAAAGTCATTAGCAAAAGTCTGCATATTTGTTTGTTTTTTTGTTTGTTTTTTTACACATTGCTGTTTAAAACAGCTAGATGATGCAATGCAGGGTAACACACTAAACATGCATTAGCCCATTGTGTTATCATTCATTTCCAATGGCACCTGTTGATTTTATGTACTTAGGTGTGAATGGAACCTTATGGAAAACCTCACAAAATGTCTTAATAAGGCTGCATTCACATCTAGGCGGACAAAATCGCGGCGTTTTGTCCCGCGAATTGCGGCGACAAATAGCGGCGTTTTGTACCGCGATTTGCGGCGACAAAACGCCGCGATTGTCCGCCTAGATGTGCCCCTAGATTGTCCCCCTATGGAGATGGTTCCCATCTCCTATGCCGAACGCTGAAAGCCGCCTGAAAAAAAGGTCCCGGACTTTTTTTCAGGTGGCAGGCGGCAGGCGGCAGGCGTGGAGATGTGAACCATCTCCATAGAGGGCAATGTTAAATCATCCCTCTGGCGTGTCAGGGCGGCAGCGGGCGTCACACTACAGGCGACAAAACGCCTAGGTGTGAATGGGCTCTAACTAGATGAAAAGGTACAAAAAATACTAGACTATTAGTAACAGACAGGGCTTTTTTTCAGGGGGAACGCAGTTCCGGCACCTCCAGCAATTAATGTATATAATAGCAAGGAGTGTTGGGGTGTGCTGGAGGGTCTATTGATGCTGGCTGCTGGGGAATCTATTTTTGTATGGAGGTCTATTGTTGTTGGGTAGGTTTATTGCTGCTGATTGGGGTGTTATTTTGCTGGGGGGGGGGGGGTCAATTGTTGCTGGGAGGGATCTACTGTTGAGGGAGAGGTCTATTGTTGCTGGCTCCTGGAGGGTCTATTGATGCTGACTGCTGGGGATCTATTGATGCTGGAGTGGTATTTTGGTGCAGGGGGCCCATGGTTGCTGAGGGGGTCTATTGTGGTGTGGGGGATCTATTGATGCTGGGGTATCTACTGTTGCTGGGGTGGGGTCTATTGTTGCTTACTATTTTACTGTCTTCCTTGTTATCATTAACAAATTTAATGCAAATCACTTAGTAGCACAAGATGATACTTGGTTCTGTATTCTCTAAAAGGGTTGGTACTGGGAGGTGGGTAGGAGGTGGAACCAAGGGACAATACTCAGAAGTGGGCAGGGAGCAAAAACAAAGGGTAACTTAGAAGGGGGGAGTTCCTGCACCTATTTTTTGAGGAAAAAAAGCCCTGGTAACAGATAACAGTTGTGTATATTATTTGGCTATACTTGATGCTTCAAACAACTCACATTTGTAAGTAAGAGATTTATAAATGTGATTCTTAATAATTTCTCATATTAAAACAATGGCATCGTTTGTATGCTACACAATAGACTTTTTGATGAGTGGAATATGTTTTGCAATATGATTAATACACAGTTTTCCATTATCAGAATTCTGAAACTTTGTAGTTATGGCCCTCTGTAAAGTACATAACAAGGTCACTTACATAGGACTTGAAGGAATGTCTCGGACAATGAACATTCTGCATGCTAATTCCAAATGTGTGAATCATGCTCAAATATATTTGCAAATTGAAAATGTCCTCATGTATTCACTATAAGCCCTATCAACGACGTCCTTTAGATATCCAGGTCAGTTATACAAAGGAACATCTCAATGTCCCTTCGGCATCTACAAGGTCTGTATTTATTTATTTATTTATTTATTTATTTATTTTATTTTGAAGTAGGAAAGGTTTCAACTGTCAGGTATGTATTGTTGTGTTTCCATGTGTCATTCCTTTCATTTCTTGTCCCCTGGTTAGAAACACAAACTACAAAATAACAAAAAATCTCACCACAAATTGACTTTTTTTTCTGTTGCTGTTCTACGGATTGGCTTCGCAGGCTAGTCTTGCCATCCACATGGTTGATCTGGGTATATGGATGTGGTAAGCAGTAAGCAAATTGGGAAAGTGTTGCTATATGAAAAGATTTAAAGTAAAAATCATTTTTTTTTTAAACCCAACTCCAACCAAACTTTTTTTTTTTAGACTTGAATAACAGGAGAGCTAGAAACTCTGTTACAGAAAATTTTCCCTTCTATTCCTATCTCATGACAACCTACAAAAATTGGGACAAATTCCAAGGGAAAGACAGGGAGTAGAAAAGCCTAAAAGACAGAAAAGCCTAAAGGTAGAAAAGCCTAAATGACTCACCAGTCTACAAAAATGTGTTTTTCAGTACCACTAAGTAAACCAGTTACACCAGTAGTGCAACTAATGTAGGTACACAGAATTAGGGTCCTTAAACATGATTTGCTTGGGGAGGCTTCCAGTGTAATCTTCCCCCAAAAAATGAACTAGAGGAGTCAACAGAAGCTTATGTAAAAGTAAAGGGAATTGTGGAAGTTTTGCCGAAGACATGTTATATGGAATAAATGGCTGTATAATATTAGGCTGAATCTGTACTAAAAAACAAAGGTTCTGGGTGTACAGTACAGTTGGCTATGGAGCAGAAGGAAATTATGTCAATGGCTCTACTCACTCTGCTAAAATTAGGAATAAACCCCTTGTGATGGAAGCAAGACATATAGCTACAGTACGTGTGTTTTAGACTCTACTGTTCTTTATTCCTGAATCTGACATTTTTACTTACATTTTCGTGCAGATGATGGTGCCAAATGGACTATTTAAACTCAGCCAGTGCTGCTTTGTCTTTCAGCCTTCCCTGAATCCTGTTATCCTGTATTCTAATTCTAGTTGCTGACCCGTCTTGTCTGACCACTCTCTGAACTAAGCCTGCACCGACCCCAGCATGTCCTTGACCTCTGCTTCTTTCTGCTCCATTTGCTTCTATTCCATTGGTTCCAGACCCGGCTTGTACCCAGACCACGCTACTGCCTGCTCCTCTGTACCTCATTTGTGCTGCCAGTGCTTAACCCACCTTACCCGACTCTGCATACTGACACATCCTGCTGTGACTGCTGCT
Organism: Rana temporaria; assembly: GCF_905171775.1. NCBI lineage: Eukaryota > Metazoa > Chordata > Amphibia > Anura > Ranidae > Rana > Rana temporaria. The sequence goes on along the minus strand of NC_053489.1, from coordinate 157,815,887 downwards.
CTACAGCCTGCTACCAGTGCATGCCTCACCTGCCCGCTGTTGCCAGTACCAGTCTGCTTCAGTCTGCCATCCTCCAGCTGTCTACCAGCCCATCTGCTTCACTGAAGGCTACTAATTACCTCTCCTGCCTAGAATGGTTACCCGCTCTGCTACTGGCAAGACCTACAGGCACTCGTGCCACTCTGCACTCCTGTTCACACTACCAGGGGCCTCGAGTCAGAGGTGTAAGAGAGGCATTTCTAATCCTTTCTAATCCTTTCAGGCTCTGCTACCAGGTACATGATAAACATATTATTAACTCAGCAGTATCCTACCTATCGGAAATTTAATAAGAATGTCCCAATGATGTAAGTTAAAAGGAATGTAAAAGATTCAGTCTAACAGCCCTCACTCAGTATGAGCCCTGCTGTACAGTGGATTGCAAAAGACTAATACCAAGTGAAATTCAGGTACTTGCACTGCTGGCATTTAGGATTACAATTAATTATGCAATAAAGAAACATTAATTTGTGTATTCTTGGGATGAGCTTTATGTTCGAGTCAAACATGAGTTTGACTCGAACATTGGCTGTTCGCCCGTTCGGCGAACAGTGAACAATTTGGGGTGTTCGCTGCAAATTCAAAAAGCCGCGGAACACCCTTTAAAAGTCTATGGGAGAAATCAGGGGTGGACTGGGACAAAAATTTGGCCCTGGACTTCATCCAGACCGGCCCACTTAATTTTTGCAAACACACACACACAAAAAAAGTAAACTATACGAAATTGTCGGCGGTAAAAATAGCGGCGACGCTATGGGAGGCTCAGTGTGAAAGGGGTCTAATACATCAGTTACTATGACCAGTGGCAGTACATTAATAAATCAGTTACTATGACCAGCGGCAGTGCATTTACCCCCCCCCCCCGCCTTGCTGCATATTAAAAAAATCACTGACACAAACACTGCCCCCCCCCCTCCTGACACATACACTGACTCCCCCCTCCTTACACATACACTGACCCTCCCTCCTTACACATACACTGACCCCCCCTCCTTACACATACACTGACCCCCCCTCCTTACACATACACTGACCCTCCCTCCTTACACATACACTGACCCCCCCTCCTTACACATACACTGACCCCCCCTCCTTACACATACACTGACCCCCCCTCCTTACACATACACTGACCCCCATCCTTACACATACACTGACCCCCCCTCCTTACACATACACTGACCCCCCCTCCTTACACATACACTGACCCCCCCTCCTTACACATACACTGACCCCCATCCTTACACATACACTGACCCCCCCTCCTTACACATACACTGACCCCCCCTCCTTACACATACACTGACCCCCCTTACACATACACTGACCCCCCCTCCTTACACATACACTGACACCCCCTCCTTACACATACACTGACACCCACTTCCTTTCACAGTCCCCTCCTTTCTGGTATCCTTTACAGCCATCTTCTTTCTTTGCAACACAGTTCCCTTTATGTCAGTGCCCCCTCCCTTACCTTACACAGCAGGGAGAAGACAGAGGCGGCAGACGAGTCCAAGCAGAAGGCGGGAGCTGTTCAACTTTCCATGTAACAGACAGACGATTGGTTGCTAGGACTGCCCCTAGCAACAAATCACAGGCTTTTTAACTTGAAAAGTTGGACAGCTCCGCCTTCTGCTCGGACAGTCTGTCTTCTATTGCAGCCCTCAAAATTTCCACTCGCCTACTAGCATTTGGCGAGTGGATTTAAGCTGGGGGCGAGTGATGACAGGGCTGCATGACCAATCTCCCTCCAATCTGTGCCTACACTTAGAGTCCCGATGAGATTGGCGGCCGAAGAGGAAAGGTGCATGCTCGGGAAAAGTAGTCTGGTGAGCCGCGCACAGGCAGAGCAGTACACAGGTGCTCTCCTTACAATTCTCATTAAGCCATGGGACCTAACAGTATGACCTCTCTGAGCCTGCCTCCCTCCCCCGGGCCCCGACCAATGTAGCTGGAGAGCAGAAAGTAATGAGTGAGGTGGAGGATTGCAAAAATTACCACTCCGGTGCAGCGCTCACTGAAAGTTGCCCTGACATGAGAGCGGCAGCCTTCTAGTTTGTGCAGTTTTCTTCTCCTTGTGCTCTATGTAAGTTTAGCCTGAGCACTGTGAACAGACTGGTCTCAATGTGTGCTGTGCGCTGTCAGTGTGCGCTGTGCTATGGTGTCAACGGCTGTGCAGTTGTGTGGATCTCGGCGCTGGATTGTACTCCCTCCCGCTGTGCTGCAGCTCCTCTCCTCTCTGCCAGCCTGAATAAAAGGGGGAAGTGGGGACATGCAAGCGTGGAGCCGCACACACAGGCTCTGATGATGAGATGGATGGGAGAGAGAGAGAGGATGGATGGGAGTTGCAGAGGAGACAGCAAGAGAATGGGGAAGAGACACAGTTCTAGTGCCCTGTCCCTCTGGTCTGCCCCCAGTGCCCTGTCCCTCTGGTCTGCCCCCAGTGCCCTGTCC